>NC_052958.1:25664128-26298294 GCF_013358895.1 Oreochromis aureus | reverse complement strand
GTGCACATTCTATCAAGGGATGGTTTGGGGTCACCTGAAGTACAATGATTTCTTCAAAATACGATGGGGACTCATTATTCAAGACCATGAATATGATGAGAAGGATTTAAAATTCAATAACAAGAAGATGTAGAGGCTGAGACAGACAAGTGAATAGTTTTGGGAGGCTGTGTCTATTCATGAAGCCTTACATCTAATGATTTGATAGTCAAGTCCCTGTTAAAAATATAGCTGCTAATGATACTTTTTGTCTTTATGCATATAAACTTGTGTATGGATGACACAAGAACACTGACCCAGTGTGTTAATAAAATGGCCCTTCAGTCTCATTAGCAGCCTCTTTCACAGTCAGGTCTTCAGTTACAAAACTGTGATTTGAAGTGTGAATTTGAGAAAGTCATGGCTCTGTTTTCTTTAAAGAACGTTCTCCGGGCTGTGCTTATAATCTCTCACCACTCTGTGGTCTTGTTTTCTTTTTTGAGCGAGTGAGTGAATCATCCTCTCCAGCTACAGTCTCGTCCAGATCAATGGAGATCTCCACATGGGTCCTCACAAGCCTCCCCACTCTTCCTCCTCACTCCCCCATTGCCATGGAGACTCTAATGAGCAGTCTCTCTGCATGGTGGTACTTGTCAGAAACATGCAATGCTTCCCAGTGAACAAGCATACACAGTGATTCAAAATTAAAATTAACAAAACAAATACTTTTCCCCCCATTATTGTTTAGTCCTTTACCCATAATTCCTTGCCTACATCTCTTGTGTTTGGGCTCTTTGAAAAAAGTCCTAAACTTTAGTTGGCTTTTTTTTCCCTCAGTGTGTGGTGAGTAACTGGCTTTGGACAAGTTTGCACAGTGCAAAGGAGGGGAAAAAACAGGGTGACTGTGCCCACCTAAACAGGAGGGGTACTGTACGATAATTATCAAACCTGACAAGACAAACTTTTTTTATCCCAGAATGTAATAAAATACAGCCAGCAACAGGTGAATCCAACAAATGTCTCCAGATTGCTCCAAAAGGCCAGTTTTAACATACAAGGTTCATCATTTTTGTAGTGGTTATACAAGACAAAAGATTATATTGTAGCGGGCCAGGGCTGTTCGGGGTTTGTTCTGTTATTACAGTTATGTGTTTGTTGTCATGTTGTTATGGTGACGAGTGAAGCGCTCTCTCGGCGACTGTGTTTCCGGTGAGAGAGTGCCTTTTTTGTTGTTTATGTTGTTGCCGCGCTGAGGAGGGAGGTAGCGGCAGTGTTCTGGGCCGGTTATAAAATAAACGGGTGCTCCCAAAGAAACCTTTGTCTCCTCCATGACTGAGCTCGCCACATTGGTGTCAGAAGTGGGATTGCTCACCCTCGCCATAATGGAGAGAGACATTCGGAGGCTGGAGCAAGCTGTCGAGGAGAGCATCCGCTGCTTGGGAAGCTGGCGATCGAGGAGAGAGGAAGTGAGCGGCCATGTAAGTCCCCCAACGGGTCCCGACGGCACGAGCGCACCGCGGCGGCGGCCCGTCGTGACAGACGCTAGGGCAATGCTTCATGGGCTGCCTCTGTCGACCGACACACTGAGCCCCCGACAGTGAGCGGTGAAGCCTGCAACGCCAGCTAAGGTACCGAAATACAACGGGCTAACCCCGCTAGAGCCCTACCTCTCACAAGTACGGCTAGCCGCGAGGCATAATGGCTGGAGCGACGAAGAGGCTGCTACACACTTAGCGCTAGCATTGGAAGGAGATGCACTGCAGGTACTCCTTGACCTAGCCCCGTCAGAGCAGCATGAGCTCCAGACCCTCACCATAGCACTTTCGAGGCGATTCGGGCAGCGGCACTCCACTGATCAGAGCAGAGAGCAGCTGACCAACCGGAGCCGTCGGCCGGGGGAGAGCCTGGGCACCTTTGCAGCGGACGTGTTGCTGCATGCTCGTCGTGGCTACCCGGAGTTCCCAGCAGCAGCCCGTGAGGAGCTTAGCCTGCATGCTTTTCTGCGAGGACTTTTTCCAGAGCGACTATGTCAACACGTCCGCCTGGCCATGCCTCAAACTCTCCGTGAGGCGCTCCTTGACGCTGAGAGGGCCGAGCTGGTGTTCACCTCGCAACCTAACCAGCAGGTGCCCCCCCCCAAACTGCCCCCAAATCAGAGTCGCAGACTGCGACGGGGAGGGGGAGGTCGCCGAGATATGCCAGCTGCAACCCTCAGTGCCCCAGAGGCGTCCCCGCCGACCGACCGACCGCTGCTACCGGTGCGATGAGCCTGGCCACGTGGCGCGTGACTGCCCAGCACCTGCCCCGAAGACCAGGACTACGCAGCCTCAGTTAAACGGGGAGGGAGCGGTGTAGTGAGGGGACCACCGCTCCAGCTTCCTGCCCCCCTCCAAGGACGATGCACGGTGGTGGGCTGAGTTGGGCACCTCAAGGGACTCTACCTGAGCTGCTGTGTTGAGGACCTGCCATGCCAGGCCCTGGTGGACACGGGGTCCACCATTTCCCTGATATGACCTGGCGTGCTCCCTGGAACGTCCGGGCCATTGGTGAAGGGTTGGTCGCCCACCGACACCCAGCTGATGACGGTGACGGGTGAGAGGGCTGATATGCGGGGGAAGAAACCGTTGCGGGTCCGAGTGAAGGATCTGGAGCTGGTGCACGACTTCTGGCTTGCTGACATTCAAGACCAGTGCATCATCGGCCTTGATCTGCTGACCCGCTGGGGGGCCTGCGTCGAAACCGCAAAGCGGGCTATCACTCTTGGCACAGAGACTCTTGCCTTCCAGTGCGGTCAAAAGCAGGGAGCGGAGGGAACCCGAGCTAGGCAAGACAGGCGTCAGGCGGCTGCCGCTCAGCAGATTTCGGGTGCCGGTGGCTCCAGGTCATCTCTACTCACCTCAGCCCCAGCCTCTCAACCCGACAAATCTCCCTCGACCGAGACAACCGAGGCTGTTGGTGACCTGTGGCAGCGCAGCAGCGTAGGTCTCAACGTTGACCAGCACCAGCGGTTGAGGTGCCTCCTGGACGAGAATGTGGACATCTTTGCCGCCAGTGACAAAGACTGCAGGCAGACGGGGTTGGTCCAGCACACCATCGACACCGGCTCTGCTCAACCCATCCGTTTGCGCCAACACCGGCTGCCCCTCTCCAAACGGCAGGTGGCAGAGGAAAAGATCCGTGAGATGGCTGCGGCTGGGGTGATCAAGCCGTCCAACAGCCCATGGGCGGCACCCGTGGTCCTGGTGGGGAAGAAGGATGGCAGCCCGAGGTTCTGCGTGGATTTTCGCCGTCTTAATGCAGTCACCAAGAAGGACTCGTACCCGCTTCCACGGATCGACGAGGCCCTGGATTACGTTACCGGCTCCAGCTGGTTCAGCTCCCTCGACCTACGCAGCGGCTACTGGCAGGTGGAGCTAGCCCCTGAAGCAAGGCCTAAGACTGCATTCACCATTGGACAGGGGCTGTGGCAGTTCAGGGTCATGCCATTTGGGCTCTGCAATGCGCCAGCGACGTTTGAGAGGCTGATGGAGAGGGTGCTCGTGAACATCCCTCGTAGCCACTGTGTTGTGTACCTGGATGACCTGTTGGTGCACGGTGGCGACTTCGACAGTGCACTGTCTCACCTGAGTGAGGTCTTCAGCGCCATCCGTCGAGCTGGGCTGCGGCTCAATCCTGCGAAGTGCCGGCTGTTGGCGAGAGAGACTACGTTCTTGGGCCATGTGATCAGCGCTCAAGGTATCGCCACCGATTCCGCAAAGGTGGCTGCGGTCCGGGACTGGCCGACTCCCTCGAACATCAAAGAACTGCGGAGCTTCCTGGGCCTAGCCTCCTACTACCGTCGGTTCATCAAGGGGTTCGCGATGATAGCCAGCCCCCTCCACCGCCTGACTGACAAGGGCCAGCCGTTTGGCTGGGGTGATGCCTGCGCTGCGGCTTTTGCACAGCTGAAGGAGGCCCTCACCAGAGCCCCAGTTCTGGCCTACCCCGACGCCTGGCAACCTTTCAATGTGGACACTGACGCTAGCAATGTAGGAGTCGGGGCGGTTCTTTCCCAGCAGGGCAAGGCCGGAGAACGAGTGGTGGCATACTTCAGCCGTGCTCTGGGGCGAGCCGAGAGGAACTACTGCGTGACCCGGCGGGAGCTGCTAGCCATAGTGCTAGCGGTGCGGCACTTCCGGCTATACCTGCACGGTTGCCGGTTCCTCCTGCGCACTGACCATGCATCTCTGACCTGGCTCCTGAACTTCAAACACCCAGAAGGTCAGGTGGCCCGCTGGCTGGAGGTCCTTCAGGGCTACGACTTTGAGATCCAGCATCGGGCAGGTTGGCAGCATGGCAAAGCTGATGCCCTCTCCAGACGGCCCTGCATGGCCGTCGAGTGCCGCTACTGTCTGCGACAGGAGGAGCGAGCTCAGGAGGCGCTGGGGGTGGCTACTGCTCAGGCCACAGCCAGCGGAGGGGGGTGGCTCCCACTGACAACGCAGCAGCTGAAGCGGGAGCAGGAGGCCGACGCGATGTTGGGTCAGGTGGGGGCCTGGCTGGAGGCGGCGCAACGCCCAGACTGGACGGGGGTGTCGGGTCAGGAGCCCGAGGTGAAGGCCTACTAGTCCCAGCACAACAACCTGGAGACCCGCGACGGCCTCCTGTACCGGAGATGGCGGGCCCCCGGTCAGGGCAGAGATCTCCTGCAGCTGTTGGTGCCTCGGTCGCTGCGGTCGCAGGTGTTTGAGCTTGTCCACGGCTCGGTGGGGGCAGGCCACTATGGGACCGCCAAAACTCTCCGCCGCCTCAGGGGACGGTTCTACTGGCCTGGCTGTCGACGGGATGTGGAACTTCACGTGCACTGCTGTGACACCTGCACGGCGCAGAAGGGCCCCACTCAACGCTCCACTGCCCCCCTTCAGCAGTACTTGGTGGGGGCCCCGATGGAGCGAGTGGGAGTGGACGTCCTAGAGCCTTTCCCCGTTACGGAGTCAGGGAGCCGGTACGTGCTGGTGGCGATGGACTATTTCACAAAGTGGCCGGAGGCCTACGCAGTGCCGGACCAGAGTGCGACGATGACGGCAGAGAGGCTGGTGGAGGAGATGTTCGCCCGTTTTGGGGTCCCAGCTGAGCTCCACAGTGACCAGGGGCGCAACTTCGAATCGAAGGTCTTGGGAGATTTGCGGCGGCTGGGGTGGAGAAGACAAGAACCACACCGCTCCACCCGCAAAGCGGCGGCTTGGTTGAGCGTTTAACCGCACACTGGCTACCCAGCTCGCCATTCTCACCAGCCGCTACCAGCGGGATTGGGACCGACATCTGCCCCTGGTCCTTTGGTCGTATCGGACTGCGGTTCAGGAGTCCAGCCAGTGCACGCCTGCCACTTTGATGTTTGGGCGGGAGCTCCGGACGCCTGTGGATCTGGTGTTTGGGTCCCCCCCCGAGCCGGAGATTGACGGTGGGCCAGAGATGGACTACTACAGGAGGCTGAGGGAGCGGCTGCAGGTGGTTCACGACTACACCCGCCAGGCCCAGGCCAGCGCCGAGTCGACAGAAAGAGCCTCGACACCAAGTGCCGAGGGAGGCTTTTGTGCCTGGCGACAAGGTTTGGGTGTACTGCCCGGTTCGCAAGAGAGGAGTGTCCCCCAAACTGTGCAGTCACTGGCAAGGGCCGGCGGAGGTCGTGGAGCGGCTAACGGAAGTGGTGTACCGTATCCGCATGCCGGGCCCGGGGCGCATGGTGGTGTTGCACCGGGACAGGCTTTCACCGTACCGACCACTCGCTCCGGCAGACGCTGGGGCAGGGGATGCTGGTGACACCCCAGGTTCTGATCCGAGTGACTTTTCCCCCGCCAGTCGAGACCAGCCGGTGCGCCAGAAGAAGGCACCCGGACACTTACAGGACTTTGTGTGGGGTAATGGGGCTGTCGGGGACGACTGACCCCTTAGGTGGGGGCTATGTAGCGGGCCAGGGCTGTTCGGGGTTTGTTCTGTTATTACAGTTATGTGTTTGTTGTCATGTTGTTATGGTGACGAGTGACGCGCTCTCTCGGCGACTGTGTTTCCGGTGAGAGAGCGCCTTTTTTGTTCTTTATGTTGTTGCCGTGCTGAGGAGGGAGGTAGCGGCAGTGTTCTGGGGCGGTTATAAAATAAACGGGTGCTCCCAAAGAAACCTTTGTCTACTCCGTGACTGAGCTCGCCACAATATGCAACACATTCACAAATTTAAACTAACTAGATTGAACTCCTGATTATACCAGTCACTCATATTAAACTCAACAGCAATTTATTTATGGTAGATAGAAAGAAAATATCCTAAAAATGGCATCTGTAGTAAGAAGACACTGCCCATTTTTCATCTTCATTGTTTCATCTTTAATTATACTTGTTGTAAATCTCAGAGTTTGAAGAGATTAAAACCTTCTGAAGTTAAAATGAGATATTAACAGAATTTAAAGAAATAAGTATTGTTTCTAATGCTCATTTGAATCTTAATGCACTGTGGTGAAGATATGTCAACTGAAGTCTAAGAAGGGCTGCACTATACTTTTGTGTAAAACCACTTTGTACCAAAAAACGGTGCTTAAAGTCTTACCCCCAAAAAAAAAATATAACAAAAACACGAAAACCACTCTGTTGGGGAGTTTAAGGAACAAGTATTGGTTGAAAGGGACAAACTGTATAATGTATGCTTAATTATGTTTGAATCAACCCATTGACTTCAGATGGGCAGTCTGAGATAACCAAATAGTTAGATACAGTCTGGCTATTACAATGCCCAATGTATAGGATAAGCATAGCCACTGTAAAATGAGTCACAAGATTTGGACTCTCTATATCAGGGGTCCCCAATCTCAGTCCACGAGGGCCGGTGTCCCTGCAGGTTTTAGATCTCACCCTGGGTCAACACACCTGACTCACATGATTAGTTCATTACCAGGCCTCTGGAGAACTTCAAGACATGTCGAAGAGGTAATTTATCCATTTAAATCAGCTGTGATGGATCAAGGACACATCTAAAACCTGCAGGGACACCGGCCCTCGTGGACTGGTATTGAAGACCCCTGCTCTATATTTTGAAATTTGTAGTGATTGACTCTGCAGAAAATTAGCAACGCTGAGGTGTATTGTGCACAGAGGTTATTGAGGATGGAGTGAACTACAAATGCTACTTCAATAACTTATCACTCACCATCAATTCAAGTTGCTAGTAGATGACAACATATATCTGTCAGGTTTTGTGTGGAGGCGAGGAAGAAGGAACCCAAACGCAGGACTCGCAGGTAGGTGAAGACTGGTGAAGGTTTATTATAAGGAGTGGATGAACAGAGGGTGAATGGACACTGACTGGCTGGATAACTGAATGGCTGACTGAACTGGGAGAACACTAACGGGAACGACAACATAACATCACGAGAACATCAACATTAATATCAATGACACGACAAAGAACTGGTGAAACCCAGGAGCTTAAATACACAGGTTGAATGATGACAATGATTGGAAACAGGTGAGTACAGGGCTGAACATAATCTGACTAATGACACAAGCTGACATGGGAAAAAACAGGAAGTGAGAACATTAATGTGGCAAACTAAACTGAACATGAACAGAACTGAATCACTGGGTCACCGACCCAGGAACCCTGACAATACCTTTACTACAACACTTTCGTGATATGTAACACAGTCAGCATTTCCATGATCTCATGTTCACCTTCACTCAAGGATTAGAGTCTACTAGTCAAAGTCTGTCTCGCTGGTATGCCCATAACTCTTAACTGCTTAGGGTGTAGATCTGGTGCATCTTCATGCTTGAAGAATGCCAAGACACCACTTTAATGGGAAACAAGCTAAAACACTGGGTTAAAAGAAAAGAGAAAACCTTTCATAGACATTTTCAGAGCAAAGCGGAGTGAAGAGTTAGACATTAACAGTCCAAACAAAGAGAAAAGCATTTGGTGCTTAAATAAAACAGTCAGCATTTCCATTAAGAGCTGATCTCCCAGCTTGACAGGCCAGAGTGAGAAATGAGAAACATGTGGCACCAGAGTTAATTTGTCATTGTATGTGTGTGTGTGTGTGTGTGTGTGTGTGTGTGTTTTCAGCTATTTTATCCCTGTGTAATTTACTACTCTTATAAACTCTAGCTTTTAAAATATGTCCATATGCAATTTGCAATGCACAGACAAATGTGTCAGCCATCATTCAGGATATATGAGACCAGAATATCATGATCTCTGTGAAAAAAAGCGGGAGGAATGAGCAAAGCAAATGAGAAGCTGGGAAATTTATTTCAGAACATGTAGCTGCAGTGGTAACAGTCCACCACAGATTCTTTAAAAGCCAATTACTTTTACTTACATGAAGGGATGTTTCTTCTTGTTACAATTTCATCAATCTTAATGTGATAATCCACAAAAAACGGTAGGAAATCGATATTTTCAGTTGTTTCTTGGTGGTCCTGTCAAGTATTTCATCAGAACCATTAGAGAGATGTGAAGAAAAATACAAAATTAGTTTATGGGTATGGGTATGAAAATAACTGATAAATAAAGCAGTATACCAGTGCTCAGCAACTGCTGGAGCTCTAAAGGTGAAAAACCTCATAAATCCTGTCATGTATTCTTGTACACAGCAAACACAGACAAGGAGAAGCAGGTGTCACTGTGTTTTGCGATTTTTACTGAAAAGGGTTAAAGGCTTCAGAGTTTGGCTGAGATCCTTACATGAGAGGAGTGTGAAGCCTACAGAGCGAATTGTGTGAACTTTGACTGAATCCACACTCTGTGTCTCTGTGCTGAGACGTACCTTTAGATCAAGGCATCTGATGATTTTGAAACATGCTCTCTTCACTCCGACATACAAAGTAGCCCTTGCCCACTGCAATGAAATTACTCCCTTTATCAGAATGTAATCACTGTTATTGTGCATCTCCTTTGCACTGTCACACAGCAAGAGGAAATGTCGGCAAGTATGGCAACTATTTTCAGGCTGCCTACAGATGGCAGCTTGCAGGTTAGAACCCTCTGTTTGAATAGTCTAAACCAGGGGTGGGCAATTCCAGGCCCCGAGGGCCGGTGTCCCTACATGTGTCCTTGAACCAACACAGCTGATTTAAATGGCTAAATTAGCTCCTCAACATGTTCTGATGTTCTCCAGAGGCCTGGTAATAAACTAATCATTTGATTCAGGTGTGTTGACCCAAGGTGAGATCTAAAACCTGCAGGGTTTTAGATCTCACCTCAGGCCTCAGGGCCTGGAATTGCCCACCCCTGGTCTAAACTGATCCTCAGAAACAGACAAATGAAACTATTTCACCGCAAAATGTCGATCATTGGCTCTCTGAGGATTACATTTCCATGTTCTTAATTAAGGATTTAGATCATTACTTTCTAGAGGATAAAGCGTTGTCAGATCTGCATTCCTCGTGATAGCACTGACGTCACATCTTTTCTTTTCTGTCCTGTATTTTACGAATCAAGCCATTTTAAAGAAAAACAAGGATTTTCTTAGTTTCACAGCATTGTCTCTTCCCGCCTTTGTCCTGCCATTGGCAAAGATCACTGTCTTCACTTTGGAGGCCGAACGCTGAAGGATAAGTTCATTTTCGGATGCAAAGGTTCTTCTGGGAGGGACGTGGGCTGCAGTTTGATTTGAAATGTAGATTCGGAACTGTGACTGTTGCACTTTCATCCTGTCCATGAAAAATGCATGCTGTGATCTCATTATCTCGCTCTCCTCTTGGAACGCTACATAAAATCAATCCAGAGCAGAGGAGGGGTGAGAATACTACAGATTCTTCTCCTCTTTTCACAATGGGTGAGAAGAGGCCCTACAAGTGGGAGGAAAAGTGTAAAGTACTGAGTGTGTGTGTGTATGCACTAAACTGATGGTTTACTTTAGTTGAATGCATTAAATATCAGTTTTTCTTTTGTTAAATTGTTTTTAGCTCTATAACATGATACATCCTTAACATTGAGAAATGTTCTGCTTTGATTTTTTCTTAAGTGCAAAAGCTATATTAACTGTGTAGGTTTGTAGTTTTGGTCTGTTGATTTTCAAAGGAGCAAATCAAACTTTCTATGTTTTTTTTCTCTTTGCTATAATGTCAGAAGTTTATGTTGTTTGTGGTAGAAGCATTAAAATATTAAGTAAACATAAAGAGGAATGTTTTAGTTTTTTAATGATTCCTGTATTATGTATGGTCTCCTTCAGTCGTGTTTTTAAATTGTTATTATCTTTATTGTTCTCCTGTGTCAGCATCGTGTATGTAACATAATAGTAATTAAATGGACGCTTAAAGTACACATTGACAGTTATTCAAAAATTATAATTGTGTATAATTACACAATTACACAATAGTCTATAATTGTAATACACTGTTGTTAATTTGTTGAGAACAAAAGAACAAAACAAAGGAACAGTGTTAACTAAAATCATGCACTCTTTGAGGGCTGTATTCAAAATCACAGCAAAAACTCAAAGTTAAAAATGTTTAAGTTCTTCCTTTAACTTTTTACTCTAGTAGTCGTATTTCTGTGGTTATACTGGAGCACACGTTTCTAGTGCACACCCTGTCAAAGTCTATCATTCTAGGAGGTGGAACATAAACATATGCTTCTACCACTTACACTTTTATTTCAACTGCTGATTTATTTTTTTTTTTTTTTAATCCATCGGATGTTCTTGTTAAATTGGCAGCAGGTGGAGAGCAATACTTGTATGTGTAGCCACAATTTAACCAATTACAGTAATGATGGGTGATGCCTGTGTCTCATTCCCCACTGTAATGGGCTAAAGTGAGCACACCTCACCAAACCAAACACACTGCATACCAATGGCACACCTGGAATTCACTGTTGAATTCCTATTTATTTCAGTTACTGTTGTCATGCAAACCATCTGGCAAAGGTTAAAGAATGCTATGACCTTGGTCCCCTGACATTTAATGGCCTAGTGTTTTTGATTGATGTCCCCTTAATGGTCACATCAATATAGGATAGGTACAGCTCTATTTACCATCTTCATTTAGATTAATGTGGCCTTACATCCTGAGTATCACCTCCAGGGATCTGACATCTATGCATCAGGACGTGTATCACAGAAACTCTTCAATTAAGTCATTTTTATCAGTAATATAATGTATATACAAATGGACTTTGTCCATTGGTTATTTAAGTCTTACCTTTGAAGTCTTGAGCAGAGCAGTTTTGCCACCATCTTAGGTTCTGATTGAGAAACCAAGGAACAGGCAGTAATAGACTTATATAAAGCTGGACGTCTTTGTAACTATAGTAGTTATACCACTGCTGGCTATTAAGACACAGGTTTAAGGTATTTCTGTGTTGCGTAGTAGTGATGGGAAGTTCAGCTCTTTTCAGAGGCAGGGCTCCCTCTTTTGGCTCCCAAATGGCTCTTAATTTATTATCATCTGTAGCCTCATATTTTAGCCTTACTTGGCAAATATGAATGCTCAGTAGCCTATGGCTCCTCAAGAGTGTGAGCCAATAAGAAACCTGAGGCACAAAACATTAGACCACAAAACACACAATCTTGACTTTGTTCACAGGTCATAACTACGTTTATGTTCAGCATGTGTGCAATGTATGTGGGAAGACAGTTAAACACTATGGCAACATAACAAACCTCTTTTTAAAAAAATATTGGGGAGCCAATGGGAGTTGGCTCTTCTGATTAACTGAAAAGCTTTTGTGCATGACACACCACTATTGTGTAGGCTTCATTTTTGAGATGTGGAACCTAGCTTGCCCCATATGCTGCATATGTGGCTATGTCTCTAGATGTATTTACAGCACTGGCATTCCATCAGGACAAACAAGGCAAGCAGCGCTGGGTGAGTCTCATGTGAGTGAGTCTACATATTAGTGGTTCATCACATGGTTTTCTGCCAAATACCAGTTCAATGCATAAAATCCCATGGAGGTACCTCCTGCACTGCTAACAACAAAGGGTCTAACCATTTGTCCAAAACAGCTCATCCTCAGGTGATGCACCAGTCCTCTACACTATAGTCCAAACAGACTTAAGACCAAGTAATTTTTAGAATGTCCTGATCAGTTAGTATCTCATTCAGAAAAAAATGATTCATGATGTATAATATTCAAATATGTATGTAATTTAAAAAAAAAAACACAGCACACTATAGATAATGCCACAGTCACACTAGGGAAAACACCAAAAATCATTGTAACTGTGTCCAATGAACATGCGTTCTTGTTGCATTTGAGATGCTCATTTTACAGATGGAGAGGTGTACAACCATATACAGTTAGTTGCCATCTTCAAAGCCACTTTGGCATCAAGACATTCATAAAACAGCAATAAGATGTTAGTCTGCTGTTAGACTACGCAAGCAGGCAATTACATGCAATATGTTTGTGATAATATTCCAATTAATTATGATTAATTGTGATTGTGAAAGTCACAAATCAGTTGCCGTCTGTCTGAAATCACATTAAACAGAAATTCACAGGATGATAACTAAATTGCAAAATTACATTGGAGCTCAGCAATCTTATTTTATATATATCCAGATTACAACTAGTTGAGTCCCCTGCTCCAAAAAGATACATCAAAAATGCTTCACACTCATCAGCACAGACAGTAGAAGACAGATTGCCTCCCGTCATGTGATCTGTGCATCCCCGTTGCAATAGAATGTGGCAAAATAAAGTAAAAAAAAAAAAAAAATGTTGCTCACCACATCTACTTGCAATAATTTGCAAATTGTAAAACAAAAATTTGTACACTCCCCGGACAATAACTGATTTTTCCTATTTCTACTTTCATGTGACTGAGCCATTAATGCAAACTTAAACTTCCTGGTGCGTTTCCTTCAAATCACATGCAGCACATTATGAAACACATAATCTGTCAGTCTGCTTGGTTGCAGAGGCTGCCTGTGCTGTCTTGTTTTGACTTTGTCTTTGTTCTGATCTCATTGGAATAATGGACTGTGCAGAATGCTTTCAGTCTTTCTGTCTTGTAAGTCAGTTAGGAGAGATTTGTGACCATTATTGTTATAAAAAACTATCAATGAGATTAAATGTGCAAAAGCTGTAACAGGATAAACTAATAAAACAAGACACTGAGCTGTGTTTAAGTAGAAACTCTTTAATGACAGGGTAGAAATTGATCTCTAACACAAAAGGTTTCTCAAGAGTCATGCTTGGTCAGAGAAGAAGGATGAGCTCTCTCGCTCTGAACACTATGGCTGTAAATCCACAGCCTTTCCTTGGTGTGTCATCTAAGGCCACTTTACATGAAAGATGACACTGCTGTAACCTCCTCTCCACATGCTCCAAACCGGCCACTGGAAATGTCAGGTAGTTCATGTTAACTCACTGGCATTTCAATAAACAACAGGTTTGAGGAGGATTGTGGCTTGTCATGTTCCATGTCCTCAAAATAGTGTCTACAGCATGTGCCATACTTACAATATGTAAGAATTTAATCATAAAGTGCAAAGAAATGTCTCTGTGACATGACTAATAATTATATTTAATAGTACAATAATGAGTGTGAAGCATATGTTGAAACAAAGGGTGTAATTTGTAAAATATCTACCAAAGGCTTATGATTAACTGAATGATTCATAATTAGTTTTATATGAAAAGAAATGGTCATTTTGTCTGAGTTGAGTCTGTTGTACTCAGTTTATGTTTCGATTCCTCTTTGGAACGCTACCGTCTCCTCTCAGTCAGGTACCTCTGGGCTGGGGTCATTTTCTCGTGGATTGTTTGACTAATGAAATTGGCTATGCTGTCCGTCGGCAGTGACAGACCAAGCTCAAAGCCCCATGGCTGAGAACATGAATTTCGGACATGACACTTAAATGTAAAGTGCCTTCAGTGAGCATAAACTAGAGCGGCGAAAGAAAGCTGAGAGGTCAGGGACTAATTAAATTAAGGAGATGCTGCAGGAAAGAGTCATTCTGGTGAAACAGAATAAAGTGGGTGACGTGAAAGGAATCTAACTATAAACAAAATCTCAAATGAACAGAGAGAAAATTTCAAACTAACATAATTATAATATACATTATTAATATTTAAGAATCCCAGGTGGAGAGAGAGAAGTTTTTAAAAAAGCGACAGACTAAACACATAGGTCAGGTTAAAGAGTCTGATCATGTGACAGTAGCATCCAGATAATGTTTAATACACTTGTCAGGGAGGCTATCATGCAGAGTGTTTTTATTTTTTATGCATACATATGTTCTGTTTTCTGTATGAAGAGTGACTAAAATAAAATGATCCAGTGAATCACTAAAGGGCACTCACTACTCACTGACATTCTTCTCGCTTAAACAGAAGAATCAACATAGCTTTTATTTCACACCCCAGTGACGATGCTGTTCCATATGATGATGTGCCTGTCAAGCCCTGAACTCCAGTCTAGCTGATTGCTTTACTGCTACTGTACCTACTCTCTGTGGGGCTTGTTGAAGCTGCATGGTAGACTGAAACAGCATAGACACGGAGGCTCCACTGACACGCATTTCAATTAGAACAGAGAGAATGTTTGCTTTTCTCACTGCTACATAACATCTGCAATACTGTGTGGTCCATATAGCCCACATACAAAACCCAGTAAAATATCTAAGATTGGCCTGCTATGACCATCTTCTTGAATTAATATTAATAACTGATGATGGTCAGAATATATCACAATTTTGATTAGTCCTGATGTGATTATTATTTTTCCTCTATAGGAAACATGACTCTGAGACTTTTTAAATTAAGTATAATTTACAAAATCTGCATCCTGATACTCATACACTGGGTTTTCTAGTAAAAAACCCCACATTTGTCAGAGTGTTGTTAACAGAGCCAAAGGACTTGTTTTTTTTTATGTCTGCCCGCATTTTCCACATTTTATGACAAGAAACTTAGGTGATCAATTTTTTGGTAATACTCTGTTGGTAAAAATCAAATTGTATCATCAATAAATGGCTCTTAGCTTAATTTTAGCAAGACTTCATTAATTTTGAACCTTTCAAAACTCTTTTTAAAACCACTTTCAGGAAGCAGAGGGCAGAGGAGGCAGGAAGTCTTTTACTCAGAACTGTGGGAAGTCCATCAATTTAGACCTGTCAAGGAGGTGAAGGAGGGCTAATTGTCTGGTGCTGGATTATGAAGTTCACTTCCGCTGGTCAGCTTGGAATCATAGTCTCTTCCAAGAGAGTGCAGAACCATCTGGCTTGTTAGATTTCTCACCTCAGTCAAAGTTCTGGGTATGCTGAAGTCAAACGGTCTCCAAAAACCTTGAAATGTTTGCAGGAAATTTAGTGGGAATGCAAACAACACTTACTGTTTAAGGAATACAGGACATTAAAACATATGTGGCAGGGACATTCATGAAATGACAACTAATTTCAACTAATTACAGTGTTATTCAAACACACCAAAGACACAGACAGAGAGAGACAGAGAAACAAGAGCAAATTTAATGTGAGCAGTTAGATGTGAGGAATATACCGTACAGTGAAAGTTTTATCAAGATGGTCAGATAGGCAGAGATCAAGATCAGGCCCGAGGGACTTTGGAATCTATTCATAAAGTCAGTTTAACATTTTATCATTTGCTCTTTCACTTGACTAATGTAAGTATACTTGACACTGTAAATACAGTGAGGCAAGAATTGTGTGCATGCTCCTGTCAGCAGTCCACTCTGGTTCTTAAACACAGAGGACAATAAGGCAGAACTGAGGGCCTCTGAAAAGTATAGAACGACCACAAGTGAATAATGATGTGGTGCACTCCATCTGAAAATGATGGAATAGGAAAATGTACAACACCTGCAGGGAAGCTACAGTTTGCTTTAAGAAATGTTCACATTTTTGTATTGCTCAACTTCAAATATGCATTTTGAAATCCATAAATGAGGCAAACAGCCAGATACTTACCTCCTTAACGCTTTCCTTCTTAATTTCCATTCAAATTTTTTTAAATCAAAAGTAGGGGAGACCGGGGATAGTTGTAACATTTTTGACATTTCTGTCTGTAAATTGGAGCTCTTTTAAGGTAGTGGATTCAAAATGTAATGCAAAGTATTTACATGTCTCTGCTATTAAATAGTCCAGCTATTTTCTCTGCAGCACAATTACCCATTGGATGGTATGGTCTCAAACACAAAGAGTGAAGTGTTACAATTAACCCCATAGTCTGGGTTAGTTGTAACATATCCTGGGGTGAAATGTAACACAATGAAATAAGGGTACTGACAAAACATTAACATGTAATCTTTGTTTATTCAACACATGAATGCACTTAGAGCCATTTATGTAGCTATGTGTGTGTGACAGAATGCAGAAATCTAGCTTTTGAACATATTCCAACCCCCCAAAAAAGACAAATGATGGAATTTTCTGCAACTGAATATTTCATTAATTTTGGTTGGTCTTCCTTGAGTTTGGCCTCATTGGCTCAGTGGGCATTATAACCTACAACTCTTGCACCAATTTTGAACATAACAATGAAGCTAAAAAAATGTAGTTGTTCACCAGCATCGCAATTCCATTACTTTTTATCATGGCTTACCTTGGTGTGGTTTGCAAAGTGCTTCAGGAAGATGAGGAAATCTGTTTCTTGCACCCATCCTGATTTATTTCCACTACCACTACTTCCTACTGGTCCATCTCTGACACAGTGGTCTGCATAATGTATGCATGGGAACACAAACAGTGGAGGAATTGTGTTGCCAATGGCATTAACCACATATACAAAGGTGACCAGTGAACCTCTCTCTGCTGATGTCGTTGCCCCAACTTGTTTAATATAAGTTAAAGTAATAGTGTGGTAAGTTGTAACATCTGCATTATTGTTACAACTAACCCAGACTGTTGCTGTTACAACTGACCCAGATTCCTATAGCCATGAACTAGCTAACATTACAGCCAACGGCTAAAACATTAGCACTAAAGACCTACACAGAATATATCCCCATAGACATACAAATAACATAATTTAAGTTTGATGAGTTTAACTGCAAAGCAGATAATGCTATTAGAAATTGAAATAAAGTAGAAAAACTTACTTTTTGGCATACAAATTACTTTTTTTCGTGTTAAATTGTCTGTGTTTGACAAAATGTGCTGATTTTTCACATGTGATAGCAGAATTGAATTGGGCATGCACAGGATGAATCACATCATTTGAAACTTAGCCCTGATTGGAGAAATTGGAAGTGTTACAACTGACCCACGTTACAACTATCCCCGGTCTCCCCTACATGGAACCCCTTGATCAACTATGTGTTCTAATTTTAAACAGTTGTTTTGTATCTGTAAATACACCAGTGTAATTTTCAAAATAATCATATATTTTAAACCTCAAAATGACCTTACATGAACTTAACCACAATTGTAGTCTCTTGCTACACGTCATCACCATGTATGCTCTCCATGTTACGGATTGCCAGCAAAGAAAAACTGTATTACGAATTTCACTGCAATCAGTTCACAAACTGCCAACCTATTCAGGCAGGAATCATTGAAAATATTTGTACAATACATGTAGCACAGCATTTGAAAGGTTTTCTTTTTCCATTTCTAAATTGCATCTGTCAGGAAAAACTGAGGATTAAATTTACTAAATTGTGAACTAGTCTGTGGTTATTTATGTCAAAGGAATTGAAATGAGCTTCTCTTCTATCCTATTTTTAAGCCATATTGTGTTACATACTACCCAGGAGCAATAATAACATATTGGCACATTTGCTTTAAATACCTCTTAAAGTGAAATGACTGTGATAATACCAGGTAAGAGCAGAGATAAATTAACAGCAAGCATTCAAGGTTTCATAAGTCTGGAAACCAAAAACAATTCAGACTAAGCTTTTGTTCCCATGACAGCAGCAGCAGGAGGAGGACTCGGTCTGCAGTGAAAATCTACTGATGAGTTTGATATGTACTATGTGTGCCACACAGTGCATTACATAATCTTAAGGGAGCGTCTGTATGCCGCAGTTGCAAGGACAGAATTAACTCTGTTTTTACAGCAAGTATATCTTGCGCAATACATTGTTGTGATTAGCAATCTTTTGACTGATGTTATCGCATTGTTCGATTACAGAGGAGGAGTCAAGGGGAGAGAAAACAAGAAATCTCGGCAGCAAAATCTCAGGAGTCTTGTTCGGAGACAGACACTGATGTTGAAATTCAGATCACACACACGCCTGCAAACCATGTTGCTCACTGGGGGGGTGGGGCGTGGGGGGCAAGAATGGGTAAGGGTAGACTGTGAGTCTAAATGACAGAGGAAAAGCGATATACATTTAAATCACTTGCATGTAATTAGATGACTTTCAGCAAAGTCACAGGACTGAGGAGCTGTCATCGAAAGAAAAATCCATCACATACATCACATAAAGTCTATAGTATATAATCATATATTATCAGTGAATGAACTTAGATATTGCTTATTTGTAAATATGAGGAAAAAACAAACAAACAAAACCTCATAGTGACATCATTATTGCACAGCTATACCTAAAGCCATACAATATTTACAACAAAAAAAAACCCAGACAGTTGACCTGGGTCAGCTTAAGTTCAGATCAGCAGGATAGCAGATAATGTTGGCTCATCAATGTTATCTCACCAGATAAAAGTAGGCTGTGGTTCACCAGAACAGTTTTGTGTGGTCAGTCTGTCTGTGGTGTGGTAAAATCTACAACGCAGATAAGCCAATGCTGATGTTGTTTCCCTACAGACAGTCTCTCACATAGGAACAAATACTGTTCATATCATTCCAGTAAAGTAAGCCAATGAGACATGTTTATGACACAACAGCTTTGATTTGATAGATAATTATGTTATGAAATTGTTTGTTTATTTGTATTAACATGTTAAAATGCATTGGACTTTATATAGTAAATCATGTTCCTGTCTCATCATGTTTAGAAAACTTAGTTGTCCATTTTGCTGACGCTGTGTTACACTTTATTTTTTTAAGACATTTTTATCAGATAGCAGAGTCGAGAGGAAACAGGGTTTACTGCTCAACCATTTTAGCAACATGTATCTTGACAACAGCCTATCCTGAATTCTTTAATTGATTAAAGTGCTTAAGATTCAACACAAATTTGAATGCCAAAAAGTGGTCTTAATGTTATCAGATATAGGTCATTACACGGTCAACATTCCTGGGCTTAATGAACATGTTAGGCGTGAAGGATTTTCAACACGAACTATATTGATATTAAACTTTGACTGAAATTCTTTTTTTTCTTATTGTGGTTTTTTGTTGTTGTTGTTTTTTCCTATGTGAGTTTATGTTCTTGTTGTTTTATATTGTTGACTTTTACATAAAGCAAAATCTGTATTATTGTTAATATTAGAGTCACATTCAACTGAATCTGTTTTGCTACCGTTTTAATAACACATGTCAGGACTTCCTGTCAGCAATACCTGACACGAACAATTTAGTGCTCATAACTCTCTCTTCTTTGATCCTTCATCATCACAAAACTGTCCTGCAGCAACTGTGTCAGCAGTGTTTAATGTTGTCAGTTTGTGAATTTCAGTTTCAAATCTGTAAGGTTCTGGGTGGATACTGGAGTAGTTAATTGCATTTTCTGTTTAATGTGAATTTCTGTGTATGTAGATGGGAACAGATCTTGATGAACTAAAGTCACTTTGAGAATGACATGTGACTGCAAATGGTTGCAGACCTGGGCCCGTATCCCTAAAGATTCTGAGAATCCTCTCAGAGAGCTCCTAACTTAACCTAAAAATTCCTTGCCAGGAGTTTTAGCTTAGAAGTGATTCCAGAACATTTTCAGTGAACTCTGAGCAAGGAATGGATGGAAAATCCTATCTTAGTGAGGAGGTGTGGTTGACCCCGTTGCTAGGTATGAGTCATCATTTCAAAAGCCGTGATTGGTTGATCCTACAAGTTTGATGGAAATGAGCTTTTGGTGAGAATGAGCAAAGGATGTACCCTCAAATCAATAAACATAATTATACACTCTAATCTTATGCTGACTGTAATTGTAAATATTTCACATTCAAGAAAATATCTGGAAAATGAATAGTAAGCTGTAGGGGTTATAGCCTAACATTAGAATCTAAAATATATGAAAACTTAAACTCATTACACCCTGTTCAAATAATGATTCGTGTCTTATTTGCTCATATCAATATCCTAGCTGGCATATTTTGTACTTTCACTCACATATGGACCCCATTGAAAACAAGATGGCCTATCTCAAGGGGCTGTCCGTAATGAAGAAGAAATCACAACGTTACAAGTCCAGTGTGGTCTTAACGAGGGTAACACGGCTCAGCTTTTATCAATGTCTGTCATTGCTGGCTGGTCTATTTGTAAAGGCTTGTTAACAAATATCCTACAAACACAGAAAATGGAGAAAAAAAGGACTCATAAGCCGAACTGGACTGAGGAGCAAGGTTTGTTGCTGGCCCAGTTGGTGAACGAACATAAAGGTATCTCTCCTGCCTCTTCTGTTGGCCATTTTGTGCAGCTGCTTAGGGGAACTCCTAAGCCACTAAAAGTCCTCTTCCCTGCTCTTAGCAGATCTCGCCTTAGGAGCCCTTTTAAGCGCTAGGAATCTTGAGGAATAGCTTTTATATTAACTGGGATTATCGTGTCACTTTTAGGGGAAATTCTAAGAAAACGTCATGACTCTGAGAATTTTCTTAGAATTTGGCCGCTAGGAGCCACTTTTTGCACAAAGATTCTTTAGGGATACGGGCCCTGGTCCCTAACCTCAAAGCAACCACTTCAAAAGGCAACAAGGTCACTGCAAACAGTTGCAACACTTTTGGTGTGCTATGCTCTCTAAAAACTGTTTTTCCCAGTGTGACTATAGCGTTAATGGTGCTCTCGTAGAGTGGCTCACAGAGTGATGATCAAACAATAGTAATCGTCAAATTCTATAACTTTGATTTAAAACTAATTTTCAGCCAAGACTACATGTTGACACTGGGCTTTCACTGAACAGTATCACAGTGTTTCCTGAGATGCTTGGTACACAGTGCTGGTGCACAGTACAGAAGTGGACCTGAGACTAATTTAGGTGGACTCGGGCACAGTACAAATCAGGTGTAATAGCTTCATTAATCTGCCTAATTCCAATAATGTGGCTGTAACAGGGACCAGGCAGCCATGCACATATTATACACCCCAATAGACAAAAATAATCTCAAAAACACACAATCACAGAAATAAGCTATTTTAAGAAATAAGTAGGCCAATAAGTGCTTTTCTGGTGCCAGCAGCTTTGCCCTCAAGTAACTTCTACTGCTGGATCCTGCTTTGTCTCAGTTTTATTGGGACAGTTGTCTGTCTTTGTAAAGACTCTCTTTACTTTGTAGTATCCCTGAAACAGCACTACACCACCTCACTTATCTGTGTCGCGTTTGTATAATGTGGTATGGTGACAAATGTGTACACAGAATGAAGGTGGGTGCATACAGATAGAGCCAGGTGAGAGAAAGAGAGGCTGACAGCAAGCCAGATGAAGAGCCACATGATTCTGTAACTGCTACTCTCACTTGTTTGCACACTAAAACAGATGGATCAGTGAATTACAAACACAAACCCAACACACATATGCACAGAGAGAGAGTTATTCATCACAACATAGCACAGCAGATTACAGACCTAGTGCCTGTGCTTTTCTGCCAGCTCAAATATTTAAGGGTGGAAATGTTCCCATATTCATCAGCATTGCAGTGCAGTTTTAGATTTATTCATTCAATAAATGGTTATTAACCACGACTTCCTCTGACTATCCAAAAAGCTTTGAGTTAAACTGCTCGTAATGGATATCCTCACAAAATTCAACGAGTTTCTTGTATTTTTGTTTTGATTTTAGTTTTGCATTCAAGGCATAGTAAAATGTATATATTTCTGTTGTTATATTGTGCTTTTTATTGTGCAGACCTTTCGTATTGTGCTATATTTGCCCTTTTCCTTCCTTCCTCCTCATCTAGATGATTCCAAATATTACGTGAGATGAAAAGGTAACACATTATTGCTAAATGAACTGTGAAGAAAAGCTAAAGAGAAAGAAATTTTTTCAAGGTGTGTGCTGTGGCAGGCAGCATGAAGGACCCAAACGCAGGACTCGTACACGGAATGAGAACTTAAAGCAGCAGCCTTTATTGCTGAGAAGACTTTCCATAGAAAAAAAACTCACAAAACACAGACCAAAGCCTACAACATGAAAACTAGAGACTAAACTGGAAACTAGAAAATAAGAAACACAAACAAGGAAAACAAACCAGGGACTGAAAACTAGAATTTCATCAGGAACACGAAGGGGGAAAACACAGCACGGAGAGGGTATGACGCGACAAAGGGCAAAAGGAAACACAGGGCTTAAATGCACAAGCAAGACAATGAGACAATGGGAACAGGTGGGAACACAGCTGGGACAAATCAGACATAACAAGACAAAGGAAGCATAGCAGAATACATTGACAAAGGACACAGACTGTCAAAGTAAAAGAGGAAGCATAACTCAGAGACGTGGACTTGACACTGAGACATAGAAACATGACAGACTTTGGAACAGTTGGAACATGAAGCACAGAGACAAAAGTAACAAGACGTGGGACACAGGGAAGATATAAAACTAAGACTAAGCATATAACACACAGAGAGCAGAAACAGAACAGAAAGCTAGAAACCAGGAACTGTATACAAAACAGAAAACCATAATTCAAAGAGTATAGCTGAACCCCCAAAACACAAACACTGGGTCACCAGTGCCGTGACAAAAAATCCTGTTGCCTAGTTGGGATCATTGTTTTGCCCACTGTCCAACTTCTTTGTTTCAACCAGTCCTCCCTGCTGCTGTCAGAATGAGCGTGTTTATTCTGGGTCAGAGGAGGTCAATGAACAGGGGTCGTTTCTCTGAACCTGGCTCAATGCCCTCCATTGATCAGGAAATGAGGGGGTGAGGCATCGAAACACTTTTAGCTCCTTTTGTTGTTTGTTTGTTGTTTACTGTCCTGAAATATTTGACTTTGTGCGTGTGTTTGGGTCATGCATCGTTGCAGGGGCCCAGAAGAAAAACGATTTGCTATGTAAACAGAGGATGGAGACAGATGGGGCAAGAGCACTAACAAGTTTAGGGGAAAAGAAGCAGAATAGAAGAAAGGGAAATCGTTTGTGCTATCAGTTTTGGTTGGAGAATATTTTTTTTTAAAAGTGGGAGATTTGATAATTACAAGCTGAGAGGGTAATATTTGTCTTACATGTCTGGCTCTCAGTTTTCCATCAGTACTTTGACATTAATTCTAGGGTGAATTGTTCCATGTATACTATCTAAAAAGTGTCAACTATCAAGTGCAGAGAGCTGCAGATACAGATCAGTGCTGAATATCAAATTCAGAGATTTTTTTCACTGCATTGGAGGTAAAAATGGAGCCTTTGCCACTTACCAGATGGTACCGCATTCAAAATATGATGTTATTTTACTACATTCATAATTTAATCAAAATCTCCAACGTCAATTCAGCTCAATGCCAAATATAGTGTTCAGCTGCTGTAGATGGTTCTTGAGGCTTGGCAGTTCTATTTTGACCTCTGCTTGTCCAGTTTCCTCAACTTTTTTAAGGACACACTCCACGCCATAACAAATTATACCACATCTGGGGTTAACAGCTGCTTTGGTATCATGGTTGGGAAAAAATATTGCTTTATTCTTGTCAAACTGTTTTGTTTTTTTGGCATTTTTTGTAAATTCAACCAATGAATTGGGAAGAATGAGTTTGTTTTTTAGGCTGCTAGTAACAATATGCCTAAATATTCAGTTTATAAGTATTTTTTGTTTATTTGGGGTTTTTCTGTTTTTTTGTTGTTGTTGTTTGCTTGGTTGTCTGTTATGTGTAGACACAACATATTCAATAAATGGATCATTTTTCAAAAATTACACCTAGAGCAACTCACCATCCCCATCTCTCTATGTAAAAAAGCACACTGGGTGTTAATACAGCCACATGTGAACATGTTACACTAATACAAAACAAGTATAAGAACAAGTGAAAGGTTTGGCACCGGCAGACCACCACTATAAAGATACCCTGTTGGAATCATGCTTGCATATTGGGCAGTTTTTATTTTTATTTTTTATTTTATGATTTATGAATGTATACTTTGAAAAAGCTGTATAATTTTCCAAACACAGGAATCCATTGAATAACACCAGTACCAATTTAATCAGGTCAACCTCTGAACATTGTTCTACTGTCCTGTTCTATGTCAATAGCACATGATGGCAAAATTATATATGATTACATACAAAATATGAGTTTTCCGAAAGATTTTCCAGGAGATGTTTTTACAAGAAATGCCTTGTTAAAAACTCAATTTAAAAAAAATCAATAGTTTATGTCCACTGAAATGTTCATGGGCTTTTAATTTGTAATAGATACAGAATTCATTTGTAATAGTTATGACAGTTAATGCACTTAATATACCGTTACAGAGTCAGGTCCACCATGGCTGTTGGCTAACCCATTGCATCCCTAAGGTCAGATTTTAAAGTGTCACTTCTAAAAGATCATGGCTCAATCAGGAAGAAATGACTGAATGAGCCTAAAGTTATTCTCTAGGCTAGAATTCAGCTCTGGATCAAAACAAAAGCTGAAGACATTGCTTTGTATATCAAGATTCATTGATTAAAACTGTAACTGTTGTGTACAATATCTTTATTCATTTATTTTTTAACTATCATTATACGGGATTGGGTCCTGAGGGCCAGTATAAATTGTTACCATGTGGCAGATTAGTCATTACTAAAATGTAGATAGTAAGCGCCTAGACAAACCTACTGCTATAGGTATTTACACACATATATTCATTTTCACCTGCTCATCCAGTTCAAGTTTGCGGGAGACTGGAGCCTATCCCTGCTGCCAGAGCAAGAGGTGGGGTAGGCCATATACAGGTCACCAGTCTGTCACTGGGCTAACAGAGGCAGACTGCCACTAACTGCTATTTAGCATCACCAATAAAGTTAACCCCACTAACTCTATTTGTTAGTGTTGTGGTAGGAAGCTAGAGTATTTGGAGAGAACCCATGTAGAAATGGGAGGAACATCCAAACTCCACAGAAAGGTGCCAGATTGTTACATAAGGCTGACATGAAAAAAAGGCTCTCTGAATGGACAGCACAGACAGTACTGTTAAATCTGACAGATCATTTTTAACTTCTGCACTCAAGACAGACAATATCTAGTATCTGGTCAATACCTGGTGTAGGAATACCTGCAGAAAGCTATTGCCTCACCCATGAGCTGAACACAGTCTTAGCTTTCATGACAAGTGGAGAAAACACATTTTGACAACAGGATTGCATTGCTATTGTTTAGTAGAGCTGTCATGGGAATTTTTTTAGCTTAAAACTGAGGACAAATGTTTTAATAAACAATCACTTAGATGCTCTATGTTCAACTTTATATACAAAACTAGATTAAAACTACAGAGTAAAAATATAATGTTTGTTACTTTCTTGGACAGACACTCTGAACACAGTGTCCTCTGTAGCACCTACGGATAACTAATCACCATGGCAACCAAACAGAGCCTCATTTCCTTCTCAGCTTCACCTCATTTAAGAATAACAATCATGCTACAGCATCACTTTGTGCCCCCATGTAGTGCCATACATAGCAGTTGATCACATATTCTGGTATTTGTCTTGCTGTGATCTGCTCTGTCTGCTATCCAGCAAGGTGTAACTACTTACGGAGGTAATTAATGGCAACAAGCAGGACGCTTTATGACGTGCAAAGTTGCTTTTGATAGCATGTATAAATAAGCAGTAAACTGGTGCTCACCACTGAGCCTGTTCAAAACAATTAATGAATGAGCCAATGGAGGAGATTAAAAACGGCTGCCGTCTGCACTCAAACATCGGCCTAATCATTGTTCATTGATTCCTGTCAAAGACTAAAGGAGGACAATAAATGATGTGTAAAACTGTAACATTAACTGACTGTTAATGCTACAATTTTGCTGGTAGCTCTTTTGCTGCTCTGGTTTGGTCTCCACCTATTCAAGAGGAAAAATATTTGAGTCTGGGTCTGGTGATGGACAGTGACACTTAAAGGGACCCATCAAATGGCATAAATAAATTCACAGATATTTTCAGCTGTGTTAAATAAAATTCTGACTCTTAAACTGTTTTTACCACAAAGGCATCTCTTAACATAAGATTTAAAGTTCCAACGTTTTCTCATCTCAGATAGTAATATAAGACCATTTTGTCATGTTATGGACAAGGTGTTGTTTGCTTAGGCACCCTGAGTGCAAAATTAACCACCAAGAGAGAACATTCCCATTTTAGAGAACTTCAAAACCCACATGGGAAAGACTGCCTCATTCGAACCTTATTTCCCCCTTTATTTCCTAACTAATTCTTCTTTACAATCACTTTCACTGCCTAAACTCAACCATAACTCGCTTTTTTTTTTAAAAGTGCAGGATCAGGGAATCAGTGCCTGTCCTTCAGATAGCACAGTAGTCCAGTAGATAACATGTTTGCCTCACGGCAACAAGGCCTTTTCCACCAGGCAGTGATGTCAGCCTTCTCATACAGGGCCTGAGCGAAGGTGCCACAGACAGCTTCAGCTGCTTCTCAGCACGAGTATCCTTGTTCTCAATGGCCTACAACAGAAATGTGATGTCTTCCAGGTAGCCATGTTCCTAACCTGCTCACATTATGGGGAGAACGCCAATGTGCTGCAGCTCAGGTGGTAGAGAAGGTCATCTAGTATCCAATTGGAAGGTTGCTTGCTCGATCCCTGGCTGCTCCAGTCTGCATGCAGATGTATGTATTGATTCTTCTTTATGTTTATTTTCTCAAGGAGATAGTACAGTGGCCCTGAGAGGCCAAATGGACTGCAACTTAAGAAAACACCAGCAATAAGAAAAATGCTGCAAAAGCACACAAAACACAACGGAAATAGGAAAAAACAGATTTCCAAAAGCACAAGGGAAGTGTTTCTGGGGAGACAATAACCTGACGGACCAGTTGCAGGAACCAAAACATGCTAGTCTCCAAAAGTTGAATCTGTTCATCTGGACGTAGCGTTTTGTGGGAGAAACGTTTCGTCATTCATCCAAGTGACTTCTTCAGTCTCAGCTGACTGCAGGTTTCCCCAATCTTATAAACAGTACATTTGCATAATGACTGAAAGCAGCCCACTGAAGGAACAATGGGCTGGGTGGTCAGTTCCTTAATCATAATTATGCAAATTCTCATGACCATTGATCAACAATCACTGACCAAAACCCACTGATCAAAGAACACTGATCAATGGCCATGAGTACCATTCACAGAGAGTTGGAGAATGGCTGCAATCACAGCATTGTAAGATGGCGAAGGATATGAAAAGTGGCAGGTTAGCCTTCTTAGACTGTGAGATTTCCATCAGTAATGGGGGACATCTAAAAGCTGACGTGTACCTTAAACCTACACATACGGATCAGTATCTAAGGTTTGACTCTCATCATCCACTGGAGCAGAAACTGGGTGTCATCAGGACGCTACAACACAGAGCGAACACCATCCCCACTGACACAGCGGCCAGGGAGGCAGAAGAACAGCACATCAAGAAGGCCCTGAGTAAATGTGGTTATCCCAGACTTTTGTCAAAGCTGGAAAGACACCTAAAGAAAGCTCCAGCCGATCCAGGAGAGAAGGACAACCGCTGCCCAAGCGAAAACCTGTAGTGATCCCATATGTGTCAGGAGTATCGGAACAGTTGAGACGCATTTTTTCTAAACACCGGGTCTCTGTGGCTTTTAAACCCCAAAATACGCTGCGCCAAAAACTGGTCCACCCCAAGGATCGGGTCCCCCGACACAAACAGAGTAACATAGTGTACAATGTTAAGTGCCAGGAGGATTGCCAGGATTTATACATCGGGGAAACCAAACAACCTCTAGTGAAGCGGATGGCGCAACACAGAAGAGCAACCTCATCAGGCCAGGACTCTGCAGTCTATTTACACCTACGGGTCAGTGGACACTCTTTCAACGATGAGGATGTACACATCCTGGACAGGGAAGAACGCTGGTTTGAGCGCGGAGTCAAGGAGGCCATTTACGTGAAAAGGGAAAGACCATCTCTGAATCGAGGAGGGGGCCTAAGGGTACATCTTTCACCATCTTACAATGCTGTGATTGCAGCCATTCCCCAACTCTCTGTGAATGGTACTCATGGCCATTGATCAGCGTTCTTTGATCAGTGGGTTTTGGTCAGTGATTGTTGATCAATGGTCATGAGAATTTGCATAATTATGATTAAGGAACTGACCTCACAGCCCATTGTTCCTTCAGTGGGCTGGTTTCAGTCATTATGCAAATGTACTGTTTATAAGATTGGGGAAACCTGCAGTCAGCTGAGACTGAAGAAGTCACTTGGATGAGTGACGAAACTTTCTCCCACAAAACGCTACGTCCAGATGAACAGAATCAACTTTTGGAGATTTACTTTCCTGGATGATTGAGAATGCATCAAGACAAAACATGGTAGGTAAGTGTGTTTTAATCTCATGATTCATATAATACTGATGACGGATTTTTAGGCTAATAGTTAGGCTAACACACTTACCTCTCATCTTTTCTTTCCTCACAAAACCGACATGTCTCCCAGCGCAATTCTTAGCACATTTTGGTTCCTGCAACTGGTCTGTCGGGTTATTGTCTCCCCAGAAACACTTCCCTTGTGCTTTTAGAAATTTGTTTTTTCCTATTTCTGTTTTCGTTTTTTCTATTTCTGTTTTCATTTTTCCTATTTCTGTTTTCGTTTTTTTCTATTTCTGTTTTTATTTTTCCGATTTCCGTTTTCGTTTTCCTATTTCCGTTGTGTTTTGTGTGCTTTTGCAGCGTTTTTCTTATTGCTGGTGTTTTCTTAAGTTGCAGTCCGTTTGGCCTCTCAGGGCCACCGTAAGATAGACTGAGTACTGATTTGATTTGCTAATTTACCTGAAAACAACCTTGATCACAAGTTGATTCAACAGCTTGACATTTTGTGTTCATAAAGACAAATGTTGCTTCCAGTAATACAGTAGCTGTCAGTAATGTTATCTGACATTATTCATGTCTGAAAAATAAAGGTTTTTAGACTGTATTCTTTTATTCAGTATTAGATAACAAAAAGCAACAGTGCTGCAAATTGCTCAGCTTTATTGCCCTCAGTGTATATAACTAATTTAATACAAGGAGGAATGATGGTTGTATGTCCTCCCAGTGGCTGGTACCCTGTGAATGATGATGACTTGATGATTCAGCCACTGTCCAGAGCATGGGAGAGAGATGGTGTGGGCGTACACAGTGTTTACTTCCGTTAATTTCGACCTTAGGCAGGTAGGCAGACAACCAGAATCACATCAGTCTGCTTAATCGGACTGAATGAAGTCCTGGTTTCTGTTTTACGCATTTGTAATAACCACTTTCTAAGCTGTGTATATTCTACAGATCATTTCCAGTATCACACAATGTCACTATGACGCACTAAACACAACAAAAACTGAGCCCTGAGGAGGATAATTTTTCAACCACAACAGCCACAGTCTCACCCAGCCACCCCCAGTCTTTTATTCACACACACACAGACACATGCATCACAGCAGCAGCAACAATAGCCTGTCTCCAGTCTCCAGGCTCCAGGCTGGCAAAGTAAAGGAATGGAAATGGATCAAGCCTAAAACATCTCCAGGGAGACATTGTGTGAAAGAGACACTACTTCACTTAGAAGAAATGCCACACAAGCTGATGACAAACGCAGAGTGGCTACTTATAGTAATAGAAAGCTGGGTGCTGCAGACCTCTGAGGCTCTTTGCTAATTGTGCAAGTCAAAGCATTAGATCAATGACTTCAGGTAGCTTCGAATTATTATGTACCTTTATTAAAGGTGTTAACAGGGGAGAAAGTACACTGGTAATAAATGTAAATGAAAGAAAGGAACCTTGCAGTCCACATCAAGGAAAAATGATAAAATAGCATATATAACATAAGGAGGTTTCAAAGAAGATCATACTACAATTAGAAATTTAACTGATCTGTTCTTGTTTCACTGTATTTACAGCATAAGTTTTAAAATTACAATTTTGAATTTTGATCTTAAAAGTCACTAAAAAAAGAAAATTTTAGTGTCATTTAAGGTCAATGATGACATTCATATTAGAGGTCATTATCTTTTTATAATCTGAATTACCAACTGAACCATCAGCACAACTCCTGAAGCATTAAAACACCAAAGTTATGAAAGATTTTTAAAAACACTCCTCTTCAGTGTGTCTGCCTCTGCATCACTGTCCTCACCATCATCTGCAGATTCCCTAAATAAGCCCATTCTCTTAGCATACATTGTAGCTATAGTCAAAAAATTGTATTAACTATCTAAGTATCAGGTCATTTGAGTTCTGGTGTGGAGAGATTGACCAACCAGAAAAATTCCAGCACCTCAGAAAGAATTTTAGTTCTCAGCATTGCGCCATCTCCACATGTATTCCCTTTCTTTGTTCTGACAGGATTAAGTATACCTGCAGGAAATGTGAACAACATGCTAACTGTCTAACCCCTGACCCCGACCTGCTTATTCAATGTCACTCATCCCTGTATATCTTGTACCTGCCAAATCCCCCTGGAGTCTCACCAGCTGGTATCTCTTACTCTTCCAGTAAATACCTTACATCGCCTGCTGGTATTCAACAGCTACGGCTAAAACATTAAAAGAAGAAGAGCCAGGAAATGTAGATTCTCTATTTTGCACATTACATTTTTTGATGACAGACAAATATACATACAAATAGACATTTGTACAGTAATAAAACATGTACCCTAAATAAAAGCATTATGTGTAATAAATAATGTATGCAAAGACATAGAGCAGAGCCCTCAAAGAAGGCATCCATGGCAACACTGTGTCAAGGATCACTTCTCAGAAGCTGTGAGCTGTGAACATCCACAATCTCAACATGAGCTCAAACACTTTCAAACATCTTACTGTCTTAAACAGGTGCAATTAGCTCATCACATACAGAAACAGATTTAGTGAAGATTACAAATGCTCTTCTTATGTCCTCAGATAGTGGACTCTTGTCTGTGCTTCTCCTACTAGACCTCAGTGCAGCATTGAGTACTGCTGACCATATTTTAATTACAGAGAATGGAGCATGCGGTAGGTAAGTAAGGTACAGCGCTGCAGTGGTTTGAATCATATCTATGTAAAAGACTCCAATTTGTTCACATAAATTGAGAGTCCTCTTCACACACAGGGGTTAAAAAGGGAGTTTTTCCTTTTGCTGAAAGGTTGTTGTTTGATTGTTAGGGTTTCCTCTCTATTTTTCTATGGTCTTTACAATATAAAATGCCTTATAATATAAAATGCCTTGAGGCAACTGTTGTTGTGATTTGGCGCTATATAAAAAAACTGAATTGAAATATCACTGTGTTATCTAAAATGATGTTTAAGGGGGAAACTACATTTCATGACCCAGTGAAGCGCCCACAGAAACCACAACAGAAACATATGCATTGTGGAGGTATGTAATAACGACAGGAGAGGTCTCAGTGTCTCACTCCAACTTTTATTAACCGACTCTTCCTGAACCTCACATACAGTAAGCGCCAAAATCTCCACCCCAGCACTTCCCTTCCACTTGGGTGTGAGTGGAGCCGCCTGGCGGTCCGCCACAGCATACAATTTAAATACATTACTAAATAAAAAATCATTAACAGATTTTTTTTCCCTAACATTAGTGCAGCCTGATATTCCTGCTGATGTTTCCTGGTAATTATCTTCTTGATATTAAACCTGGTGGTATTGTACAGTGTTACACAATGACAGAGTTAATCAGTGCAGCAGCTACTGCAGAATGGTCATGAAATGATTTTGCATGGATTGTAACATCTTTCCAACAATCTTACTGCAAGAGCTGAGTTATAGGATCATAGAAATAAATTACATCCAAAAAGGCCAATAAAAAGTGAGTCACAAAGCATCAGTACTGCTAATAAAATCTATTTCAACACAGGCTGTGAAAATAAAAATAAACACATTATCTTAACCAGTAAAGATATATTTTATTGATAAATATATAGAGAATATACACTGTTGACTATCAATGTTAAGTGGACATTTTTGTAAGAAGATGTTAAAATAAGTATAAGTATGTAATTGGTTTTAAAAAAGAATATTTACCTTATATCTTATGAATGTTGCCAATCAACATGCCTGTGACTGTGTTCACACACACACATAATAAGACCACCGTGCAAACCAAACACATGCATTACATTATGTTTGGTGTTTCACATCCTCGGCCCACTCATTGCATGTTCACACGTTCAGGAAAATAAACAAAGGAGGGCTTTCAAGAGGTCACTTTTGTGTGTTTTCAGTGCATGTGTGTGAAATGTGTCTGCTCTGTGGCGCCAGCGTTCACATCCGCCTCTCTAATGATGGATGATAAAGGCACTAGTGATCATGAGTCTCTGAAGACTGTAGACTTGTTATCATTACCCACATTGGACTTTTCTCTCCAATAAGCCATGTGTAACTTATTCTGCAAAATATAAAAATAATTGAGTGTGTTGAGAAAGTGGAAGGAGTACTTTGAAGAGCTGAGGAATGAAGAAAATGATAGAGCAAGGATAATAGACAGAGGATAGTTATTAAATCAGAAAGTGCAGAGGATCTGTAAGGAAGTAAGGGCAGATATGAAGAGGATGAAGAGAGCAAAGGCTGTTGGTCCAGATGACATACCTGTGTACAGTAGGTATGGAGCTATCAAGGAGAGAGGGCAGTGGACTTTTTAACCACAATCTTGGAGAGTGAGAGGATGCCTGAGGAATGAAGAAGATGTTTACTGGTATCAATATTCAAGAACATCGATGATGTGCAGAGCTGAAGTAACTACAAAGGGATAAAGCTGATGAGCCATAACATGAAGCTATGGGAAGGAGTTGTTGAAGCTTTCTTAAGAAGAGAGGTGATCAGCGAGCAGCAGAACAGCTCAGTGCAGAGAAAGAGCACTACAGATGTGATGTTTGTTTTAAGAGTGTTTTGTTAAATACTAATTGTTTCTTATATAGCACTTTCTGCTCTACCTGAGCATTCAAAGTCTTTTATACAACTGGCCTTATTCACACAAGCACCCTTTACTGTGACAAATGAGAGCAACTTGGGGTTAGTATCTTGCCCAAGGATATTTTGCATGCAGATTGGAGTAGCCAGGGTTTACAAACCTTCCAATTAGTAGATGACCTGCTCTACCTCCTATGTAGTTTTGTACCATAGCTGGTGATTGTTCATATAATCAATACCTGGAAGACTCAACAAATGCATGTGCATCATAAAGCTCCTGATGTCAGATCACCTCACTCATTTTTACCAGTAAAGACATTTGTTTTTTATGTTTGCTATGTGTTAATGTTAGGGAAGGATTCTTGGTTAAAAGTTACCACTCTTTATTCGTAGTAAATTAATAATAGTCCCCTGGTAAATTTTGAGATCTATTTCATCCATCCGTCCATCCTGACCAAAGCATTAATCGATGTCACAAAAGGGCTACTAAAGGGCTTTTTACATCCCATATACAGATTTAGAAGGCAGTCTTCATTTTAAGGACAAACACTTCTTTACATGTACTTAATTAAAATTTAAAAGATTGGGGGTATATCTATCGATCTTCATCATTACGTTTTTAATTAGCTATCATTAGTTATTATCATAATAATAGTAATCCATGATGACAAACAGAGTTCAAAGAAAAGAAAAAAAATACATGTGAGACTAGAGAAATGAGGAGAATGAAAGCAAGCAGTTCATCTCATCAGATCTGTTTTGCAATCATCACAACAGCTTGTGAGCTCCTGCTGTAACTCCTTGTGGAATGAACACGCCTCCACTTCGAGCAGATTTAGTTTGGGCCTGCATGCTTACTCTTGTCACCTTCTGTTTGTATATTGCGTTTACAGTCAGGTGCATCAGATGTGCTGCACTGTATGTGTGTTACTGCTATCATGTCTGCAATGGAAATGCAGGCAGACAGGCTGAACAGGCGGCAGATGGCCAGACAAACAGACAATTGGTGGTGGAGATTGGATTAATACAAGGATCTAATTGCATTTGAGAAACCAGAGAAAACACATAAGGAAAAATTAAAAGTGGCATCCAAATGATGCCTGGGTTTCATAGCAACCTTGGCACAAACACAAGAAGTCTGAAGTTAACAACAAAAGCTCTTTGGTGGTTGTCACAGTAATTAGGGCTTAAACAAAAAAGAAAAAAAATAACCTATTTTTAGTAATCGTCTGTCAATAAAATCTCTGGAAAATCTCATAAACCAAAGGGTCTGAAGTGGCCCTTCAGGACAACAATATTGATCTCTTTATAAAAAATTCAGTTAAACGCAGACGTGTATTAATTAAAAAGCATTCATTAGGTAATCAATTCAGTTATTGATTCTGTGGTGCTACAGATATATGTTCTTTCCTGTTGTGAAAGTGCCGAAAAAATACATACTTCTCTATAAAAAATAGATATTTTAGAATTATTACAGTTTCCATATATATACAGTTAATTGTTTATCTTCAGTTGGCTTTAGTTTTTTGCATCTAAAACAGTTCTAAACACTTGTATGTAATTACATGTCTGTAAGTCAGGATCTTAGTACGTGGAGACTTTTACTGTTATATTTTCAGCCATATTAGAGGAACAGTTCGCAAATTGTATTCTTTATGTTTCAGTTTGCATGCATAAGGCAAGAGGTGTATTTCTGTGTGAACTGTACATGTGAGTTGTATTGGTCTTGATATTCTTCAACTCTGAGCAAGAAAGACAATTAGCTTAATTCCCTAGATCTTTTTACATGTCCATAGTTGCCATTACTCTACAAAGCACCACACTAAGGTGAGAAACTACTGGGTAATCATTCAGTTTTGGGTAAAAATGGCTTCCAGTGTATTCAGTGTAATACCATTATAAAATAGAAAACAAATGTACACTGATATCCTTCTTTTGGTTTTTAATTGTGAGATCTATGTGTGAATAGAACTAAACATGATGAATGTTTAATTTCTCACCTTGTTTTTTCTTTCCAGTAAAGCTGAAGACTCTGAATTTCTGTGAAGCCATTCTGTGGTTTCCCTGGGTGATGGAGGCTAGATGGAGGGTGCAGGATTTGAGGAGGGTTGTGGGGCTTTACTTTTGAGGAATGAGCCCTCTCTCTTCTCTCCCCTGAGCAACTGGAGTGGAATAATTACATAGCATGTGCAAAACTGAACTGGGACAATAAATGGTCCTTGTGAAAGAATAGACTGGGTGGTAAAGAGAGACATGAAGCAGAGAAAATAAAGAAAGATGGCTGCCAGTTCATTTGGGTAACTGTGGAGACCTGCACAGCAGTCATCACATTATTTACAACTGAGAATTTAATGCATCGTTCAGTAATGAGCAGCCAGCCAATGGCCTGTGATCTGAAGCTCAGTTATTCACTCACTGGGCTGAACTCCAGGCAGAAAAAAGCTGGAGGAGTCCCTCCGGATGGAAACAAAGCCAGCTCCCATTGCTATTTTTCACTTTATTCTTTTGCAGTCAAGTGTAATTCATTACGTGTGTCTGTAAAATGCATGTGACATCAGTGTTTCTCATATACTCACCTAAATGTGTGTGTGTGTGTGTGTGTGTGTGTGTGTGTGTGTGTGTGTGTGTGTGTGTGTGTCAGTAGTTAGGTCATCATATTTAGGCTCATTCACTCCAAAATTCTTTCAGCCAAATCTTTCAAACGGTGTCACTGCATACACATTTCCATTCATTTCAATCGCACAAATGCAGAAAGAATTATTTGCAGTATTTTATCTGATTTATTATGAGAATGTCATGCCTTTTTGTGTGTGTGTGAGGGGGTTAACTCGTCTTACCTTGTTCCTTTATTTACTTGTGTGTACATATATATATATATGTATATACAGAGATCTCGGATGCTGTTCCTGGGAATTTCACCGTGCCTTTCCTCAGGCACCACTTCCTGTAGATGTCCTGGAGGGACGGAAGCTGACTTCCAATTATCCTTTCAGCACACCACACCACTCTCTGGAGAGCTTTGCGGTTGTAAGCGGTGCTGTTGCCATACTAGGTGGTGATGCATCCAGTGAGGATGCTCTCAATGGCATAGCAGTAGAAGGTCTGTATTGTTTATGTGTACTGACCATGTGAGATCCTCCGCCAGATGTACACCTAGGAAACGGAAGCTGCTCACTCTCTCCACAGCAGCGCCGTTGATGGTGATGGGGGTGTGCACCTCCAGAAGTCCACTATCAACTCTATTGTCTTTGTGACATTGAGGGTAAGATGGTTGTCTCGACACCAGTATGTCAGGGTGCTGACCTCCTCCCTGTAAGCCATCTCATCACCTTTGGTGATAAGACCCACCACTGTAGTGTCGTCTGCATACTTCACAATGATGTTGGAGTTGCTTGTGGCCGTGCAGTCGTAGGTGTAGAGTAAGTGTAGGAGAGGGCTCAGTACACACCCCTGTGGGGTACCAGTGTTTATTATGATGGGGTATGAGGTGATGCTGCCCAGTCTGACCACTTGGAATCTGTCAGACAGGAAGTTAAGGATTCAGCTACAGAGAGAGCTGCTCAATCCTAGATCCTGCAGTTTCCTGTCCACCTTCGAGGGAACGATGGTATTGAATGCTGAGCTGTAATCGACAAACAGCATTCTCACATACGTGTCTCTCTTCTCCAGGTGTGAGAGGACAGTATGTAGTGTCAGGGCTATGGCGTCATCAGTGGACCTGTTTTTGGTGGTATGCAAATTGTAGAGGGTCCAGTGAGTCGGGTAGTGCAGAGCAAATGAAGTGAATGTGAATGGCCAAAATGTAATGGTAGCTGTGTGTGGCTGGAGTTCTTTCTCTCTGCCACCACCAAGAGATTGTTAATATGATAACAGAGATCAGAAATTGCTCAGTAAACTACATTTTTCTGTCATGGCTTTAAGAAATATTTGTAGACTGAAACTCTGAAAACAATCACTGAAAATAAAATTCAGTCCTTAGGTGGAAAGCCTGGTACACTGTGGGATTTTGGCCTGCCTAACAACCAAAGTTGTATTCAAGGGAATAAATTAGACTCCCTGCAAATTTCAAACACTGACTTTGTAGATCCATGGGATCATTGCATTACTGCATCTAGGGAGCTGGAGCATCATGGATGTACTGTATGAACAATCTGACAAAACAGGATGAAAACATATTGAAGAATTATAGTATCTTTGGTCACAGCTCCAAAACGGTGGTTCAGTGTCATGTAGTGAGAGAGGTTCAAATTTGGTAATCTTACAAATTAAGAATGATCACAAAATGTGATTGCAGTGTAAACATACGCCTACTAACAAACAAGTAACAGAAATGCACAGGCTGTTCAGAAGCTTGCTTGCACGATGTGTCCTCCAGCTGTTATGATAATAGAGCCAAAGACCATGTAGGATGAAAACAGATAGCTTAGGAATTGTAGCAGTGTGTTCCAGCCTGTGAGTCAGTGCGTGTTATCATTGTCTTCATGTCTTACCCAAATTTAGTTCATTTGCAACTTGGAAATACATTTTAAGATTTCTGATATTTCCCTTTCTCTTTCAGCCTTTAAATGGATATTAACATGATTTCAACCTACACTTTTCACATGTGGAGGAAAATACATTTATAACTGATATGAAGAGAGGACACTGACAATACACAGACAGATAAAACAGAGCTGAAAGCACAGACCAACCACCCTCCTCCAACCACCTACAGGCAAAGTAGCATATTTAAAGCAAAAGCTGACAATGACTCCTGGTGGTGACCAGGAGTCATTTTTTCAGTTTTTCTTCTAATGATGTCCTTTAGATTGAATTTATCAAATATATTTGGTTTTTATAGTTATCTTTAACAAAACAGGAATCATCACATTGTTTGGAGCAATTTTCCCAAAAAGACTTTTATGAAAACACACATGTAGAAAAAAAACATTAAAAAGTATAAATTAACAAATAAACACTTGGGTAAGTGACTGAAAAATAATGATAAAGTTTAAGATGTTATCATTTCAAAATGAAATCTCCAACACAATCAAATGGTACAGTGAAGTGAATACGTTTGAAGAATTCCTGAAGTAGCTGTAACCTGTGACACATAGGTGTGCATTTGATAGTATGCAAGAAATCAAAACCTTTGCCTGTTATACTACAAGTACAACATGTAATTGTGAATAGAGAAATAATGTTTCACTTCACTGAAATGTTTCAGCTTTAATGAACTTCTACATTTGCTGTGCATTTAAACCCTGTTTGTTAGGTACAGCTTGCATCATGTTGATCAAACTTTGTGCTGACAGTGGACAGGAAGACTGGTCTTAAAAAGAAAGCTGTCACACAACATTGAAGGCTCAAATGGAAAAATGGAAAAAGAAAAAAAAATCAGGACTAAGCTTGGATGATTTAGTTACAAACCTTACATGACTACTGCTTTCTCACACTGTCAATCTAAATACTGATGTCATTACTCTCGTCCAATCATCTTCTCGCTTGCCTTCTTTGAGCCAATTAGCCTCTGCTTTGCATGGTTTAAATTGGTGCTCTCCATCATTCTTCCTTTCAGACTCCTCCCCATTGCCATCTCAGACACAGAGGAGTCCTGTCCTACCGCGATGAAACTACAAACTTCCTCGATCTAAATGACACAAAGGAAAGTTTGGGAGTTTGAGGCTTCCAGTGAGCAGAGGGTAATCCAATATAAATCCATCTAGTTACCTCCGAAGTTTACACCGGGACATGTGTGTTGTTTGTTAATCTGTTTTTTGTAACAGTGGTGATTTGAGTTTAAAAAAATATTAATAATTGAAGTTTAGTTTAAGGTGGGACACAAAGATCGAGTAGTGACTTGTTGTGAAAAAGTACTTGTCCCCTTCTTTTCTTCATTTTTTGCAATTTTGTCACAAAAATGACACGAGTAAGTACAAAATGTAGTTTTTTATGTTGATGGTTGATGATGATTTAATTTATTCAGGGAAAAAAGCTATCCAAACCTAACTGGCCATGTGTGAAAAAGTAATTGCCAGTGCCATCCTTGGCACAAAGAACTGCAATTAAGTGTGATAACCAGTAATGAGTCTTTCACATGGCTGTGGAGGAATTTTGGCCCACTCATTGAAGAATTGTTTTAATTTAACCACAATGGAGCGTTTTCGAGCATGAATGGCCTGTTTAAGGTCATGCCAAATCCTCTCAATCAGATTCAAGTCCAGATTGTGAGTAGACCACTCCAAGACCTTTGTTTTGTTGTTTTAGCCATTCAGTGGGAAGTTTGCTGTTGTGGTTCAGATCATTAACCTGCTTCCTAAGCCGTGTGCTTGAACTTCAGAGCACGAACTTTTGGCCACACAGTTCTTCAGGATTTTCTGGTATAGAGCAAAATTCATGGTGTGGCACTTTTTTTACTTCAAGTCATGTTTCTCTATTGCTATTGCATTATGCTATTATGCGTTTTAAACTAAACTACAGTGTAGTGTAGTTTAGTTTAGTTAAGGTTAAACTAAACTAAACTTTAGCCCATCCTGGAAGACAGCACCAACCAGTTCACTGCCAACACTTACTTAACTTATCACTCATGCTTTCGCTTATGTCCAGATCTGTCCTGCTTCCATGGCATCTCCACACCAGACTAGCAGCTATTTATAAACATAATATTCTATTTCAAAACATTTTGGGAATCTTTACTTTTACACAAACTTCAGTGATCACTAAAATTCTCCTTTTGCTGTAAACTAATCACTTCTTTAAAGCTGAAAAACAGCCAATTAAGTGTCATTTTCATATTGACAAGTAATTATATATTTTTTAAAAAGTGAACCCTGAAACCAGAAAATTGAACATGAAAACTTAAATTACTGACATGCACAGTGTTAGTTGGAATACATTTAGCTTTTAATAGTCCCTCTTTGCATTACAATGGTTTTCATGATGTTCATGAAATTAATTTACATGGTTTGTTCAGACTATTAGAAACTTGGTGTTTTAATTCCCAACAGTTTTAACTTCAATGTAATTAACCCAAATCAGCTACTGCAGAGTGGTGGGGCTGCTTTCAACGACTCCCTTAATCACAAGGATTTGCCATATATTTGATTTGGAAAAATTTTTTAACATTTATTTTTATCCCAAATGCCCCACTGACATAACCCTCAAGAGATCTGTGGTTCCTCCTGGGACTGCGTCAGGGGGCTTTTGCTTGCTAGGGAACGGTGTGAAAGGGAGAGTGGCTAAACTGCTGGTGCACAGTATCAGTGCATAATCTGGTTGAAATGATAGATTAAGGCTTAAAGAAATCTATATTTATGCAGTAGCATTCACAGTTGATTTTATGTTACTACAGTTTTTCCAGCAGGTGATGGTGGAAAGAACGAAGTCGTGCCAAGATCTCCTCCAGAGTGGAAGGAGGAGTCATAATACACAGCCTGAGAGAGAAGGAAAAAGAAACACACCAAACATACCGAACACAACATTAACATATACTACCTTGAAAAAGAACAGTCACATGAAAACTACTTACACTGTGTTTAGACCAGCGGTCCCCAACCCCCGGGCCTCGGACCGGTCCGTGTGTCGTTTGGTACCGGGCTGCGAGAGTTGAGGCTCAGGTGTGAAATGTATGGTTTTCAGGGTTTTTATCGGTTTTCAACGTTATTTTGTTATCGTTTTTATCGTTAACTCGGTTTTCCTGGGTCTTTTCAAGTGTGTTATGAATAAATCTTCTTTTTTTCGGTACCGGCACTAGTTTTATTTTGTTGTATTCATCCGCGACACCTCATTGCCGGTCCGTGAAAATATTGTCGGGCATAAACCGGTCCGTGGCGCAAAAAAGGTTGGGGACCGCTGGTTTAGACCACCAAGCATTTGACCTTTGGAATATTGCACATTTGCTCGATTTTACCAATTTAAAGATATACAGCAAAACTAAATAGAGCCCTACATTACATAAAGATACAAATAAAGGATCCAGATTGTTATTGTTATTAGAACCTAATTATTAGTATCTGATTAGTGGAATAGACTAGTACTTAAATAGCATTTCTTGCACTTGCTCTAACTGAGCACTCAAAGCACTTTTTTACTACAAGACGTGTTTCCCCATTCACACACATTCATATAACACTTTAATCTGTACTAAAGTGTTAGCCAGTAAGCATGGCTTCACAGAAAGATCTGTGAAACTGATTTATTTTATTATCTATTAGTAGATATCTATGTCTTTGTGTTGTTCCTGTGCAGTTCATTTTTTTTTTTTTTTTTTTTTTTTTTGTTCAAATGAAGCATTTATTTTATTAGGTTTAATGACATGTACAAGGCATCGAAAGGAAAAAAAAAAATTATCAACACATCAAACACGTTTCAGATGAATCTCTGTTCACTGTGCAGTTCATTAATGCACCTTGCTAACCAACCGGGCTAGCATTAGTTAACAACTCTCCACCTTCCAACTGTAATATGGCCACTTCTGGCTTAAAAAAACAACACAGTTAGGGACTTGAATGTTAACATTGAGGCTTCAGAAACCGAAGAGTGACAGTTCGTGGGTTAACTCCATCTTTTACATACAGTTTGTCTTTGAAAAAGCTCTTTAAATAATGTGGTAGGAATGAGAATGCAATTCCAATAAAATTAAGCAATTGGCGATCAAAAAAGACCCAAGTAAAAATGTTAGTGAGATAATGGTTAGCACAATAGCATCAGCAAACTGTTTATTTTGTCTACAAATCATTCTCTACATGTTTTCACAATTTCACAAAATCACAGGTTTAGGGGACTACGGACTAATCAAAGATCTGACTAGAAACATAAAATAAAATCTTACCTGATGTGATAGTTTTTATCTTCCTGTCCATTCTCACAACCTGCTCCCACACAAATACCCTCTTCTTCCAGCAACCTCTGACAGTAAAGCACGTCCGCCTTCACTCCCAACCTCTGAAATTAAAGACAGTAAAGCATTGTATCAATTTATGATTTTTGCTGTTACATACAAATGCGAGCAATTAAATACTGGATTTTTAATGTTAACTATTCAATTTTTTACTTGTATGTACTGCTCAAAAAATGAAGGGAACACTTGAAAAATCCTAACTTTTCCTGACTGAAATCCTGACTTTTGGTAGATTATAAATGTAGCTCATCCAAGTTGTGGGAGATGCAAAAATGCTTCTCCCACTAAATTGATTCTTTCATTCACCCAAGTGACAGAAGAAGTGACTTGGGTGAGATCCAAGTGAAAAAAGATCTTTTTTTCTTCAGCGTGCATTAATGCTCCCAAACTTGGAAATGTAATTTGATGTGATGTGGGGTAGTTTATAAGCTAATACAAACTACAGTGGGTTTTTAGTTTTACATTATTTTAATCTGAAAAGCAAAGCTGTAAAAACATATCGGATGAAAATTTACCCCTGAAATTTAAAAGAGTAGGAATGTAAAGTCCCCTGAAATCGCATTTAAAAAAAGCAGTCACACAATGAGAATAACATCCATATTTTTATCTTTGAAATCTCACCTTGGCCTCCTCTACCATGTGAGGTGGCAAGTGTACCCGGGGATAAAGAAAGGGTCCTGCCATTGATGGCTGACAGCTCATCCCTTCCACTCTATTCAGAAACTCAAGTGCTCGTTTAGCATTCTGGGAAAGAGTATCCTCAATATGATGAATCTCCTTTAAGAATAAAACAAACGTTACTGTAAGCTGGGGAGTACCTTAGAAAACACTCAATTACTCAATTGCAGTTTTATTCAACATATTGTATTTCATATCCTCGTGGATGCTATGGCTCACTGAGTCATGCTAACACTGCACCAATGCTGTAAACATTCACAAGACTTTGGATTCACCTGACAGAGTATATCAGGGAAAGGAACAACCACCCTGCAGGTTTAACAGCTCAAGTGTTATTAGGATGTTTGCATGCCTACAGGCATTGAGCTGAGTTATGTGTTTGGCTGATTAGATATTTGCATTAATAAACAGCTGAGTCGGTGTACCTTATAAAGCATTTGCTAAACATACCGTGACAGCATGTAATGTGAATACTGTGGCTTATGATGATAAACCAACAGCAAATCTAATTTCTCTGCATTTCCCTTTAGTTCTGTGAATGTGTTAATTCTTTTTAAGCTCCTTATTTCATTTTTCCCACATAATAATAGTTTTGTCTCCATGGTTACACTTTAAAACAATGAATTTGCCAGAGATCCTTTTTGATTAAATAGAGACATTACCATAGGATAGTCCCCTTACCTGTGTGTATGAGTTATAGGAAGAATCTTCAGGTCTAGGTGGATTAAGACTAAGTTCCAGTGCCAGCTGTGGTAACACTGGAGCACTGGGAGTGAAATTTAAACACTTTTTCACTGCTGGGTCAATGTTGACTACCTCCATATACCCTCCTCTCAGACCACACCTAAACAAAGCAAATGCAGAGTTTAATGCATAGCGTTGATTAACACTGATGAATGCTCAATCATTCAGGAAAGGAAATTCCAATAGGTTGATTGTATTGATCTGGACGTTGCATTTTCAGAGGGAGAGAAAATGCTTCTAGAACTCATTCCAGTGACTGACTAGGATGAGTGACAGAATAAACTTTCAGTTGATCTGTATATTAAAAATGGACCCTACTGAGATGCCACCCACTTTTATGCTCTGAAGCTTTAAGAAAAAGTCCATTTTAGAGTTATTATATTTGAAGGCAAAAGTGATCATATTTAGACATGAGTGTTCATTTATCAGATAACAGTAGCAGGCTTGGTTAGAAAGTTGCATCCATAAACTGTACAAGTACATAGATATCTGCAAACTAGAGCTAACTAATAAGGACATTGGGATAACAGGGACAGTGACTAACACATGTTGAGGTTAGACATTGGGCATAGCATGACACTCACTCTCCTATGTAGGCTGTGGATATTGAATGGAAAGACACCAGCTCCATTGTCTCAGCATAAGTTTTACCCATCTCAGACAGCACTTTCTTGTAGGAAATAAATTCTTTGTCCTGGCCATACACACTGCCCTGGTGCACCTAGACAGTACAAGTGAACATCAAAAGAAAAAGTGAACTTGTTTGAGACTGAAAACCTGCACAACTCCTGGAAAGGGCAAGGGCTATACCAAAACAATGAGGTTTTATGATATTTTTATTACAACGAGCTGACATCAGCCTGCTTTTATAACAGCCCACTGCTGTCTGACCTTGGAACTATGATCTTGAAGGATTACATACTAAAATGGTGTATTTTATTATCTTTACCCATATGGTTGGAGTAGAATTTGCTTATGTGTGATTTTCTGAAACATTATAGCATCATTGTGAAAGTAAAAAGTGTTGTATAGCTCTCTCCATGCCCTTTTATATAACTTAACATATTACTTAACATGGTTTCTTGAAGTCAACCTTGGATGCTAGCAATGAAAGTGAATCTATAAAAGACAATCTATAAAAAACTGTGGGTAATATAAAGTTTTTTACTGATTTTTATATTTGGTTTTCACTTGATTTTCACAAACATTAAGTCAGCTCGAGCGGTTACTGGTAGCTACCATCACACAAACTTTGTACATGATATTTTGAAAACTGTGGAGGTTAGACTGCTAACAAACAGGCAGACAAAAACAGCCAGACTGATCTTTCTCTTTGAGGGGAGAATAAAAGTTTTGCTTGTGGTCACCTCTTCAGCCAGTATGATGAGGCAGTTGGTAGCAGCAAAGCGAATCACTTTCTCAATAGTCTCTCTGTCTTGCACGTAACCTAGCGGGGGGAAAGCCACATTATTGAATGAGCTTCTGTTAACCACAAATCTACAGGTGCAGTGCAAACATAGTTTGCAAACATAGAGTTTTTATTTAACTCTTAGGCTTTAAGACAATTGACTTCTTAGCATAATATAGTTTTAAAAGGACGATGATGATCCTCTTAATGTTTACATGAATATAGAATAAATCAAAAGCTGTGCAGGATGTACCAACAATGGGCTGCTCACCTGTAGGATTTCCTGGGTTGCTGATGTATATGGCTTTGGGCTCACAGTGGACTCTTCCTGCCTCTAAAGCTCTATGCAGCTCATCCAGGTTTACAGCCCAGCCTTGTTCCTCAAAAAGACGATACGGAACCAGTGCCAGCCCAGTCATGTCCAGCAGCATGGGCAGAGTATGTGGACAGGGCATGGGGGTCAGCACACCTGTCTGAGTTTTGCCCTCTCCGCTGGTAAGCAGGTTCAAAAACACCTATAGTGCAAAACAGATGTTGTTTTTGTTATAATAATGATATTAATAATAATAATAATAATAATAATAATAATAATAATAATAATAATAATAACAGATGAAAATAGTGGATAGTTTTGTGCATGATAAACAGATGTGGTTGCAGCAAAGTGGTGAATTCACCGTAAGGAACGGTGTGGGACTGATACACAGTGGCGGCGGTGCTCATGGTCAGTGTTGGGTTACATCAAGCATAGCAGAGATTAATTTTAATTTAAGCTGAAGACAGTTGATTACAGCTTAGACTCATTCACTCAAGTCCTCCTTTATACCAATTATATACTATGATAAAGACACTGTTGGTGTAGGAAATAGAAATCAGTCAAAATAGCTTTTTTTAAAAATTTTCATTCACTGCTTGTATCCTAGATAACAGATCCAAGCTAAGTACATTTGTATTCTCATCTGCTGATATTAATAATATTTTTATATTAAGATATCAGCTGGTTCAGTTACCTATTCATAAAAATAGATGGTAGAATTGTCATTCAAGTAGCTACTTTTTACTTACTTTGAGTACATTTCAGAGCCTGTATTTGTTCGCTTCTGCAACATCTTAAGTGAAGAAGTTGCAGAAGTACATTAACTTTTACTGCATTTTACTTTTCCTTTTTCTTGGCTTTGTCAAATGGTTACATTTCTATCATAAAGTCATTACTAGTTAAAGTTAAAGGAATATGGTTGGCCTGCATCTCAAATCCCAGGACTGTCAGGGTCCAGAGAATATAGAATGATTTGCTAAGAAACACACCACATCACTCACAGATTGCATCTGTTGGAACACCTTTCCAAGAATTGGCCAATTTTTAAGCATTTCTTACGTAACTAATATACTGTACAAAGCAGAAATATGTAGCTTTATTTTAAAAAGCAAACAAAAAGAAACCTTCATTAAAATGTTCAAAATAAAGTGACACACCGACAAACCCTTCTGTGAGCCAATAGTTAAGATGATGTCTTCTGGATGAGAAAGCACCCCACCGTCTCGCCTTGTGATAAATTCAGAAATGCTTTTCTGGACTTCTGGTAAACCTATTGAGGTTGTGGAGTATGAACCTGTCACAGGCAAAGTGATTAGACTGGCCAGCAGAAGCATTTATACATACTTTGTGCATTGCTTGCAGATTTAATTGGTTTTTCTCACCCACACTCCCTCCAGAACACATGTCCAGAAGCTTCTGTGCCCTCTGCCTGACGTCCAGAGGAAGGCTTTTTTCTTTTAGGAGCTCAGGGTACAGACACACTGCCATAACCTAAGAAAGCAAACAGAAAGTGATGGGCTCAGGTTGACAGCTAAGTGCAGGTAAAATGCACAGATGAAACATAAAACACCAACCTGGCGAATAAATGAGATAGGCGGCATTCCTGCCTTGTGTGGATCACCTGAGCTGACATCAATCACACTCTTGAAGGGTTTTTTTACACCCTGGAAAAATACATCACTGTTTATCAATACTGACAGTTTTTTTTAATAAATTTAGTGACAGCTAAATTCTATCTGCCAGTCATGTACTTATCTTTTTAACCCTTTGACATTCGGTTTTCCCTTGGCTAAGTGAAACTATAGCCAAGAGACTGAATTCAATATTAACCATACATGACACAGCCATAACTTATACTTGTGGTTAAAAATTTACACCCCACCTTGATGTGGAGGTCAAGGAATTGCTGGCCTTTCAGTGATTTCAAGTAACTGTTCTTTGAATAAGTTGAACATATATATATATATATATATGTCTATATTCCACACATAATAAATAATTTATTTGGACAGTTAGTAGGTATGGCCATATTGCTGTACTCTTTCTCCGTGCTAAACTGCTACACAATCACTCATAATTTATAGTGTTTCTCGACTTTACAGCTGACTCACCTGTGCAATCTGCTCTGAGATGCATGCAGCTAGACCCTGCAGGTTCACTGGGGCTCGGATCCCACGCACCCTGGAATTCACTTCCTGCACAGTGCTCATCTCTCCTGCTTCGACTGTCTAACTGATCAAGGTCCAGTGAGAGGCCTGGAAATACACTCAGGAGGCGGGTACTTTTTATTTAGAATACCCGCCCCCTGATGAGTCTGGTCTTTAAGATAAGATGGTGCCGGATTATTCAGCGCCTTATACACTGAAAAAAAGGGAGTGGCCAGCTCTTGGATTTATGTAATCATCTTGGGTGTATTTAACTCAACTGCCTCATGTTTTAAAGTCAGGTGTAACTAAATAGTGTAGAAACTACATGATCTGCAGGGAGGGTACATTAAGTTGTTCATATCACGTTCAATTGAAGTAAGTCAATAATGAAGCAGTGCCAAATCTCACGATATCGCACGAGATTTCATCTAGCGTTGTTTTGATCGGGGGTGAGGAATGTTGCCATTTCAGTCAAATTATGAAAGTGAAGTTGGAGTTGTTTGATTTATTTCGCATGAGCTCTATAAGTGAAAGTTATCAGGCTGTACTTTGGTTTGTATGGCAGACCCATTTGTTTGGGAAAATTTGAATATTTAATTTAATTTTATTTTATTTTATTTTTGTTATTTCGGTCCTCACTCCACACCAGTTAGTGGCGGTAATGCACCATTTTGCTGTTTGCCAACCGCCAATAAACCCTAGAAGAAGATTCCAGTCAAGTTGAGCTGCCCAGCTCTACTTATTTCGGTAAGTTGCTGCCTGCCACTACTTTTTGTCGGTGTAGTTTGATTTTCTGAACGAATATTTCCCATATCACAGCCAAATGTAGTTTAATGTCTAGTGTGTCACGATGTAATTTTTGCATTAAATAAAGAATTGGTCACAATTATCTCTGAGGCACTGCAAACATATTTTGGTCCTATGTTTTAATTAGTTTGCAAACTGACTGTTCAGTTACATTATTCAACAGTGTTAACTGCACCGTGGTGAGATTTTCTTATCATTGTCTTAAATGTATTAAGGGTTGTAACGGTAAAAGATAAGGTTTGTTGTAAAAGTGATCCTAATGACATTTTCCTATTCTTTCGCAACAGAGAGTGAAGTAGGACCATGACAGCTCAAGCTATTCTGAGAGTTATCCTTGGACCAGACAGTAGTCAGAGGGTGATGGTTTCTCCTGGTCTGCCTTCAACTGTCACTGAACTGGAGGCTGAAATAAAGACTCAGTGCAAAATAATGGAACCCTTCCGACTACAGTTCATGGACACACTTTTTGGCAATGAGTTTGTGAACTTAACTTCAATGGCAGAAATACAAAACAAAGCAACAATCAAAATTGTATACACATCCTGCCAACCTCAAGACCAAGGTGAAGACAGGTTTTCTTTTCCATCAACGAGTGCTCCTGATGACACATCTACTTGTGATGACAGCACTGTGAGTCTTTCATCTCCAGAGTCTACATCATCACGGTCTTCATGGCCAGATTTGTTTTGCATTCCCTGTTTCACATATGATGTGGAAATTAAGCTTGCAAAGGCCCATGTAGCATTTAAAGAAAATGGTATGCTGCTGATCCCTGATCCAAAGCTTAAGTCCGACATTTTGCAGGGTCTAATCCAGGAGGTAGTCAAGCACACAGTCTACCCCACAGACAGTAAGTTTGACCAAGTTGCAGAGGCCCTTATCCTGAAGCATCCATGTTTGAAAGAAAAAGGTTCACCCAGTGGCTATGCGGGATGGAAGATGAGCCTCAAATACAAGTTAGCAAACTACCGCACACATCTCTGGAAAGCAGGATGTCCTGAAGTATGTGTGAATTCCTTGAAAAATAAGCCACCAGAGAAATGTTCCCCTGCCTTTGATGTTAAGCGACCAAAGAGGGGTGAAGTGGATTACTGCCCCTCTCTTCCATTTGGAGAAAGTAAACAGTCCCTTGAGAAGATGAGGGTCGAACTCCTTTCAGATGTGAAGAAGCGCAACAACAGAGAGACAGTTATGAGTAAAATGAACAGAACATTTGCACTGAGAAGACAAGAAGTCATTTTTGATGCTCCCATGATCTGCAATTTACAAGAGAGATGGCCGGGTCTTTTTCATCCAGCAGAGGTAATCTAAGTGCTGAAAGGAGAATAACAATAGAAAAATCCCTTAACTAGTTGTGTCATATATGTGTTGATGTGTAAAGGTAATGAATTCATTAGGATGTGTGCACAGCATAGCCCAGATGACTTATCATGCCCAGTACCTGCCATTATTGTACGATCTACTGTAGAATATAAAGTGCCTTGAGGCAACTGCTGTTGTGATTTGGCGCTACATAAATAAAAGTGAACTGAATTGAATTGACAATAATTTAATGTCGTTTCAGATAAATGCAGAGTTCAAGCGCATCACAACCATGCCTTTGCAGTCAAGGTTTCTGTCCCAGCTTGACTATCTCTCTGAAAGTCTGCTAAAAGTGTTTGCAAAGAGATCAGGGCAGCAGGGCAAAAAGCTAAAGGATATAGCTGCCATGATGACAGTAAGAATTTTTAATGGCTTTTGATGACTGATAAAAGAAAACTCAAGAGTTTTTGTCTTTGATCATCATTTGATCATCATCATTTCCTCTGTGCTACTGAAAAGTTTGAGTTCACATATCTCTATTTTCTTTGTTGTGATTCTTAAGGATGACATTGTTGCTTGTAGGGAGTCCCTAATCAAAGGACTATGCGTCTATCTGAATGAAAATCCCGACATCTTCATGCAGGAGTACACGGTGAGTGTTGTATGAGTACATTGTGGCTTTGCAACATTTCAAAATGTATTCAGTTAACCATAAATTTATCCTTGGACTAGGCAGGCCCAGTAGTCCTCTTTAATAATTTGGCAGAGGGATTCCAATACTGAGATTAAAACAAAATGTTAAACTTGTCACATATGGGGTCCAAACATTCCACTTGTTCTCCTTAGCCCCCTATTATGAAAGTTGAGAAACATCCATATGACACCTCTCCCGCAAAGTGAAAAAAGTATTGTTCCTCTTACAATTGGGGTCACATTAGTGTGATACACCTCAAACCTGTGATTCTAGTGAAAGAAGGAAGATTCTGGTGGGAAGGGTACACACCCTTGAGCGGGTGCTACAAGTTTGATTCCCACCGGTATCCAGTAAGAGTTGTGGCTAGACCCCCCCATGCTGAAACCAAGCCGTGGAATGGCATGGCCACGTCTGCAGCCTGTACGCAGCTTGGACACAAGCAGTTCACTATATATTGTACAGTGTATGTTACAAATAAAATTTGAATTCATTCATTTGTGCTGTCTGAAAAGGCCAGAATGTGGACTGGGATGCAGCCCTTGAGTGTAACAAGTCCAGGTTTATCATGAAAATCATCCAGGAATATACAAACAACTTCCAGAAAAATGAAGGGGAGAAAGCAATCTTTACATCAGCTTTTGTCTGAGGAACAAAATTTGCCCAGCTGTGAGGCTGAAAGAACATCTAAAATCTTCTGAGTGACCTAACCTGGCTTGCTGGTGGGCCAGTGTCTGTCTAACAAAAAACTAATGCAGAGCTTGAATGCCCTTCATGTGAAATACAAGTTGTGCTTAAAGAAATGTTTTATCTTTAACCAGGACATGACTGAGGCCACTGCACTGAGTGCCATAGAGAAAACAACAGTGGGCATCTATGTCTCCAGAGACACACCAGGCAATTACTCTTTTGATGTTGGCATCATCATCGAGGGTGTGGTGGTTCTTAAGGACCTGGATAATGTGGCCATTGCAGTAGCCATGCTTTTCGGACTGCTTTACTCTGTCAACATGAGTTACCCATCACAGCTCCGCTACACCTTTGAGGTGATTCAGAAGGTGGTAATGGGATTGGATGCAACTGAACTCTCAAGAAAAGCACAAAACTTTAAGACAAAACTGCTCATGTAAACAGTGTTCACTGTTGCTGTGCACTCAAGGTGTTTAGCTCTCTCACTGGTTCTCCTACATTTTGGACGTTCAATTTCCAAGACAAATCTTTGTTGTGTACTTTGTAACTGCCATGTGAACAGGGCCTGTTTTGTTTTTTTCTTTTACTTTTTGCTCTCTGTACAAGTTTTCACATTTTTACATTTTGGTTTATTTGTTTTCAAAAGTGAAGAAATGTAGTTGTTCAGCCTAAGTAGTCCCATCATGGCTGTGTGAAACAGCATTTTAGGTTTAATTCAGTTGGTGTAAGATTGCTTTGATGGTTTCATGTGTTGAACCAAGATGTCGCAGTATGATCAGTGCTGGACTTTTTGACATTCACTGTATCACTGTTATTTCTGTAGCTCTTCAATAAAGGTTGTGACATGCAAGTGATATTTTTATTTTCTTTTGTTAGTAATTGTGCTAAAATGCATCATGTTAATGATAATGTTAATAGGAAGGTGTTTGCCAATCCAGTAATTTATTTTAGTGTTGATGGTTACTAACATTATGTTAAATAATTTACATTTATAATTGTTAATTTGACATTAACAATTATAAATGTAATCTTGACATCTTAAGCAGGATGTTTTGTATTGTTCTCTTTCAAGATGGTAACCTGTGTGGAAAGAAAGCTATAAGGTCTCATTCCTATGCTGTCATTGAGTTGACAAAACACTGAAAAACTGACAATCCTTAACTGCTGATTTATATTTCAGTGAAGATGTAATGTCAGTTTACAAATTTACCTTCTGTCACTGCAGTGAACTTAGACATTTTGCTTTGAAAGGTTACTAGTGGATACTGGCAACCATCGTGGAAGGAGCAATACAATTTGTTAAACAGCTTCCATTAAAGAAATGTGTATTTGATACTAGAACATAATATCAACTGGTTATACACCCAACAAAAGGGAATTTGGGTGGTTGTTACATTTACAAAAGTCTAGCTTGTCATTGAACAAAATAATGTAATGTTTCTTGGGTGAACGCAATTAAATCATGTTGGATCTGCATGAAATTCAACAACTTTGTTTGTTCTCGTTCAGATGACATGATACAATCTAGGAAGAGTGGTTAGTTGCCTGCACTCATGACATTCACAGGATCACACGAGATTCCACACCACAAAATCACTGGATTTATAAGAGGCAGACGACCATAAACACACCATGTGTATGCTGTTGCTATATACTGTGCTTTAACCTGTCAAGGACGAAAACCTAAAGACAATTCTGCATCAAGCATTGCTTTGATTGACAGATTAGTGGCATGGTGGTTAGCGCTGTTGTCTCAGAGTAAGAAGGTCCTGGGTTCAAATCCACAATCTGGCGAAGTGTGCAATGGGTTTCCTCTACAGTTAAAAGTCATGCAGTGCAAATAGTTGCTTGTCTCTATGTGATAGACTGGTGAGCTGTCTAGGATGTACCCTGCCCCCATCACCTCTGGGTTATGCCACCCCCCCCCCCACCCCCCTCAGCAGCCCAAATGATAATAAGGGGATTGATGGATTGGAAGCTGTTGTACATCTGTTGGATTTTGGGGGGGACATTATGTAATATGAAGACAACATGTACTACAGACATTAGTTACATTTGTTGATTCAACAAGATTACCATTGGTGTAACAAACAACTATTTTGCTAGTTAATGTAACAAGACTGGCTTTTGATGTGCCAAAGTGTTTAAACAATATAACATGAATGTAGATTAATTTAATTGGACTAACTTGGTACAAAAATGTTGGTTGAATTAAAATTCACATTAATTGGATGTTCATGTTAATATTATGTTACACTTACTAACATATATCGTGTTGAAACAACACAATCAGGATGGATTAATATAACATGATTTGTTTAGATGGAATATAAGTGGCAAGATAAAATTACGTTCATCCAATGTATTATTTTTGTGAGTGTACGAAGATAACATGTAGTATTTACGTGGCCAAGTAGTGTTGGGTTGAAAGTTACTGAATGGTGTTGGATTGAGGTGAGAAAATTATGAAGGATCAAATATTCCAAGGGCTGAAATTACTTCATCCAAACATGTTTCATTAACATTGTAGCAACACATAGTGCACAGGTTGATTGAATATGGATAACTTGTGTTGATTTATCTAAATTTTTTAAGTTGCTGCCGAAGCAAAACATCTGTGTGCAACAAATGTCCATTATTGAATCAAGGTGATCAAGATCTATGGCCAGGACAGAAACCATGTTGTTCCTCCTGAATCTGAGGTTCAGCTACACTCCTTTCCTTCAAAGTTGCTGCTGACTGGTACACTCCAGACTAATCACAGTCTGCCAGTGGTAACGCTATAGTGTTATCTCATTATATCTGACGTTTTTGTGCCTCAATGGTTAAACTGCTTTTAATATCTGTAAATGTCTATATGACTTTTTGAACTGTGGTAAGTGACGCGTTTGTATACATAAATCTTAAAATGAATTTTACATATTTGGATATCAGCACATGTTTAAATCTGAATCCTTTGTAGTTTTTCTGCAGTCTGTTAATGTTTTTCGCTTATAAATGTTCACCAGAGAAGTCTACTATTCTTTGAACTTGAACTTGTTCATTTAAGACTTTTCCTATTTTACGAACAAAAGAAATATTTTAACCTTGTGACAAGCAGCTCAGTCTGGGGGTTAAATATAAAACTGACTGCTTGTTACTGAGTGACATAATGGGCCTTAAGTTCAAAAGTATAATCAGATACAGCAACACTAAATCTTTTATTCATCCTTCATGTAATCATCTACAGATGATATACCATGTTCTGACTGAAGGATTGCGATTTAAAAGAAAGAAAAAAAATTAAAGTTTTGCTATCACTTCATATCTAAAGGAAGACAGAAAACTCAACCGCATCAGTGTTTGTAGGGTACAGAGGATGGTCCTGGGTCAGATGGGCTAGCTGGCATGTAACTGTCACGGTCCTGGGTCAGTGACCGAGTGTTATTAATCTTTGATTTCATCATGGTTTATCATTGCTAGTCTTTTGGTTTATGGTTCTGTAGTTCTAGCTCTAGTTGTTCTATGTTTTGTGTTTACTGTAGGTTTAGTTCTGTCTTCATGTTTATTTTCTTGTTCCTCAGTCAGTCGTGTCTCATGTCCAGTGTTGGGACTAATGCGTTATTAAGTAACGCGTTACAGTAACTACGTTATTATTGTGGTAACGAGCACAGTAACTAGTTATTATGCCAAAATCAGGAACGCGTTACTCGTTACTGGGATTTAGATAGGCTCGTTATTCGTTACTTCGTGTGGTGGCTATCGCGGAGCTTCCACAGATTCAGTAACATTAGCAAGTGGTGGAGGCCAACAGGTGGATGAGAGAAAGGGGAGGTAAGAGGAGAGACCCGAAGCGGCCGCCCGTCCGAGTGTCAGGTGAACTGAACTTCAGGTAAGAAGTTATGACCTGCAGTCTATCTGGGTCAGATATAAACCAAGTTTAGGTGGAGTTTATTTTCGTTATGCTGACTTTTTCATACTGCGTGCTAGCTAGCATGACGGAGTTTCTATACAGCTGTGTGGGTGCTATGTTACTGATGTTGAACTTTATTTTATTCATACGGTTAATTATTAGAGTTGCCAACCGTCCTGTAAAAAAACGGAATTGTCTGGTATTCAGAGAAAATATTATGCGTTTCGTAATAAGGTGAAAAGGAACACAGTTTGTCCCGGACTTCAGATACAATGAAAAAGACACAAAGCTGAAGCTGCACAGCTGCCTCTTCTTCTCTCATTCTTTCCCCTCCCTCTCCTGTTTCTACTTCAATCATGAAACTGATCAATGATCAGCTGATCGGCTTTTCTCCCTTGTTTGTTTATCGCCCACTTTACGCCAGAAAGAGGAAACCAGCGGATGTCGCGTTAAACAACAGCAGCACGTTTAAGCTTGATCAGCTGTTGTTAGAATTTATTTAATATTAATTTCTAGTATCAGCTGATGTTTGCTGGAGCCACAGCTGTAAAGCTGCTGGTCATGATATCGGTTTGGTTATCTGGTGACAGGGAAACATGCAGATGAAACCAGGAGATGTCCTTACTGAATCATCAGAGCTGAACAGCTGATGGAGAAACAGGTTAACTTTTTAGGTGACATGGATGAGTTGAAGGGAAGTTATGAACTGTTTCTGAGAGACAAATAACACCAGCATCCTTTTCTAAGTAGCTGACAGCTGGTAACTGTGCAGGGGCGGGTCTAGCAAAGTGTTGCCAGGGGGCCAGGTAGGGCATTAACAGGGAAAGGGGGGCACAAAGAAATACTTTCTTATTCTCATTTAAAATGTCTCGCTTTTAATAAATAATTATCTGAGTCTTACAACAAACGATTGATAGATTGATACATATATACCATCAAGACAGTGTACATCACTGTCACAACAGTGTTTGTTTTTATTCAAAGGCTTTATGATTTTTCCTATAATGGCTGTCGGTCTCTAGTCAAAATGCCCGGGCCGACTTTTTGTCCCAGTCCAGCTCTGTATGCAGCTCATCTGCAGTCTGGTGTTACCTACATCTTCCTATTCAGAAGGCAGAATTTCTGAGTTCTGAGTACAATCAAAAGCACCACGACTGCAGTTTTTGTGTTGGATGTAAAAAGCAGGCTAGAATCATGGCGGCGGTCAACAACGGTCCAGGCGTGGGATTTCTCTCGTGGAAGTATGCACATTATCTTTTCCTTTCTATTGGTAGGTGGCACAGTGCACTTGTGGCAAGTAAGCAAGCTAGAAGACTGGTACTCTTGCTGGGTATCCAGTTACGGAAGCAACACATTAACAAGAGAAGTCTGAGTAAAACCAAAGTTACTTTCCCTAGTAACTAGTTACTTTGAAAGTAACGAGTAACTTGAAGTAACTGAGTTACTTTTGATGGAAGTAACTAGTAATGTAACTAAGTTACTAATTTAAAGTAACTTACCCAACACTGCTCATGTCACAGTTTGTTACTCCTGTCCCTGTGCTCCGTGTTCCCTCTGTTCAGTGTCAAATCCATGCCTCTGTGCCTGTCGCGTGTTTCCTGTTTTATTTTGATAGTCCCTGTCCTGTGCTCAGTGTGTCTGCTTTTGCTTCCCCTTGTCTCGTTAGGTCTGATTCATCCCAGCTATCTTACATCCTGTTTCCCATCCTCTCATTGTCCTGCTTCTGTATTTAAGTCCTGTGTTTCTTCCTGTTAGCTGTTGTGTTGTACCTTCACTATACTGTGTTTCTTCCTTCCGCGTTCCCAGTTAATTCCTAGTTGTCAGTTCCTGGTTTATTTTGTAGTGTTTCAGTTTGAGTTTTATAGTTTCAAGTTTTATTTTTGTATTTGTAGTAAGTTATTTACAGCAAAATAAAAGCTTTAGTTCATCCCTCTGTGTCCTGCAAGTCCTGTATTTGGATCCAATCTCCTGCTTGCCACATACAAAACATGACAGTACTTGTGTGCTAATTGTTGGATACCTACCGAGCTATGGTTAAGATAACGTAGACACATTAGCTGATCAAAGATGGAGGATGAGTGTTGGAAGGATGAGAAAATAAACTTTTTTCCCCTCAGTAAAAGTTCATGTGAGAATCCCTGATGTGCAGAGACAAATGCAATCATACAGTAAAGCAGACACTGAAAATGGACCAGACTTCAGTCAAGAGAACATTTGAGATCCATCTGCAACACAAGGTTAATTATGCTTCATTCTGTCCATGTAATCTTTCAGATATACCACATGTTCATGTATGTGTTATAAAAATTCAACAATTACATTCCTTTTCAGTCAAAAAGCATGCAAAATCCTGTTAATGCTTGACTGTTTTTTACCCCTTGGCAAAGGTAAATAAAGCACATAGAGACAACATGTTTCTGTGCACCTCAGTTTATTTCAGATTTCCACAACACATATGAATCAATGAAGACCTAGACATTTATAATTCATCTAAAAGCGTCACTTTTAGCTTTGTTCACATTAACTGGAAAACCAAAAAATCAGTTTTATTTGTTGTTTGATATCATCCACCTATGCTTTAATCAAATTTTTTATACGAATTCTAAGACATATTTTTTCAGTCTAAAAACATTGCATTAAAAACATTAACTTTAGGGGATTTCTTTCAATAGAAGCATGCACAACCCAGTCACAGGGGGCCACAAGCCAATTTACTCCTAGTGCCAAGCCCAGATAAAGAGAGAAGAAGGGTTTTCTGTGTGTATTGCATGTGAAGGAGACCAGGACAGAATGAGATGGACACCAATGATTTACTGTAGTACACACAATAAGGGAGCAGCCGAAAGAAGAAGAAGAAGAAGCTCACTACTGAGAATCATGAGCATCATGTCAAAACTTCAATATAGCTTATGTTGTTTCTGGCTAAATTCTTTACTGTTGGAACTGTTGCAAAGCAGATGTTACTACTGCAGAATGACACTGAAATCTTTCTAAAAAAAAATATTATTATTATTATTTTAGTTATATACACAGTTATTTGAGTTATCCTCTTGAGATACCTCACATGAATCTGACCAATCTCAAGTTTACACTTAGTTTAGGCCATCCTCCTCCACAGGGCACTTTAAGTTGCATTGAAATATTTTCTTGCTTCTCTTTCTTTACACTGCTGTTGGGGTCACAGTGCCATCCATGAGACGGCAGTGAAAGGAGGCGAGGCGAGCTAGGACCTCTACCAGGGTGTCATGAGGAACTAGGATGCATAATCTGTGGGAGAGCACCACAAACAAGAGTCAGCTTTTTTGAAGCAATACAACATGCAGTACACAGCTCAAAGGGCTTTATGATTTCTTATACTTGACCTCAAATGGAAGCTGTCAGTCATTTCCCCATGTTCACCTGCGCCAGCTAATACACCCTCCTCCTCCAGTAATTTCTGACAGTACAGAACATCAGCTTTCAGCCCCAGTAACTGAAAACAGAAGTGCATATAGGACAGTATGGCTTTCAACTTTTGTACCATTAGAATGATACTTTAAAAAAAAATGTTCTCATTTTTTTCACAATCCCTCAATGGTCTGTTTTCAGGGTTAAGCCTTGTAGGAAATAAAGGTGGAATCAGGTTCAAGTAAGAATGATGGTTTGGCAGTCATTTGTAATGGCTAAACTTAATGGTAAGAGACTTGGTATTCCATTAACATTGATAATAGACTGATGGGGGAAGATGGATGGAAGATTTTTGGAACATTTCCCACCTTGGCCTGCGCCTTAATCCCACATGGTAAGTGCAGGCGAGGAAAAACGTAGATTCCTCCAAGCGCTGGCTGACACCTTACCCCCGGCAGTTTATTAAGGAGCTCGTGAACCAATTGAGCATTACGGGACATAGTAGCCAAGGTGAAGAAGGTCTCCTTTGTGAACAGAACAACAGGTAATGGAAAGTAAGAGTGAATCAAAGGACAAATGCTGGCTTTTGCTGTTTCCTCACCTGTATGTATGTGTCATACGATGAGTCTCCAGGTTGTGGAGGATTGACCATAAGATCCAAAGCAAGCTGTCCTGTGACTGGAGTACTGATATCACCACACAAGGTGTTATCAAAATAATATATCACCTCTGGATCCATATTAACTACCTCCATGTATCCAGCCCTCAGACCACACCTAAGATCCAGACACAGATTATTTTAATTTATTTATCAATATAATGCATTTAAAATTTGAGAAATGTCTAAACTATTAATTTAAATGCATGCATGGTATAAGCAGGTAGGAAAAGTGAAGCTTGAAAGTATATATCAAAGTGTATTTAGCCTACATTAATTCTAATGATCAGCACGGGGCGACTCCATGGTTGCATAAACAAGCTATGCTATAGAATCCTAAAGCCCTTTTCACAAAGGACAGAAACACATTCATTTCTATTCCTTGTGGTGCACAATAATGGTTTACTCCTGCGTCAAGCAAAGCGCAGCGCAACCGTGCAAGCGAGAGGTACTCACACATGCTGTGGTCAAAGTTCAAACCAGTTTAACTTTAGCCGCTGTGCGCTGTAATGCAACCAATAAAAACGAAGCCTACAGCTGCACTAAGTTCAACCATAGGATGAAGAAAAACATTTTGTGCATATTTGAGTTGGGTGAACGTTTTGACACAAGTTAAGGTGCATATTTTTATACTTCCAGAAACTTTGAGTAAGTCATTCCTTGAAACAGCTCTGGGTCCCTCAGGAGGAAAGCAGTGTTGTGGAGACAACACACTCTTCACTAATAGAATAGTGACAAAGCTTTCTTCTTTAAAGCTTTCTTCTTTGAGAGATACTTTTTTTTAAACATTTGAACATAATATAACACAAACTCTCAAAGAGGACACAAAGTCACAGATATACATATTTAGAAATGACACGGAGCAGGAGCATCTAGTACATGTAGAGCGGCTGCAAGCAAAACTGAAATACAAGAAGAGCACAGCTACATTATTAATAGATAAAAGGCAAATGGCTTTAACATGAATTGAGGCTGCAGTTTGGGGAGGACCTCAGAGGGGAGTGGTGGTGGCTCCCAGGCTGGGCAGATCTCCATGTACTTCTGAAAAGCTTGTAGAGCTGAGTGTGTCATATATAGATAGAGAACCGGAAGGGGCGTTTTTCTGTACAAATCTGGAGGCCTCCTCCCAAGCCAGAGGTTTCCACACCTGCTGGTCCTGCCAAGCCACGCCGTGGCTGGTCACCTGCAAAACTGCCTGAGGCGTCCCATTACCTCCACTGGTCCACAGTGGACTGGCAATTTCTCAGTTATAAAGATATTTATAAATGACTCGGGCCTAAAATCACATTAATACAAATATCTTTTATAAAACAACAACAAAAAAACATTTTTGCGGCTTTCAGATCAGATCCGTCGCCACCGCTGTCCATTCAGCCATCAGCTAGAACTTTGGTCTTGGATCCTGTTGGAAACTGTTGTTGACAAACAAAAGAGACAGAACTCACTCCCCGATGCAGGTACTGGATATGGAGTGGAAGGAGATCAGCTGCACTGTTTCTGCAAGCTCTCTATCCATTTCAAACAGGACTTTCTTATAAGAAATAAACTCTCTGTCCTTCCCATACACGCTGTCCTGGTACACCTGGAGTGCAGAAGAAAGAAACTGGTGGATAAAGAAAACCTGGCAAATACATAATAAAAGGCCAATCTGAAAAGACAGCTCATGGTCACCTCGTCAGCTAACAGTAGGAGTCTCTCAGCTGCTGCGAACTGAATCACTTCCTCTATTGACTTCCTGTCCTGCACATGACCTAGAAAGACAAAGGTAATATAAACAGTGATGAAAGAAGACTGTATCTCCATCTAATGCACAGTACTGTGCAATAGTTACACCCTTTTGCACATCCTCTACAGAGAAAATAACAGATATCAAAGTTTTACATTTTACAATCTAAAGTAAAATGTCAGTCATATATATTTAATCTCTTTAATATTCCGGATATTTATAATTGAGCTATTTGTATATATTAGAGCTATTTCTAATATTTTGTAACATTTTAATACATTGTATTATTGCTGTCCAGCAACTGTAACCACATCATTTCCTTAGGGATTAATAAGGTGTGCTGATTCTGATTCTCATTTCACTTAGCTACTGTGTTTTGCTTACCTGTGGGATTTCCCGGGTTGCTGATGTAAATAGCTCTGGGCTCACAGTTCCCCCGAGCAGCCTTTAAAGCTTGATGCAACTTGTCCAGGTCTACAGCCCACCCTTTCTCCTCTGTCAGCTGGTACGGTACCAAGACCAGCCCAGCCTCCTCTAGCACATTGTACAGCATGTGTGGGCAGGGTGCAGGTATCAGCACGCCTGTCCGAGTATTCCCCTCACCACTGGCCAACAGCTTCACGGCAATCTTTTAACAATAATCCAAAAAGCTAAATTTTTCCTTTAGGGAGAGCAATCTTTTCTGTCACTTTTTGCTACAGGTTATTAAAAAAAATAAGAAATAAATGAAAAAAAAAAGACTGTTTGAGCAGAAAACAAAGTAAAACTGTTACGTGGACGTTATTATTAATACAAATCATATTATTTTTCAGTTAAGTGCAAATATAAAATGTGCAAGCTAAACCTCTACTACAGTGTGCTATAGCAGAAGATACATAAAAAAGTAATGGAAAGGATTTCCATGCCATTAAATTGCTTTATTTCAGCATTATGCAGTTCTGTTATTCCAACTTAATGTACTTGAGCTGGTTAATTAATTAATGATGAATCAACTTATTTACTGCAGTTGAGTCCAGCTTAATTTAATTGAGTTGATCCAAGCCATGCAAATGACGTTAGTCTAGCAAAAGCACTTAATGCTAATAGAAAGTCATTGATGAACAATAAATAGCAATAGCATACACGCGGTGTGTGTATGCTTTTCTGCCTCTTGTGAGTGATTTTCCTGTGGTTTGTAATGATTTTGTGATATTGCAAGTCCAGGCAACTAACCACTCTTGCTAGCTTGTATTACGTCATCTCAACAAGAATAAATTTAGCAAGTGTTATGCTGTTGAATTTCATGCAGATCGTATATGTTTCAACTATGTTCACTATAGAAACATCAAATTATTTTGTTCAAATTACAAGTTAGACTCTTGTAAATGTAATAACCATCCAATTTCAGTTTTTTGAGTGATGGTAAACCCTAAAGATTTGTGGGTGTGTGGTCTGAGTGATAGGTGTGTTCACTCAGATATCTGCACTTTCCAGCTTACTAACCAAGCTTGCTATTAGCTAATGGCTAACAGTGGTGTTTCTGTCCATCTTTTATGATCGACAGTCTTGGCTTGGATACTAGTTGGACGTTGCATCTTGTTTAAAATGTGTTTTATTGTGTGGCCTCCCTTGATGTTTGACATGTTTGATTAAGTGGCATTTGTGAAACTAGAAATAGTACGAATATTGTTCATAGTCATACCATTATAGCCCTTTGAGAGCCAGCAGAAATAAAGATGTTTTGGGCATATGAAGGAACTCCATCTCTTCTCTTAATGAACTCAGCGATGCTTTGCCTCACATGACGAAGACCAGAGGATGCAGTGTATGAACCTATCAAATTATAATTATTTAAGTATATTTCAATATACATGTGTGTTAAAATCCCAGACTCTCAAGTTTAAAATTCAGTTTGTACATAAAAATCTTTCCATTTTTCAACCCTCACCCACACTTGCTCCATCACAGGCCTCCAGGAGTTTCTGAGCTCTTATCTTGACATCCAGAGGAAAACATTTGTCTTCCAGCAGCTGAGGGTGTACACACACTGCCAAGACCTGAGGAAGTAGGCCAGATTTAGAGAGGACTTTGTAGACAAGCTTTTTTGAACAAAGAAAGTGTTTTTAACACATCAAGAAGACGACATGGTTACAAATATATGACATGTATGGTGCAAGAATGCAAGAGTAATATAAAACTCGGGAATTAACAATAATCACTATACATTACATCAACTGCAAAAAGTACTGGACATAAATAAAGCGCATGAAAATAAAATGGATAAATAAGATTACACTTAAAAAATCATAACTCATATGACAGATACACAAGTTTGACAGGAAGGCTTATACAACACAAAAAGTTACGCAACACAGTTAATGAAGACTAACCTGTCGAAGAAATGAAACATGTCGTAAATCAGCTCTGTGGGGATCACCAGAGCTAACATCAATCACCTTCTTGAAGGGTTTCTGTGCCCCCTGCAGGACAACACATGTTTAGGACTCAATTCTCTGCGAATCACATTTTCTCATTTCTCGCAACATTTCTGAGGTTCTCGGCTCCCAAGATCGCTAACAGTTGTAGAGAAACAACTCAGTTAAGACAATTAAATCAAGAAGCAGTTTGAATGTTCATTACAGCTGAAGGTTTCTTTGATTTAATGAAAACCAGCCTGGTTAAATATTTTAACCAGGCTGGTTAATCAAAATGTCAGTGGACTACAGAAGTGTGTTCCTCATCTTCAAATTTCCTTAACTCTTTGATCCATAAGTAACCCTTGAAGTTCTTTTCTGAAATGAGCCATTTCTGTCATATTTAAAGCTTTTGCTTTAACTCTTTCACTGAGACTTCAGCTTTGCTGCCTCTCCATTCCTCAAAGATTTTATCCAAGCAGCTCTGCTATGTTTAAAATTGCTGCAAACCTGTTGTGTGTGTGCTCTGCGAATATGCTTACATACATCAGGGGCAACTGTGGGTTTAATATCTTGCCCAAAGACACTCAGTTAATCAGACTTGAAGAATCAGGGACTGATCCACTGCCCTACGGCTTAGTAGATGACCCACTACCCTCTGAGCCACAGCCATCCATTCAGGGGTGCTACTTAACCTGCTAAGTTAGGTGACTTCACATTCAATAACTTACAGACAGAGTGGGTATAGCACAAGAGTTTGATAAGTTAAGTTTACCATGCATAAAAAAAAAAAAAGAATTTAGATGTAGAGAAAGCAGCAGAAAATAGCTTCAAGTTACAGTCTGTAAATGTCTTGATGCATGCTCAATCATCCAGGTAAGTAAATCCCCCAAAGTTGATTCTGTTCATCTGGACGTAGCGTTTTCAGTGAGAGAAACGTTTCGTCACTCATCCAAGTGACTTCTTCAGTCTCAGCTGACTGCAGGTTTCCCCAACCTTATAAACAGTACATTTTCACAATAACTGAAACCAGCCCACTGATTGAACAATGGGCTGCAGTTCCTTGTTCATTAATATGCAAATTCTCATGACCATTGATTAACAACCACTGATCAAAGCCCATCGATTAAAGAACACTGATCAATGACCATGAGTACCATTCACAGAGAGTTGGGGAATGGCTGCAATCACAGCATTGTAAGATGGTGACAGACAGTCTTTCCCTTTTCACGTAAATGGCCTCCTTGACTCCGCGCTCAAACCAGCGTTCCTCCCTGTCCAGGATGTGTACATCATTGAAAGAGTGTCCACTGGCCTGTAGGTGTGAATAGACAGCGGAGTCCTGGCCTGACGAGGTAGCTCTTCTGTGTTGTGCCATCCACTTTGCCAGAGGTTGTATAAATCCTGTCAGTCCTCCTGGAACTTAACAGCGTACGCTATATTAGTCTGTGTCGGGGGACCCGATCCTTGAGGTGGACCAATTTTTGATGCAGCGTATTTTGGGGTTTAAAAGCCACGGAGACGCCGTGTTTAGAAAAAATGCGTCTCAATTGTTCCATATCTGCATATTAATGAATAAGGAACTGACCTCACAGCCCATTGTTCATTCAGTGGGCTGGCTTATTGTGCAAATGCACTAGATATAAGGTTGGGGAAACCTGCAGTCAGCTGAGGCTGAAGAAGTCACTTGGATGAGTGACGAAACGTTTCTCCCACTGAAAACTCTACATCCAGATGAACAGAATCAACCTTTTGGGATACTGTCTGTAAAATGTAGTCACTAGAGGTCACTAGATTGTTGATTGCAGTTAACTAAGTTCTTTTTTTTTACCCCTCCCAATTCAAGAGTATAATCCTAGCTACAGTGGTTGCTGTAGGACAAACATGCTTTACTCAGCCAACAGAGATCAGAAACATTAAATTCAGACCTCCATAATGGCTGCCACTGGCTTGTGTGATTCTGCTACTGTGTGGATTGAATCCGGCTTCAGTGCAGAGTTTTTCCAACCCTCTGTGTCAGTCCTCAGTTTACCTCTGCTGTCAACACCAGGTGAGAAGCTGTAAAACTTTGTGAATGGCGTCCAGTACGAGTCAGAGACGGATCTTCTGACCAATCACAGGTGAGCTGTTGACGATATGCTGAACTTTTCTGTCGGTAACACTGCTGTTGTTGCTGCTGTTAGCGAAACTGTCTTTGAAGGGGATGTAAAGCTGTGGGACCCTGACACTAAACAACAAGTTTGTTGGAAGATGTAATTACACACTAACCTCCTATATATTTATGAGTACACTATTAAAAAATGTAAAAAAAATTAAAGACTTCACCTTTAAAGGTGGTGTAACACTACTACTGCGTATGTGGAGAAGATGTAGATATTTGTTCACAACCATGTGCCAACCAATAAAAAAATAAACAATTTAACAAAAAATCAAAGAAAAATGTATTTAATTCCTTCTCCACAGGAATCTGTAACTCTCAATTTGTAAGACCTTCTGATTCGTAGACGACCTGCTTCACTACCTAAGGCACAGCCGTGTAGTGTAGTTGCATGTTGTCACCTTACTGAGTTGCTTTATGTTACTTTTATTCTAATTTAGCACTCTTCAGCAGATCTAAGAGTGTGTAGATAACTCTGTAAATCCTGTAAGCAAGTCTTGTCACAAGTGATTTTTGTGATTGTTTGCTGTGACAGATCTGTAAATACCTTTTATGTGTAAATCAAGGAGTTTGGCAACTGTCAACTTATCTATATTTACAGCTGCTGTAGGGAAATGTATGCATTCTCATTTACACATTTGGCTACACATTATAAAAATGAATAAATAAAAAATCATACATTGCGTTACCACTTGAAGAGAGGCTAGTCTTTCCCGGTGTTTGCTACAGAGCTTTCATTTACTTTATTCCACAGACACTTTTACTTAAAAGAAAGATATTTTGGATATATAAGTTTGAGCTGATTGCCAGGACTTACCAGTGAAATGTCTTTTCTGATGCGTTCAGCCAGATTCTGAAGCATAGTTTGTGGAGAGTCTCTCATCCCTCTCACTGTGGGGTTCACATGTTGAAGAGAAGTCATCTTCATGAAAGAGTTGAATTCAAATGTTGGAGCTGTCCACTTAAAACTACTGCAGTCTGAGGAGCTTTGCCAGAGAGGCACTGCTTCTTCCAAACTCCTTTCTATCAGAACAAATTAGAGAATAGCTAACTGGTGGACCACTTCAAAGAACGAAATGTGACCGCAGGCTTAATACGTAATCCTTTCACCAGAAAGAGACCTATGTACTGGTCTAAAAGAAAATGTCATGTAAAACCCAAGCAAGAATATTTAATATATTAACTTGTATTTTTAAATAGATCACAATAGTTTAGAAATTTCTGGTTTTAATACGTAACTGTTTTTGCAGTTATTAATGACACCAAACATTTTATAAGACTCTTATTTATTTTACACTTTGGGGCTCCAGTCACATATCAGCATGTTCCAAATAAATAAATAAGGGTAAATAAATATTTTTATCATTTGACTCCCTGTTGAACAAGCTCTTTGTAATGCTGGTAATGTAATGCTTTGACAAAATCAGAATAGGGGTCTAAGGGGAATTTAGTATTTATTATTATTTGTTGTAGAAGCTCCAAACACAATTTCATTGTTCTTGACAATGACAATAAATACTTGAATTGAATAGAAATCTGCTTCATTTGCTGATCAAGGATAAAAAGCTTGGCAACAACTATTCTTTAGAAATGCAACACAGGAATAAGGATAAACACCGTGCAGAGGAAAAATTATAACTAAAAAACAACATGAAAATAAAGTGGGAAATATTTTTACAGACAACTATGACGAAGTACAAAAATAGAATATTTTGGAAAGTTTGGAATGAAATGGACTGTGCTATCCCATGACTTTGCATTTTCTTTAACTGGTAGCTGTCAGCATAGCAGCATTTAAACAGTTCTTGGTTTGGTTCACATAATGACTCAATGAAAATTGTTGCTTATCGATTACTTGACACATATATAATGTTTAAGTTTAGCTTTTATACAACAGAGCAGACTTGGGCTAGACTGTCTCTTTCCTGCCACGGGGTGAAGTTACCAGAGAGGGTTAACCAGGGCCCCACCCTGGAGCCATACCTGAAGAGGGAGCTAGGTGGAGCTAGGTGGAGAGCGGCTGGTTGCCGTGCCTTAGTCCGAAATGAAATTTGTTTAAATGCATTTTTTCAAATTATTAAAAAATTTATACATGAACAAAAAACTGTGATCCTTTTTCTGGATTTCTGTTTTAAAATGAAAAGACACACTGGTAATTACATGAAAGAGCTTTATTAAATGGAAACTTGCACATGATTTGCAATGCAGAGTACTACTGTAATACTGGACAGTTAGCATAGGTGCAGAGAGAAAAACACAACTTGAGTCAACCGCCTAATACACAATGGCTATAGGCCAAAACGATGACCTTTGCATAGAAGTCCCTACCCAGTGCAACTGCAGTGTAGGGAGAAAGAGAGAGGTTTGTGTCTACGGGGACAGTTAAAGGGAGCTCCAGGTACACAATAATAATTTCTACATAAAGTTATAGTATCTTCAATCTGAAGTCCGCTAGCATCCTTGTAGCACGTTCTTTAATCTATTAAAACAGGATCTACATCTGTCTGATAAATAAAAGAAGTTATATACAATGAGAAATCAGACAGGGGAGGAGATGAAGTAGCTACAGGGGTGGGTGGTTAAATATGAAGTCATGCAGAGGGTCCAATCAAAGCTGCTTTTGGCAAATTCAGGACCAGTTGGGCCACATCTGTTGATTAAAGTCAGATGATGGAAACTGATCTTGATCGATGGTTTAGAAACGAGGCATGAAATCAGAGCCGGCAGGTAAAAAGAGTGCCTTACTAGGTTTTTTCTGTTGGTTTTCTTCTTTGCTTGTTTGTTTGTTTTTTTAGTGATAGCCCTTTATTTGTAGGTGTGTCCCTGTAGAGGTGAACACATCTGAGCCCCTATGCAGACATCCAGGGGAGCACTCTCGTCTCCTCCCCCCTCCCGCACTCACTGTTCTCACACTTCTCTGAAGGTAGTGTAGATAAATTTAGAGCCCTTTGAAGAAGTATTAAAAAAAAACTTCTCTACATGGTTTGGTGAGAATTTGTGCTCTCCCCGGCAGAACAAGAAAGTCTATGACAGAAGCCCCCACCAACTGGAGGCAGAGTTCAAGTGATCGCCCAAGGACTTGGTCTTGATTAGGAGGAACAGACTTGCGTCTTTAGATCCCTTTAAACCTCATTTCATGAGTAGTGGTCCAAACCAAATGAGCATGTTCCTCTAGACTGTTGATAGTTTTCCCTAAAAGGGAAATTATTCCAGTTGTAAAGAGAGCTCCTGTTCTTTCTTAAATACAAGAGTAATTACACTCAAGAACAAAGGCACATACAGGATACTTCCTTTTTGCTACAAGTGCCCTCTAATCCCTTTTCCATCCATTACAAACAGTTTAATTTTTCATTCCCCACATTTGTGTAACCTGAGTTTTCTTCTCCCATTTTATCCTGTTTTTCTTGGTAAAGCCTGAAACACAGTAAGTGCAAATTTCAGGGGGAAGTTTGTTGGTAAATTATTGTTTAAACTGTACAGCATTCATCTGAAACTGTCAAATGGAAATTTATATTGTGTTTGCATTTGAAAAAGTGCTAGCTGTATTTACTGCTGATTCCCACAATGACTCTTTATAATAATGGCAAATAATAATTTAAGAATAATTTCATTATTTGTTATTGTACTGATTGTTTTTCCTTTTAAAATAACTTTTGGTCCATCAAAATAATGAAAAATGTCTGTTTTCATAAATATTTCATTTTCAAACACTTTCTTTTCCTTACCAATGGTTTAAACTTCCCCAGATTCTATTTCAAAACCGGACACTATTGCGAGAAGTATTAGAAACGCGTTGCATTTTTGTTAAGCGATCTACTTTTCATGAAATCTGTCACAGAAACACCAGTTTGCAATTAATATGTTTCAGCCTTTAGAACATGATTGTTTTTATAGCTTAGTTTTATGTCTTTTCAGTCCATGAGATACTTATGTTTGTGTTTACTTTTTTCATTCTGCCCTCAGCACAGAAAGTTGCTATACTATCTGACATTTTCTTGTCAAAGAACATGTTTTCTTCACTTCTAAATGGATTGCATGTAGCTGCTGTAGAAAGCTGCTCGAGTCTACTCCAGGAAGCAGGTTTATCTAACAACTCTTTGTTAACCCTGAGGTGAGGGAAAGTCCAGGTTTTCTGTTCCAGGAAGCGAGTTAACTTAAACTCAGTCACCGGGGAAACAGAACTAAACCTGCTCAATGTCCTGCTGCTGCTGAATCAGCTGACTGACACTCTGATTCAGCTCCTCATTCACTATGAAAGTGCATAGCAGAGGTAATTAATTTAAGGAAGTTTACATTTTTAGGAAAACACAAATCCCAGTTAGACCTTAGTTAGCTGTTTTTAGATTTGAGCGCTTTTACCCTCACTCAGATCCATCTCTTCTCCATCGTTCTAACTCTGTGACCCTGTGGACAGTTGTGTAACTGTCAGCCTGTCGGACAGTTTGAGTGCACTGGAAACACTTACTCTGTAGCAATCACAGTTTATGTTAAATTGATCTGTATAAAGCGTTAGACAGACAACACACTGGTCAATAAACTTCAATCAGTCATACTGTCAGTCACAGATGTTGGAGATGAAGAGAATATTTGAGTGAAGAGTCTAAAAATGTATTTTAAAGTGGCTTTTTAGGCAAAATGCATTCTGTTCTGTAGATTTCATGTTGAAATTTGTTCACAGATTGATATTCAGTCATTAAGTCATTAAATTAAAGTCAAACATCAGGCTGAATGGTAGAGAGTCTGAAAATCAGAGTTTGAATCTGATGTTTTCGACTAAACATCACCTGAATCTTTCTCACTGGATCAATTCAGACCCAAATTTGCACACAGGTAGCCTATGATAGGCTCCATAATGGATCAAAAACTATGTCCAGGTTGGAGTCCACTTGCACAACAGGAAAGATTAAAAATGGACAAGAATCACAGATTCAGACTGGCTCGGGCCTGGATGAATTCAGCTTTGGTAATTTCCCAGCTTATGCCTTTTGGTTCCATTTTGGATCCACATCTCATGTAAAGGACTATGAACAGGATAGAAAAATTAAGATTTCATATAAAAGTTTTATAAGGTCTGTAATGATAACAGAGTGGTCCAAGCAAATTAAAATGACTCTTTTTTCCCCCCTCCTGATAAATGTCATAGTCAGCACTGGCACATGTTCACATTCACTTGTTGCATTGTGGTATCTGATCTACAGGGATGAGTGTTTCCTTTCTCTACTCATGCGTATGAGTAGAGAAAGGAAACAGTTATGAGCTGTTCTGAAACTGAAAACTTTGAGCTTCTGATATCAGAGTTAATAAACTAAGAGTTTATCAGACTAACAGTTTATTGAGTATGCTTCCTGGAGCAGGGCCCGTTCTATTCAGGCTGTCACAGCACAACCTATCAGGCACAGTTTGTGTTGGAGTTTAGCGCTCTCTGGAGGATTAGCTGCGCTTTGCTATCACCTGTTGTCTCAGCTTCTCCCTTCTCTTCTTCTCCATCAGCCTGAAAGAGCAGCAAGAAAAACAGTGACAGATTAGTGGAAGACAGACAGACAGCAGATGTAGCAGATACAGGTGCAATTTGGAGACGTTAAATTAAAGCTTGCAGGAGCCACAGCTGAGGGACTAACCTGCGGTTGCGAGCCTCCACCAGCTCACTCAGCTGGTCCTGAGCGGCTCGGAGCTCCTCCAGACTTTGCTGATAGCTCAGGTCTGCTGAGCCCGACCTCTCCAGGAGAGAAACCTGGTTGGACAGCTCGCTGGTTCGATCTCGCAACCGCTGGATGGACGTGTACAAGTTCTCATCGTCTTCCTCCTTGTAACCACAAGGTGGATAGAGAATGCAACAGCTGTATTTCACAACTTAATACTTAACAGTGGGATTTGATAAATGTGGATTTGCAATGAATCAAAATTTTTGAAAATTTTTAATGATTCGTGAATTTGTGACTTTTCGTGCCTAGTTGAAAAAAGAGGCTGTGTGATATTTGTTTTGTGGAAATAATGATGAAGATGTGTACAAAAAGGTTATTTCACGCTGGAATTTTCACGTTCAGATGGCAGTGTTCAGCTTCAACTAACAGCAGTGCTGCTAACTGCAGATCCAGAAATGATCAAATATGACTGTGCATAGTGAACGCTATTTGCTAACACGATGTTATTTGTGGCTATGTATCTCACAGCGGTGAAAGTCAGGCGTTAAGTCTGTAGATTCCACATCAACAAAACTTTGAACTACAAATGGAAACCAAAAATCTTCCCTCATGCCTGCAGAGTACTCTTATTCAGATGTCCTGTTTGTTGCAGAGATAAAGTAGTCCAAACCTTTGCATTGACGATTTCTATGTGAACCAGAAGGGACGCTAGCTCGAGCTCCTCACTGTAGCTGTTCTTTAGAGGTACACTCCTGTAGCCTGGTAAAACAGAAAATTAAACCAATTCAATGTAAATTAAGATTAAGAAATATTTCCAGAAACATTGCAAACTAAAAAATACAAAAATAAATAACGTATAAGTTTGTATTCTGGAGACATTTGCGCACTCACCTGTTTTGAGCAGACGGACTGGGTAGGTTGCCTGTGCCAGGAAGTTGGGATCGCTGAACATGTCCTCCTCGTAGACAGTGAAGCGCAGAAAGGCGAAGGTGGGGTTGTGGATATCGAACACAAACTGCTTCTGCACCCACACAGGGTTCAGACCATTATCAGCTGGGAGGGTAGAGAAAAGCAGAGGGTTAACACTGCAGTGAGTCCACATAAACTGCTGAAATGTTGCATTTTCATTGCTGCTATGCAGCAGCTGTCTTACCTACAACATCTGTCTTGCACTTGTAGCTGTCATAGTCGGCTCCACAGATTTCCAACTCTACAAAGGGACAGACAATGCTCCGGCCATTCTTAGGCAGATGGCGAGCACCCAGCACCTGGGAAACACAGAGCAAGAATAAGCAAGAAAGTGGGAAAATCGGACACTTATAGACAAAGTAAAATCGGTCTGTATTGTTTAGAAATCAGCTGAAATTGGCTCCTGAGCAGTCTGAAATCCCATCAATACACTATTTCATAAGATTACAAAAATTAGGTTTTGTTTAATATTTCCCAGCAAACTTGCAGATCAGATAGCTCAAAATGATCATATTGTTAGATAATTGACTTCATATGATATTTTTTCACTCCCCATCGAAAAAAGGGAGAGCAAAAATACCACCTTCTGTATAACCTGATCTACCAAAACTGTGGCTGAGTATGACTTTGTGGCCTTTCTAACTCTAGCCATTGTCAGTTTCTTCCATTAACTTTCATTATGGGTCAAAGAACAATAAAAGTGTAGTTTTAAGCTTGTTCTCACCTAGAAAGGAGCATGCCTGGACAATGTGAACTGCTCCTTTGCTTTCTCTCAAGACTGACTTATTGTTAGCTGTACAATCAAACTCCCTCTATCCTGCTTAGTTAATCTGACCTGTAATTGGATGGTGATTGGCTCCACGTGCAATGTGTCCTTGTCGAAAGGGTCAAACGTGTCATCCCTCATGATGTCAGGCTGGGGAACATAGCCGCTGCCACCTCCGAGCATGAACAAAGCTTGGTTCAGCTGCATGGGTTTATCTACAAACAGACAGGTTTTAAAGAATGAGTGTAAAATCGTATTTAGCATCACTAATTGATTACTGAACCATCACAGGTTGAGTATGTGGACAGACTGCAGCCTGTTGTTCTTAGAGGCAAATATGAGCTTTTCTGTTAAAGTAAGCCAGATGTTACACTGTTTCAATGCCTCCCCCTGGTGGCCACTGCTCTATATTAGAGTCAAATTTGTTAGGAATTTGTTAGGGATAACTTGCTCTGGAGCCAGGAGCCAGGCCCGGGAGCGTGCCCGAGGGCAAGCGTCAGCCGAGTGCAAAGCAGTGGGAATAAGAGTCAGCACCTCCAAATCTGAGGCCATGGTACTCAGCTGGAAAAGGTGGAGTGTCCACTCCAGATCAGGCACGAGTTCCTGCCCCGAGTGGAGGAGTTTAAGTATCCAGGGTGACAGGTCACCAGTAATGGTAGAAGTGAGCGGGAGATCCACAGACAGATTGGTGCTGCGGCTGCAGTGATGCGGATGCTGTAACGGTCTGTCGTGGTGAAGAGAGATCTGAGTATAAAAGCAAAGCTCTCGATTTACCAGTCAATCTACATCTCCACCCTCACCTATGGTTACGAGCTGTGGGTAGTGACCAAAAGAACAAGACTGTGGATACAAGTGGCGGAAAAGAGCTTCCTCCGAAGAGTGGCTGGCCTCTCTCTTAGAGATAGGGTGAGAAGTACAGCCCTCCAGGAGGGGCTCAGAGTAGAGCCTCTGCTCCTCCACAATGAAAGGAGCCAGTTGAGGTGGTTCAGGCATCTGACGAGGATGCCTCCTGAGCACCTCCCAGGTGAGGTGGGTCTGCCCCGGGGCCTCCTCCACTGGGAGGAGGCTTTCTCTGAGAACAGACATGAATTAGTGTCTGAGATGAGGAAAATCTGACAACTTGCCATCAACCCATGCTGTCTTGGACTCACTGTGTGGACAGAAAGGCTCTCTACAGTAATGCATCCACACACTGACCTGGGGTCTGGAAATTGAGTGCAACCAGCTGGGAGCCGCAGAGCCACATAGGTAGAGGGTCATAGTTGGAGGAGTCCAGCCTCTGTCCTCTGGGATAAATCCTGGAAAGCTGACGACGGTTGTACTGCAGAAAGCGTTTCCCTCGGCCACGGGTCGCAAACTTCTCTGCCTTCGTCTCCGGGAAGGAGGACATATCCCGGTAACATGCTCGCTCCGTCCCAATCTCTGTAAATTAAACAGAAAGTGAGACATGAGATGGATAGAGCAACAGTTTACAATGGTAAAAGAAATGAAATGGTATGGTCCTTACTGTCCTCATTGAAGGGGACAGGTCTGCAGTAGACCACGAGGTCAGACAGCTCCACTGCAATCTTCTTCCTCCTCTCCATCTGTTTCTCCTCCTGCATCTGTTACCATGGAGATGAGACAACCATACAAATATGAACATTTCTTAAACATATCTGTCACATTTTCTTCTGCAAATGGTTTTCACAACATGAAAACAACAACATGGTATCATCTTGTGAGAACATTAGCCATATTTTCTATAAACAACCAACATTATAACAGCATCTATCTGACAGAGTATAAGGAAACTGTCAAGTTTGGAGTTTCACTATTTGACAAGGATGTCCCGTAGAAAACTTTGTACATTCACACTGTAGCTGAGATTATTGCTGGTGGTGTAGCAGTTTGATTACGAAAACATGCTTCAGCAGCTTCTAGGAATCCCATTTGGAATGAACCCACCTACAACTCTCATATCAACTTAAACTGACAGCAACTTCCAGCTAAGTTCCCCATGTATCATTCTGCGATGTAAACAGTGGACTGGGAAACAGATTCAAGCATCTTGAGGGGATATGAAGCATGTTCAACATGGCAGTGCTTTCTCTACTGCCATGTTGAACCTAAATCCCCAGTTAGAAATATTGTGACGGTGCTTATCAGCTTATCAACTGTTAAGTCAGGTTTTCTGCTTCAGGTTTCGTGTGCCTTCACCTACTATCACCTACTCCAAGGAGACAAATTATCAGAAGCATAGCTGCAAGAGATCTATAAAAAAAACTACAGCATTATTAATGCTGTGAATACCTTCCTCTGTGTACCAGCCCCACTTCTGCATCTAACACCATCCACTCTGCCGTAGCCCAGTTACAGACAAAACATCCAAGTGCATTTATTGCTATCGCTTGAGAATTTAACGACAACACCTTTGACACCGCATTAACCACCTTCACCCAGGTGAAAGATGACAGGACAATAGATCTGCTCCAAACCTGATCCTCTCCCCCTCCACACACTTAGTCTGGTTCACATCACCCTGTGCAATGCCCCTCTAGTCAAGAGATAGCCTATGACCACAAGGACGGTGGGGAAATAATCAGCGGATGCTTTTGTGGCTCTCCAGGGCTGTTTTGAGGTGACTAATTGCCAAGCAATCTGTAGGAGGATATCGATGGGCTCACAGAATTAACCACAGACTACATAAATTTGTACACTGACTCCATAATTGCAACAGAGACTGTGAAGTGTTATCCAAACAACAAGCCATGGGTAACAAAGGACATCAAAGCACTGCTCAACAGGAAAAAGAGAGCTTTGAGGTCTGCCAACAGGGAGGCAGTGAGAGAAGTTCAAAATGAACTGAAGGCATAAGACAGGGAGGCCAAGGACAAATACAGGAGGAAGCTGGAGTGGAAACCTCAGCAAAACAACATGATGGAGGTCTGAAGACCATCACTGGTTTAAGGCCAGCCAGCAGCAGTGGAGTCGAAGAATTGGAGAGTTGGCATGTGAGAGTCAACAAAGTGATTCCCACAGTTTATGTGTTTCTCACAGACTTATGTGTTGCTGATCACAAAACACAGGAGACACATCTCCTGTCCTATCTCCCTTTCTCTTCACCCCAAAGACTTTAGGCTGGTGAAGAAAAATGCAGCAAAGCACAACCATCTGCAGCTTAATGAGGTAAAGACCTAGGAACTGGTTGTGGGCATGAGGACAACAACACCAGTGATCCCTATTTCCGTTCCCAGGCTCTGTATGGAGACAACCAAGGATTACAGAACCTCAATGTTCCTTCTCCTAAAGTGGACTTCTACAAGAAGAAACTGTCTATCTTCAGAGACGACTAAATACCTTTAACATCACCCATCTATGCTGTGATTTGCTGGGGCAGCAGACTGAGGGCGTGTCCAAGTTTGACACTACACCATAGCGCACGGGTAGGGAATTCCAGGCCTCGAGAGCCGGTGTCCTGCAGGTTTTAGATGTGTCCCTGATCCAACACAGCCGATTTAAATGGATAAATTACCTCTTCAACATGTCTTGTAGTTCTCCAGAGGCCTGGTAATGAACTAATCATTTGATTCAGGTGTGTTGACCCAGGGTGAGATCTAAAACCTGCAGGACACCGGCCCCTGAGGCCTGAAGTTCCCTACCCCTGCTGTAACGTATTAAAGAAGACATGAAAATGTGGTGCTTGCAGACAATTTTAAAGTGAAATCTGACTATAACATTCTCAGAAGCCGATGATGTCCTCAGCAAGTGACTAAAGTGCTTTTACCAGGTAAAGAGAGAGCCCCCTTCATAGCACAGAAATCTGTGAATTTAAGCTCAACATAACTCCCCAACCCATTAATCTTTCAGTTTGTCACCCACAAAATTAGATAGTCAGCTAGACAAAACTGCTAAGTTCACCACGGGCTCGGACCCATAAATGCAGACTCCCCTTAGAGATGTGAACATTTCCTAATATCTAAAACTTTTTATATGTAGTTTCCTGCTTTATGATCAAGAAAGTAACCATAAGTCAGTTTGACAAACACTGCAAACATCCAGTTAAATCAAGCATAAAGATAAAACAAATCATTTTACACAAACATCTGAAAAACATTCATACTTAATTGTTCTAGAAAAGCCACATATATCATATATATAGTCATAAATAGTGCTATTTACAAAATTTAGTTGTGAGTTGAAGCGTAGTCGAGGTTCTGTCACGCTTTCAAGTAAGCAAGGGAAGTCATTAAGTGAAGTCCTGACGATCTGTGGTCTAATTATTCAAGTAGCAAAAACTCTAACAGATGTGCTTTCACTCATCCGTGTATGTGTGCGGAGTTGCACTCACTCGTGCATCAGCATTCTGTGCAGCCTCTCTAATCTTGCTGACCCAGCCGGTGAGATCTTCCAGACTGTCAGCTGCTACGTCCAGAGTCTGGACCGGATGAGAAGAGAGGTGTTGGGAGTGGATAGTGAACACAAAGGCCCGGGAATTCTTTCCGTCTTTATGCACCACTGCAGAGATTAAAGGAGGTACAAGTGGAACGAGAAAAAAGTGAGGGAAAAAGTTAGAATTGGATAAATATGCCTGTGTAGTTTCTCATTCATCCAGGTCATGATAGTCTTGAGAGCTGGAAAAGAAGGCAACTGGACTTCTTTAGGTTTATGAAAACATTTTACCGCTCATCCAAGCGGCTTCTTCAGCCCTAAAACAACTGGCCGGACTTCCTGGTTTTGAATTTTGACCCGAGTATCATCTACATGTGGAAAGCAGTATTATCCCTAGGTAAGAGCCCAGAGCTTTACTTTCCATTAATGAATCTATACAAATCTAAAACCCTAACTAATTTAATTTCGGCCAATCTCACCTTCAAGTTCATCATCTTTTGCATCTACGCTACCCATGATGCGTTTTTTTTTTTTTTTTTACATTGCTCTGTTTTCTTGCTTCTGTGACGCACGATAAACACACAGAGATCTTGAACTTAAAATTCATGTTGGTGAAGATGATGAAGTCTCAAGGATACAAATGTGACGAGCGGGGCAGGCAGTGAGTGAAAAATCTTTATTCAAAGAGTTATGTGTTGTGGGGTTGTTTAAGAAAGGCCATCCAGGGTAAAAAGACTGCCTGACGGAGACAACAAGCCTCTTCCCCGAGCCGATAGGCCACTTTCAGGCTTTGAATGGACACTGGGCTCTTTGAACACTGCTCTTTGCATCCAGCTCTCACCATTAAGGATTTCCACATGAAAGTTGAGACATGTGGAAGTAACATCAGGGGCAAACCTGCCAATGGAAAACTGCAAGGAGTGAGAACAGGACTTCCACAGAGCAATCTAAAACGAGCATTAAAAAAATCTGTGATGCTAATGTTTTTACTTTAATACTTCAATACTAATATAACTCTGTAGCGCTCAGTTGTCACCGTGTAAGTGTGACCGCTTCACCCACATTTGTGACTAAAAATACACCTGCAGTAGAAATGTATCAAGGCATGGGTATGAATAAAAAGTAACGCCCAATTTTTCAACAAAAACACTGAATCAGATCAACTGTTAACTTAGTCTGAAACCATCTTTCAATTTGGTAGCTAAAGGTTGACAGCAGCTATCCAGCTTTAAATCAGGGCTTGGGGTTTACAAGATGTATGTATTTCACACAAAAAACACAATTACCTCACTCAGGAGATACAATACTGTCAGAGTCCTTTTTTTGCCTCCTACTAATGTTGGAAAGCATTCCAAGAATTTTTTATTTGACACTACTTTACTTATTATTTCTTTTCTTTTGCATTTAAGAAATTGTTTTCTTTAAAATAATATTTTTTTAATATGACATGTAAAACCAATGAATTTTTCTGGTAAACAGTCGGTGATCCTAGTTGTGGACTGATCTTGTGCATCAAGGTTAAATTTCAGCATCATTTTGAGCAGGAACTAGTCCCTTCCTGCAGTAATTATTTAATATACCTGATAAAACTATAATGTATAAGAACGTTTATCTACTAACCCACGTGGCAGGTTGGTACATCTATGAAGCCTTTGAGGAAAGTTCCCAGAGGACTGTTCTCTGTGGACTGACACAAAAGAATAAACATTTGTTAGAATAATGCACAGTGAAAGCTGGAAGCTCATTTGAAAGTAGTGAGTGAATCAGAGCTCACTGCTTCATCCATTTCTCTGGTGGGGGAACTAGGGACCTCCTCTACATAGTTTGCAGGGAACCACAGCTGCTTCTTTCCTCCATAGTCACCTCTCCACCTAAAGGCAGGTCGCATATCAACGGCAGGAAGGTATACAAAACACAGAAGAAGGTACATGTACACCTGAGGGTCACTCACCAGCCGCCCTCCTGCTTATCCACATTCAGGATGAGTGCTTGTTTGGGGAAACATAGCTCGTCTTCTCTCTGAGCTCGATAGTCATACAGAGCTTTGACCGTACACTAAAACATGTCGGGAGAAACATGCGATTAAGAAAACACAGTTTTAGAGAAATGAGAACGCACTTTGAGACATAACTAATGCCACGGAGGTTTGAAACGTAAATTAAAACGATAAGAAGCATCAAATGTGTTTCTTTCACTGAGTTCATTGCAGCATTTATGCCACATTGTGTTTTAGATGCAGCCGCTTGATGGCGCCAAAGTTAATTACAGTTTTTAAAACTGATCCACTCTTAAAAACACCGCTGGTTCTTTCCTTCTGTCCTTTCTTCGTTTGTTTCTTTCAGTCACAGCTTTTCTCTTTTTAAATAAACAGTCTCTCTTTTTGGTTCAAGCCTTCAAAAGCACAAACCTCACTCTCTTCTTTGTTGCCAGTAGTTTTACTGTTAGCCCCTCAAGAAGGACATTGGACTCCTAATACCTGACTGAAAACAAACATTTCCTGTACTTTGTACTTGAGCTGCTACTGCAGAGAGCTGCCTTTTACTGCCAATGGCTATTAGACAATGTTTCCATACAAAACAAGGCAATTAAAACTACTAATCATTTACTAAAGAATATGATAATATGTGATAATCCATAAATAAACCCGTTAAACTTTAGGGCCATAGGCCATGTGTTTCCAGTCACACTCACCCGTGCTGTGGGCATCTTATTAGCCTCCACATAGAAATGAGGAGTGCGAACCTCATACAGTGCGCCATAGTCAAGCTCCTGGAAAAATAAATAATCAAGTTTTCAGCCACCATTTTTGTTTTTGTTTTCTTACTCCTGACTGATTTTAAATTCATTCAACATGCACTAACATCAGTATTTGACTTTGGCCATGTTTAATAGAAGCATCCACCATTGGAACAGTGTGCATGTTTAACAGGAAATACAGACAAGAAGCTCTGCCTTTTTCTTTGCTATTTTCAGACATAGACTAAACAACAAATGGAAATTCACTTAGTTGTGTAGCATTTCCTGATGAGTAGTAGTAGTATCATGCAAAAACCGAGTTTGTACAATTTTAACAAGCATAAAAATGAATATTTAGTATGAGCACCTGCTGCCATTCAGGTGCTTTCCAGATGCTATTGCATGACTGATCAAAATCTGATGGTACTTTTCTACATAATTCCATCAATTCTATTAAGATCCCCATCCCCACTGGCTGAAATTCAATAGTGTATAAAAATTGTTGCCACTGATTTTCAGTCCAGCTCTTCTGTAATTTGGCATATGTGTGATTTTTCACTGTGCATTTTTCGTGATTCAACCAGTGAAATGTGAACAAATGATGTGTCTTTGCAACCAGCTGCTAGTAACAAAGTGCCAAACGATAAAATGTAAAATTCGTTCTTTGCCAAGTTGTCTGTTATGTGTAACAACACAGGTTCATGCCTTGAGTTAGATGCATTTTTATGTTTGAATAATTCACAGGTCAGTGTTGAATGGCTCAACAAACAATCAAAACACTCCTCTGAAAATGGTCCAGTACAAGGACTGGACTGAAAACGAGTGAAAAAGCAGCCATTGCCCAAACTGGAAAATTTCATTAAATTCTGTCTCCCTGGAGGGAAAATAAAAACAAATGAGGGGGTGCTTAAGACTTTTACACAATACTCTACAACAAGGTTATGCATTGAAGTGAGCTGTGTCTTGACCAACCGTGGTGCCCATCCGGTCTAGAGTATCTTCATTGATGGGGTAGCGGAGCCTCATTTTACGATACAGAGGATGTTTCTCATAGTAGCTCACCAGATCCACCAGACTCTCAAACTCTGCCGAGCTACCCAACATGAAGAGACGGCCTTCTTGCTGGATACGGCAGTGTTTGATCTTACCCTCTGCCCTACACACATGCAAAGAAGAAAAAAAGAGTTCTAGACAAAAATAAATGACATTTTTATGCTGGCTTTTAGAATGAACTGAGCAGAGACCAGAACTCGTGTTTTTGTCCTTTACTGTGTGTCGAGTTCTACCTGAAGGAGATGGCGTAGGAGTTGTGTTCGCTACGTTTTCGAACCAGGAAAGCTCCGTCTCTGGGCACACGCATCAGCATGTGTTCAGCCTGAACACGGGACAGGTTGGAGTGGTACCACCTGAACAACAACAAACTATTATGTACAAATTATGTAACAAATTATGTACCTGCAGTCTATAAAATACAATAAATATTAAAGGCATCAATAATAAAGATTCATATTTTTTCCTCTATTCTAGCATCATTTTGCTTACATTACAGGACATTTTTAATGCACGACTTTAACTTGTAATGTATTTTTACACTAAAGTATCAATACATTTATCCTCTACTTTATTATATTAAGATGTCAGTTACTCACTCTCTGCTTTCGTGTGCATTCGGCTGAGGTACAGGGTTTCCCAGCCTCATCTCAAACTCGTTGCAGCGGAGCGGCGTGTCTCTATAGTGGCAGATGAGCCGGTAGAGGCTGTCAAACACCAGGTTATCAGTCAGGTAGAAGCGGGTGGAGCCAGACTCCTGACGTGAATGGATCCTGCAGTGCTGGACCCGACCAGAGCGCCTGAAGGGCGAATAAGATTGCATTAGTACTGTGATTTGGTTCCTTCTCTCAACTTCAAATCAAGTCCCATCTTCTCCGGTCAGAGTTTTATCGTATGTGGGTCCCTGAACTGTCTATGATTTATTCTTCTTGTAGCCAACTTCTAAACATTTAGATTCCTTATTTGCTAACGTTTTTTTTTAAAGTCTGTCTAGTTTTCAAAGCTGTTCTGTTAATTCCACGTACAGATTGATTCAATTTAATGTCTTGCACAGGCTCCATTATTCTATGACTAAACCAAATATTTGGCACTGTCTCTCCCAGGGTTGGATGGGAGAAAATCATTACTGTCCAACCCAAGACAAGCTCCAAGGAAAGGTATGATCGCTACAAGCCCGAGATTCATTTTATTGGAAAATAGAATCACCTCCGTGTTTTAAAGGATGCTGCTTACTGCTCAGCTTCAATGGATTTGGTGTGGTAAAGGAAGCTCTTATACCAACTTTCAAGATAATTAGAAACCTTTTCTGAAATTCCTGGAGAGGGGGTTTTGGAGATCATTTAAATTTGAGATGTCTGATCATGAAATGGCAAACTATTTTACAAATGTTGTTTTTTTTCTTTCTCTGCATCAGATTGTGTTGCTAATTTATCAGCTATTTTATGACAGAAAACACACGGACCAGAAGGAGAGGGTGTAGTCTCCAACAAACGTCTCACTCTCCCGGACCAGGAAGGTGCCGTCTTTGGCCCCGCCCTCGCAGTACTCCTGCAGGAGTTTCTCAGCCACCTGACGGCCATCGCGTCCTCCACCCAGCTTCCCATGAAACCAGCGCTCTGCACAGTGCTGCTCATTGTTGTTGCACTCCTGACCAATTACACAGACATATGAGGGTGTAATACCAAAGTTGGTTGCGAAATCACCAAGTTTTGTCATATGTTGCTATGTGCCACTTTTCTACCTCCTTTCCTTCATCATCCTCCTCTTCATCAGCTGTCTGATAATGAGATGTCTCCTCAGAGTAGTAAATCTTATTACTGGTCAGGACAAAATAATGTGGCGTCCATGTCTGCAAATGGATACACACATTTTAGATACACAATAATCAGTATAGCTAGAGTTAGAGGTAAAAGTATATTTTCTTCATAATCACTTAGCCAAGCTTACACAAACTCACATGGTCAATGGGGTCTTCGAGGTAAAGGATGCCGTTCTTTAGGGAGTTACTGATGTCGTTTTCAGAGTAGCTGGCTGACGTCACCTCTTCATACAGGGTTCCTTCCACCAGCTTCTTGTGCTGGGACAGAGGAAGAAAGAAAGATGCTGAGCCCCACAGGTTTACTGTCACAGGAAAATCTCAACCAGATGTATTTTCCATTAATGTGGAATCTGAAATGTTAATTGACAGCTCAAGGTAAACAGTGATCTCACTGCCAGTCATCGCCATTTAGGGACTGCAACTGTCAATGTTTGCATTTTTGCGATTTCAACACGGCCCGAAATTATGTCAAAGAACTGGCCACCATGCCATGACATACAAGCCATTTTTCAGTAAAATCAAGGGGAAGAAAAATCTACACATACGAATCAAAACAGTGTACTATATTGCCGCACTCATGCCCAAAGCAGTTTTTCTTGAGTTTCTTGTCATAATCAGAAACCTCTTTCTCTTTTTAAATTATGGCAAGTTGTGTGGAAAAAAATATATCTTGCCTAGGTGGGGTGTATGCCAGTGATGGTTGATATGTGATACTTGGTACTAGGGATGTTGGAAGAACAAAGACAAGAAATAATACAATTTTTTTGAAAAAGTGTTTGTCCCCTTCCTGATTTCCTTTTTTTGTTTGTTTGTCACACTTAAATGTTTCAGATAAAACAAATTTAAATATTAGACAAAGATAACACAAGTAAACACAAAATGTAGTTTCTAAATGAAGAGGTTTATTGTTGGGGGGGGGGGTAATGTGGTAATTCTGCCACATTGGAGGGTTATCCAGCATGAACCACCTTTTTAAGGTCATGCCACAGCATCTCAGTCGGATTAGTCTTCATTTTGCTTTTCTTAAGTTATTCAGAATTGGACTTGCTGGTGTATTTTGGATCATTGTCCTGCTGCAGACCTGAAGTGTGCTTCAGCTTGAGGTCACAAACAGATGGCTGGACTTTCTCCTTCAGGATGTTTTGGCAGACAGCAAGTCTTCCAGGTCCTGACCTGCCCCAGACCATCACACTGTTATTATGATGTTCCTGTTACTTTTACACCAGATGTAATGAGGCACACACCTTCCAAAAAGTTTAACTTTTGTCTCATCAGTCCACAGAGCCTTTATGTTGCTTTTTGCCCAGTCTCTTTCTTATGGTGAACACTGACCTTAACTGAGGCAAGTGAGTCCTGCAGCTCTTTGGATGTTGTTTTCTGGGGTCTTTTGTGAGCTCTTGGACGAGTCGTCGCTACGCCCTTAGGCTAATTTTGGTCGGTCGGCCACTCCTCGGAAAGTTCACCTCTATTCCATGTTTTCACCATCTGTGGATAATGGCTCTCACTATGGTTCACTGGAGTCCCACAGCTTTCACAGCAATCACTTTTTCACACAGGGCGATTATTAAGGTTTGCCCCTTAACAATAAAAACCTTAGAAACTGCATGCTGTGTTTACTTGTGTTATCTTTGTCTAATATTTACATTTTGTTTGATGATCTGAAACATTTAAGTGTGACAAACATACAACAAAATAGGAAAAAAGAAAGGGTGCAATAACACCTTTTCACACCACTGTATAAATATAAAACTATTTTTTGACATTTCACCAAAGGAAAATAATTTTGATTTAACACGTTTTTTTTGTAGGTGGCATTTCATTAACTTAAACTTCAAAGAGATTTTTGTTTATCAAATGGCCAAAAGTAACTCTTTGTCTTAACTATAGGCAGACTAATTGTGCTTGCGTGCATTTCTAGCCTATAATCAGGAAGGATTGGCTGGTCATAGACAGGGTGGGACGCTGTGCTTTGGGGCTGATGACAGAGAACTGAGGGCAGCATCGTAATTACTGTCAGCTACTCTATCTACCACTCTGTGGAATAGTCAAGTATTCTGGTGAACATGTGGTGTAAATTTTCAGGATATGATGAAACTTTTGACCAGATATATACAGAGTTGATGGCAATACAGCTTTTAACCTATTTTTAAGGCTGCTTTTAAAATAGTTTTATTCTTCCATTATCTACACCTCCTCCATTGTTCTGAATTAACTCACATCTCTGCACACATTGTTACCACCTGACAAACATCACTGTGTGATATTTACTTCAATTTAAAATGAAAAATCTGTTCGGTGTTGAGGTGTTGAGTATATACTTTGATGAGGATCTTCCTGCGGAGCTGGTAGGGCGAAGGAAGCTCCTCTGCATTATTGTCAACCGGTTTGGTGAGCAGCAGATCTCCAAAAACTTTCTTGAAGTGTGTGGCCATGTTCCTCTGCTGGACCACACTGCAGTGGTCCTCGATGGATAAGATCACAGGATACCTGCCAAGACACAACAGTAGGTAGAAGAGCTCTAACGCTGAATGGTGATTCAGTCGCTACTTTAAACTGCTATTTTAGCAGTATTGCTCAGTAAATGAACACAATCATGTACTCACTCAGATGTAACAAAGGCATGTTCTTTGATGGTATGCAGCACATCCAGGAATTTGATCTTGGAAGTTAAGGTGTGGCCGTGGTAGATGATTGGCAGGTCATCAGGTCCATCCCAGCAGTCCACTTAGATTAGAAATAAAAAAAATCAAACATATAGTTAAGATTTTAGACCCTGAAATGAAGCCTGTAATGGGTAACCCAAAGCTTGTGGAACAGCACTATGTATGTAATAAACTGCAGGAAGGAGTAGTTCACCAGTGAGTTTAAAAAACATCTCGCTTACGTTCAATGCAGCGGCAGCCCATCCTCAGACAGCGAGCGTAGGCTTCTAGAGATGATTCACTGGAAAACTGGTCACCTGTCAGGTACCTGAAAAAGCATGAATGTGGAAAACAACCTTGTTACAGCAGCGGTGGTTATAGAATAACCAATACTGTAGCAAGTAAAAATATACTGTAATGATATTTAAAAAGAAAAAAATACTAGCAACCTCCAGCACTACCCCTCAATGCAACTAGGAAGCCAAAAAAAACCCCAAACAAAACAGATTCCAGTTTTTAAATCTCCACAGAAATATCGAATCGAGTTGTTTTCAGCAGTTACCAGCAAATGTGAGGATTTTAAATATCTCTGTACGTCCTGTAGGATTTTGTTTGATGATTTTCAATTTCTTTACCTCAACATTTTTGATTATTAGATGTCAAAGAACAGCAATATCCCTTTCACTTCTGCATTGGAACATTCAAAAAATGTATAAAAATCCTAAAAATATTAGCAAGCAGAATAAAATTACTATCTGCAAACTCAGTCTCTAATGACGTGCCCTCTATAATAATAAAGTTGGTAGTTTATCACTGAACTTTTTAAAGTGTCATCTGTGTTTAGATTAAAACACGTTCTTATTTGTGATTTCCCTGAAAAAACTTTGAATTATGAATATTTGTGCACTTGAAAGATTTCCCGTGAGACCTACGTGTTGTGCGAAGATGAGATCCAGTACTGAGACAATGGCCTTTTCATGTCATCAGGAACTACGGGTGAAAGACGAGGGTCACACACAGAATTCTCTTTAGAGTACAGGAAGGTCAGGAACTAAAAAAAAACAAAAACAAAAAACAGCAAAAAGATCTAATTGTCAGGAAAACAATGTGATTTGACTGTATGCTCAAGTTTATTGAGAACATCCATCAGGCCAATGGCATTTCATCTCAGGTTAGGGTTTCACTTCAGTAATGTAGCATTTTCCTTTGGTCATTTGGAACACCAGCATTGACTTTTCACGTATGATTCTATAACAAAAGCAGCCGTACAACAAGGTTGTCAATGACCTGGTGGATTGTTGAGAGGTTAACTTTTTGTGCTTTTTTAGTGTGTCACCTCATCCAGTTGTAGCATCGGCTCAGGCTGTGGTGCCCCCCTCATGTAGCCCATAAGAAACTCCCTGACACGACCCAGATCTGACGCCCAGGACTCCTGAGACGAGCCGGATAAAGAAAAGTAAGTGCAAAGCAGTTTTGGGAAGCTTTTTCTGTGTGCTGATGGGCATTAAATTTTTACTGTACCTTCTGGTCCATCTGTAAAAACTTTTGAAAGTCATAGAGGGAGATTTGACAAAGCTCTGGTCTGTCAACATTTCTGAAAAGACAGTGATTTACAAGATATTAGATGGCAGACGTATGAAAGTACTATTGAATGAGAAAGCAGGCATGATACACCAAGAATTTCAGTGACAGATAATTTCATTGTGATACATTTCTTTTTTTTTTTTTTTTACGTTTGCCAAATCTAGTTAAACCACCGCCCCATCACATACATAACTTTAAGAAAACATTTCACTTTTTTGGACATCCAAAACAATTATTAAATTCCATTAATGTGACAAATCATATAAAAAAGCTATTTGAAATGCAAGACTTTCCTGATAAACTGAGAAAACTGGAGGAGGAGTAGGATAGCAGGGGATGTGAGGATGAAGGACTAGACACTGAGGATGAAGAGGTGGAGGGACTCACCGCAGAGGGAAGGAGAGCTCCAGCTGCTCAATAATCTGAAGAACAAAAGGGAAGGAACCAGGTGATGGACAGGTGGGAGGGAGCAGTAAAGGACAAAGTGAGCAAAGCGTGCATGAGAGCAGAAGAGGAAGTATCAGTACTGGTGTGTTTACTCAGCAGAATTCTGAGCTACTGAAACTTTTTGCTAAGTGATATTTAAGTGCAATAATCAACAGATAAATATAATACTGTATAAACATATAAAATATTGCTGTTGTTTCTTCCTTGAGCTACACCCTCAGGGGTTGCCACAGTGGATCAGCTCACCCTATACTTTGCAAACTCTTCTGTCACACAAATCCTCTGCATGTCCTCCTTCACTACATTCATGAATCTTCTCTTCTTCTTGCCTTCCTGCCTGGAAGCTCAATGGTTAACATCTTTTGACCAATATATCCCCATCGCTTCTCTGCCCATGTCCCAATCATAGGGTTGCCAACTTTTTAACTATCAAATAGGGACACTGGTGCGCCAGAAGCACAATGCACAGTCAGCTGGGCAAAGTCTAATATGTACTTTATGTCCATATTCTTATAATAAAAATGCAGTAAAATGTTGGTAATCCGTTTCAATGCCTTTTATAAAACAATAAAGAAAAATAAAGTAAATCATAACAGAAGTCACATGGTCATTTTCTTTGAAAAATAAGCAAAAAAGAAAAAAAATATTCAAATAAAATACTGTAAATACAGGCTTCAATTACCCAGTTTATTATGCTACGGCACCTTATTTTTACGAATCACGTGTTACTCCTCACATGTGGTGTGCCTGATAGGTAATCAATGTGGGTTGTGACTGGACACAAGCATCCGGGGACATTAATAAGGAACAAACTCATTTTGCTTATTATATGGCATGTCCAGGCTAAAACGGGACAGTTGGCAACCCTACCTAACACTCTCATCCTTACCTCTTTAATTTTGTCTACAAATGTTTTGAAAACAATTATGTTACATTGTTGTTGTATTAGCCAGAGCTTTAGAGAACTGAAGAATGTAAAACAACTAAAATCGTGCTGCATGATATGGTAATAAATAAGTTGCCTAACATGGGTCTAAAGAAACGCTTTCCTGAATAAAATGGCCTGAACAGGATTCCTCTGTTTGGTTTTAGGTATCAAAACCAATGTGTGCTCGTTGCATGCTAACACAGACACTTTGCTAGCTCCTTAACATAACATAGAAGTCTGGGAAAAAACAACTTTATGTGTTGACCATAGTAAATTGTGAGCTCAGTTACTCATTTTGGGATATACTAAATAAAAAAAGAAGCCTATTTTGTACATCATGGTCATGCTATGTTTCAAAATGGAGGACCCGTGGGAAACAGCAAGCTAACTGCCTAAAGAGTTGTTAGTGGCATCATTTGCCAATGAGTGTGGGTTTCAGATTCAGTCAGACCTGCCTTTCATGTCAAGTTTATTGCAACCAAGATGAAGCCAGCGAAAACGTTCATCTTGAGGATTCAAAAGTTACTTCATAAACTGATGGTTGACATCATGGCAGCTCCATTTCCTTTATACTGTCTATGCTTGCTAAGTCAACAACAAAAAAAAAGGTTCTTGAAAGTTTTTCATCAGTTGCCACTTTGGGTCATGCTGTACAACACCCCGTAGCTATGAAGCACTAACAACATGTAATGACATCCTAAAAAAGGCAACTGAGTCTCAGTAAGCTTATTTCTAATCAAAGTGAAAATTGTTGGTAACAACGTCACAGGACGTAGCATGCTTAGTTTATAGCGCTAGTTGCTGATATTGAACTACAGTTCCTAACGTCAAAATGAATCCTCCAGAGGACATGAGACATTTTAGCTGGTGAACAACCTACTATATCTCATCATATACATTTAATGAAATCCAAACTCCAATAATGAGTTCCATATACACTCAGCATATCTTTAGTTAAGGCTGAGCTCAAGCTCAAGCTCGCTGGCTTATTTCACATTCTGGTGTGGCAAAGTGTACCCCCCACTCCCCCCACCCCCTGAAACCACTCGAACAGTAAAACTTTCCTTGCATAAAATTTAGTATATGGTTTATAATAGTGACTTAAGAAAAAACTTCTTTACTGTCTTTTCCATCCTGATGATAATACTTATTAAGTATAAGATTTTAATACTTCCTCCAGTGCTCTGCAAATGTATGTAGCTTTATATCTGACACTCACACTCCTCTGTGCATCAAACATCAGTGTTCTGTAGAGCTGTGCAAAGTTGGGGTATGACAGGTCGCTCCTGGCCTCCACCTCCTGTGTAAATGGGTTTGGTGTGAGTTACAGTGGCACCAAACAGTGCTGTGGTCAAGTCAGAACATGCAGGAGAGCAAATTCAAAAAGGCAAAGAAGCTGCAGGCAGTCAAACATTAAAATGATCCTCAGACTTATGTTTCACTCTAACCTGTAGCTTGTCTTTGAGAAAGCGCATGTTGGGCACTCGGTAGTTGACCTGAGGCAGCAGAGCTTTCACATCCTTCACTGTAATGCTGGGAAGGGAACAAAAGAAAAGAAAGAAAAACCTTATTCAAGTGCAGTGAATCTAAACTCAGCACATGAAAAAATCATCTAGTTTGTTCAGAGTGAGTCACCTGGTGGCAAATATCATACAGTTACATGAAAAGTTGGGCGCTTTCCAATGTGAAAACATTTATCCTCAATGTTAACTAAACTTAACAATGCCTTAACAGTTTTTAAACTGATGGTCAAAAATAGAAATACATGATTTGATAAAACAGTGTATTAGCAGACTCCGTGAGCTTTTGTGGAGCCGCTGATGTCTTTCACGTTGATTTTTTTTTCATAGACAAATCGCACATGGATAATCACTTAGAGATTAAGAAAAAAACATATGCAACCTCAGAAATCAATAAGAGATTGCAGAAGGAAGCTAGAAAAGCAGGTAGAGTGAAAAAAATCTAGGTCAGTGCTCTTGGGATCTTTTGGGTTCAATGACCGCTATCACTACTGGTCTCAGACCTGCCACCGCCCACCTCTTTCTGTCTAGCTACTGTTACTATTTTCATAGGAGACAGGAAGTTGCCCTCTCCCGGCATCGCATCACATCACTTCCTCCTCCTTATCAGGGGGTGGCAGGCTGTTTGTCCTGGAGCAGCTTCCACCCAAACAGAAGCCTGGATTTAAAGGAGTCTGCGTGATATATGCCTCGGAGCATGGAGGTGTATGGGCAGGTCCCTGGCAGAGTCTCTTTGATGAGATCTGAATATGGTTTCACCGTCATTCCACCTGCTGCGGCACCCACTAATGAGCATCCGTCATAGGCTGCTCTGAAAGTTAGACTGGGTGCTGAAGGCCTCTAAGTCACTCACCTGCCCTCGTGGCTCCTGTCCATGACTTCAAACTGTTTCCTCAGCCACCTACAGAGGGAGAGAGGGTAAATTAATATGAGAGAGAAAGGAACTTTTAAAAGCATTAAAATCTAACATACACAACTTCTGGATACTGTGCTAAAACACTGAAGTTAAAGGAAAGCACTGAATATTTTCAGACTTTGTTTTAACTTTTAACATAGAAGCAGAACAAGTATTCTGACGGACTGTGCTCTGAAAAGAAGTCATGCTATTTTAGGTAAAACTAATAAACACTTTCCTGATGATAATGTGCCCAGTGCATCATTTTTGGTCATACTAACTAAAACACTAAGTCCATGTTGTAGATTTTGGTTATTCTTAGTGTGAGGAAGGAACATTATCCATTGTATGCTCATTTCCTAACAACTTGGGATTGCTGCCGATGGCCGCCCCTCCCTGAGCCTGGTTCTGGTGGAGCTTTCTTTCTGTTAAAAGGGAGTTTTTCCTTCCCACTATCGCCAAGTGCTTGCGCCTGATTGTTGATGTTTTCTCTATATTATTATAGGGTCTTTACCTCACATTATAAAGTGCCTTGAGGCAGCTGCTGTTGTGATTTGGTGCTAGATAAATAAAATGGAATAGAAATAGAAATAAATAACAACATACAGTGAAAATTTGCACAATTTCCATGAAAAACATTGCCAGTCATAGTGCCCAGTCATTCCAGTAGGATATTTTTATTGTCTTTTATTAAGAGTATCCTTCTTTTTCTTTCTTTTAAAAAGATCATCATTTATATTTGGAATGAAAAAGTTTCACTTTTAATGCCTTCAATATTAGTGCTACTTACAACATACTGTAACATTACAAAGCCAATCTAATTAGTGTTCCAGTGTTAAAACACATGAAGACACACATTACCAATGTTATACAAAGTTTCCCTTTTTGCTTAACTATTAAACTTTCAAAGACATTGAAGTTGACTTTTGTCATAATGCCTGCGTGTATTTTAAGTATTCAGCCAATGGTTCTTCTCCTTAAACAGTTTACACAACTTCATAAATAGATAAAATTATCCATTTCATTCCCTACGACCATTTCCAAACATAAACTGTGCTCTCTATGTAGACAACAAAACTGTCTTTCTGCCATACAACACCTCTCTGTTCCTCTGCTTTCACCACATAAGCCAAAAAACTGCCTCCGCACATTTGTCTGGAGCAAATATTTTCATCCCAAAACAAATATTTCTCCTCGCCGCTGACTCACAATTCCGTTTCTGTCCAGGTCACCACTCCTTTGATATACCCAGATGTCACTTTATCACAAATATAGACAGTTTTAATGGTTTCCATTACTTCAATTTTGTACTTTTGGCACCAAATGGCCTCCTGTTTTGGTGGTTGTGGGGAGCATTGTCCAATTTAATGTTTCATATTAAAAACCACCCAATTTCCGCATGTATACACAGCGAGGAAAATAAGTATTAAAGAAAGGGAGGTGCAAAAAGGCATGGGACACCAGCTGAAATCTAGCATCTGCCACTTAGTGCAAATTAAAATCAGCTTTTTCAGGCCCAACTGATGACCCATAAAAAGGTGTCTCATTACCAAGGTGTCACAAAAGAAACATCTCATGATGGGTAAAACCAATGAGTTCTCTCAAGACCTTTGCAAAGTTATTGTTGCAAAATATACTGTTAGTATTAGTTATAGAAAAATTTCTGAACTACTCAAGGTTCCAGTGAGCAGTGTTGGATCCATAATCATTTCACCGTAAGCAAACCACGACCAGATGCTTCCCACAAGATTTCAGACAGAGAACTGAAAAGAATTATCAGAAGAGTTTCCCCAGAGCCAAGGACCACTTGTGCAGAGCTAGAAGACTGAATGGAAAATTTACTGAGACATTCTTGTGAAAAACCAGGGTCCATCTATCAGGATGATGAAGATAAAACAGGGATGGAAGTTTCAGCAGGACAATGATCCCAAACTCACAGCCAAGAAGAAAACTCTCAATTTATTTCAGAGAAAGAAAATAAAGCAGCTAGAATGACACAGCCAATCACCTGACCTGAATCCAATTGCAAGTTCACAGAAAAACAGAAGCCTCAGGATCTGAAGACTCTTTGTGTCGACCAAAATCACATACACACATATGTGTGTCTTGTTTTGCCTTCTACACACTGTATTGCCAAAAAGCCCTAAGTTATGCATTGCTTCTCATCCATAATGGAGAGTGGCTGCTGTGCATTTGCACCTCTTTCTTGCTGTCCACTACAACAAGAATTAAAGAAATGATTACCACATGATGTGAATGTATAGGTAACGTGAGATGCAGAGACATTGCAGGTGAGGCACTGAAAAGCTTTTTTTTTTTTTTTTTTAGTTTTAATTTTGGGGAAGAGAGCGGGAGGGGGGTGTATGATTTTCCTGTTCATTTTGTTTAGTTTTTGTTTAACAGTTTCCTGTTTTTTTCCCAAAGAAAATTAGAATTTCCTGTTGTTACTGCACTGATTATCTTCACCCCTATTTAAGTGAAATTCAACATAGATCTTTTTTTCATTTTTAATAATCGATACAAGATGTGGGGTATGGGGCTTGGCCCATTGGGCTGTTGAAATGGGGCATTAGAGAAAAAGTTTAAGAGTTCATGTTTAGGTTTTGACTAAAGAAAAGCTACTTGTTAACCTGTAGCATCTGCTGAACCCAGCTGGCCAATCTACTTTACTGCATTTAAAAGCATGTTTACAGCCTTCTTTAGAAAACTTCCCTCTTCATAATAACTCTGAGTGGGGTTAACTTCTTTTTAACTAATCAATCTGATTAAATGAGTTATAGATAATCAACCAGCCAAACTCCTTTTCCAGGGAAGGAAAGAGAGCATACTTGCTCCTTTATTGACTTCGTACACATCCATTACGTCGAACTGACATCAACTGGAGTGAAATCAGAAAGCCAAAAAATTTTTTAATAGGTTGTCATATAAATACTACTAACACAAGAGACTACAAGTTAAGTTTCCTACACATATAATCTTATATTAACACAATAAAAAATGAGCAGGTTAGAATATACCTATATTACTGGTTTGTCACAAAACACTACACTGTAAAAAAAAATTGTAATATAAAAGTATTGTACTGTGTATTTTACAGTTTTGTACTGTTTTTCTAGAATATCATTAAATTTACATAAATAGACTGTGATTTCACATTTCAAATGTAAAATAACATAAAATCACTGTAAATGTAATAAAACATAATTTTCTTGTTTTTTAAATGTATCTGTCTGTACATATGCATATTTAGATTGTTAAAATACATTCACAAATGTATCATAATTTCATAAATATTTGTCCGTTATTTGAAAGATTGAACTGTTAAATTCAAATGTAATACTATGGAAAAATATATAAAATGATTCTTATAAACTTTTTTTACATCAAATATTCAGGGCGATCGTGGCTCAAAGAGTTGGGAGTTCATCTTGTAATCAGACGGTTGCCGGTTCGAGCCCTGGCTCGGACACTGTCGGTCGTTGTGTCCTTGGGCAAGACACTTCACCTACCGCCTACTGGTGATGGCCAGAGGGGCCGATGGTGCGATATGGCAGCCTTGCTTCCGTCAGTCTGCCCCAGGGCAGCTGTGGCTACAACTGTAGCTTGCCTCCACCAGTGAGTGAATGAATAGTGGAATTGTAAAGCACTTTGGGTGCCTTGAAAAGCGCTATATAAATGCAATCCATTATTATTATTAAATATAATCAGGACACTCGACATATTTCTATGTAAAGCAAAGCTGCAGAGTGTCTATATCACCATCCTGCAGCAACTAGATCACTATTTGCGGAGGAATTTCTAACTTTCAGTTTCAAATCTATGAGGTTATAGCTAAACCCTGGATGTAAGTAGTTAATGTGAATTTATGAGAACAACACCCCCAAGGCTTGAGACGGAGCAATACTGAAAGAGCTTATGGGAGAATGACGCAACCCATAATGGCAATGCTCAGGGGCTAGTGGATCTGAGGGCAGACCACAGCAACCTCCCTAAACAGGGTCCAGTAACCATCACAGTGGCAGATATCCAAGAAAGGGTCTTCAGTATGAAGAATTGGACAGCACCAGTCCCCGACATGGTTCACACCTACTGGCTGAAGAAGCTGACTGCACTCCACAAGTTTCTGGCAGTACAAATGAACCAGCTGCTAGTCGACGAGAGACACCCGGAATGGCTAACCAAAGGCCGGACAGTCCTGATCCTCAAGATCCCCCAGACCGGACCGGTCCCTTCCGGGGATCTGCTCTTATTATTACTCATAATGCAGATTTTCATCCAGAGTTTCTTCTGATGTTAGCCACAGGTTTCTTGTGATACTTGTCATTCTGGTACAAAGCTACACTGATGTGATCAGACGACCAACTGTAATAAATCTGAGAGGCTCTTTGTTGTTCCTCAACATTCCCAGCACAAACTGTCCTTTAAGATGATGGACAGGAATGATTTGGGTGTTGATATAGGAGCGTATCCATTTGTGTATATGAACCCTCAGGTTTACAGCTCTCTCAAACACAAACACACAAACCTGTCAATCTGTTGTGGTGCCGGTGCCCTCTGCGTGTCCATCATTAGCCAGTTGAGTCCAGTGATCCACATGTTGACTTCCTCCTCACTGAAGGCTACAAACACAAAGTCACAGAGCAAGCAAAAAAGTAGTCGTTTTATTGTTGTCTTGAATTCCCCCCAGAAATAAAAGACCATACCCAACAGTAAAAAGGATCCTCTTAACAAATATAATCTGTGTATCAAAAACTATTAAAAACACTCACACATACACACAAATATGAGATCATTTTCGCCCAAAATTGTTCTTTTAAAGATTTACATCTTCATCTGGAAACCAGTAGTTTTAAACCCACGTAGGTTCCAGGTTTACTTATTATAACTGAGGTCTATATGATTCATTGTAAAGTTACAGTACAATATAAAACATGGTTGTTCTATTTTTGTTGATCTGAAAATCAAATTTTAAGATGTGATTTTAAGTTGATTACGTAACTAAGCTTTGCTTATATGGTTTCTGGGTAAACAATGATACTGTAGGCTATGACAGTGAACACCAGGGGCCCACCAACATATGTTTGCACTAGAGCCTTAACATCATGATAGAGAAACCAAGCACATTGTTAGATTGTGTCAAAATGTGGCATTTTGACAGTAATTAAATAAGCAGCAGTGCTAAACGGATTGTTTAAGATAATTAAAGTTGAGAAAATGAGTAACAGAAAATATGTTATGTGATGTGATGTGAATTCTAGTTGAGCAGCAGACATGACTGTGAGAAAAAACAAACAGTAGCTGTGAAAACACTTTGGGAATCATCAGTACACATACACAGACAGTAGCTTATATACACACACACACTGACCAGCTACACTGAGGGTCCGGAGGCGAAACTCCAGGCCGTACAGCACTATAAAGCAGTGGGTGGAGTCCAGCTTACGAGCCTCCTCTGGGTAGCGCTCAAAATCACGGGAGCCCTTCCCCAACCGCAGCTCCCGGATCTCCCGTATGTCGACTGTAGGCGGGAGAGAGAGAGGAAGGAAGGATTGTGTTGCATGAATGCAAATATGAACAACCATAAATCACACTGTGGCACGTTGTTCATTTCCCTGCCAAACACACAGAAATCTGCTGCTGAAGAGCTGAACAAATGCTCAGTGTTTGTGTGTGAGAGCCCAAAAACACACACTAACATTTCTGCTGTCTGCAGAATGTCTGCAAACACACCGATGTTTACGCTTTCCTTCCACCTTATTAGGGGAAAAGATTCTCTAATGTATTTTTATTTTTAGACTCTACTTTAGTAGTTCTGCATTATTAACAGTGTGAGATTATACTTTCAGTCTCTCTTCTGATTGGCTTCTCCTTTGAAACAGAAGTTTTGAATAACAGGTGGGTGGGGCTTCTGTACTCAGAGCCAGAGCTGTGTGCCTGAGATGACCATATTAGGTCTATCTGTTCTCAATGACATCACAGAGCAAAGAGAAGAAAGAAAAATGTCTCAAAATGCGAGTTTAGAGCTAAATGTTTGGATCACGGGGATTACTTAGAAATATTCTGAACTCATTGAAACAGAAAAATAAAATAGGCCCATTTTTATAATCATGGCTTTAAGCCACTAAATTTACTTAATTTATTTTATTAACTAAATTAAAATGTACTGAGGATGCTCAACGATATTTCAAGAATCCAGGGTGTACTCTGTTTCTCGCCCTATGACAGCTGGGATAGGTCTCAGTCTTAAGCATCTGGACAAAAAAGATTCTGCCTGCTATAAAACCAATTTGTACCTGTAGTCTCTGTGCAAGTAGCCAGATGGTGACCACGAAAACAACATAAATAGAGATAAACTTTGGTTAGAATTACAAAACCAAACATGAGAAAACTTTACTTTCATTCTGATGGTTGGAACTTCTTCTGGGATTCTGAAGCAAACATGCCAATTCAACGTCAGGGTAAGCACACAGTCCTATTCTGTAACTATTACACCAGTAGGGCATATTGTAGGCACTGCAGTCTTCTTTCATAACATAAAGTTAGTATAAATAAGTCCTTTTTATTTCTCCAATTATAGCACATGTCAAGCAGTTTTGTGTATATGATGAAGATTTACATTCAATCTAACCGTTGGCTTATTTCCTGTATCATATAAAGGCTTTCATAGATGTAATACGCACTTGTGGCTCAGTCAGTGAAAGCTCCACTGGTAGGCTTATGGAGTCGGGTGACAGACCGCCGAATATGATGTAAACTCCGGCCTCTGCTTTGACACTGGCAGCAGTTGACACACCCACAAAGAAAACCCCAGCTTACTGACATAGCAGATGTCTTGTGCAAACACACATAAACATAGTCTCAAAAATGCTCTGCCATTCACAGACCACAGAGAGACCCACTGTAGCACACACACACTTGAACTGAATGTGACTTTTATAAGCCTGGATGTGATTTTTCCACCACAGAGGAGCTTCTTCCGAATAAAAACAGGAATCAAGCAGAAGCCCAACAGCTTTTTTCCCATTTGGCATCAAAAGAAATCCCACCAGGAAAAAGTTATCTGTCCAAAATGTCCACTGCATGGGATACACAACAGGGAACACACAGCAGGGGAAAGAACAGTGTTCCGGGTCTTTATCAAGCCAAGGCCATCCTCAGCAGGTTGTAAATAATCTGGAATCAAACAGAAATCTGGTTCCTATCTGAGCCTCCTGCATGTGGAGATGACACGGAGCACGTTTGGCATGAGATTAAGAGAAAGCCACTTTCCTCAGATGGAAATGTGGCCGTACTTCATTGAGATGGGGTCCAGCACTGGAAGCAGCAATTTCTTAACCAGAGAAGACCTGCTTGGTTTCAGTACATGGAAATAATAACTTTGATGTAAAAAAACACCATTATAAACATAAATGATTCATACATCCTTTTGACTGTCTCAAAGTGAAAATCATGGTGAAACTTAAAAACAAGATCCAGATTGTTTGAACTTGGAAATACTAACCTGGTGCTGCACTTAAACTAAACCAAGAGCAAACACAGCTAATGTTTGCTTGGTAACTCTTAATAGTGGTCTTCATGATCATGTACAGTCATGTGAAAAAGAAAGCCTTCACACAAATGAGGACCAAGAAAAACCTCTAAAAAGCACATAGAAGCAGAGCTTAAGGTTTCAAAGGTACACCTGAATGAACCACAAGACTTCTGACAAGAAAAGAGACAAATGTGGAAATGTTTGGCCATAATGCATAATGCACATAATGCACAAAGCATACAAGCACAAACACCGCATACCAACTATCAAGTGATCCCAAACACAGCAGCAAGTCTGCAACAGATTGGCTGAAAAAGAAAAGACCCAGTCAGAGCCCAACGCCAAAACCTTTTACTTTTTTTAAGTCTAATTTTATTTTTGTTTGTCTCATGCATCATAAAACTTTGCCTTTTTAGACCATGGCCTTTTTTATATCCCTCAAACTAGACATGTAAAAAACAAAAATGCCTCACTATATGCATCAGTCATGAAGCTATACAAAGTGCTTCACAGTCTAAGCTGAGTCACTTTCTTCCCAAACTAATTTTAGAAATACCTCAAAAACCTCCTATTTGTTTTCCTCTGCTCGCTCTCGTTATTATTTCCTGCCATTTAGTTTGGATGCCGGACAATAAGGCAAACAGGCGCTCAGCTCACCAAACGTCACACTTCGCTCACCATGACTATGGTGGCACACACCCAGCCTTTCCCACTCCGCAGTATGCAGAGACTGATAGATATCACACATATTACAGTCTTTAATCCGGGCCTGAGCTGTAAACATAGCTGTGATAAAGACACACAAGCTCTGCAATCCAATGTAAAGTTTAAAGAATAAGTAGGGAGACATGAGGGGAAGTATCCAAAGGGCCAATTGCACATTTAGTATGTAGGAGTGTGAGGTAATGTCAAAGCCTCACAGAAAGAAAATACAAGGTAAACCTTCATTATAAGAAGAGATATAATCACTTGTTTTATCATGAGAGCAGCTTAAAAAGTTTTCTGGTTTGCTGTCAGTACTCAGTGCTAGACGAGCGCTGGCTGAACAAACTCTCCTAAAAGCCACTTCGTGCATAGCTGTCTAAAACCACACACCACTGATAGCTGCGGTGGACTTCCAGTGAAACAAATTTCTCCTGGTACAGCTAGTGACATCATTTCCTGCCAGTTGGAACAAATAGTTTACAGCAAGTCAAAGAATTTGAACTGAAGGGAGGAAGGTGTTCAGGTTAGACAAGCACTAAATGAACAGTTAGAAGGACTCCTCATTGAAAGCTTGATATGACATAACCGTAACATGGACTAATAGTATTACTGTTGCACAAAACTTCTAAGCTTTCATTATCGATGAACTCAGCTGGCATCCAAACAAAGATGTACAGCCCAGCTAGACAAGGCAAAATGAAGTTAAATTTAATGGAGATTACAAATTTGGAATTTAAATATTTAAAAAATAATTGAAAATCCCACTTTAATACATATTATGACTTATGGAAGCTGTCATTACAGTGCATGAGCAATGCACTCTGGGTCGATGATGTGATCTCTTGCACTTGCTGTAGTTATACAAAGCATCAAAAAGGCCACGCTGCCCCACTTTTGGCTCTGATCTCCATTTTTTACTGTAATTCACAGATGTTTACTGTTAATAAGAGGAGGAGAAATGAGTGGGAAAGGCTGTGGATGAAGACAACTTCTAAAAGTTATAGCAGTGTTCTCTACAATTAATCGCTAAAGTTGTATGCTGTGCCAACAATTCTCTTCAAAAAGGAGTCTAATGAACCTTGGGCAGTGAGTGAAAATTGTTTTAAGAAATGTGAAAGACAGATATTAGATGCCCTCTTGCTTGGCCATAAACCAATCTCACCAAAAGAGAAAGTCACAACCCAAATCATGGCAGAATCTAATAATCAGCCAGTTAAACTCAGCAGTCTTTAAGTGTCCAGTGTTCCCAACTCCCAGACCAACACAGCTGCAGAACTGGATTCAGGCACTTCAAATTCATATAACTGGTCATCACAGCCTGACTGATATAGTGCCCTCTGATGGACAAACTATGCAACACAACTAAAGGATATTTCTCTTCTCTCTTCTTTACTTTTTAGTTTTCATTTAGATATAAATGTAGATACTGAAAGACTGGCAAACTGCGTACAATAGACAATAATTTAGGCCCATGTATAAAGAGGTAGGGATCTACTGGTAATTATGTAGCATCCTCAGAAAGAGACATGCGTGGTAGCCATGCGGGTAGCCATGCGTGGTAGCCATGCAGGGAGCGATGGAGAGTCTGAAACCAACCAACACTGTGCTCCAGGACTGGTGAGGTGAAACACCTTTGGTGATCTGTACACAAAAGCACCTACCATGGGCAGGTTCACTTGTCAAAACCTTTTACACCTTTTACTTCGTTTAGACCGATCTTGTCAACCAAATAATGTAGCTGAACTAAATTTTGAGTTGGCTTTGAAGGAGGGGAGAAAGTGGATTGCTGTAAGGGAAAATGTGCATGCTAGAGGAGAGAAAATGAGAGCTTGATAGTAAAAATGAATACAAAAATGCAATTTATCCTTTTTTTAGTGCTGTCAGCATTAATCTCGTTAAAATGACATTAACGCCATAACCGCATTAACGCTGCAAATCTCCGTTAGCGAGTTAGTGCGGATTGTCCCATGGGTGGGACTGCACGATGTCAATGCATTAGCGTGGTTAGCTTGTAAACGCGTTAGCGCCATGCAGCGATCTGTGCTAACTTGCTAACGGAGATTTGTCGCGTTAATGCGGTTATGGCGTTAACGTCATTTTAGCTGGATTAATGCTGATAGTACTACTTTTTTTTTCATAAATACTAAAAGCCAAAATCATACCTAAAATTAAAATTCGATTAACTGCTAAGAACTGAATAATGCCTGGCTCTATCCTCGTTTTTCACTCTAATGGAGACAATAATTTAGAAGGAAAACATTTACTGAGATCACAGATCAAATAAGAAAGGGGACATTTTTCCACATACTTATTTACAACCTTCTTTTAGTGACCAGAGGAGTTGCCCCCTGCTGGCCATTATAAAGAATGCAGACTTCATTTTTCAGATTCTGAAGCTACTTTTCTGTACTCTGTATGGTCCCAGCTTAATGGAGCTAAAGAAAAAATTTAAAGATGGGAGGACAATCGACACCTCTGAGAGCAATCTTATATTTTTCAGCATAGTGATCTTACATATGCACATTTCAGATAAACTGAGCTCTGGCTAACCTTAATCAAGAACAATACGGTTCCTTGTTGATTCAAATCACCCTGAGTATCTCAAACATCCAACTCCTCATTTGTGGACCATGTCTCTGCTTCCTGTAGATGACGCCAGGCCTTTTGTTTTCGGCCCTTCAATCTGAGGCAGGAAGTGAGACACTCCTTGATAACCCCACACTTCCTATGCCTCAAGATTTAATACCTCCACTGTTTGCCAAAGTGCTCATCTCAGACAAAAAACATTGAATCCAAGCATGCACGTGTGTACATAGCTGAGCAAACAGTAGGAAAAAAGCAACGAAAACAAAGGAAAGAAAAGCAGGAGAGAAGGGGAAGGTGAGAGGAGACGAAAGAAAAGATGTCAGTTCCGTAAGCATGATGGTCTAAGCGTGAGATAAATGAGCTTGTAACTGCAAAAAGAAAGTGAAAGAAAGCAGAGCGAGAAAATAATGTGGGAGGTCAGAGAAAATCTGGAAATGAGAAGGGTGTTTAGGTGAATGTGTGGGGGCAGGAAAATGAGAACGGACAGCTGGGGGAAGAAAATGGAGAGGCGAGAGGAGGAGGGATAAACATGGATAGCTGAGAGTAAGAGCCGTGGGAGCTAAGGTCAAAGAGACCTGCTGAATTCCTAGAATCTACTGGTTTGTCCAGTGGGAGGTTTTTTGTGTTTTTGTGTAAAAGTGGTGTTTTCATTGTTGTGGGAATGTGTAGACTTAGTGTGATTGGACAGTGTAGGCGTTCTCTGTGATTTTGTACATGCTCACACTTGAATGTTTTTCCCTTCATTAGCCAAGGTGCTGTTTTTTGCAAGGTTTACAATTAAGGTTAAATCAGCCTCTGAGCATTCAGAGAAAGATTGGGGGAGGAGAGTGGAGGAGCGACTGCAGATAACTAAACAGTATTAATAAAGTCTTCATTCTTCACCTACTGGACATCATCTGCAGAGCAAGTGGCAGCATCTGATTGTGAAAAATGAAATGCAGAGAAGTCCAGGAACCATCTTTTACTTACAGTCTGTGGTTACAATAATTTCATTCTGCTGGTCACACAACAGACAATGATCGAAACCCTCACGAAGCAAATAACAGAATATATCTTATTATTTAGCCATTCTTAAGCCAAATTACACAATAACTTTAATAAACATCAGTGGCAACAGATCCTGTAGTGAATCCTAATTTCAAATGTATGTCATGCTTTAGGGCTGCTTTTCATGGAAAATGTCTGATTGGCAGCAGCCCCATTTTCCAGCATGACAATGATCCCAAACACATGCAGTAAAAGCATACCTATATACAAAAACACAATGGAACATTATTGGTCATGGACTGGCCTCCCCAGAGTCCAGACCTGAACTTTATTGAAGTGCTGTGGGATCATCTTGACAAAGAACAGCAGAAACGGCAGCCACCATCCAAAGAAGAGCTTAAGAAGCCTGCAGAGCTACTCATGAAGAACACTTATAGAAATTACAAGAAAGCTTGCCATAGAGAGATCAGGCTGTCCTGAACCATTCTCTTGTTCCCTTGTAGATTATATATCCATTTATGTTTGGATAGCTTTCAATAAATCGCTGCATCAATTTCCAATTTTTCACAGAAATTCGTTTGTCCAAGACGTACAGAATACTGTATATATATTTGTATATATGATCTACTTGGTTTGGTTTAAAAAAATCATGGCTTGGATCAAAATACAACACCTGACACCTATTTTAAACCTCAGTTTTCTTGGTTGTCAGGGTGCTGCATTGCCTCTGAAGAGTTGCTGGAGTTAAAATAACACATGGCAGACAGAAGGAAACTCTATCATGCCAGTTGTGAATACCATAAGTTTTCTCAGTGCTAACAGAATCTGTAACAAATCCACCCCCGGGCTACAAAATCCAGGACGCAGACAATAGCGTCCACACCCCAGACAGGACGAATCAACAGCCCAACGACAGCCGCCTGCTTTAAGTTTACCACTGCCACTTGACTCCACTCCAATAGGCTGCCTCAGTCATCTAAGCCCACAACTCGCCAGTCAGTCAGTCAGGAGGTTGGGCAGCCGGCAGAAAAGCTAAAGCTGGCCAAAGATGCAGCAGCATGTGTGCTGAGAGTGACAGGCAGGCTGACTTGGAGGAAACAGAGGTCACAGGGTCGTGATCTGTCTGTCCTCTGAGGGCCCTGTCACAGTGACGGGATGGGAGACATTCCGACACTGTGGGGAACAGCCTGCCACAGCAAAATGTCACTTTACAGCAACACTTAGAACGAAATCCCCTGAAACATGGTTTTTCAAAGGATCAGTTAACTATATATTGTTTTTCCTCCAAGCTTAAGCAGCATCCAGCTTTCAGAGCTTTTTGCATCACCAGCAAAACAATGCCTTTTTCCTGAGCTTTCAACCACATCAGAAGGTCTGGTTTTCATCCAGTGACTACAGAGGGAATCTCATAGCTCAAAACCCCCAAAAAAGGTCAGCTACTGAGCCATGAGTTACATGAGAAATCAAACTTTAAAGCTCTAAAACACTCTTAAAATAGTTAAATACAAAGCCTTTATAAGGAATCTGAATTAGAGTGTAAAACTGGACAAATTTAGTTTTGAATCAGAAGAAATTTGATTAAACAGATTGTCTAAACCTTCAAAGCCAGTTTTTCCTACATTTACTTTGAAGTTGGTTTTATTTTAGGCAGTCAAAGTTTCTTTGCCCACAAGCGCACTGTGGATAAAGAAAGTGCTGTACACACAAACACACGCTGTGGGTAAATATTTGTGCCATTTGGTTTGTAAAACCTCACTTTCTTTATCCATAGTGTACTTATGGACAAAGAAACTGAGACTGGCTAACATAAAAGCAACAAAACGTGTAATTTTTGTAAATTTGCACTGTCTCAGTATAAGGCCCTCACTAGGCACTTGACTGTACTGTTATCCTTTATCCTGCTGCCATAACAGATAAAAATTACAAATATGCCAATAAACTGTAACTTAAAGGGTCACAGCTGGTATACTGTATTTTAAAAAATGGAAGGATGGATGGATTTAAAAGATGTAACCCTTTAAAGGTGGTGTTTTCAAGGAGTGGATTTCACACTGTTTAGGACATTAAAGCAGAGAGTGGTTTAGGACAGGTCTCTATTGACAATGGCCCCTGCAAAAATGCTCAGCTTGAGGCTTTAAAAAACTTTGCAGCCCAGTGACCAACATGAAGGTGTCCATATCCATCTTTTACATACAGTCTATAGTTGGTAATCGCTTCTTAAAAGCGTGAACACAGAGCCGAGGAAGCAGACTGTGGTGTTCTGTTTCTCTGCTTGTCAGCACGTTTCTCTCTGACACCTAATCGTTGGCTGATACTTCAACATCTTCTGATACAGAATCTGTGCATGTGATTCGTGGAAAACAGTGCTGTCATATACTGCATGAATGTGTTATTCTCAATAGCTAAAAGAGTTCTAAGCACAAATATTTCAAATCAATCAAATCTCTGCTATAAAGCCAGACACCCAATTTTTGTTATTTTACTAGCTGTAGTTATTTTGCATATGTATTTGCATATTTGTTTTTTGTATATATTCTTTTTTAATAATAGACATAGATTCTCTTTTTTTCAATAAAGAGAATTCTCTGTATGCCTGGCAGCCCTTATTTACAGCAGTGTTTCCAACTACATATCTCTATATCAACTATTTTCTCTAGATTTACCCACTTTTATAGCCCCCACCCCCCAAAAAATACACACAGTAGCACATCATGCAATTATACCTTGCTCTCAGAATAAGGTATTCTCTCTGTACGGATCAGCAGTGAGCACTCAGACAGAGGCTGTACTGTGTGAGGTGGTAAAAAAGTGTAAGAAATTCTATGGGATCTATTATTCTCCTTCATTTAACTCATAAATATAGCGTAAACAAAGCCATTAACATTCATTTGTGTGAATCGTAACTTTGTCAAGGGAGCTACTTTGTCACATCCGCAGATGTATCGTTGTAGTTGTAGGTCTGTGAACATGGGTGTGACGGTTCAAGACAGAAGGCCTTCCTGTGCTGCTGCCTCAGCTTCAGGTCATCAAACACATGATCCACTGCCCCTGCTGTTGAGCTCTCATTATTTAATAACAGGATACAGAAATCTTGTATAAGTGCAGCAGGTTAGGGAGCGTATGAACATACACATACTAGGAGCATGTGAGCACGCTTTATACAGATTTGGAAAGTTTAACTGTTTAACATTTTTATTAAGACTACAGTTTGTAATGGAATGATTGTAAATAAAGAAACGAAACAGGGGTCAGGAAATAAGTCTGATAATGTGAATTATATATTGATAGGCTAATTAGCCAAGTGCTCATGTTGCTTATGCTAGTTAGCCATGTTCAGCAGATTAACGCCTGGAGAAAACTGTATTGTTCACTACCTTTCATTTCAGCCTTTAATGTAACTGACGAAGGAAAATCTGCTGTCTAGTGTTGGCACTGCATCTATCAGAGACTGTTTCTAACCATTTTTATACAGAGCATAAAATCTATTTTGAAGATTTTTCAGGTAAAGACTGAACAGGAACATCAGAATATTGGATTTTTTTTTTAATAAAAATCACTTTTTGATGAAGTGATGGTGATTTTAAAAACAAAATTCTCATTTACTGCCTCACAAAAAAAGCCAGGTATCAACCTAAACCACACAGAAAACAGCGAGCAGAGGAGAGAATCAAGCACAATGGTACCAAAACAGCAGTAGAGAGTTTCACAATGAGCTGAAAGAGTCTGCATAAATAACATCATACTCAGATGTCTAATAATGTGTTACATGCGCTTTGATCAGCAGCTCTGACCATGTGTCCAACTCCAGTCCTCGAGGGTCGGTGTCCTGAAACTTTGAAATGTGTCCCTGCTGCACAAATCTGAATAAAATTAGGTCATTGGTAAGACTTGACTGCAGGCCAAGGTGGCAACCCCTAACCTTGTGCAAGTAAGTTTAAATAAATTTAAGTTTTAACTTCTAAAAGTACTTTTATTGCACCATATTCATTCATTCCTGAGCTGCTGTAACATGAATCAAATGGCTGAATTGCCACCTCACAGTGGCATGCAGTCAAGTTCCATAGAGTTCTGATAATGATCTACTAATTTTATCCACGTGTGTTGCAGCACGGACACATGGAAAAGTTTCAGGACAGCCGCCTTCGAGGACTGGAGTTCGACACCTGTGATGTTGACCAAACCTATATGTTTATGGGATTGGTTCTTCAGGTTGTTTTATATGGAGCGCTGCTGTCTGAATCTGTGGTCTTGTTTCAGAACAGCTCCAAGATGGAAAGGCTCAACCAGGTTGACTCTTTGTTTGACTCAACCAAACTTCTGCATGTTATACATGTGAGACGGATGTTTACATGGTTTAAACATGTATGTTTTGCGGGCTGGTTTAAACTCGGCAGACACAAACACTGGATTAGCATTGAAAGCCTTAAAAGCACAACTGCTTCACTGCTGCTAGTTTAGAAGAACTGTTTGACTTTCCAACATGAATTACTGACTTTAAACATTTCACAGGCCGGGGAAGCCCAGAAATCCATCCCCAATTTTATACTTACTCTCTCCTTCTATTTTGTCTGGGTTTCTGCTCCACACTATCTGCCTCGTGTCCTGCCTTATCTGGAACGTTCTCCTCTCAGGGCGCTGAGACTTTTTCTGATAGAAGATGGTCATCACTGTGCCCATTTCCAGGCTGTGGAGGATGCGGGCACCTGCCTCAGACCAGTCCAGCATCCTGGAGACCATGACTGAACCAGCAGCCCCTGCAACACTACTGGGGGCCTCCTCAGCACAGCCATTGAGGCAGCCACTGAATCTGGCTGCACACATCTTCACTGCATCGCTAAAAGTAAACCTTGCTGGATTGCTAATCTGTTGTGATTTCTCGAATAGGATGCTTATCCCTCAGTCACCATCTGCAAGCATCAAGGACTAGGGGTATTCAACATGTTCAAGCCCACTGGGGTCAGGAGGAAATCTGGTTATGAACTGTGTCAGTTGGGGCAGCCAGAGTGGATAAAACTATTCCCCAATAAAGCACAATCTAAAACACATCAGTCAGCAGCTGCAGAGCTCAAACACCGAACCGTCTGAGATGTGAACTATCCTCTGGTACTCTGGAGGGGGGAGTGTATTCCTGTGTTATCCTTTCCAGATGCTTCTGGCAGCACACCAGAGAAATCCACTCGGGGTGAGTTCTCATCACCGCCAGACTCAGGTTTCCACCCTGCTAGTCCTTCAGTCCAAGACAGCGTGATGATCCGGCTTTAAATCCTGCTTGGACGCCTCGTCGCCTGCTGCTGCTGCTGCTGCAGGCGCTCGCTGCTCTCGCTGGGCCGGTAAACAAGACGTGGATCCCCTCACCGCCGGCTTTGAGAGAATCAAGTCAGGGGTGGCGACAGAGACGCTGGGTTATGTAATAACGAGCCGGGCAAATACCCGGAGGGGCGGCGGAGAGGAGGACGGGCAGCGGCGGCCGCTATGTGGCGGCTTCACGGAGACGGAGAGACGCGCGGATGGGAGAGCACGGAGCGGGCGCGACGAGACTCGGGAGCGCTCCCATCTGCCGAAGCATTCTGCTCCCCTCTCCTTCTCTGTTCCTCCTCTCCCAGCGCGCAGGATCCACTCACCCGTGGTAGAAAACCCTTCGAGACGGCTGCGAGGCTGTGCCGTTAATTTCACTAGGTCCTCCTTGCTGCTCCTTCCCCAGGATGTCGCTCTCTGTCTCTGGATCTGTGCGTATCCTCAGCTTCAACGCCAGAGGTCTTGAGAGGAAATTAGTGCTAGCAGACCGGAAAAGCTTGATCCGACTTTTTTTTTTTTTTTTGCCTGCTGTACAGTATCTGAGGGAAGATGAGGGGAGTAGAGGGAGAGTCGCAGGGACAGCCAGAGAGGGAGAGAAGCCAGAGAACAGAGCGACCTCTGCCGGCCTCCACGAGATCTGCAGGTGAAAGCGTTTTCTGCAGCGAATGCACAGTGGACTCAGCGGGGATCTGGGCATGTCAGGAGGTTAAGTGCGGTTCAAATTACAAAGGTCACTGACGTGTCAGCCAGTAGCAGTAAATCAAAGGTTTTACGCGACTGGTGAGGTCGCTAGAGGTTGTTCTTTTTGTTTGATTTGGTTTGTTTTTCTGTCGTAGCTGAAATTTAGATTTCTTGGACATTATAAATATATTCGTTTTAAACTAATACTGTTAATAAGGGGTGCATGTTTGGGAGCATTTTGCTGGGTTATCTGACCAATATGTTTGCAGTGTACAACAGACCATTCATTAAGTTTGGGCTTTAATTCTGGCGGGCGAAATTGTAGTGCCATTACCTAGCACTAATTAGCCAATATGTATGTCTGCATCTTGCTCTTATTTTATGGATGCGCTTTGCAAATTACGTGTGCTATTTAATATGCCCCCTTCTTTCCAAATATAGTAATTTATGTCCTTAAAATGAAAAGAATACTGGTTAGATTGATTTTGCCAAGTGGACCTTTTGCTATACTGGTCCACTTGATTGTCATAGTTTATTAGAATTTTATCAGGATTTTTTATTATTTTTTTTATTTGAATATTATTATTTTATTTTAAGTAATTACAGCCAGAACGGACAGGACTGGGGGATGAGAAAGAGAAAGAAGAAGGAAAGAGAGGTTGGGAGAGAATTAACAGAAGGATAGGGAAAATAGAGAAGAAGAGGTCCAAATATATGTGGACCTAACAGGATAATAAATTGACTCTCATCTTACTGCGCAATGCAAAACTTTAGTAACTTTTGCACTTTTATTATGTATAGTACTTTGCAGAAGTCTTGAGCCACCTGTCATTTATTTTTCTTAAAATAAAATATACATTCTTCTAACTTTTAAAGTGGTCCTGAGCCATAGCTCACCAGGGTTTCTGAAGGTCTTTCAAACTTTTTTTTTTCACTCGTTTTCAGTCCCGTCCATGCACATCGCCACTTTTGTTTTTTAAGTCACTTACCACTGACCTATCAGCCAATCATAAAAAGCAGTGTACCAGTGTGTTGTCTACAGGAAACAGAAAACTTAGCAAAGAAACAATTTAAAATTTTACCTTTAGACACTTTGTTACCAGCAGCCAGAGGCAAAAACACATACCGGTACTTTGTTTCCATTTCTTTACAAAAACAAATTGACAAATTGCTAAAGAAAAGACTGTTTGACAGGCATTAAGTCGTATCTTTGCACAAACAAGGTGGGTTTGAATTGCACTTCAGCCAGTGGTGTTGGGGAACATCAAAATTGATGGCATCATGAACACAAAAATAGAAAGTTTTTCATCATGACAATGATCCAAAAGCAGTGTTTTATCTATGACGCTATCAGTCATGGACTGGCCTCAGCAGAGACCAGACCTCAACATTATTGAAGCAGTGTGGGATCATCTTGGCAGAGAACAGAACAAAAGGCAGCCAACATCCAAAGAAGAGCTTGAATGTCTTGCAAGAAGCCTGGAGAACTATTCCTGAAAACTACTTATAGAGAGCAAGAGAGCTTGCCGAAGAGTAAAGGTGGTCATGCCGTACAGACTTTTAAACTATAGAACAGAACAAACTCTGTTTTTGCCTTATATACTGCATTTCCATGTTTGTACATTTCAACAAATCACCTATTTTCTATTTTCCCAGCAAAATATAAAGAAATTAGGGATGGCTCAAAAGTAGTGTCATGGAATTTTGGATAGAGGATTTGTGCCTTCTGATCCCCGTAACTAAAGGAATAACTCTACTGACACTACTGACCATTATTTATGTAGTGAAATAGACTAAAGTTCAGTAATGTGCATTAGCGGGACTCCCTGAGGCTGTAAAAGAGTGTGGACTGATCCACCGCTGAGACAGTCATGGATGATATCACTGCCTCTCTGTGTTTAATCAGCTCCATATGTCCACTGGGTGTATCTCCAGTTCCACTACCACTGGTCAGCAGGCAGCCAATCAGAATTCAAGAGAACTCTTCTCACATGTCCTGCAGCAGTAAGAAAAAGAGGCTTGGGGGGTGGGATGTAGAGAATTGCAGCCAACAGGTTTCAGATTGAAGCAGAGTAAAGAGGAATGGTGAGCATTCAGTTAATCACCTAAAGGTTAAATCTTACATCTACACTAAGAGCAGCACCATTACACTGTCTCCATCTTTACTCTGCTGCTTCTTTTCAAACTTAAAATGAATCCTGCAAAGAAACAATAAACTGCAAAAAAAAAAAAATATGTTGAAATGAATTTATTGTTATCATGGCACATTTAATACTGTTTTAGTGGCATACGTTTGGATTGTAGGTAAATGAGAAGAACACTTGGAAACAGCTGCAGTCTTTGATTACCCGTTTCTTTACCATCACTGGACAGAAACACAGATACTGTCAGAACAGCTGAAAGAAATAAGTTACAGGTGAGTCCAAGGACTTATACACAGCTTTAGAACTGTTTTTTTTCTCTGTGAATTTCACACAAGCAGCCATTTATCTTTTACTGAGTCATTCCATTGGATGATAAGGAGAGACTTTAGTTGTGAATAGGTTTTTATTACTAACATATCACCACGAAACTGGGCTTGTTTATTACTAACAAAGAATATTATTTTTTATTTACAACTTTTTTGTTACATTTTTATGTTTATCTTGAGCATACCTTTTCAAAACATAAATGCAAATATTTGATAAAAACCTAATTGTTGTGTCATTTTATTTTCATATTAGGAGCCCAGAAAAAAACACATTAGGTACAACTGTTCCATAAATCAAGCACTCAATGACAATCAATACACTTGTTGGTTTAAAAAAGAAAAAAAAGTGTTATAATATGCAGTAATATAACATGAAAGTTCAAGGATGTAAATACAACTGAAGTGGGGATTTCTCGCTCACAGAAAACAGCCTTTGTTATTGAAGATGACATTTTATTGTTAAATACAAGTTATCAGTAAGAATTTTAAAGACCCCCACCACCCATATGAAGATAACTTACTTTTTGCATTGCAAGAATTCTGGAATTTTACAATTAAATATGAAAAGTGTGTGTTTTACATATTACATATGAATCATTTTACATTAATATCATGTAGACAAAGAAAACTTGATCTATAATCTGGAGATTTTCTCTAGACTAAAGTGAAAAGACGACAGTGTCATGAACCTAAACCTGAAATGTCAATATTCCTCAGTGCCTTAAAACCGTGTCTCCATCCTGTCTAGTCTCACCTACATAAAAATGTTGATTACTGTGATAAGTGTTATGGATAAGAAACCACAAATACTTCAAACTTCCTTAGCTTATAAACTGTCAAACAAAATCATAATCTTTGACATGAACTAAAATATCAACCTGTAATTACTGCCACTTTTTCAAAAGCATGATCAAAGGGTCTGAGGTACAGATTTATTTTAAAAATCCACTAACCTGAGTCTTAGTCCCAAGTTTAGAATAATATTCATATGAAGAAAAAAAAATTTAATGCACGGGCAGCTTTCTATTTTTTTCTAGTTTCCAACCACGTCTTTCTTCAGCAGACGACCTTAACATGAACTTAATGTTATTCACCTGCAACAAGGCAGCAAAGTCTGGTTCAGAGAATATGATTATTTCTGCACTTTCATGTCTTCATTTAACAGTGCGGCTCCTGTTTTTAGATTTGTTGGACGTTTATTGTTGAAAATTTCCAAATGTAGAAAACATAACTGTAAGGATATGTCTAAAAGTCTGTCTAACCCTGATGGTCTGTCTTTGCACTAAACACCTTTATTTTAATCCTTCTTTTAAAACATTCGTTACATCTGACTAACCCAGGCGACACAACGGCTGTTATTTCCAGTATTTGGAGAGTGTCCCCACTGTAAGGGTTCATTCAGACCATGCTCTATAAATAAAAGAACTTCTGTGAGGCAATTTAGGAAACACCTGATTCTCTTTAGTTGGCTAAAAGAAAGTTGGTGTTGTTGCTGCTTCCTTTTTGGATCTCTTTGACCATGTTGTGGAGTTTCTGGGAGAGTGCCACCTAGTGGAAGAGAAAGCCACAGGCATAGGTAAAGACATTTTCACTTTAAGGCAATCTGAGAGTTAATTTCTGCATCTTAGTGAAGGACTAAGTTGGTCTGTACTGTTGCATTCAGTACAGCTTGTACTGAGACTTACTGTGTAGGAATCCGGCTTCTGCAGTCTCTTGTGCCGAGGGTGCAGAGTCTGGAGGGAGCTCTGGACCTTTGCTCTAGTTTCTGCAGCGCTGCACAAAGGCTGTGTGACCTAGAAAATGTTGGAGACACTCATAAAGGCAAAGCTCCCACACACTATAGTGGCTTGTTTGGTACTGTTTAGTACATGAAGTGTGATTTTTTTTTTTTTTTTTTTTTAAATAGTTTTTAAAGAAAGTACTTTTTTGCTGTTATATTACATACGTTTGGTGTTCTTTGTAAACTTCTTAGTCACTGATTAAAAATCTAAATAGAAAATCTTTAAGATACAAAGGTTAAAAAAAGTATGTCTTCAGTGTAATTATCCCACAATTCTTCATAAGCTGTCTGCTAATGTTTGAGAGAGCGGCCCATCCTCACCTGTCCTTTACTAAACACTTCCTGACGCAGACAGGTGACCCGAGCAGGAGTGACTGAGAGGGCGGTGTGGTTACATCCCAGGGGGTAACAGCTCAGTGGGAGTCCCGCCTCTGGAGGAGACTCCACCGCCAGACATACCACATCTAGAAATGGATGACCTGCAGAGGACAAAGGACAGAAACCAATTATAGATTTACAGGAACATATTCATACACACTTAAATAAACAGATCAGACAGTTTAAAATAAAAAAAACTTTGTTAAGAACAACAAAACAGAACATGGCACACGTCACCTTGACAAAAAACACAGAAAGGAGTAGGATCAGACTGTTATTCCACTGCAGCTTATACACTATGACTGTGTGACAGCTCTTCTGCCTGAAGGGAGGATCATATTGCCATTCACGGACCTGTCTCTGTGATCATTTATAACAAGTATTTTGTGGCGTTCCTGTTGTTGTGCCACACAGAGAAAGAAGCTCCGCTGCAGCAGGTAGTACTCAATAATTCTCACCTTCAGCATCTATTAGCCGGTAGACAGCTTTCCTCCCAGGAACAGTGCTCTTTTCTGGGTCCTCACTGACCTTCATTCTGGGTCTTCCTCTCACCTCCACCAGCTAATGAACAGAGGAACAAACAAAACCATACAGGTATTAACATGGCAGGAGAGGAGAGAGGCTAGTAAGTGTGACTTCTCATTAAATTACCTTATAAACACAGCCTAGGGAGGGTTGTTTTGTGCAAGTCACCAGATGTGTTCCAACACCAACTACACTGATCTCGTTCTCCTAAGACAATGACACATCAAGATGACATGAAAAAGTCTTGCAGGGAGTCGCTTTTACAAGTCACAAAATGTGACTTACTCTGCATGGCCACTCAATTTACCTTACTGTTGAGTTCAGCCAAGCTCTCTTCTGAGATGTTATTAGTCCCAACAATGATCAGGGAATCAAAAGCAGGAATGGAGAAGCTGCAGAGATGAAATGAACAATGAGAGAAGAATCAAAAAGCAACAACACAAAATCACACATGAGCCACAGATGTCTGGAGGAGTCAGAACACATCTCACTGTAAGTTTAAAGACAGACGGGAGGACACCTTACTCACTGCTCGCTGCAGAGCCTGAAGACACGGCGCACATCAAGGGACTGCTTGCAAAGGTCCCCGCTGTCAAGACGAACCCCCACAGGCCTGTAGCCCAGCTCACACAGTACCAGTGCCACAGCACAGAAGTTCAACAGGCCGCTACTGAAATTATATTTACACACAGAATAGATGAGATCATTGAACTGCTTTGTGTTTAGCTTTGTTTAATGGAAACAAACCTAGGGAATGGAGAAAAGAGAAGGCTTTTATGAGCTAGAAGCTTTTATGGCAAATTTTCCCCATAATTACAAATAACACTTTTACTGCTCAAGATCAAATGAATTGATACTGAATAAAATGATTCAACAGCTAAAAATCATCCTGGTCCTGCATGGACCTAAATGTGATGTCCCAAAGGTGTTCTGTTTGATTTGGATCAGATGAGTACGGAGGGCCAATCAGTGGTATCAATTCCTTCATCCTCCAGGAGCTGACTGCATACTCTCATCACATGAAACTGGGCATTGTCTTGCACCAGGAGGAACCCAGGATCCACTGTACCAGCAAAGGGACTGACAATGGTCCAAGGATTTCTTCCTGAAACCTAATGTAAGTCAGGGTGCCATTGCCTAGCCTGTACAAGTCTGTGTCCTTCCATGGATATGCCTCCCCTGACCATCAATGACCCACTACCAAACCAGTCATGTTTAATGATTTTACATAACATTCTCCACAGCTTCTCCAGACACATCAGTCACATGCGCTCAGGCTGAACCTGCTCTCAAATGTGAAAATCACAGGGCACCAGTGGTGGACCTGCCAGTTCTAATATTCTATGGAAAATGCTAATTGGGCTCCAAGGTCATCAGGCACTAGGGCCACTCTTGTGAAGTCTGTTTGTGATTGTTAGCTCAGAGACATTCATACCACTTTGTTGAAGGTCATTTCATAGGACTCTGGCATCACTCCTCCTGTTCCTTATTGCACAAAAGAGCAGATACAGGTCCTGCTGATGGGTTAAAGACCTTTTACTGCCCAGTCCACCTCTCCTAGAGCAACCGCCTGTCTCCTGGAATCTCCTCCATGCACTTGAAACTTCGCTGGAAGACCCAGCCTACCTTGTGGTAGGCTGACGTGGAGTTAGATTACCTCTGCAACATCAGTAGAGTCCAGGTATCACCTCATGCTAAAAGTAGTGACGCTGACCGTGGCCAAATGCAAAACCAATGAATAAATCAGTCAGAAAAGATGAGGGGAAAATATCAGTGGCCTCCACCTTTGTTTTGGGGCTTGTGTCATTATTTTAACTCTAATCCCAGAAATTTCAGTGACTAGATGCTTTATTCTGATTAAAAAGTGTTCCTTTAGTTTTTATAGCTTCTTAGTTTTCTGGCTTTCATTAGCCAAACTGCCAATTCGTCAGCCTTATCTCATATATGCAGTGGAAACTTTAAAAATTCAATGTAAGGCAGGAGGTACCAGCCAACACTGTAGCTGTCAATCACTGGGAGGAAGTTCTGAGGATAGGCGATGGCATAAGACAAGAAAGCAGCCAGCTCTCCCTCATGGATCTTCCCAGGCTCTGCTCCCAGAAGTTCACACACACGACTCAGCCAGCCTTTTGTTAAAGAAATGATATCGACTAGATTGTGGTCCCCGTTCACCGCCGAAAGCGTCTGTAAAGACACAAACAAGATATTTAAGAGTTTGTTAAATGCAATAGAGCATTTCAGTTACCAAATTACAACAGAAGGAGAGCCTAACGTGTGCCTCTCCTGTCAAACCAGCCCTCAGGAGACTGATACCCTCTCTACTTTTGTAATTAGGGTTCAAATGGGAGCTGAATCTTTTGAATGTGGTATTAACTCAGGTGGCTGGGGACTGTGGTGTTTATACGCCACTGGTGCACGTCGTTCATTTTTGTCAGCTCTCTCCGGTAGTTTCTGTTTTTTGGGGTTTTTTCGCCTGTCCCGTTTGGTACATCAGCAATCAGAATTATTGTCTGAGGGCCAAGAAAGATGCTCAACAGATTTATTTTTCCAAGTGGGTCATTATGGTTTTGCCATATCAGTCCACTTTATTGATCTTTATTATTACTCATTTAATTTATTTTCCACCCTCCTGGAAAGAACTGAGGAGAGCTGAGGAGTGCTGAAGCCACAGGGGGCTGCAGTGACGTGCCTGCAGGCTCTGCCAGCAGCCAGCCGCGCCAGAGCGGACTGAACCCCGGGCCCAGAGGCCTGAGGTCTGAGGGTGCCCCGCCCCCTAGAAGGGGCCCCACCGAGTCATAGGCGCCAGGCCTTGTCAAGCAGCCACCGGAAGTGAGCCAGTACATACCTGAGCGCCCAGACACCGGGAACCACCAACGCACGAGGGCATCAGGCACCGGCAGGGAGTGTGGTAAGGGGAGGTAGGCCCCCACACCTGGGGGGCCTCTTGTGTCTTTTGTTAACGTTTGTTCTATGATCTCATCAAGTTAAGAGGAAGTGCTTCCTCCCCACTGTCACCGAGAGGTCTGATTCTTGTACTCTCTCTACTATTACATCACCTTTACCTTACATAAACTCCCAGACCACTTTTTTTGGTAGACTTTGCTAGTTCTGGGTTGAGTCGTCTTTTTGCCTTCAGAACAGTCATCTTTTAATTCACTTAAATCGACTTTCCTTCCTGTTCTGATGCTCACTTTGAACTATGGCACATCATTTTGACTAAATGCATTGCTGCCATGTGATTGGCTCATAAGATATTTGCATTAATGAGTCGTGGAACATGTCACAGCTGATCTTTACAAAGATGCTGAGTGTAAAATGGAAGTCATGTTCTGGTTTGCCAGTATAAACACATAAGATGTGTAGCGCAATTATCTGAATGGTATGGTTCCATTCAGATGACATAACGACAGAGCGTGCATACTCACTTGCGGCCACACTTCCTCCAGGGAGGTAAAGGAAGTTACGTATGAGTGTGCCATGGTCCCTGCAACTGGGATTCCAAACAGGAAACCAGCCTGAACATTACTGGTAAGATCAAACCCTGAAAGATGGAATAAAGCTTAAAGTCTCTGTGTGAATGCAGAACAGAAGAAAATCATTTCCACATTTCAATTCCATTTCATTCTTTCAACACAAAACATGCTGGTTTTTGTTCATTTGATGTCATGTAGTAATGTTCTTTGGGAATTTCAGTAAATCCTGCAGACACGCTGTGTAAGACAGCACGGAAATGAAGTCCAGATCGCTACATTCCTTCAAAGGTTACAGATAGATGCTTGTATCCTCTCATTAGACAGGCGTCCTCTTCATGAGTTTTGTTGGATGGGATGCCAACATCAAAAATCACATTTCTGATTTTTGATATTGGCATTTTTAAAGAAATATAGGAAAGAAGCCTTTAAGTGACAAATCCACAAAAGTGCCAAGGATCAAAACAAAGTAATCACACAGCATTCACCTCCGATGTGTGTGTATCGGGAGGCGGTGAGTCCTCCGTCTGGACCCTGAGCCCTCCTGAGGCCCATCTCCAGCAGCTTCCTCTTGGGGCCTGCCGCCAGACGGAAACGGGCAGCATTAGTGCAGACCAGACTGACAACAGAGAAGAGACAGGACATTGAAGCAGAGGTCCATTGTATACATTTAGCTTTGCTTCAATGAAGCTACAGTATATGACATTTATATTGCATGAAGGCAACAAACAAAATATTGCAAATAAGCTTATTTATATTTCCCCAAAAGTCTGATAGACTTCTTTAGTTTCTCTTGAATCTTTTGAATATAAAATAGAATCCTTCAGTAATATATTTCCAAAGGTTCTCGGGGTGAACGGGGTAGCTTTAAAGATGGCACAACATGAGAAAATAATCGGGACGTTACTTTTCCAGGAAAAACAGAAATATGACTCTATGTATTACCTGGCATAGTTGACAAGACACAATAGACTTGTCTCCAGTAGTTGTACCACAGGCAGTGGACCAGCCACTTCCATGAGAGGCACCTGCAGATGTGATGACATGCAGCACTAGTTAGTCCCTCAGACTGTGACCTTTGAACCTCAGTTTAACCTTAAAGACTCATAGCTCACCCTGGCAAAGACCACAGTGCCTTCGGGGACGGAATGGAGCGTTACACCCGAACAGTCGAGGCATCGCAGAAACTGGAAGAAGGCAGGGTCAGTGTCCGGAGGCATGACAGAGCGCAGGAACTCCACATCTGGATCCATGAACACAAAATGTTAACACAACCCTGTAACACTCTCCTGACTCACTTCTCTATTTGTCCTCCTGTCTCACACACCCACACTCACAGGAACAGAACAAAATCCCATAGTTTCCTGTAAATCAGTGGTGCGACTGTAATGAAGGTTAGACTAAACATGTTTGTTGCGTAGCTGTGGAGGCAAGCCACACAAGCGTGGCACAGCGGTCCTGTGCAGCTGCTAAAGTTTAAAAAAGTGCATTAATTCAAGTATTGCACAGAAATCGGTGGTTGTACTTAACTGAGGATTTTGTGCTACTTTAGACCATGCTTTTGTGGTAGAGAAAATACATTTCCTGTTTTTACTGAAGTACACGTTCCAACACATGAATAGAAGAAACATCATAGGTCCACCCCTTGGAAGGCAGTGTGAAACAGAGCTCCTCTGCTGTGTACTACTGTGCAAACCTCATCTTCAAACATTAAAACAGTCCCAAATCAAAGCGAGGGCAGCACATTAACATTAGTTACTGGCATAGGGAGCAACATCTAATGCTGTCATGCTATCTGATACTGATGCTGGACTGGCATATCTGTGTATCCCAAATCAACAGTGGTCCCACTCGGACTGACCGCTGACACTCTCATACAGATAGAGCGCTAACACCTCGCCGTCAGTCTGAGGCAGATGTGCAGTGGGCTACAGATGATTTGCTTATATTCCTACATAAAAGCAAGGTTGCAGCGCCCCTGTGTGCCTTTTGCAGTTAAATCGGTCCTGGAGTAGCAAAGCTGCTACTGGTGGAACAAATAGTAACACGATTACTACGTTACAAATGGTGGCATTCTTAACGGCTTTGGGGAAACTGGACTTTACGAACTTAAAGAAGTCCAGTTGCTTCTTGGGCTTCTTTAAGTTTTTGAAGTTTACACAAGTCCAGCTACTTTCTCTTTTCAAGTTCTTAAGAAATAAGTAGTATTGCGCAACCAGTTCTGTAAGCCTACCAGAGCTCCGCGGGAGAGAAAAGTCACCGTCAGCGGATTAATAACGTGACTTTTATTATTTAATTTAGCGTTTATGTCCAGTTTGTAGTCAGTGACACTAACATGTAGTTAATTGATTTCCTCACCTTCGTCTGCGAAGCGAAAGCTGCGCAGGAACAGCAGGCAGTCGTGCACCCCGGCGAACAGCGAGAAGCCTCCGCCGAACGGATTGTCCCTGAAGAAAAGCTCGAACACGGCGTGCTCCTCGTGGCGACCGGCCCGCCAGTACGCGTACGCCATGGTGAACTGGTACAAGTCGGTGAGCAGCGGGGGAACCCGCTCCCGAATAGACCGCTCCATAACCCCGCTGCACGTGCTGCTGCTGGCGGACGGCGCTGCCATGTTCTCCCAGCCCTGATGCCGAGACCTCTGGGACTTGCAGTTCTCCCACCGACTCCTTTACCCCCTGAGGCAGAGACAGAGCGGGGCAGCTGGGAAATACAGCCACGGCTCACGTTGTTGCACCTCAGACTTTTCAGTTAGTCTCTTTGTTGGCGAACACATTTATGGTCTACTGATTCCTATTAGTGTCAGCCCGTGTCACGAGTCATGCGCTTAACCTAACGCAATTTTGGATCATGAAAACTGGATTCACTTTCAAAGAATCGCTTCCATGTGGCCACCTGCTGTGAAGGAGCGAGATCCTTCAGCACGCAATGTAAAAACTCACCATCTATGTATGTATTGCAACCACAAAATCAGTCTTTATTTATAGATAATGAGCCCCGAAAATGTAGGAATATCTTACGTATTGATTTCTCATTTGTGACTAAATTTATTCCAAAATGTCAGCAAACAGCCTCCGGTTTTAACCTTATTCAAGATTCTTTATTTGTCAGATGCATAGTTATGAACAATCTAGTAATGACTGGTCTTAGTTTTTTCTCTGCAGGCCATTATGTCAAGCTGAAATTAAATCTCGCAATGATCTAGAGCAGGGGTCTGCAACCTTTAACACCCAAAGAGCCACTTGGACCCGGTTTCCACGCAAAAGAAAACACTGGGAGCCGCAAATACTTTTTGAAATCTAAAATGAAGATAACACTGTATATAGTGTTTTTTTACCTTTGTGCTTTGTGCAAACATCTAAAGTAAGTAAGTAAAGTTTATTTATTAAGCGCTTTTCACAGACAGGCAGTCACAAAGCGCTGTACACAAATATTAAAATAAACAATACAATCGATAGACATTATACACAATGTAAAAGATCAAATGTAAATAATGTAAAGAATATAAAATACGATCAACAAAAGGCTTGTTTGAACAGAAAGGTTTAACTGCTTTTTAAAAGAATCCACAGAGCAACTAAGGTGTGTTGCTTATGTAATCCATGAAGTGCTACAGAGAAAATTACATTTTATTTATGTAATTAACACATTTTGAACTCTTAAAGAAATATAACAAAATGAAAGACACCCAGCTGAACTAAAATGATCCATGTAGCAAACAAAAACTGTTGTGAGCCGCCACCCTTTTCAGGTCAAGACTTTTGGAGCCTTGACCTGACTTTTAAAAAGTAATTGGAAAAAAAGCACTATGCTGCTAAAAAAAAAAAAAAAAAAGATATTTGCAAAATTCTGCCTAAATATCTATTTTACCTTGTTAATGTGTGTGGCGGGGCGTGGTCTGCAGTGCAGCTGAATGGGAGTCGGACGCACCTGAGCGGCACCCGCAATCGCGCCTCGCCCCCTTAAAGTCTGTGCTCTCTCTGCTGTTGTGTTGTCGGGCTGTGAGCTGAAAAGCTACAGGCGGCTGTATGCGTACAACAACCGTGTGTGAAAAGTGGTCAATAAAGAGATGCTGAAAAGCATGTCCATGGAAACATCGTCGGATCTGCCGTGATATGTTTACAATGAGACTTCTGGTCCCAAACCTCGGCGCACAGCATCTGCAAATCGAGGCTTTCATCTTTACGCAGGACTGTAAGCTGTCATCTGTGAGGCGTGAGCGGTGTTTGTTTTTAACATAGTTCACGATTGAGAACAGCTGCCGACATAACGTGGATCCGAAGATCCATAATTGGCCTATCTGGGGTTGAAAGTCTCGATAAATGCACGGCGTTTCGGCGGGTACACCGGCTTCCGCGAGTGTGACGCTTATTTTGAGCGATGAAAAAAATAATAAGATATAATTTTATTTTTATATTTCAAAGTCACAATAATCTTCCAATTTAGAACTACAAGTTAAAAAAAAAGAACTAAACACAAATAAAATGCACTTCAGCGAAATACTTCTTCTATTTTCCCAAACCACCCGGAGCTGCAAAATAAGGACTAAAGAGCCGCGGGTTGCCGACCCCTGATCTAGAGTCATGTGAAAAAGTCTTCTCGGGACTCCATGCAGTCCTATGGAAAACTTACACATCCTTAGTGCTTCCATAGGTAATTGAGAGGGCCAGTCACAGCAGGGGCTGTTTTAACAAACTCCCACAGTCTTCCCAGAAGTGAACATCACACAAATTTACTCTAAGGTCAGACTGCTCAATGCTTAGAGAAAACGGAAAAAAAAAAAACCATAAAGCCACAGGCATGTGGATTTTAAATGTTAACCATTATGACAACAGAATTTAAATTAAAAAGATAGAACAAGCATTTCTTGTTTGGAAGGTTGCCAGGAGAAAGTCTCTTCTCTCTAAAAAGAACAGGATAGTATGGCTTAGATTTGCAGAGCTGCACCTGAACAAATCACAAGACTTTTGGAACAATGTCTTAGATAAGGGCAAAGTGGAGAAGTTTAGTTGTAATACACAGCACAGTGGTGGAGGGTTAATGATTTGGGCTTGAGCAGCCACAGGACCTCAGCAGCTTGCAGCAGGAGCCTATCCCAGCTGCCACAGGGGAAGAGGCAGGGTACACCCTGAACATGTCACCTGTCAGAAAGCTAACACAGAGGGACAGACTATTCAAACTCATATTCACATGCATGGGCAATGTAGAATCATTAGTTAACCTAACCCCAGTAACTGCATGTCTTTGGACATTGGGAGGAAGCCACAGTATCCTGAGAGAACATGATGACAGATTTGTGAGGATTACTGTGAGGCAGCTGTGCTAACCACCACATCACCGTGCTGCCTGCATGATTCAAATGAGAAAAGAAGAATTTCCTTCATTATGATCCTCAGATTTTCCAAACAGTTATCTATGTGGCAGCATGGAGGAGTATGACTAATGAAACAGTGACATCTTTGTAAAAACCACCATATTACTGAGGTAAACTATACGTTAAACCAGGGGTCCCCAATCCCAGTCCACGAGGGCCGGTGTCCCTGCAGGTTTCAGATGTGTCCTTGATCCATCACAGCTGATTTAAATGGATAAATCACCTTTTCAACATGTCTTGAAGTTCTCCAGAGGCCTGGTAATGAAGTAATCATGTGATTCAGGTGTGTTGACCCAGGGTGAGATTTAAAACCTGCAGGGACACCGGCCCTCGTGGACTGGGATTGGGGACCCCTGCGTTAAACAATGCCCTCTCCATAACTACCAAATCATAAATAGGTTTGTGTGTAAGAAGCATTTTAAAATTTTAGAAATGTGACAAAAATAAACTGAAAACTAAACCTTGGAATATGTTATTAGTTTAATTCCAAAATATTTCCAAAGCACACTTCAGTTCACACTGCTTGTGATTTTACAGTGTTCAAATGAATACTCTTAGACTTTGCATTCAACATGGTGAATGAATTTGTATCAAGTTTCAACTTTTAAAAGTGAGACTACATCTGAATCTTTCTTTAAAAGGAATTGCACCTAAATTTGCAAAAACTGTAACTATAATATGATATATACAACTGTTAAAACAACCTCAGTTTTACACCACATTCTTTTGTGATACAACAACTCGGATTTCTTTTCAAGCTTCCTCTGGAGAACAACTTAATTAATAGATTTCTGAACAGAAGTATAAATAATATCCTTCCTAAAATCTGCATATCTTAGGACTGTGGGAGAAAGCAAGAGGAGGAAAGCCTGGAGGAAACCCACGCAGGCACAGGAAGACCACAACAGAGCAAACAGCCCACAGAAAAGCCCCAGCCTGGATTTGAACTAGGTACCTTCTTGCTGCCATGCAACAGTGCTAAACATTACACCGCTGTACTCTTTTGACCTTCTGGATAATTTCATCATTTCAGACCCATAAACAGAATTCAAATGTGACACCTTTAGTGGGCCACAGCCTCAAACAAGGAGACAAAAGAAGCCATTTCTTTGTTTGCAAGCCAAAAAAATGGTGGAACTATTAGTCATTAGTGATTCTCATTTACACATCCCATCACTAAGAAGATTTTAAATTCAGTCTGGAATCATTACCAAATTATCCCACTTCTCCCTGGTGTCCATTGCCCTGCTCAGCTACAGGGAAGTATCCTGCAAGCTCATTGGTCAGTGCGTGCTTCTGTCCTGCCCACACAAAGTATGTAGGCTGTCCTGACTGATCTCGCTCCTGTGTATACACAAAGAAGGGGCTGAGTTCAATTGCCAGAGCCGACCTGACCAGACCGACCCCACCTGAGACCTCTGAGCAGGGGTGGTAAACTCGCCCGCTGACAGGATGCATGTACAGCGCCTCAGGGCGGAACGGGACGGAGAGTTTCTCTGCACCGCCACAGTATGATAGCAGCTCCTGCTCGCCCTGCGGTCCAGTGGGGCTCTGCAGCAGGTGGGTGAAGACCACAGGTCGGTCATCGCAGCGCAGGAAATTCCTCTCCCTGCCGCACAGGGACAGGAAGGGGAAGTCATCCTCGTAACGACCACTATGATTCATGCGCAGACGAGTGAAGAAGAAGACTAGGAATTCCTTATCTGGTAACAAAAAAAACATAAATAAATAAAAAATGAGGGCATCAGTAATGGTCTCACAAGTGGTATTAATGCAGTTTACTTGAAAATAAAATAATTCAGCTGTATATGAACACTGCACTACAGTTTGTATACAATATTTTTTATTATAACATAAGAATGTGATATTAAATCCATAATTAAATGTCACAATTTATCATCTCAGTGTAACACAATTTAAATGTACAGTTTAACGTACAACACTACAATATAGTCAAGCTGGGCGCAATTTAAGAATCAATGTACGGTACTGTGAAATGTCACAAGTTACCTCTCATTTCTTTAGCCTGGCTCCTTGCATCCAAGAATCCAGACATTTTTATAATTAACTGAAATACCTGGTATAAGTGGTCTCAAGCACTTATTTTCTGAAGTATTTCCATATAACCATTTAACATTTGTACATGTATAACAGTAAGACAGAAGGAATAAATAACAAACAGGAGAAATATATACAATCAAAAAGTAAATATAGGCACACACTGGAGAACATGCTTGGAAGCAGTACATTATCACGTGCATCATTCTTGTGAGTGGCATGACTGGTGAGGTTTACTCAGACCATGGCTCAGATTAGTGAGGTTGGTGGCCAGGGGTGGGGTGTGGGAGAACAATCCATTATCCATTATAGGATAGAGAACAATGAGAACAGTCTAAATGTCCCAGGGAAGAAGCTGTTCATGAGTCTGGAGGTGTGGGACTTCCTGTGATCAGTAGTGGCCCCTGCGTACCAAACACCCAGGCAGTAGAAGGTCTCGATCTCCACTGAGGAGTGGTAGACCAGCAGCTGCTGTTGGGCCTTCTGCTTGAAACACTTCATGGCTACAGATGTAAGGGCTATGGGTCTGTAGTCATTGAGGCTGTCTATTCCAGTCTTTTGGAGGATGGGAATGATGGCTAAGGCAGACAGGTGGGAATGGTGGCATGAGTCAGGGAGAGGTTGAACAGCATGGTGAGGATCCCTGCCAGTTGTTTAACAACATCTCATGGGATGCCGTCAGAGCCGTCAGTTCTCCTGGGGTTCACCGCAAGGTTTGATCCACTTCAAAGAAAGTTTCATTAATGCTGGCTGACAGCAGCTAACACTGGTAAAACAGCACCGCTAACCAACAGAAAAATTCAGGACATCCTCATAAACTCATCATGTCATTGGACAGGCGTGAGCTTAAGCGATTCATTGATTTGTATCAGACTCCATTCCTAAAGTTTTGCAGCATCCTCCAGAATAAACAGATGTGGACACTCAGAATGCTGATGATTGAGCTAAACAGTGGACTGACTGCCTGCTCTTACTACAGATTAACGCTGGCCAGAGTTGTTTGTTCTACAGAAGTCACTATAGCTACGATAATACAAGTGATTTGGGAGGGGTAAGAAAACAGAATTCAGTCAAATGCAATCTACCAACATATAGTGGTGACATTTTACACGCTGTACCTTTAAGTAACAGGGGGAGAAAAAAAACAGCACCAGGCACAGGACCAGAGAGAGGGACCTGGCCTGGCACCTGATCCATCTATTGTTCACTGAAGCCTCATCAGAAACTGTCTTAATAGAAGGGTGGATGTCAAGAAGCCATTCTTAAGGACGGGAAAAAGGGATGTGACTATTACACAAGAACTAGACTGAAAAATCAGTGGCAACTGGTCGTATGGAGTGATGAACCCAAACTTTACATTTTGGGCTCAAATTGTCGGCACTATGTACCAAATGGGACGGAAGAACAGAACACTATCTTCCCTGAGCCTGGACCTCAGAATTACTGAAGCAGTGCGGGAAGAGAACAAAAGGCTGCCAAAATCCAAGAGAGGTTCCAAGCTCGTTGGAATTATACAAACTGTTTATGCCTTAAACTGTATTTCCATGTATGTTTGGATGTTTTAATAAATCGTTGCATACATTGCCCATTTTCAATTATAAAGAAATGAGGGCCCACTCAAGAGTTTTGCTGTGTACTGTAACGCTGTCATTTCTTAATGTCAACACAAATAATAAGTCTGTGCTGAATGTTTCTTGTTTACCTTTAAAGCAGGTGACAAAGTTTTTCACTTTGGTATCATCGAGGAAAAGCTGCAAGTAGAGGAATGAAAGTTAACATGCTGTTTAATGCTAAAGGGAGACTCTGGATGTTTGCTTCTTGAAGTGCTAGTTCACTTTCTTACCTGTCCTTGATGGTCGATATAGTAGAAGTATTCTCGGATGCGTGGTGTGGGGCTTTGGCCCTGGACGTACGTAGCGGTCGCTCTGGAGGCGGTTAAGCCGGCTGCCCCGCGGCGCAGAGAGGCCAGACCTCTGGCGCTGAAAGCCGCGGTCCGGAGGAACAACATAACCGAGCAGGGTAAATATGCTCCGTATTAAACACGGGAACCGAAAATGTGGTGTTTCACAAACGACAGCCTATGTGTTTCTGCTATTTGTACACCTTACACAACTCAGATTAAACCCCCAAGTGTTTACAATCGAACAAACGTTACCCGGAAGTGTTTAAGTGGTGCAATGTGGTCATTTTCTTCTGCTGCCACCTAGTGGATGATATCATGCACGCGTTTGCAGTGCAGATTTAACACGCGTACATTTCATGAGAGAAATTAGAAAAGAATAATAGAATTCGAAGTGTAATCTTTGCATATTAAATACCTGTGTTGTTATTTTCCTGGACCGTATCTAAAAATGTAATTAAACAGAAATAAGACTTTTTTTGATAAGAATCAGGTCATCTTAAAAAAAAAAAAAAAGAAAGAAATCAGATGTCTTTGACTTGTCGGTTTGCAATTTTTCTGTTGCAGTTGTGAAGTCCAACCCCATGCTCCAAGGACATGATAGGTGGATGAAGCCTTTATTTGTCACATGCAAAGTTTACACCTGCAGTAAAGGACCGCCCCCCAACAATAAGTCAGTAGGCATAAACACAGACATATCCAAACTGAGAAAATCCATGTGTTGCGTACGGATCAGGAATGAAGTGAAGTGAATGGAAGATATATTTAAAAAATTAGTTATGATTACTACAAGTTCATCATTTTCATTATTCTTCAGTTTGTTTGTTTGTTTGTTTGTTTTGTTTTTTGCAATTATTATTCTTTTGTTCTTATTCTTTCAGTTTTATCTAATACTATTTGGTCTTTATTATCAGTCAGTCAGACTTTATTGTTTTTTAAGTCAGTTGGATTTTTTAAGGTGGATATACACAGTATCGCTTTAATCAATTGCAGATTAAATTAAAACAATTTTTTTCTTGGAAACAATGAGAGAAATGTCCACTTGTCTAAGAGCAACAGCTGAGCATCTGAGACAGGGGAAAGTGTCTGTGTTACTATCTGTGAAAATTTTGAAATGTAATTTCAAAAGCTTTGCAAGATAAACTAAGTTTTGAAGGCTTTTTATTTTGGTTAAAAAGGAAATTCAAAACCATTCAAACAAAATTTTGTATTTGTTCCCCTACTCGACAGCTGCACAACTCTTAACAAAAAAAAAAAAAAAAAAAAAAACTAGATAAAAAAAAATGTTTGAGTTGAAATTTGAGTTTTACTTTGAAACTCACGCCATTCCACATTGCCAGACTTCTTTCAGTGCTAAATGTACAGCACCCGGTTCTGCAATGTCTGATTCTGCTGGTTCATATTGAACATCATGTAAAATCTCTCACATCAGCTAAATGTGAAGATGTTTGAGAAGATATAACCATAGCAATTACAAGAAGCCAGGTGTACAGCATAGAACAAGCACAGGAAAGAACAAAATACCGACTGTACCACAAATGTATATGGATGTTACATGTCTGACAGTGACTGGTTGCATTAGCTGGTACTAACTTCATAACGACAGAGTATGCATTGTTTCTGTTACAGTGTTAGCTCATAGTATATTAACTGTTTAAGAAAGACTGATCAGGTTTATTTAAATGCATCCTCTAGGAAGTTGGATTTAGATAAAGCCAGTACATTTGCAGTGCATCAGTCTCATTGTACTGTTCATGTATTTATTTTTAGCTGTTGCACTTTGGAGACAGAAGAGGAACTCAGCCTGCAGCAGCAGAAGACTGGTAGAAGAGGAGCTCTGATCTGTCTGGATTAGATCCCAGATACACATCAACAACTCAAGAGTTCTTCCAGGGTGTAGTTTTGGTTGCTAATGATAGCATTCTTGCATTTGTTTGTTGGATGACAAAGAATCACTGAATACTGCCTTTATCTTTAATTATGTACCAAACTTTTTAAACCATCTTCAAAAACAACAACAACAAAAAACAGATAAAATGTCAAAACAAACAAGTCCTCAAGAACTTGTTTTTAAGTTTGTAGTTGGAACCCAGTGTAGCAAGAAACAGGTATTTTGGGCATCTGGACTACGAGATGAAGGATTTCTCATGAAGTACAAGCTTCCTTTTTTCCCCTTGCAACCCTCCTCCATTCCTCTTCCTTTCTTACGTTTGCATATTAAAGGTAAGAATTGTGTTTGATTTGAACCCAAAACTGCCCCACATAGAGCACCTTGTAATAAAATAAAATACATATAAAGTTCTTCCTGCTCAATGTTCAGGATCATTAGTGAGAGCAGCTGCATAAAACGTTTTAATTTTATTACGGACACCTGCACTTTAAGTCTACAAGTTCAGTTTGATTTATCCATCAGTTCTCTTATCCCGGGTCACTGGGGAGCTGCAGCTTATCCCAGCCACACCAGGGAAAGGTCGCTGGTAACCTGTTAACCTAACCCCACTAACTGCACGTCTTTGGACTGTTGGAGGAAGTTTGAGTACCTGGATAGAACCCATGCAAACACAGGGAGAACATGCAAACTCAATTCAATTCAATTCATATAGCATGAAATCACAACAACAGCTGCCTCGAGGTGCTAAGTCAAAATGTGCACAAAGACCAAAGTGATGGACAGGGGTTCGAAATCTAAATATATCATTAGGATAGAAACCCCCCAAAAATCAAACAGAGTTGGTGACATAACAGGCTCTGAAATGGCATGTTTGCTGTGGCTGCCGGTACCATTCAATCAATCAATCAATCAATCTTTATTTATAAAGCACTTTTCATACAAAAAAAACAAACTGTAGCACAAAGTGCTTTACATGGTTAAAAACAGCCCAGCCCAGCCCACCCCACCCTACCCCACCCTCCCACTCATTCCCCACACTCTCAACAGAAAGGTCATGGATACACATCCCACCCCCCTCCTCCCACACACACACACACACACACACACACACACACACACACACACACACACACACTTAAAGAGTAAAATTGGGCTGGGTACGCACTAGCCAAGTGAGGAAACACTATCACAGGGAGCTGTCTGCACCGGGAGCCGGTCACAGACCGCAGCCTCCAGGCTGGGCACGCAGCAGGAGGGAGGCAAAGAGCCCCCTCCGAGGAAACACTGGAGATATGACCTAATAAGAATATAAACAGGATAAAAAGATAAAATAAATAAGAGTGGGATACAATATAAATATAAGTATAAACAGAGTAAGAAGATAAAAAATGAATAAGAATACAACCAATAAATATTAGATAAAACTAAATTAATATAAATAGAATAACAGGATAGAATAAATAAGCATAAAATAAATAAACGTTAGTTAAAAGCTAAATTAAAAAGGTGGGTCTTGAGCCTGTTTTTAAAAACATGAACGTTCTCTGCGGCCCTGAGCTCCTCCGGCAGGCTGTTCCACAGTCGAGGACCGAACCACTGAAAAGCTGTCTCTCCGTGAGTATGTGTCCTGACTTTAGGGACAATCAAAAGGCCAGTACCAGAGGACCTCAGGGTCCGCGAGGGTTCATATGGTAAAAGCAGATCTGAAAGATAAGAAGGCCCAAGACCATTAAGACATTTAAAAACCAATAAAAGAACTTTAAAATCGATCCTGAAACACACGGGGAGCCAATGCAGCGATTGTAAAACCAGTGTAATGTGGGCCCGCCCTCTGGTGTTCGTCAGCACACGAGCTGCAGAGTTTTGCAAAAGTTGCAAAGGTGAAATATTCTTTTTGGGGAGACCAGAGAGCAGGGCATTACAGTAATCAATGCGGCTGGTAATAAAAGCATGCATCAGCATCTCCGTGTTGGCCCGAGAGAGAATAGGGCGGACTCTGGCTATATTTTTTAGATGATAAAATCCAATTTTGGTTACGTGTTTAATATGTGGGATAAAACCAAGCTCAGAGTCAAGAATAACACCCAGGTTTTTCACTTGTAGTGAAGGGCATAGTGAAAATGCCTGTAATTTAGACAAGAGTTTCTCTCTCTGAGCCTCAGGACCGATGATTAAAACTTCAGTCTTGTCCTGGTTAAGCTGTAACAAGTTTTCTGCCATCCAAGATTTTATATCTAGAATACAGTTAAAAAGGGCATCCATTGGTCTGGTGTCGTCAGGAGACACGGAGATATACAGCTGAGTATCATCAGCGTAACTGTGGAAGTTCACTCCATGCCTCCTGATGACGCCGCCAAGAGGGAGCATATACAAATTAAAAAGTACAGGGCCTAAAACCGACCCTTGAGGCACACCACATGTCATTTTATGGATCTTAGAGGAGCATGTATCCATACACACCATAAAAGTTCTGTCTGAGAGATAGGAAGTGAACCAGTTGTGTACAGCACCAGAGAGGCCCACCATGTGTTTCAGTCTGTTTAAAAGTATAGCGTGGTCTACTGTATCAAAGGCTGCGCTTAGATCCAGTAGCACCAGGACTGAGAGCTTTTGGGAGTCCCAGTTACATCTAAGATCATTTAAAACCTTTAGGAGAGCGGTCTCTGTGCTGTGGTTCACCCGAAATCCACACTGAAATATTTCTAGGATCTGTTTATCATTCAGAAAATCATATATAAAACCATTATAGGATAGGTCTTTTTTTTGGTTTCCCGGACGCTGCCCGGCGGGTCATAAAATCTTTTTTACGGGCGGCGCATCGGGCAGCTAGTGATTTCCATCGATGTCGGTCAGCAGCGACTGCTTCAGCTTCGTCCCAGGCAATGTCGACAGTTCTCAGATCGTCCATGAATGTTCAACACCATGTGCTCTTTGGTCGGCCTTGCTTTTGCTTGCCAGTGCGTGGACGCCATGTCATGGCAATCTTAGCTGGGCGATGAGGGGGTAGGCGTAAAATATGGCCCGCAAAGCGGAAGCGCCTTTCTGCAACAACATCGGCTAATGGGCGGGTGCCTGCTCTTCGTAGGACTTCCTCATTTGTTATTCGGTCCCGGTAGGAAATTCTCAGGATTCGCCGCAGGCCACGTTGTTGAAGCACGTTCAGGTGTTGAATAATTGCACTTGTTGAGCACCAGGTTTCACTAGCGTAAAGTGCAGTAGGGAAGACGATAGAGTTCAGTAGTCTGATCTTGACCCTAACATTCAGGGAGGTCGAGTTCCAAATAGGTTAGAGACGTCGCAGGACACCAACTGCCTTCCCTACTCTGGCGTCGACATCCCGATCAGAGACCCCGTCATTCGAGATGATGCTGCCAAGATATGTAAAATTCTCCACCTCTTCAGCACGTTGTTGGTTGATCATGACAGGAATGCGGGCACGTGCATAGCCAACTCGGAGTACCTTGTTTTTTTTAGCGCTGATTCTTAATCCAACTTTCGTCGCCTCCCTCTGTAGGGCCGCGGTCAACTTTTGGAGGTCTTCCTGAGTCGAGCCCAGCAGGGCGATGTCATCTGCGAAGTCCAAGTCAGTGAGATTACGTGCTTCGTGCCAGGGCACACCGATGCCAGCTTGGTCAACTGATCGTCGCATGATGAAGTCAATTACCAACAGGAAGAGGAAAGGGGATAGCACGCATCCTTGTCGGACGCCAGTATTGATCTTGAAGAAATCTGTGCAGCCGTCATCCGTCTGCACGCAGCAACGGGAGTTGGAGTAGAGACAACGAAAGGCATCTACAAACTGCTGAGTGAGGGACTCCATAGTGGTGTAGGATAGCCCATAGAGTCGGCCGGTGGACGCTGTCAAAAGCCTTCTCGAAGTCAATGAAATTAATAGAAATCTTCCTTTGGTATTCCAATGTTTGTTCAATGATCATGCGGAGGGTGAAGATTTGCTCGACGCATGACCGGCCACTCCGAAACCCAGCCTGCTCTTCTCGCAATCGTTCGTTCACTGTGTGTTGTAGCCGATTCAAAAGAGCGAGGCAAAACACTTTCCCGGGTACCGACAGCAACGTGATGCCCCGCCAGTTGTTAGGATAGGTCTTAAAGTAATTATATGCTCCTGTATTAAACAAGGCTTCCCAGTCATAATAATAACTCCTGGTGAAATTTTAAAAGAAAAAGGGTTTTTATTTGAGATTTTGCATACGTGCATGTCATTCTGTCTATAAAAACGATTGCTCAAAAGGTTTTCTGAAAAAAGGTGTGTTGCATTGTAGAGTGGGGTCAAATTAAATATCCAGTAAAATTGGGCTCACATCTAACAAAGTCTTCAAGGTAAACTTAATGAATTATTGATCGGAAAAGCCCCACAATGTGGAAACAATGATTCTTACAAGTTTGTCAACATATAGAAATGATTGTATAATGATTTTAAACATCATGTCACATTTGACCTTTGGCCTATTCTTTAAGTTCAGAAGATTGATATGAATGTCAAAGTGATAATAAGATAAGATAACCCTTATTAGCAACAGATTTGGAAAATTAACATTGTTACTGTACATCAGCAGAGCAGAGAGGAGGAATAGACAGATAGATGAAGCATAACCTAACAACAATATAAATTAAATGGAGACATCTTTATTATCATACACTTGTGATTATTAGCTTTTTTCATTTGATGTTTTTCAGTAAACATTTCAATGAATTTTACCAGACAATGAAATGAATGCTACACACAAAGTATAGCCACATAATATACTTCATTTGGTGAGTACTTTTTTGTATTTAAGTATTTTGAAATGGGTTTCAACATAGCAAATAACAACAGCTGGCACTTTGCACTTGTTTTTACTGCACTATAAATTTCTTAAATTTTATTTAAAAAGACTAAAAAAAACTACACACAAAATACAATATTCCATTTAAAAGTAAATAATGCACTGAGAGTGAATTGCATGGTGGAGGTTGGCGCTCTTGGAGTGCTTCTTGTTTCCTATTTAGAGAATAGATGTCTGCTTTCTTTTTCTCCCTGAATGCACCTTTTATGGGGCGGCAGCATCTCTGCTGGGGACAGGAAGAGACTGAACAGGCTGATCCGAAGGGCCAGCTCTGTTCTGGGAGGCCCTCTGGACCCAGTGGAGGTGGTGAGTGACAGGAGAATGGTGGCTAAGCTGTCATCCCTGATGGACAATATCTCCCACCCCATGCATGAGACTGTGAAGGCACTGAGCAGCTCCTTCAGTGGGAGACTGCGGCACCCACGGTGTGGGACGGAGAGATTTCGCAGGTCTTTCCTCCCCACTGCTGTCAGACTCTACAATAAAGACTTTTGCAGCTGATCAAACACACAAACCCACACATGTGCAATAAGACTGCTATATGTGCAATTCTTCTTCTGCCGAAGTTGTGTTTTTGTATTTTCCTACTCAGTTGTATATAGTATTTGTATTTCTATTTTATTCTATTGTATATATTATTCTATTCTATTTTATTCTATTGTACATAGTATTTTATTTTATTTTATTTTATTTTATTGCATTCCAGTGTTTTCTAATTTCTGCTACATAACTTTGCACTTTTGCTGTAACAAAACAAATTTCCCACCTGTGGGACTAATAAAGGCCATCTTATCTTATCTTATCTTATTGTAGTTGGCATTTCCAGCATTTAGACTGAACTTCTCATAAAGCTTTTTTCTGTTTGCAGTGGTTAACTTTGTAATTACATCCTATTATGTGTTGTTTGACTTGGATGAAAAACCGTCCTACATACCAGAGTTGTTAGTTTTACTAACAATGTTAATGTTTAGTTTTACTTTATTTATTTAGTTTCATTGTTGGTTTTAGACTTTTTCATTATTATTATATGGCTGGCATGTGTCAGGGGCACAGTTTTGAAAAACCAGCACAAATGTTGCTATAGAAACGCAAAAGCTTTTGAAAGCAGTTAATTTACAGTCTTTTAGACATCCAGAGTCTCATTAAATGATAAATCAGGCAAGTTGTAATAACATTTTGACCAAACTAACAGGAACTAAAACTAATATTTCCTCTATTTTTCTACTTTATTTTAGTAAATTCTGCAAGTTCACAAAATCACTTTGGTTAGTTTAGTTTTATATTTTTATTGTAGTTAACTAAAATATTTTTTCAGATCTAATTTAAATTTTTAGTTTAGTGTAAGTTACCTACAATGACTTTGTTTTATATATTTTTTATATATATATATATATATATATATATATATATATATATATATATATATATACGAGACTGCAAGACCAGACTGACCAACCTGTGCACTGCCTGGATTGATTACAAGAAGGCCTATGACTCAATGCCCCACAGCTGGATACTGGAATGCCTAGAATTGTACAAGATCAACAGGACCCTAAGAGCCTTCATCAGGAACTCAATGGGGATGTGGCGTACAACACTAGAGGCCAACTCCAAGCCCATAGCACAAGTCACCATCAAGTGCGGGATTTACCAAGGAGATGCTCTGTCCCCACTGCTGTTCTGCATAGGCCTGAACCCCCTCAGTGAGATCATTAACAAGACTGGCTACGGATACCGACTACGAAACGGAGCGGTTGTCAGCCACCTCCTGTACATGGATGACATCAAGCTGTATGCCAAGAGTGAACGAGACATCGATTCATTGATACACACTACCAGGCTATACAGCAATGACATTGGAATGTCGTTCGGACTGGAGAAGTGTAGTCGGATGGTAACAAAAAGAGGGAAGGTAGTCAGAACTGAGGGGATTGAACTACCAGAAGGCAACATTGCAGACATAGAGGACAGTTACAAGTACCTGGGGATCCCGCAAGCGAATGGGAACCATGAAGAGGGCGCTAGGAAAGCTGCAACCACCAAGTACCTGCAGAGGGTCAGGCAAGTCCTGAGGAGTCAGCTGAACGGTAAGAACAAGATCCGGGCCATCAACACCTCGCCCTGCCCGTGATCAGGTACCCTGCTGGGGTAATAGGCTGGCCAAAGGAGGAGATAGAAGCCACTGACATAAAGACAAGAAAGCTCCTTACCATGCATGGAGGGTTTCACCCCAAGTCCAGCACCCTGAGGCTGTATGCTAAGCGGAAGGAAGGGGGCCGGGACTGGTGAGTGTCAGCACCACAGTCCAGGATGAGACAAGAAACATCCACGAATACATCACGAAGATGGCCCCAACTGACAGTGTGCTCAGTGAATACCTCAGGCAGCAGAAACCCAAGAAAGAGGAGGAAGGCGAGGAACCATCATGGAAGGACAGGCCCCTGCACGGTATGTACCACCGGCAGATAGAGGAGGTGGCTGATATACAGAAATCCTACCAGTGGCTGGACAAAGCTGGACTGAAAGACAGCACAGAGGCACTAATCATGGCAGCACAAGAACAAGCTCTGAGTACAAGATCCATAGAGGCTGGGGTCTATCACACCAGGCAAGACCCCAGGTGCAGGCTGTGTAAAGATGCCCCAGAGACAATCCAGCACATAACAGCAGGGTGCAAGATGCTAGCAGGCAAGGCATACATGGAGCGCCATAACCAAGTGGCCGGCATAGTGTACAGGAACATCTGTGCCGAGTATAACCTGGAAGTCCCGAGGTCAAAATGGGAGATGCCCCAAGGGTGATGGAGAATGACCGAGCTAAGATCCTGTGGGACTTCCAGATGCAGACGGACAAAATGGTGGTGGCTAACCAACCGGACATAGTGGTGGTAGACAAACAGAAGAAGACGGCTGTAGTGATCGATGTAGCGGTTCGAATGACAGCAATATCAGGAAGAAGGAACACGAGAAGCTGGAGAAATACCAAGGGCTCAGAGAAGAGCTCGAGAGGATGTGGAGGGTGAAGGTGACGGTGGTCCCGTGGTAATCGGAGCACTAGGTGCGGTGACTCCCAAGCTAGGCGAGTGGCTCCAGCAGATCCCGGGAACAACATCGGAGATCTCTGTCCAGAAGAGCGCAGTCCTGGGAACAGCTAAGATACTGCGCAGGGACCCTCAAGCTCCCGGGCCTCTGGTAGAGGACCCGAGCTTGAAGGATAAACCGCCCGCAGGGGCGTGCTGGGTGTTTTTTTTACATATATATATATACATATATATATACATATATATATATATATATATATATATATATATATATACATACAAAGAGAGGGAAGGTAGTCAGAACTGAGGGGATTGAACTACCAGAAGGCAACATTGCAGACATAGAGGACAGTTACAAGTACCTGGGGATCCCACAGGCGAATGGGAACCATGAAGAGGTCGCTAGGAAAGCTGCAACCACCAAGTACCTGCAGAGGGTCAGGCAAGTCCTGAGGAGTCAGCTGAACGGTAAGAACAAGATCCGGGCCATCAACACCTCGCCCTGCCCGTGATCAGGTACCCTGCTGGGGTAATAGGCTGGCCAAAGGAGGAGATAGAAGCCACTGACATCAAGACAAGAAAGCTCCTTACCATGCATGGAGGGTTTCACCCCAAGTCTAGCACACTGAGGTTGTACGCTAAGCGGAAGGAAGGGGGGCGGGGACTGGTGAGTGTCAGCACCACAGTCCAGGATGAGACAAGAAACATCCACGAATACATCACGAAGATGGCCCCAACTGACAGTGTGCTCAGTGAATACCTCAGGCAGCAGAAACCCAAGAAAGAGGAGGAAGGCGAGGAACCATCATGGAAGGACAGGCCCCTGCACGGTATGTACCACCGGCAGATAGAGGAGGTGGCTGATATACAGAAATCCTACCAGTGGCTGGACAAAGCTGGACTGAAAGACAGCACAGAGGCACTAATCATGGCAGCACAAGAACAAGCTCTGAGTACAAGATCCATAGAGGCTGGGGTCTATCACACCAGGCAAGACCCCAGGTGCAGGCTGTGTAAAGATGCCCCTGAGACAATCCAGCACATAACAGCAGGGTGCAAGATGCTAGCAGGCAAGGCATACATGGAGCGCCATAACCAAGTGGCCGGCATAGTGTACAGGAACATCTGTGCCGAGTATAACCTGGAAGTCCCGAGGTCAAAATGGGAGATGCCCCCAAGGGTGATGGAGAATGACCGAGCTAAGATCCTGTGGGACTTCCAGATGCAGACGGACAAAATGGTGGTGGCTAACCAACCGGACATAGTGGTGGTAGACAAACAGAAGAAGACGGCTGTAGTGATCGATGTAGCGGTTCCGAATGACAGCAATATCAGGAAGAAGGAACACGAGAAGCTGGAGAAATACCAAGGGCTCAGAGAAGAGCTCGAGAGGATGTGGAGGGTGAAGGTAACGGTGGTCCCCGTGGTAATCGGAGCACTAGGTGCGGTGACTCCCAAGCTAGGCGAGTGGCTCCAGCAGATCCCGGGAACAACATCGGAGATCTCTGTCCAGAAGAGCGCAGTCCTGGGAACAGCTAAGATACTGCAAGAGGGACCCTCAAGCTCCCAGGCCTCTGGTAGAGGACCCGAGCTTGAAGGATAAACCGCCCGCAGGGGCGTGCTGGGTGTTTTATATATATATATATATATATATATATATATATATATATATATATACATAAGATAGTCAAATGTTGTCCATATATTCCTGGTTTATGTTGAGGATCATGCAAATACAACATTAAAACACGTCAGAACACCATTTTTAATTTGGTATTTCTATAGCTTTGGAACTCTATGTAAGAGAGTAAACAATGATAGCACTGTAGTTTCCGATCATGCACCAAGTTGTTTTGTGATGATGCAGAGTTTGAGAAAAAAACATCTGATGGTACTTTAAACCCAAATGACTCAAAGATCAAGAATTTATCAGTTATGTGGGAATCCTGGTAGTTCTGAATTCATCATAGTACAAACATTTGCTTTTGAGGAGTTACTAATTCTTAGTCTTTTAGCTGCATTCTTCAAACACTATCATTTTAGGAGAGACACCTCAACCTCTAACAATTCAATTACATCTGCAAAGGGTCTAAGCCAGGACTAGGCAACTCCAGGCCTTGATCCAACACAGATGATTCAAATTGCTAAATTACCTCCTCAACATGTCTTGAAGTTCTCCAGCGGCCTGGTAATGAATTAATCATGTGATTCAGGTGTGCTGACCCAGGTTGACATCTAAAACCTACAGGACACCGGCCCTCAAGGCCTGGAGTTTGACACCCTTGCTTTACAGAATGGCAAAGCAGCAATCGTGAAGTCAAACAGTCCCCAAATGCCATCCATTTAAATCACAGCAGGAGGTTGGCTGTACATTCACTTATGTATCTAAGTTGTTTATTCAGCTTTGAACAAAAACTGATAAAGTGCCAGAACAAACAACTTCCAAAGATACTGTTTCTAAGACACCTGCCATTTCTTTTGGGTGTGGGATTTGTGGTTGGAACCCAAAGCAACAGGTATTTGGAACAAGGTAAACTGAGAGACTTCTCATGAAGAGCTAGCTGTTTGTAAAAACAAATATCAGCAGTTGACACACCTTATCTATTTTTCTTTGCAACTCCTCCCTTACCTTTGTGTATTATGACTTCTAATGTGTCATGTCTGATTTGAAACAAAAACTGACCTACATACAAAAAAAAAGTTTTTCTACATGAAGTCCGTTTTTTGTTTCTTGCAGCTGTTTTTGCTAGACATTTTAATTTTAGATTATAATTTTAAAACACCTGTTTCCTCTCTAATATTTTAGAACATCTGCAAAAGGACAACAATGAAAGGGAGTAACTGTGGGCTTTGAAATGTCCTGTCCGGTTTTTCCAAAAGTCAAGTCAACTTTTTTTATCTGAAATATCTGTCTTTTAAAAAGATTTAATTTGCTTCAGCTGTTGAAATGACAAGTTGCTGGACCTCTATGTGAAAACAGATGTCTTCACAAAGAGGATGACCCTGGATCAGGCCATACAGTTTTATACCCCAACAATAACGCATTTTATTATTACTATCTTCTTCTGGAAGCAATGTGGCTGTCCTGCTGTCTCCCTTCGAGTCTTCTCTCCGTTCACGTCCGATCTCATATCTGCTCTTTTTCCTGTAATGACAGAGACACAAAAACGCCTACCATATGGAAAAGATATATATAAATCTTATAAAGTTTGTATCTGTCTTGTGTGAAACTTGTATGAAAAGCAAACAAGAGTGAAAACAGATATAAGGTCCCTTGAAAAATTATGTAAATGAAACTTGTATGTTTTGGATATTTACTAAAACAATATATGAAAGTAATGAGAAAGTGGCCACTTTCATGAGTAAATCATATAAGCCTTATATGATTCACTACATGAAGTAGGCCACATCTGATGCAAGTCTTTTATAAGTTTTTTCTATTTCTTTTCCATATGGGCAAAGAGTGAAAAGAGAGGGAAGGCGATCTGGACTGACGGGGTGGAGTTCCTAGAAGGCTGATCAGGAGATTCAACAGTTACAAGTACCTTGGCTCCTTAAAACACATCATCTCTCTTCAAGCAATGGAAATAGGGAGGTGGAGGATTAATGAATGTCAGAGCCACAATCCAACATGAAACATGAAGCATCCGTCTATTATTTCTATTCTATCTGTACATCTGTTACAGCTCCTGCACTGTAAAATGTAATTCTAGATGTTTGTTATTTCAACATATTATTCTATATCAGTTTGACGATAGATGACTGAAGTTGTTGTTATAACATAGAATTACAAGTTAAAAACGTCCCAATTACACCAAAAAAACCTAACTTGAAAACTCATGTCCAGCTAAATCAGAAACTTATGTGAACTTGACAATGTGGGTAAGTTGAGCACAGCAGGATTCAAAACTGCCTCACGTGACTGCTACCGAGGTGCATCATGGGGAATTGGCAGTTAACGACATGCTCACTTTACTTGGACGTTTTCTAATCGTCTTCTTTGGAATATGCTTTCAAGGTGAGTAACATTGGTTATAACTATAAGGAAAGAGAGCTACAAAAGTTGGAACATGTTTTGAATTTATGGCATGACGTGGGTTTTCTCTTTTACCGAAATGTTTGCTTTAGCTAATGTAACTTTAGCCGACAAGGTCCAGCTTGTGTGTCATGACCAAACTTGACCTAATAAACTGACACATGGCCTTTTTATGGGTTTAATGTGGCACTGACCAAATCACAAGTATTGTGCCGCTAGCTTTAAGGTTTTGCACTCAACCACTGTTGCGATATTAGCAAGCTAACTCAGCTAATTAATAAAGCTTATTTCATATTGTCTCTGTACTTGTAAATTTCTTTCAAGTTCACAGGCTGTTGTATTTTGGTGGAAGTTCATTTTGGCAATATTTCCAATAACTGACTGGGTTCAAAAGAACTTTTGGCAGGACTCCGATGCTTGTTGTCATCTGTTTACCCCTATGTAATCACTTAAGTTGTTATTAACTGCTGCATGCTAAGCTGCAAGAGTGCACTGAGGACTGAGACAAAATATGGTCTACAAACCAGCATTATATTAGTTTTTATCAGATAGTCCTCCAGTGTGTTTTTTTGTTGCTTTAATTCTATTGTGCAGTTATTTGTTACCCTGAAATGCTTTATGCTTAACAACAGCTCACTATTTTAACTTATTTTTGAACTCTTGTGACTAGTATGACTAGATTGTGTGAGTTTCCATACTAAAAGAGCTGTAGTGATAAAATAATTGGCATCAGAGACACTGAGTTTTGGCATGGTATACTGCAGAAGTTTTTTTTTTTTTTTTTTTTTGCATAATTTACCTTTTAATTAAACTGCATTCCCTGTATTGTAACAAAACTAATATTGTTTATATGTCAGAAAATTAGCAAACATGAATAAATGGCGAAAACAATATAATTATAACATATATTTTTATTTTACTTATTTTAGGTGTGTGAAGCCAAACTTGATGCTGGGGATTTATTTTTGTCAGTGGAGTCAAATGGTAAGTTACAATTTGTGCATTTTGTCATACTGGAAACACCACAGATTATATTGTAACTTAATAGCTCTGTAGAACAAATGATATAAAGATTGTAGTGTCAGGGTACTTCTTAAGAAGTAATATGGCACTATTGATGATCACATGCAGGTGGCATAAACTAAATATTCAGACGTGTTACCAACAAATGATTCATTAACAAAAGCAATGGAGCAGACTGTTTAGGTTCTTGTGGTTGTAATAACATCCATAACTGCAAGTTTGTCATTAATTTATTTTCACAGGTCTAGATGATCACATCTGTCTTTGTCATTTAAATGAGGTGGACTTGCAAACTTTGCGCTCTTTTGGGTAAATTGCTGTCCACTACATATACACAGAATGTGCACAGTATTTCAGATCTAAAAGGGAGTATGTAATGGACTTGCTGGCTTTAATGTAAAAAGCCTGTTGTGTAACTTTAATGAGGCAGTTGGACTAAAACAGTATTGCTCACAAGGTAAATGTCTGAGGAATAAGGAAATTGTTACTTGTCCTTTTACTCAGTGTTCTTTTTAATCGCACGTTTACTAAAGTTTTACATCACATAAGTCATTTTCACAATCATTCTACTTTAAAAGATTTCGAGACAGAGCTTATTGTTCTGTGAACTTCCTTGTTTGCTGAACTGCAGGTAAAGTGCATCTTTTGTTTGTTTGCTTTTGTGTGTTTGTGTTTTCTCTAATGGGTCTCAGATGACTGTTTGCTTAAATTTGGGTCTCAAAGAATCTTTTTTATTCTGCCTGTACTCTCCACCCCTCTTCTTCTATTGCTCAGGTTGAAGCAGAATTTGCCCGTCTTACATCTGTTGACCTGAAAGGGTTCCTTTTGCTGTGCTTGACCATTATGGAGAGGTTCGTGGAGCTGTAGAAAATCAAGAGCGGCATAGGAGGGCTAACTAGGCTCATAAGATGCTTCGGTGATGATGTAAGTGTTCAACTGCGAAATCTAATCCTTTGTTTAAGTTTTAGGTTATCCAGTTCAACTGATGAACTCATTGAAAGAAAGCTGATAAGTAAAGTCTGTCATCATATTTCACAACTGGACATTTAGTGTGGTAACTTTTACAGAATCTATGTATATTGGTGGTAGGTTGGATATCATATTCTACTTGAATGTCCTGATAAGCCTGATTCAAAATCTCCAATGACAATCATATATTGATGGAATTATGCATCAAAAAGCTGTGAATTTGGAGCTGTCTACATGCTTTATAAACACTGTTTAAAAAATGTTTTGGTTTTGTTTTTGACTTCTTTGACCAGAGCCCTACACAAAGGAAGAGGACAGAGGACCTAATTTTCTAAAGGAAGATCCCTCACACACTTTCAAGACTGTGAAGGTTAGCATTGTTTCTTTTAGTAAATTTAATAATGACAGCACCACAGTGGATTTTAATGAAACATGTGGCATCTATGAAACAATAGATGCCACATGATAACATGTGTACTTTTTCCTCACCAAATGTATTATTACAAGATCTTTGACACTGGATTTGGTCTGGGTTTCAGAGTAACTAACTGGCAAGCTAGCATTGATATTATTAGTGTCTTGTGTTTATTCATGTCTTCACCAGGGTCTTTGACATTTCGCTCCTGTACTGTTCACTTCAGCTTTACGTTTGATTTCTCACATTGTATATTGTAATGGCAGAGATATTAGGATATTTAAGGGCCTGCAGTGGCTGCTACAGCTGTGGGGGCAATACTTTGGTGAAATGTCCTGGACCCTGGAAAAGAGACTGTGTAGACTGGGTAAGCAATTAAAGGTTACTGGCCGAGAGTCATTGGGCAGCTGGGTAAAGGTGGATGTTGATATTCAGTGCCAATTATGCAACCTGTTCAGCCATGTCTATATGCTCTTTTTTCATGCTGTTAATATAGGGGGAAAAATAAACTTTAATCAATAAACTGATTAAAGAAGCATTGTCTATGGAGCCATAATCTGATCCTGTAGTGTAGCTGCAGTTTGCACATTTCATGTATTCTCAGCCAGATTTGGTTTAGAGCACAGCCAATATTTAGCATAAGTAGATTTAAATTCACACACTGGTGATGGCAAGCTACATTGTAGCCACAGCCGCCCTGGGCGCACTGACAGAGGCGAGGCTGCGGACACTGGCACCACCAGGCCCTCTGACCACCACCAGTAGGCAACAGGTGAAGTGTCTTGCCCAAGGACACAACGACTGAAACTGTCGGAGCCGGGCTCGAACCGCAACCTTCCGATTATAAGACGAACTGTCAACTCTTGAGTCACGATTCAGTCATCCACCCATGTGTGTGAATGACTGAATGTGTAAAGCACTTTGGAGTCCTTAGGGACTAGTAAAGCGCTATACAAATACAGGCCATTTACCATTTAAATTGAAAATTTTGTTTGAATTCTGCAATTGAAGACATGCTCAGTTATTTATGAACATGGTCTTTGTTTAAAGCAAGAAATGGATTTGTAACATGGGGGTGCATATCTCATTCTGAAAAAACTTTAACAACTAATAAGTGTTACCCAAAGCCAATCACCATCATCCAACGCATCAGTATGGCTCTTCTTTGGAAAAACATGAATTGTTAAGCACAAGGGATATTGTGTAATTGTAATTGTGTAATTTTTTTTTTTTTTTTTTTGTCTTTGAACCCTTTTATAGCCGACAGGTATTGAAGACACGTTTTCTAAGAGGATGAAAGTTGGCATTGCGATGGTGAAAGAAGAAGACATCATCGATGTGTTGGTTGTCCTTGAGGCGGCAGTAATCCTGTCTAATCTGAGGGATGTCTCAAGTGCCATTTCCATGCTGATGGGCCTTCTTTTTGCCCTCAACATACACTATCCAAAGGAACTTAAGGACATCTTTGAAGCCATTCAGAACATCCTAATGAACATTGGTGGAAGGCAGTGCGTGGTCTAAGAAACAGACTCTTGCAGAAAGCCATGCAGAACTGTAATTGTATGCTCACAGCATACAATTGCCTTAGTGTTAAGGACAGTTTTTATTTTACTGTTTGTTTTTTTATTCTTGCAAGTTCTCATTCTCACTTTTGTATGTCACTAAATGACTACACTTTACATTCCAGATTAGACAATTACTCATTTGTTCATGGTTTAAGAAACTTATGTGAACAACAATATAATGGTGGACTCTGCAGATGCTTATCTCATGCAAGTCAGTAGTTTTTCCTTTGTTTTGCAATTGAGCAGACTCAAACTGATGTTTCTGAAATATTCATATTATCAAATGTTTCAGAAGCATGCACTCATTTTCAGAGATATTGGTTCTGTGGAATTTGTTGCAATTGTAAACGAAGACAAATACAAGAGTTTGATGTCTTAGTTGTTATAAACTGATCTTTACTGTCACTTATCAAAGGTTTTGTACTATTTTAATATTTCACGTTTTATGCTAACAGGTGTGAATGAGCACAATGAAGTTTAAAAATTTTGCAAATGTAAAGAATAACTTTTCTAAAATAGCAAGTGTCCCGTTGATACATTACATTAATGCAGACTTTATGTTGTTACTTCACAAGAATCACTACTGCTCCTAGAGTATTGGTCAGAATTTAATCTTCACCCAAACTGGGCTCAAGACCAAGTTCAAATTTATTGTTTCACAGGGAGCAGCCTTTGAGTTTTGATGGATTGTGAGCCTGATGAGCTACGTCACTGATTTTTCTGTTTCTCAGATGACTAAGATGGCACAATAAATGGTGAATGTTGGGCGCTCATGAGTAATTGTCTTGTCATGTTCTTAAAACAAACTTATGTACTATACTTGTATGAAATGATCAGATAGACTTTAATGGAATCTGTGGGTTTTTATTTTTTTTTCTGTAAACAACAAAAAATTAATTTAAAGGAATGTAGATATTTAAACCTGAGATCTAAGATAAACTTAACAGGTAGTTTTGCTGAAATGGATGTTAGAAAGCTTAAAAAACAAAAAAAAACTTAAGATGTTTAATACACATTTTTCTTTACATCCAGTCAATCAACTCTGATAATTAAAATGAAACTGATTTACAAGTTCACTCAGCTACCTTAAGGAGCTCAGTTAATTAATAAACTTAAATCAACTTAGCTATCAAATTATGTTAGTTAAGCTAAAATAGATTCCTAAGTTAAAAGAACTACTAAAGTATTTGAATTAACTAAAAAACCCAAGTCAACTGAACTAGGACAAGAGTTTAAACAATAGATTATTTTAATTTAGCTGAAAGGGTTTTCCCAAGTAAAGATGACAATTAAAGGAGTTGAACTGACTAACAAATCTCAGTCAACTAAACTAAGACGAAAGTTTAGACAACATGTGATTTTTCATTAAGATAACAATTGGTTGTGTTATAAGAACAAACTCTATTTCTTGACTTAACTTAAAATTTTAAGGCAGCCCTGTACCTGATATTTTTAAGTTGAAACAACAAGTTATATTTTACAGTGTGGATAACATTCTCCATAAAATACTTTTGGAAATGATTACTTCATCGTTTATATATAAGACCTATCTGTTGTTGGACTGCAAGTGCTCCCTGAATGCACAATTGAAATCATTAGAACCACAGCAGAAAGTAACTGGATCTTGACTTATATGTATGAAACTTGTTAAACTGGCTCTAAATAAAAAGTGTTGAAATGCTAGAACAAACAAGTTTCCAGACATCGTCTTCAAAACATCCATTGTGTTATTATAGGGTGCGATATGTTTTTGGAATCCAGTACAGCAGGCATTTTAACATGCTGAGGGCCTTCTCATGAACCACAAGGTCTTCTTCTGTTTGCACTTTTGATTCAGTAACAAAATATCAGCAGTCAACAGAGCTTGTGTCTCACAACTCCTTTCTTTCTTTTGTCCTGTATGGCCTTTCACGTCTCAGGTTTCATTTGAACCAGGAACTGTCCTACATACAGTATATGTTATTTAAATGAGATTAGTAAAATGCAACACTACGAAAGATTTCCTGTTTTATGTTCAGGATTATGAATGCAGCTGCATTAGTGAAACATTTAAATAGTGATACCTGTGTTTCAAGTCTATGATTAAAGACAGAACACACAAAAAGTCAAATATAGCGGGGTAGATGTGGGATTTAAAAGTATATAACTAAAGGAATGGAGAGGTGGGATCTTAAACGTGTATTGTAGGGTCTTTAGCATACAATATAACCAAACTTAAGGTAACTGTTGCTGTTATTCAGTGCTATATTAATAAAATTGAATTGAACTAAATACCTGGTTCTGAATTTCTACTTTTGCTGTGGTCATGAGTTTTAAATACCTAACCAACCAACTAACAAAAATAGCAAAGCAATAATTCAGTGGAATATAATGCACAGCTACTTGTTATTACCACCACTGAGCTGGAAAATTAGTGGAAGGTGGTTGCAGTTTTCACTTAACAGAAACATTCAGGTCAGGGGCTACATAAAATTAAAAGCTGTATTTACCGTTGTTTAGAGAGTGGCAAAGCAGCAATTTTGATGCCAAACAACAGAGAGGGTTATATACATGCAATATATATGTGTAAAGCGCTTTGGGATCCTTAGGGACTAGTAAAGCGCTATACAAATACAGGCCATTTACCATTTACAGGCCATATATATATATACATGTGCAAATAACATGTTGTGAAATCACATTTGTGGCATAATCTAAACTATTTTGGGGGACATGAGCCATGACATGAAAAAGTCTTTGTATTATTTCTTGACTATAACTATCTTAAAAAATGATGTTTTGCAAATCTGTTTCAAAATATTGTTGGAGTTGGTTTTATGAACACAGTGAATCTGTCTCTTCCACTGCAAAGACTCTCTCAAGCATTAGTGAAACCTCAACAAGAGTGACTGTGGAGGTTGCATGTATGTAAGTTGTTTATCCAGCTTTAAACTAACAAAATGACAAAAACTGACAAAATGCCGGAACAAAGACGTTCCAAAGAAACTGTTTCTAAAACACCTGCTGTATTTTTCTGGGTGTGAGGCTGTGGTTGGAGCCTAAGCAGGTATTTGTGGCATTTGGAACAAGACAATCTGAAGGATTTCTGAAGAAGAGCAAGCAAATGTTTGTGCTAGTGATAAATAAAAAATAGTCTCAGCAGCTGAAGCAAGTGTCTAACTTTTACATACTATGACTTCTAATGTGTCATGTTTGTAGAAACACTTTTTCTACAATACAATACATTTTTAATCACACATCCGTTTAACATGTATAAACAGCCTCTTTGATTAAATGAATTTTCTCTGAGTAAATAAATAATAAATGTATGATTTATCTTTAATGATGTTTCAGAGAGCAGGGAAAGTGCAATTTTGAGGTTTTACAGCACTCATTTTTGGAGAAAAACATTTATTATCACACAATATCATCTGTTTTTTTCCTAAGATGTAAAAATAGAACAACCATCCATATTTAAATATAAATTATTGAATGGCAAGAACATTGAAGAACTTTTCATATAACAATATACAAATATTACAACCACTAATCAATACAACCACTAACTAATCTTCATTCTGGATAATAATAATAATTAAATTCCAGTCATATCTCTTACTGTAGCAGTAACACTGTAGGCCAAACTGCCTCATCGGCTTATCTGTAATCTTTTTTCTTTTTTGAAGGAGGAGCTTATGGGAAACTGATGTCTGTCTTTGTTTTTCAGTCTCTGTAGAGTATATAAATGGATACATTTATGTGTAGTGTCACTATCTGGGAAAACAAATCTTCACATTATGATGAAGCTGATTCTTTCCCTGACTCTCTTCTGCGCAATCTGCAGAACAGGTACATCATCTTGTTCTTAAATTTAGATTTCAAACATGTAAGGTTTGTAAATTTTTTTAAAAGGGAATATAAATGTTATCCTGACTAATTATTAACTGGATCTAACGTCAAATCATGCTTGAAAACACTATGTAAAGAGTTTTTTTTGCTCACCATTATTGTATGTTGTATATTATAAGACCCGTTAAAGCATTTCAAGCAATAAAGTGAAACCCAGCTATCCTCATGAATGTGAATGAAAATGTGATCACAATTTCACTTTTTTTCTTCACAGCGGGAGCCCTTCAGTGTTTAACCTGCAAAGATGTGACATGTTTAACTACAAACCCAGTTATGTGCACTATAGAGAAGGCCTGCGTGACAGCTTCTATTCTAGGTCTCTTCTTTATTCCATCTTTTACTTTTTTACATGTACTGGGAGGTTACATCAATGTTAACAAACTCCACTTTGATTCTGCAGTGACATCATCTGGAATTAAGGTACCACAAATCATCAGGGGTTGTGCACCAGACTTCGCGTGTCCAGTCTTAGGCTCTCAGACATATTCAGCAAACCTGGGTATTTTGAGTGCAGCTGCATCTGTTGAATGCTGCAACAAAAACGACTGCAACTTAAATATTTTGCCTGGCAAGTACAGTTAGAGTTTCTATATGAAAAGAAAACACAAGCTGAATAACAGATGGAATCCTGCCATCTTCTTGATGTGGTCTGTTAAATCTGAGTCACTGTAATGTTTTCTGTTTTTGAGCAAGATTTTGTCTTTCTTTCCTATTTCAGTCCCTGCAGATCAGAGCGAGAACAATCTGAAGTGTTTTTCATGTGACCCCGGCTCCACTCAGTGTAACTCTACAGTGAAGTGTAGTGGAGTAGAGAATCGCTGCTTTCAAGCATTTGGTAAGTTTACCAAATCTTCTCTTCAAACCTGTTTTGCTTCCTTGAAATATTTCATACAATTTTGTATTTTTGTAATTTGAAAAATGAAACATCAACGAAAAAAAAAGTTTTATAATTAATGAAAATTAAAATAATCTATACCATACTCCCTCTCAGCAATGTTTTTACAATTAGCCTCATTGAAATATTTTTGTTAAAAAATTGAAAAATCCCTTAAATATCTAGCAGTTGCTTTATCAGCTGAATTTGCTGTCACTGAACAAGAATTTTGTGAGAAACTTTTTTGAAATAGTGAGCAGATTTTGGTGTGTAAGGTATTATTCTCTCACTGAGGTAAGACAAATGTCAATTTCTGACACTAATACTAGAATAAAAACACAGCAGTGGTATTACACAGGCAAAAGTCAACTTGTATTCTAATTAAAATCAGTAAAAAAAAAAAAAGTTCCCAGGAGATGACAAATAGAACAGATGGATTAGAAGAGTGGCAACAAGGGAAAAACATTATCTGGACATCTTGAGAATTTTGAAACAGATTTTTTTAAAGAATTTATTGTAAATATATGTTTTAAATTGTTGAAAACCTTGGAAATTTAAATAAAGCTTTCACTAGCGGGTGTAAAAACAACATGTGATTTTATGTCCAAAAATATCTGTGTTCTGTTCAAGTGTTTTTACTTTAATGGAATACCAATTTGTACCACAAGATCGTGTGCTGAGCCAATACAACCCATTAAAAAATGTTTGTTGGCCTGGAAAAAGGCTAAGTCTCTTGATGAAATAAGGGAGCTGGTAAAACACACCCTGCTGGTTAATGTTGTGATTACCTACCTACTGTAGAGGGTTTTTGCTTAAAGCATCTTTAAATACTTTCTTCTTGATTTAGCAAAATGGCAAAAAGTAATTTCTATAAAGATTAAATTCTGAAATGATGATTTGTATCTACAGTGCCATCAGGTATCAGCACTTCAGTTCCAGTCAAGGGCTGCATGTCTGAAAACATCTGTACAGCAGTGTCCAACCTGTCAAGTCTCCCTGTCTTGAATCTTGGGAACGTCAGCTGTTGTGATAACAATTTGTGTAATACTGCTCTAACAACAACAACAACATTCATCTATCTTCTATTTGGACTCATCTATATTATCTATTAGAGCAAAATAAAAAGGCATGAAACACCTTTGAAGCATCAGAAAGGCTCAGAAAAAACACCTTTTTCAAGACCTGATTGGGCTTACGAAATCCAAATTTAGATAAAAGAGGCTGGAGTCTGTCTGAAGCTGAGATTTAATAAAAAGGCATCAATATAAGACAAATTAAAAAAAATCTGCATACATACCAATATTTACTCAATATATATCAAACTTTCTTCATATTTTCTTTTTTATTTTAATTATCAAGAGAATTAAGCGTTTTAAAGGCTTGTGTGAAATGTGGAACTGGAGCAATTCTTGTAGCAGGAAAAATAGTATCAATTTCTGAAAATAATGAAGACTAAATAATAAAATAATAAAATGCATAAAAAGGAAAAATGAATGAATAAAAACAAGAAAAAAAATCAGTTTGAAATGGATATGAATTTTATTTATTGTTTTGTTTTTTTCATGTCATGCTGGTGGTCATACTTAAGCCAAACAAAATACAATATAAAAGGAGGAAATAAAAACAATAAACATTTACATGGTGTCCTGTCTGTGTTTGGTAATGACAGTGTGCCTTGACATATCCTCCAAACCGTACTGTAACTGGCTGTTAAAGTAATGGCACAAACTTAGCTTTAAGAGCTATGAGTAACGGTGTGTTCACACTGAACGTGATAGACGCGAACAAAAACGCGCCAGACACCCCTAATTTGCCGCGTGCACATTCGCACCTCAACGCGTGTCCAATGCGAATCAATCACGCGTCAAAATATGCAATTTTAATGTGCGTGAACCCGAAATGTGGGAGGAATGTGGGAGGAAGTTGTGCCAGACGGTATCTTTGCAAGATGGCAGCTGTCGATCTAGCACTTGAAGAGAGAGTCTCCCTTCTATATTTACTGTGGAGAGCAGAGCAGCGGCGTAAAGGACGTCCTCGCCGTACCTGGGTCCATCAGGTCCTCCAGAGGCGTGAGCAGTTTGGTGAGTTTCACCATTTGCTCCAGGAGCTGCGCCTGGACGACGGCCGCTTTCAGCGGTACCACCGTCTTTCACTCGCCCAGTTTGAGGACCTGCTGTCCCGCGTCGGTATCAGCATCGCCCGCCAAGACACCAACTACAGGGGCTCAATCCCACCTGCAGAGCGCCTGTCTATCTGCCTGCGGTTAGTAAAAGTGTTTAATACGGTAGTCCTTTATTGATACCTGTGCTAATATATGCTAAGCTATCTGTTTATACACTGCTAACATGGATGTGCTATGCTGTCAGTGAATGCCGTCGTTGTTTACTGATAGCAAACTGTGGTGTGATGCTCGAAAGGTCTCATCAAGTCCCAATTTAATTCGATTTATGCTGTTATCAGTGTTTGCAATGATAGCATGGCTGTGGTGTCTTATGTGGTATGAGGACCACTGTGGGTTAATCTTTGTAGTGATACTCACACATTGATATTTGAGAAGTGAAAAGAAGTTTACTGGATTTACAAAAAGTGTGCAATAATTGTTTAAACAAAATCAAGCAGGTGCATAAATTTGGGCACCACAAAAAAAGAAATGAAATAAATATTTAGTGTATATCAATGTGTGTGTCTCCTATGTGATATATACGAGGGGCCTTTGTCTGGACGTGCTTCCCATCCAGAGCTCCACAGCAGAGAGGGAAGTTCCAGCGTTCCTGGAATCCCTCTGTGATGGACCGCCAGTCTCCAGGTGAAGGCACAGCCATGAAGTCGTCCACTAGACAGTCCCAGATGGCCGTCGCTATCTGGGGGGTGATCTGGCACACCGTGGACACACCGACTCTGAAACTGAACGCGATGGTCCTGAAGGAGCCCCCGGTGGCAAGGAACCTGGACAAAATTGTTCAAAATGAGTATTATGTGTACTGCAGTTACAAAATACATTATTCAAATTCCAAAATACTTTTGTGATGTCAGATTTAAATTACAAAACATAAATCTTACATAAAACATTTTGTAATTATAAGGATAATTACATGATATATATTAGATATAATATAAAACAGTCAGTTGTGTTTTGTTTTAACTTTACCATATCACAATTTGATTGGTAGCAACTTTTACCCCTACAGTGAGCCAATCACTCATAATTCCTAGACATGTCAATCAGGTAGGAATGAAGAAAGACATTAATAGAAATAAAGAGTTGTATGTTGACATGTAGGCCTTTCCTTGCTTAAATCATTGTTAATATTTTTGAAAAATTAACCTGTGATAAGACATAGCTTATCAAGATAGAATATGCTAGATAGAACCATATAACTAAAGATGAACCAAACTGTTCACAATTTTATCTAGCTCTCAGTTTTAAGAAAGGCTGGTGACCCCTGTCATAGAGTCTGACAGCTGCGGGGATTACATACAAATATTCAACTATACCAGAATTAAACCAGGTCTAAATAAAAAAAAAAAAAGGAGTGAGTATCACTACAAAGATTACCAACAGTGGTCCTCATACCACAGTTTGATATCAGCAAACACCGAGAGCATACATTGATAGACACCACAGCCATGCTATCATTGCTAACACTGATAACAGCATAAATCGAATTAAATCAGAACTTGATGAGACCTTTCGAGTATAATTACAAATATTATAAACAGTCGTCTCCATACCACAGTTTGCTATCAGTAAACACTGACAGCATTCACTGATAACATACCACAGCCATGTTAGCAGTGTATAAACGATAGTTTAGCATATATTAGCACAGGTATCAATAAAGGACTACCGTATTAAACACTTTTACTAACCGCATGCAGATGGACAGGCGCTCTGCAGGTGGGATTGAGCCCCTGTAGTTGGTGTCTAGGTGGGCGATGCTTGGACCAACGCGGGACAGCAGGTCCTCAAACTGGGCAAGGGAAAGACGGTGGTACCGCTAAAACCTGCCGTCATCCAGGCACAGCTCCTGGAGCAAATGGTGAAACTCACCAAACTGCTCACGCCTCTGGAGGACATGATGGACCCAGGTACGGCGAGGATGTCCTTTAAGCCGCTGCTCTGCTCTCCACAGTAAATAGAGAAGGGAGACGGATCTGCACGGATAGCTGACCCCTCAGGCCCTATTCTCTGTAGTTATTTCATTGTTGTGGCTTTCCTAGCAGCCTCTTCATGGGTCCCCATTTACCTGTGGGATTCCAAGGTATGTGTAGCTTTTCTCGATGTCTGCAAAGGAGGGATATTATACCCCTTATGTCAAACTGAGTGATTTGTGGCCACGATAAATTATTCACGAGCTCAGGAAGTAATAAAGGAAGTAATAAAAATATGATATTCATAAAAATATGATATTAATAAAATTATGATATTCATCCAAAAATATGGTAGTTCATTGCTCATTGAGTTTCCAAAAATAAATTATTTGATTATTAAAAAATAAAGTTTTTATATCAAATAGCATTCTTTTATTTTTAAGCCATTAAAAAGTTTTTACTTTTTTATGGTTAAAAAACGCCATCTGGTGGTGGGTCAGCGCGTGTGTGCGCGCGTGCGCGCCCCCGCACTTGTGTGTCTGTGCGCGCTCGTGCGCGCCTGTGTCTGGGCCCGTGCTTGTGTCTCTAGGCCCGCGCCTGTGTCTGGGCCCGTGCTTGTGTCTCTGGGTCCGTGCTTATTTGTGTGAAAATGTGTTAAACCAGAGTAAAAGTGCTTAGTTAAACTTGTGCTTTTGGAACGTTCAGTATGGCGGGAGATACAGGTTGCATGCCCCGTTGGAAAACTTTATTTCAATTTATTTGCATTTGTTTAATCCGAACAAAGAAAATGAGAATCAAAGTCCGAGTCACAAACGCTCGCGATCCCTGAAAAACTACCCCAAACATAAGCGCACCGCGGCTCCCACCAAAAACCTCCTGAAAAACCCTCCGTCTTTCTCCAAAAAACGCACAACAACAACAACAACAAAAACCCTAGAATAACTCGATAAAACTCTCGCGGCTCCAACTCAACCCTTAGGCAAAAATAAGCTCCTGAAAAAACCCTCCGTATTTTAGCCAAATACGCACAACAACAAAAAAAATCCCTAGAATAACTTAGGGAACCCTCTATACCCAAAAACCTTAGTATATTCGAAAACAGGGGAAAACTCCTGAAAAAACCCTTAGTCTTTTTTCTTCAAACGATCCCCCTTCCTCAAATTCAGCTCAAAGTCTAAGTTCTCCCTTCGCTCTTATTCGCACCGAGCCAGCGCACAGAGAAAAAGCGATTGTCCTACTCCCCGGCTCAGCTCCCGAATGCTGCTTACCTCGTTTCGAAATTTGCGCTGGAGACCAACTCCGCCTCCGAGGCGTGTCTAACTTCGCCCCGCTTCCCCCGGCGCCTCTTTCCTTATGTGCATATCAATCGGTAAGTGTTAATCTTCCTGTCTAACTACATTTTTTGCACTTTCCTTTTAACCATTCTGTCAAACCTTTCATCTTCAAAAACCATGCAAAATAGGGTTTGTAACACTTGGAATACACTTTAAAAAATATATATATAAGCTCTACTTTAACATTCGGAGCTAAAAGTACTTTAGTACACTATACTCTAGCAGCAATCATGGCCTCATCAGGTACCCCATTTTCTTACTCTTGTTCATATTATGCTTACATTTTTACTGTTTTGCCTGTTTCTAATACTTGTTGTTATTTCTTTTTAGACTCTGAAATAAGCGTGCTCACCTCTACTCTCAGTGATTCTCTCGATCAAATTGGTAGGTTTGTTTCATTCTTGTTCTCCGTCTTAACAGCTAATTGTACAAGAAAAAATAACATTAACCCTCTTTTCATTTTATCAAACTTTTTTTAGACATCTCGGATTTGGATAACTCTCTCTTCCCGAGGACTCCGAGTTCTTCTTCACCAGTGCTCCAGCCCATCACGCCCCCATACCAGCGACCCTCAGGGAAGAATATTCGTCTTTCCGATTGGGAAAGGCATGAGCTGTTCTCAATGCTAGGTTGTCCCGCTTCTTCCGGCCACAGCTCCAAACCCACCGGCGCTTCTTCTTTCCCGTGACCCTCGGGGAAAAATATTCGTCTGTCCGCCTGAGAGAGGCAAGATTTGCTCTCCGCGGTTGGTCCTCCAGAGCAGCGCTTCAGGCAGACGAAATTCGCAGCGAAACACGGTCAGTCTCTAAGTTCTCACTTTTTTATTTATTTCTTTTTTTTCTCATTTTATAAAAACTATCCTTTTGTATTTAACATAACTAACTGTTTGTTTCAACCCTCAAACTGTTAGGTCTACTTAAGCATCTCAGGAGGAACAGGACGACCGGCAGGACCACAAGGATAAGGACCACAAGGACAAGGCGCAGACGGCATCAGCTCGCTTCTATCGCTCTTCGAGCAGTATGTCTCGTCGCTGAATTAATTCCGCTCATCATATAAAAAAGCTTTTTTTTTCCTTTGTTTTTCAAACAACGGTGTTTTTTTTTACATATTCTTGTCACTCAATAAAACTGGTTAACCAGGAACATGATATTACAGAGCCATTTCTTGCTTTAGAAATAGCGTTAGCTAGGTTAAATCAAAATACTGTTCATTAACAGAATACACCTCCACAAAGCAGTGAGCAACCTGATGTGATCAACAACAATAATAATGACCCTGTAGAAATGCTTAATTTAGCTCTAGCCCGATTAGCGTCTAGTGAAAGTGTCTTGCAAAATAACTCTCAAAGTTTGGGTGTGGAGCATAGTGAGATCCAAACAGAGTCAGACGCGGTTCATTCTCAACTGAGTCTGACACAAAACATTTCCTCATCCGATCCGTTTATAGCGCTTAATTAGGCTTTAGCAGCCTTGGCAGAAATACAGGATGAGGTTCAAATACCGCTAGAGTTATTGAGTCAAATAAACAGGTTAAATGAAAATCGTTTCAATGATTCTCATAGCCAACAATCGCTAGTCTTTTCCCCAAACAATGTTCATTCATCTACTAACGAGCCACTCAACCACAGCCCACCCCTACAGTCGTTAAGCCGTTTCAATGAGTCTAATCACCAACAATCGTTAGTCTTTTCCCCAAACAATGTGTCTGCTAACGAGCCGCTTAACCATAGCTCCGCAAACAATGATCGTGATCATTTCTTTCAACAAGGCGGTAATCCAGAGCAGAGTTGCGCCAGCAATTCACCACAACCGTCTATAATTGTTAGAAATAAATTTAATAACGTTGAAATTAGAGAAATTTTGAATTTCCCGCCTCCAGACGATATACTCAATTCGGAATTGATCTCGAGAATGGAATCATAACATGCATAAACGATCAGTGTGGTTGTGTGAGGCAGCGGCACTCTGAAGCGCATTTCAAGTCTCAAGTTGCCATTTATTATCGGTGACAAGGCCTGGCTGTCATCTGACAGATTCATATTGAACACAAACAGAGTATATCCTTGTTCAAATTCCTGTCTGTCAATGCACAAGGACAGATCTTTCAGGTTCCTCCCGGTAGCAGTGTACAGGCTGTAAAACTCTGATGGAGTGATTCTCAGCAAAATTGGGTTGAAACGCTTTGGCTGGTATTTGTTTACTCTCATGACACAAAGCCAAAAACTCTAAATTGTTATGCTGGAAATTGAAAGGGCATAAATCATATCGACCTGTAAAAGCCTCATGGTTAACCATGCCTATGACAAGATACTGGGGCAGTGAACCCAGAAACAGATTCTCATGATGTGATATCCACGAATTCTGGGGTATTGAAAATGTTTTTACATTAATCCGGGAGATGGGATACAATGCATTGGCTTGCATGAGAGCGGATACAATACAATACAATACAATTTTATTTATATAGCACATTTAAAAACCCGAAGGCACACCAAAGTGCTTCACAGTAACATGTAGAGTCAACATAAATCAATAACAGGGTACAAATCAGGCACTAGCACAGACAGGATAGAGGCACTAACAGACCAGGAGATTTAGGTAAATACAAAATCTGCTAAGACAAAAACAGCAGTAAAATTAATAAAAAATAATAATAAATTTAATAAAATCTAATAAAAGATTTAACAGATTAAAATTTAAAAGATTAAAAGGGTGTTAACTGGTCAGGAAAGCCAAGTCAAACAGATTTGCTTTTAATCTTGATTTAAAGGATTGGACAGAATCCAAGGCTCGAATAGAAGCAGGGAGGCTATTCCAAAGTTTGGGTGCAGCTGAAGCAAAGGCACGATCGCCTCTGGTCTTCAGTCTAAGCTTAGGTTGGGCCAGAAGTAATTGATCTGATGATCTTAATGCACGACAAGGGGTGTGCAAATTAAGGAGATCAGTGAGGTAGCTGGGTGCAGTGTTATTCAGGATTTTAAACGTGAGTAACAAGATTTTAAACTCAATACGATATTTGATTGGTAACCAGTGTAGATCGACAAGAGCTGGAGTAATAGGGTCAAACTTCCTAGTTCCAGTAAGAAGGCGAGCCGCAGCATTCTGAACGAGTTGCAGCCTTCAAGAGAGAAGGCTGGGAGACCACAGTAGAGGGAATTACAATAATCTAACCTGGAGGTCACAAAAGCGTGGATAAGTTTTTCCAGGTCCCTATGTGGTATATAATGCTTAGCTTTAGAAATCTGGCGCAGTTGAAAAAAAACCAGATTTAACTACAGATGATACTTGCTTATCGAGCTTAAAGGAGCTATCCAAATAAACACCCAGGTTACGCATAGAGTCAGAGAGAGAGTTAGCTAGGGGCCCCAGCAGGGCAACAAGCTGGTCTCGAGGAATATGGCTGTCGAACAACATAACTTCAGTTTTTTTCTCATTTAAAACAAGAGAATTTTCTGACAGCCAATCTTTAACCTCACTCAGGCAATCATACAGAGAGTTCAGTGATGCTGACAAATCATCAGTCAGTTGACAGTAGATTTGAATGTCATCAGCGTAAAAGTGATAGGAAATATTGTATTTTTCAAATATGGAGCCCAAGGGTAGCATATACAAAGAGAATAATAAAGGGCCCAAGACAGACCCTGGGGCACACCACAGCAGAGAGGGGCAACAGAGGAAGAGTATCCTCCTATCACAACAGAGTAGGATCTGTCAGTGAGGTAAGAATTGAACCAATTAAGGGCAGAACCCTTGATGCCTACAACATGCTCTAGCCTCATCAAGAGTATATTATGATCAACCATGTCAAAGGCTGAAGACAGATCCAGTAAAACTAAAACGGCAGGGCGACCAGAGTCAGCAAATATAAGAAGATCATTATAGACTCTTAGCAGGGCCGTTTCAGTGCTATGGTGAGGCTTAAAACCAGACTGGTATTTGTCTGTGATATTATTTGCAACTAAATAAGCCTGTATTTGGAGAAAGACGGCTTTCTCTAAAATTTTTGATAAAAACGGAAGCTTCGAAATTGGCCTATAATTGGCAGGGTCTTTCTGATCAAAATTACTTTTTTTAAGAACGGGGTGCACTACCGCATGTTTAAAAGCAGTCGGGACACAGCCCACAAACAATGATAAATTCATTAAGAATAAAATGCAAGGCCCAATTTCCTCAAAACCTTCCTTGATAATTCGGGATGGAAGGATATCATGCACAGAATTCGAGTTTCTCAGTTTTTCAATTATTCCCTTAAGAGTGGGGAGTGATAGCAGCTCAAAGTGAGAAAAGGTGGACATGCATCCTAAAGCCGGAACGGGATTCAGCACAAGAGAGTGAGAGTGTGAAGCCTTCAGTAATAAAACTTTCCCACTAAAATGATTAAGAAATTGTTCACAGAGAGCCTGAGAGGCCGAACTCAAAGAGTCCGGACAGGGATTTATCACTGAATTAAAAATTTTGAATAACATTCGGGGTTGTGGCTATTAGTCTCAATAATGTCTGATAGGAAAGCTGCTTTAGCTGCCTTTATGGAGTTCTGGTAGAGAAAGCGGCTCCTACAAAGAATGTCATAGGATATTTGAAGCCTATCTTTTTTCCACCTCCTTTCGGATTGACGGCAGACACGACGTAAAGCTCGTATAGTGTCATTTAGCCATGGTTGATGAGAAGTTCTGGGACGTTTCATCTTTTAGGGCCACAATATCTAAGATGGCACAACTGGTGGATAGCATAGCATTGGCAAAATCATCAACCAATGGAGGTGTGTAACAGTTTAAGTCAGTGAAGTCTGGATCAGAAAGGGCAAAGTTTAAGAAGGTCGTAATGAAGTTAGCCATAGTCTCAGAATTAATGATACGTGCACAGGGCGATGACAGCCTTTAGAATTTAAGTCAATTGCACGTAGCTCAACATCAAACATGACCAAAAATGGTCAGAAATACCAGCATTATCAATGTCCATAGTAGAAATATCCAGTGCATATGAGAGGACCAAATCCAAAGTATGGCCTTTAAGATGAGTTGGTTCCCTGACCCACTGTGTAAGATTAAAAGAGTCAATTAGGGCAAGAAAATCCTTGGCTAGGGGGTCATCCGCACAACAAATATGTATGTTAAAATCACCAGTGATAAGAGCTTGATCATAACTCAATAAAAAAGAACCTAAGAAGTCAGCAAATTCACAAATAAAAGACCTATTGTATTTAGGTGGTCGATAAATCACAGCACATAAAGTCGCCGGAGGTCCGGCAAGCTCCAATAGTTGGACCTCGAAACTAGAGTAGGTAGGAGAGGCAGCTGCCGAACTTTAAGTTTGTTTTTAAAAACGGAGGCCACGCCTCCACCTCTTCCCGAGGGCCTCGGTGAACTGAAGAATACACAGTCCGGTGGTAGTAGCTCTGCAAAGGAAAAGGACTCACCAGGACGAATCCAAGTTTCAGTCAATAACAGAGCATCAAGTCGAGAGGTGAGGAAGAGGTCATTTAAGATGAAGGTTTTATTCATCAGCGATCTTACGTTTAATAAAGCCATCCGAGAGATCGGCATCTTATCTCTGCCGGAAGTACGTCTTAGCTGGCTTAGATGCCTGTGCCGTACACCATCACTAGTGGACCCAATCCAAACACGAACAGGCAAAGAGATTACCGGAGAAACCGGACAGGCTTGTTTACCGACCGGACAGATCCAGCGATGGTTGAGCAGCCTGAAGGGTGTTGGATCCCGAGCGGATGGAAGTCGTATAATCCCTGCGGTGGTGAGGGAATTAGCAGCAGCTGATACTTTAAGGTAAGCCTTTAAGCGAACACGAAACCCACTCCGTTTGCCCCGCTTCCTATAGCGCTTCTTAGGCGGGGAGCAGAGAGGGGGACCGTATGAACCAGTGGAAGAGATGATACGTGGAAAGGTAGCGTCTCCCAAATTCCAACCTTGATCCAACCCAGCATAGGGAGGGAAACGAAGATTTAACAGAGTATCCCGGTCATAGGTGATTAATGCATAACCATCTGGGGGGCATAGTGCCAGAAAGATAACAAATAATAAACAAATATCAAGGAAAAAAGATCGACAACAGAGACGAGGACGGCCTGCCGTACACACTGGCGCCATCTTGATCTGCAGGTTTTAGACTCAAAGTACAAAATAGACGGATGCGTGACCTACGCGCACAGCGGGGGACACCGTGACTTTCCTTACGAATAATGACGCTCCCAGAATATTGAGATGGTAATTGGCATTTTGAGGCGCCATGAGGCTAAAAGCATCGCTGGCTCTCGTGAGCTTAACCCTCAAATCCACATTATTGAGCAGTAATCTTTCACAGAAAAAAATGTCAGAGGGTAACGGGCCCATCACATGAAACTCTGGTGAACGCTCGCTGTACGCAGCGCGACGGACTAATCCTCTGTTAGGTCCGTTAGTGACAACATGGGAGTCATGGGCGCCAGCAGTATCTTTGTAAAACAGACCTGCGCTAAATTGAGTTTTCAGACTTTCTTCTGAGTAATTTAAATATGTCTCGATTATAGCCCTATATGGGTGAGTTGAGCTGGCTTGTGAAATCAGTCTGTCACCCAATGTCACGTCACATTGCGAGAAAATGGTGCTTAAAGGGTAATTTATAATTCCAACATTAGCGTCCGCATCAATATCACTACCATCTGGGTTCGTTATTTTCAGCCTTAAACTCAGCAGTGTGTCATTTAAATCCAGGTAATGCAACCTGTTTCCAGGCACATAAAATTCCAGAGGTCCCCGATCTGTGAGCGCTGTTGCTGGTAAAATTTCTGAATAACATTTGTCCTCGATTGAAAACTGAGTCAGTGGTGCTGTAAACACATCCAATTCGCTCAAGGTGCATTCGCTTGATCGCTTGTGAAGTAAAGACATTGTTGCTTGTTTCTTAGTTGTTGTTGTTGTTTTTTTTTAGAAAATATCTTGCTTAGACTTGCGTCCTGTACGTCTGACGGTTTTACCAGTCTGTCTCCTTTTGGCCGTTTTCCTCGGCTTTTTAAACTCTGTCAACCTTTGACCCAGAGGACGTTTTAAGGGTCTACGTGAAATGATGCTCAGCCCCGACTCCTCTTGCTGTTCTGGTGTGTTCAAGCGAGTCAAGTTTCCGAGTGATGATGTGACAACATCTGAAGCAATGCTTTTCACAGCCGTTTTCAAATGAGGTTTTGCGATGCTCACACCCCGTTTTATGAACGGGGTTACAAATCTAAACAATTTTGAGAAAATAGATGCTATTCCTTGTCCGTAAATTACAGGCGCACCTGAAAAGCCGGGCCAGGCCATTACCAGCCTGTGTTTCGTAATACCGTATAAATCTATTATTATCCATATTGTTATGAGTTATGGCAGATCCTTGACAGGCCGGAAATGTAGCTTGACTATCATTTTACCGTAGGTAAAGTTTACAGGCTCATTCTGATCAGTTTTGATTTCAATATGGATATTTTCGATGTGTTTGCGAGCGACAGGAATATAGTCTGGTTTGTTAAAGCACAGTGTAACGATATCTCTGTAATTACCCTCTATTTTGACAGTACGCAGTAGGGGGGAGTAGCTATCACCCACGAGCTGTAACGCTGCTATATCAGAATCACAGAACAGGTGATAACACTCCACCTTTATATCTGCAGGATATGGGGCAAATTTGCGCTCGAATCACTGCCAGACACCTGCTGGTACACCAAGCATATATGCAAGCGGTGGGAAAAACCTCAGCTGATATATGCCTCCAGATGTGAATTCAAACTTTTTAACAATTGGGTGATATTTTAGATAAATATCCGAGTCGATACGCCTAAGGCAGGCTTCAACCTCTGATCTCAGCGTGTTAGTGTCCTCATAAAAACCAGCGCGTATTTTTGCCTTAACCACGTCATCAGGCCTCTGCTCAGCATCACTCTTTTTCCTCCATTCAAAATAAGCCTTATCATTCGGGAGATTAAGCCATGTATAGGGATATGAAATTTCAGTGAGAGCCACCTCCCAGGCCCCATCGAGATTGAGATGCTGGGCGAGATCCACACGGAAGCAGCTGCTGGTATTATTTTTAAATACATTCGAACTTGTGTTTGATGGTAACGTGACATCAAACCCTTGCGATCTGACAGTCATGCTGATCCGTTACCAAGGTTACCAAGGTGAGAGTGAGGTCCGGAGTTTGTTATGTTAGGTTTTTAAGCTCACTGGCTTTAACCCAGCTATTGCGATTTCTCACGCGATTTCTCGGAAAGCGCAGGCGTGCAGCTCTGTGTAAGGTGTAAGCATCCTGTTCTGCGAGGTAATTTTGAGCTGTTTGCGCGTTAATCTTCGTACCAGTTTCATCCTGTACGCTTTTAATCAATTTTTGCACACTGCAAAAACTACCAGGGTGAGATGGGTCATAATATGCTCGTTTCAATAGAATCTGCTCTGCCATGTGTGATCTTTGAAGTTATGTTTAACTATGGTTTTATTTCATGATCGAGCGGCAGGGGCGGATCTAGAGAAATTTTCTTAGGGTGGCATGAGGGTGGCAAAGAAATCAAATGGGGTGGCAAAATCAAAGCCTTTTTTTCCCCCCAAACACATATGCAGGTGGTTACACTAGGCAACACTAGTTTCTGAGGTAACCGGAAGTGGGCAAGTCGCTTTAACAGGTCCCAGGAACAACATCTGAGACCTCCAAAGGAGGGCAGTCCTAAGGCACAGCAAAAATACTGCGCAGGACCTTCAACCTCCAAGGCCTCTGGTAGAGGACCTGAACTTGAAGGATACAGACCTCATGGAACCATTAGACCCAATCTGTATCGTCATTTCCAAACAGGGTACCATAATTAACAAGCACACACAGGTGCTCAAAGCTTAGGTAACGTTCAAAGTAAAGGACTGAATCAGGAACTGGAGAGGGCCCTTTACTGTGTCATGTCTCAGAACCCTTCGTTCTGGTCTACACAGCTCTCTTGGATAGAATATGCACATAACTGATGGGTCTGTCTAGCACAAACCCCTTGCTGGAACAATTAGATACAATTCTACTACAATGGCAAAAAGCATTGGACACCAGGCAGAGCTCTTTGTATGATCTCGTGCACGAGGAAGAGAGCTGTGACGAGCACTGCTCCTGATGCTCGAACCCCTGTCACTCTGAGTTAGCTCCCCTGTAGCACTGCTCTTTATTGTGGTTACATGAATATGTATAGGTTCATTAACATATGACGTCTCACATATGCATACATGTGAACAAAGAGTGCCAGTTTGTGTGTATGTGTGTGTGTGTGTGTCAAGATGTGACCCTGTGAACGACTCCCCAAAGCTGGTGTAGGAGCCCAGCGGTCCACCATAACAAAGAGCTCTTATACTTAAACAGATATAGGTGTGTTTGCTATATCATATATCAGAAAGAGAAGATACAACCTCTCTCATGACCCTAGGTGTGTGACTTATGCCAGAACACTCTGGAAGAGGAGAGAACGTACTCCCCTTTTCACGGTACACAGGGTTGTTGCAGACCGCCTAGGATAAGACATTCCTTCAATCTACAAACGATTACATACTTCTAAGCATATATGAGTATATATTTCTAAGCATAAATGACAATCCAACAATATAAACCTAACAATAACTCTCACCTCTTTAATTTCTCTGTGGGATGCTTTTCCTCAGTGGTCTGGAAGAACACAATGCTCAGACATCTTACCTGGCTGCTCTTCTGCTCAGCCAGATCACTGCAACAGGAAGAAAATGTCAGACATCTTGGCTCATTCATTTCGCCTCTCACTTCGATACTCACCTGGTTGCATCTCCCTTGGAGCACATTACTCTTCACTTTCCAAGTAAGCATGATCTCTAGTAAAGACTCATCTTGCTTCCGGTATTCTCTACCTGACAATAATCCGCCTCTCCTTCTGTTGCAGTAGGCTCGACACCTGTGACTCTCACTCCCTGCCGAGCCCTTGTGGGTAGAATTACTGAGTTAAAAACAGACTTGTGGGTGCACTTCACGTACCAGCCAACTGGCCTTCCGACAAAACTGAGAGGGGAATTATTATTATTATTTTTTTTGCTAAAGGTGATATTGATATGAAGTAACAACCAATCCAACCCACACATGCAAAGAAATCAAACCATAGATCTCTCAGTATAGTGCCGTCATGGCCTGGGTCTAAGGACCCAGAGCTCATAAATTTTTGTACCTGTTTATTTTCTTTCTGTGTGTAGTGTTTTTTTGTTTTCTCTCTTTTTTCGCTCCCGTCTCTCAGTGTGTGCTCCCAGGTGTTTTGGGTCACCTGAGGAATCGCGACCCAGAAGTCTTCCTGCGCTGGAGGATGCCTCACCTGCTGCTTGTTATCTGCGGCCAGCTGCAGCAGATCAGGCTCGTCAGGGGAGCCATATTTAAGAGTGTGGCTGAGCTCTGGTCAGCGCTGGATCCTAGTCTCAAACCTGTTAAGTATAGACTTCCATGTGAATTAGTGAAGACCTCGCTGCTGTGGATTTCCTGCTGAGCTTTGTGTCACCAGGAGTTGGGAGTGGCGAGTCAGTCACAGAGAGAAGTCACGGATGGGTCTGGGGGTTTTTGTAGTTGTCACCATTCACTTCCACGGACACTTGCACTGTGTGGGATTCGCGGAGGAATCGCCACGGGAGCTACAGTGCTTGGAATCTGTACTTGGACTTGTTGTTTTGCACGCACTACTCATTACAAAACTTGCTAAGGGGGTCTGAAAACTCGCTAAATATAGTGATAAGATCGCTAAGTTGGCAACACCGCGTGGTGATGAAGGAAATGCTGGGCATTTATTCCTCCAGGACCTGAAGCTCTGTAAAGCACCCCTCCAACAGCCAAACCCATCTGTTCTCTGATTGGATTGTTAAATTTCTGATTGACATGACATTGACCAAGCAGCTGACAGGGTCAAAATTTGTACGTGTAAGTTGAAATCCACACCCAGCCAGGGAACCTGAGTGCAGAGTTTTGCACTTAGTTTTTTGCTTTGTATCTGTAACCAGACCTTAACAAAAAAATTTATAACTCGTGTAAATATTTTTATAAACAAAAATCCTTTTTACACACAAATTCTCGTCTATAGATGCACAAAGATAAAATTTTAATATATTTCTGTTTACAAGGTTACAAAACTCTACACAAATACACATTTGATTTACAAGTACAAAATATTTATGACCACAATTTGAGCCCATACTATTCCAGCAAAGTTTCTCACAAAATTCTTGTTATAATCTGCAAAAAAAAAAAAGAAGGAAAGAAAGAAAAGAAAAGGGAAAAACATTATCTGGACATCTTGAGAATTTTTAGAAAATAAGATTGATCTATTTTTAGATATTTTTGTTTCTATTTTGAAACAGATTTTTTTAAGTACTTGCTGTAAATATATGTTTTATAATTGTTGAAAACCTTGGAAATTTAACTAAAGCTTTCACTAGCATGTGTAAAAACAACATGGGTGATTTTATGTCCAAAATATCTGTGTTCTGTTCAAGTGTTTTTAGTTTAATGTAATAACACTTTGTACCACAAGATGGTATACTGAGTCAATAACCCATTAAGAAAGTGTTTGTATTCACCAGGTTGGCCTGGGAAAATGCTCTTGACGAAATAAGGAAGCTATTTCAGCTAGGCTGCTACGTCAAAAAAACACCTACACACCCACTGGTAAAACACACCCTGCTGGTTAAAGCATCTTTAAATACTTGTTTCTGATTTTTGCAAAATGACAAAAAAAATCGTTTCTATAAATATTAAAATCTGAAATGATGATTGTTATCTACAGTGTCATCATTTATCAGCACTTCAGTTCCAGTCTGCCTGTCTGAAAACATCTGTACAGCAGTGTCCAGCCTTTTAAGTCTCCCCGTCTTAAATCTTGGGAACGTCAGCTGTTGTGATAACAATTTGTGTAATACTGCTCTAACAACTACAACGTTCATCTATCTTCTATTTGGACTCATATATATTATCTATTAGAAGAAAATAAAAAGGCTTGATACACCTTGTGAAGCATCAGAAAGGCTCAGAAAACCCCTTTTTCAAGACCTGATTTGGCTTATGAAATCCAAATTTAGATAAAAGAGGCTGGAGTCTGTCTGAAGCTGAGGTTCAATAAAAAGGCATCAATATAAAACAAATAAAAAAAACTGCATACATACCAATATTTACTCGATATATCATACTTTCTGCATGTTTTCTTTTTTCTTTTAATTATCAAGGGAATTGGGCATTTTAAGGCTTGTGTGAAATGTTGAACTGTAGCATTCCTTGTTGTAGGAAAAATAGTATCAATATCTGAAAATAATGAAGATTTAACTGAAACAATACTAAAGCCTTTACAGGCATGAACAATCTACTGCATAAGGGATTCTTCATGAATGGCTCTCAATGTAAAACCAGTAACAAAATAGATAAAATTTATAAATCAAAAATATATAAATAAAAACAAGAAAAAAATCTGTTTGAAACTGATATGAATTTTATTTATTGTTTTGTTTTTCCATGTCATGCTGGTGGTCATACTTAGACCAAACAAAATACAATAAAAAATGAAGAAATAAAAACAGAAACATTTCCATGGTGTTCAACCTGTGTTTGGTAAAGACAGTGTGCCTTGACACATCCTCCAATCCGTACTGTAATTGGCTGTTAAAGTAATGGCACAAAAATCCACACACTTATGGTACAAAATGTAGCTGTAAGAGCTATGAGTAAGAGTAATGATAAGAGTTGTGAAAGCTCTCTGAATCATATATTATCCTTAGGCAATGTCCCTCAGAAACAGCCTATATATGATGAATTCAGCTCAGATGGCTAGATGGAAGTAACCTGAGATATTCACTAAACACGTGATCAGTTGTGGCCATCTCCCTGGTGTTCTCATGCATCTTTTGTGTTTCATCCTGGACAGTGGTTCTCACATATTTACTAGTCACTGGCCGCCTTCCCGCCGCTTAGCGTACAGTCTCAGGATGCTGGACTTGGAGTGAAACCCCACCATGCATAGTAAAGCATTTCCTTGCCTTGATGTCAGTGGCCTCTGTCTCCTCCTTTGGCCAACTTATTATCCCAGTAGGGTAACTGCACGGATAGCTGACCCCTCAGGCCTTATTCTCTGTAGTTATTTCATTGCTGTGGCTTTCCTAGCAGCCTCTTCATGGGTCCCATTACCTGTGGGATTCCAAGGTACGTGTAGCTTTTCTCGATGTATGCAATGTTGTCTTCTGGTAGTGCAATCCCCTCCATTCTGACTACCTTCTGCAGTCCAAATGACATTCTCATGACATTGCAGTAGCTCTGTCAGTGCGCCCCAGGGTGGCTGTGGCTACAACGTAGCTTGCCATCACCAGTGTGTGAATGTGTGTGTGAATGGGTGAATGACTGGATATGTAAAGCGCTTTGGGGTCCTTAGGGACTAGAAAGCGCTATATAAATACAGGCCATTTACCATTTACCATCTTAGTGGTGTGGATCAATGAACTGGTATCTCGTTCACTTCTGGCAAACAGCTTTATGACATCTATTTAGAGGAGGTGGCTAACAATTCCTCCATTATGTAGTCAGCATCCACAGCCAGTTTTGTTAATGTTAATGGCTGAGAAGGTTCAGTTCTACGCAGCAGTGAGAACAGAGCATATCCTTGGTAGATCCCACACTCATGCTGACTTGTGCTTGAAGTTGGCCTCTAGTGTTATTCTCCATGTTCCCATCAAATTCCTGATGAAGGGGCAGAGAGTCCGAGGCTTTTTTGTAGTCAATCCAGGCAGTGCACAGGTTGGTTCGTCTGCTGTAGTTGCAGTGTAGAGGAATGGCCAAAGAGATACAGGACAGCAAACAAATCTTTATTTAAATAGCATATTACTTTCCAGGCAGGAGTACACTTTCCTATATAAATATATCCTATATAAATAGACATAATACATTACAAATCTATCTGATTAAAACAAGAATACAAATAGTGGATGTCATTTAAATAAAGTAACGAAGGCCATTCAACAGACTTGCAAATTGGAAGGACCAGAGATTGACCCTTGACATTTATGATAACTTCTTCATGTACATGACGTGCAGAGCCATCCCTTTTGTGTAGCAACACTGTCTCTAATATTACTAACAGTAAATACAAATTTTATATTTGTATGTGTAACGTAATGTGATGTGTTTGCAATGTATTTCATAGATACAAGCTACCTTGAAGAAAAGCTAAAATAAGAGGGACCATTATTGTACTCTCAGTGATAAGTCCATGTTTTGTTTTGTTTTTTCACTTAGGGAAATACAGGCGCATTTGGACCCGTCAAACACTTGTTTCTACCCAAAAGGTGATGTGGATGTTCTGACTACTAGGCGCTGACATTTGTTTTCTGTTAATGTGCTGAAATGTTATTAATGTAATGTAATTCTGAATACTGGAAATTAAGTTCCAGAGAAGAGCCAGCATTTAATGGTGGGTAGATTTCCCACCCATCACGCTGTAGGCTAGTTCATTTTGTAGAAATTTCAGTGCAGCATTAGTATCAGTATCAGTAGTTTGTACAGTCCCTATGTGCTTGTATGCATGCCTGTAATGTTAAGACATGCTTGATCCACGGCATGACTGAGATCCTGCATGAGGCTAACAATAATGCTGAGGCTGGGCACCAGGAGGAACCCAGGATGCACAGCAACAGAGCAGGGTCTGACAATGGTCCCAAGGATTTCTTGCTGATATCTAATAGCAGTCAGGCTGCCGTTGCCTAGCTTGTAGAGGCCCCTCCCCAGACCATCACTGACAAATTATCAAACCAGTCATGCTGAAGGCATAAGAATTGGTTTGGTTTAGCCAGCAGGGCTCTATGGTGCTGAGCAGAGCACAGGACCCACTAGAGGACGAGGAGTTCTCAAAAGTTCTCAGTACATCAGAGTCTGCCTACCTCCCTCTCTCGACCACAATCAGTTTGTGTACAGAGCAAATCAGTTCATAGAGGATGCCATCACCATCACCCTTCACAGAATGCATATATGTGAGGATGCATATACTCGTCTTAACTGTTATTTATTCTTGCTGACCTGTTTACATTTTATTTTATTCCATGCACAGTTGTTGTACAATTTCATCGCACAATGACAATAAAGCGCTATTCTATTCCTTTTCTTCCCCTAATGTTTTCCCAGTTTCGCTGTTAAAAAAAATTGTCACAGTGCATAAATCTTTTAACATTTGGTCATTTATATTGTAGTTTTCATCATCTAAAATATTAAGGGATTTGTTGTAAGTGTCCATTTCAAGCTTGACATAAAAATTGTGTTTTTGCCCTTGCAGTTTCAATCAAAGGCTTCTTTTTATACTTTATGTTTGTCATACAGTAGTGTTTCAGATGTTTCATCCAAAACATGGAAAAAGAACAGAGTAAAGCAGTATAGGAATAGTAATAAAGAAGAATATATTTAAAAGAAAACTAGGCTCTGGGGTGCAGGTGACATACCAGGGAAATAGCCGAAGAATTACTGTAATGGCCAAACCTATAATTAAGTACATCTTAAACAACTTGCGTTATTTTTACGCCACAGAAAGCCATACCGGAACAAAAAGAACTTCTTGTACGTAGGTCAGGTGTGTGTGACACATGACAATACTTGAGAAACAGCATGTTGTACGTTTGATTTGAATAGTGCTATTATTACATTACAAAGAGAGTGTGGCAATGACATCCGTTTAACAACAGCAGGTGTGGTAAATTCAGTGAATAAAACAAGACTGTGTGACAGAGTTACAACGTCAGCTGTGCTTGATGATTGTTCTTGAAAACACTTGAAATGGTAGATAATGAGGTTTAGATGATTTCTTGGCTGTTTGAGGTGTATAACAATCATATTAAGAGCAAACTGTACAAAGCATTACGTATGGATGATCAAGTATGGATCTTGATCAGGTAAGGCAGCTGCCACACCTGCAGCAGGTTTTACACCAATGATCGCAAAGCCGTCAGTTTCTCAAGAAAACCAGTTGTACAGGAAAGAATGAAGCAGGTGCGGTGCAAGAAAATAAAGAGTGATTAACATCAATGTTTTGTATTTTATTCAGACAGTTACCTCCCAGTCATTATTGTTAGTTCTTGCATCAAGGAAAATCTGATGTTTTTCTTTCAACTTACACATAAAATCCAACAGATACTGCACCACACTGTGTGTACTGTGTTAATGAGTAAAATCAAGTTTTTATATTGAAATGGTCAACAACTGGCATTCAAGTAGGAGTGAAAACTATTATGTAGTATAATTTGATTAAATAGACATCTACAATGATCACTATTTTTTTCAGATAGTGTTATATTGATTTTGAGATTAAAAACACAAAATTTTTTAGCAATTTAATAATTCTTTTTGGACTTCTTTCTTTTGTTTTATTTTGTTCTCTGTTGGATCTCTGATTTTTGTCCCTCTCATAGACAAACAAACTCAGCTACATTATGACAAATAACTGTATGATTTCCATGAAACTACATTATTATTTAGCAACAGTGACTCTTTGTTTGCAAATGAGGCACCCAGGTACAGCATTTCTAAAAGTTTGCACTATGAGTACATACGTATCAGTCCATTCTTCATTAAAGCTATGGTTTTCTGCATTAAAGCTAACACTTCTGCCTGTTTCCACAGAAAAGCCAGAGTTGACTCTGAAAGCACAGATTCCAGAACTGCAAGTTTTTCCAGGCTCCAACCAAAATTGACCAAACAGCAGCAAAAGACCAAAATTATTCTTCATTTCTGAAAAACATTAGCATGAATTTTAATTTATCTTTGCTGTCTTGGTTCCAAAAGTACACCTTAACCAACACTTCCCGTACAGCTCCATCTTCCAGTGTGCTTCAAAAGCTGTTTCTCATCATAAATCACTATCAGCCTTATTTGCTTGTTATGCATAGATGCTTTATGCACCAGTCTATTGTATGTACAGTGTGGCTGTGCGCTTTAAAAAGATTTTTTTGTTTTGCAACAATAACCTCTGACAAGAAAACCCAGTTTCTGCTGTTCAATAGCTAAGAAATTTCAGCTTTTGTATCAAATTAGATCAGATTGCACAACATTTAAGGCTCTTGAAGAGTGACATCTTTTCATGCATGTAATATATTCAGGCCGTTCTCCTGACAACTCCACAAACTAAAGCACTGCGTGCATCATAAGCCTCAGAAATATGAAGCTTAAAATATTGCAATCACTCTCTAGTGGCTTACTGCAGTACAGGTAATGTGAGTCTGTTACTTTATGAGAGCATCTGGTCCTCACAGTTTCTGCTGATAAAATTATGGTCCTTGGAAAAATATAGTTGATTACCTCTGATCTATTTAGACAGGATTTATCATTAGTAGTATATGTAGTGGACAATACTTATTAATGTAAAGCCATGATTGTAAAGATCATGATTTTATTTGGAAGTGTCAGATGTTATAAACAAATTGGATTTTATGAACAAAAAAGGCAATTATGGTTTCAAAAATCAAAATTAAAGATGAAAAAAGAATGACGCAAGGTCATTCTCATTTATTAAAAGGTTAAGAATATAAAAACATTCCTCTGTTTGTTTTGATGCATGAATACTTGTTGTTGAATTGAAGAAGAAAGGTGTGGTAAGGTGCTCTGACATAATGATTTGACGAAAGAAGAGTTGAATGTATGGATGATCATGCTGTAAAAATGTAAACACACCCGATTCTGAGGTCACCTGTTCAGTATATAAAGTCCAGTGATGCTCCTCAGCTTCAGTATCACAGTCCAGGGATTCCAGTAAACTGCAGAACTGATCTGTTCATCACAATGAAGCTGCCGTTTTCTCTGATTCTCCTCTGGGCACTCTCTACCACAGGTAACTACACTCATTTTACCTGCAGGTAGAAGAGAGTCTAATTTAAAGCTTTAAATCTTTTTTTTTAATCTTACATTGTAATGTTTTTTCCAAAGTTAGTGAGTAGTATTGACTCGACTGTAACCTGCTGTAACCCAATATGAACTTTCAAAACATTTCATATTTGCTATATATTTAAATTGTGATCATCATTTCTGTGTTTTTCTCCTGATTGCAGCTGGAGCCCTTCAGTGTCAAACCTGCACAGATTTGACGTGTTCAAGCACAGTACCAGTTACATGTTCATCGGAAACAATGTGTGTTACAGCTACCATTCTAGGTAATGTTTTCTCATATCATATTTCATATTTTCACCAAATTACAACTGCTGTGAAGCTATTTGTGTTCCATCAACATTAACAAACTGCACTTTGAATTTGTAGCTACTTCATCTGGAACTACGACAACACAAATCTACAAGGCATGTGCATCTTCCTCCCTGTGTCCAGCCGTAACCTCTCAGACATTTTCAGTCAACCTGGGTTTTCAAAGTGCTCTGGCTTCTGCTCAATGCTGCGACACAGATAACTGCAACTCAGCAACTCTGACAAGTAAGTTAAATACTATGTTGGTCATTGAAGACAAAAGAATAATATAAAGTAGAGCTGGGTGATATAAGATTTTTTCATATCACGATATGTTTTTTTCATTTCAGGCGATAACGATATATATCACGATATAAGCCAAATAACTATATTCGTAAGATTTAAATGTGCCGTTGCTCACAAGTAAAATGTGAAATAATCAGCAGCTTGTTTTAATTAAAATATTTATTTCCCATAATAAGTTCAACAGGGCAGATGTACTTAAGGAACATGAGACTTCAGTTTAAGATAAATAAAGGCAAATATTGCAAACTACACAAAAGGCAGCCGCTAAAGCGTTTAAGTTTCAAAATAGAACAAACAAAACAGACCACTAAATTGTCAATTCCACTTAAAAACAAAATATTAATTCTAAAAATAAATCTTAGGTCGTTTTACAGAAGAACAGACAAAATTGATTAACTTTTGTCAATATCAAATAAAGTGAGAACTAAAAGGAAATTCTCAATCTCTCCTTGTTGTATAGCTTAGCTTTTCAAACAGTTTTAACAGTTACTTTAGTCTGACAAAAGCCGAATGACGAATTAGCGCTTTCAGTCAGAGATTGAGCATGCACCGCTTTATTGTATTTCCAGACTTGCTTTCGGCACAATTTACAGTGCGCCGCTACTCTGTTTTTGTCAGACTTGAAATAGCGAAATACCTTCACACTACGGAACTTCTGTGGCCCTTCCGTTCGAGAAGCTCTCCGGCATTGGAACCATCATCTGTTTTTTCTTCAGTAACCTTCGCTCACGCTCTCGGTTGATTTGTCTCTAGTCGGCAAACTCCTTTCCTTCATTACCCGGGCTGCACGGCTGCAAAAACAAATACACATGTGCGCTTTGGCGCTTGTGCTGTACGTAACAAGTCATGTGACGTGACACTGCGGCTGTGATTGGTTTGGCTCTGCGCTACTTAATTTGGATTGGCTTTTTTTTTTTTTTTTTTAAGAGGACAAGAGAGATGAGGCCTATCGCAATAGTTTAATTTTTCTATCGAGAAAAAAGTCATTTCGCAATACATATCGTTATCGTTTTATCGCCCAGCTCTAATATAAAGCAATAAAAAACAATATTCTGATGTTGCAAGGGTCTCTGTTCTGAAATGAAACCATGTTCTTTTCTATTTCAGATCCTGCTTCTCAGTCAAATAATGGTGGGATATGCAACTTTTGTGACCCTTCCACCAGTCAGTGCACCTCCACTTTACAGTGTCAGGGAGTGGAGAACCAATGCTTCCAATCAGCTAGTGAGTCTTTATGTTGTATCAGTTGTGTCATCGGTTTTCTATCAAAAAAGAGTTCAAATTCTTTTGTGAAATGTTACAGACAGGTGTGAAAGTTACTGTAATGGGATTTAAAGTCAGATAAACCAAACATTTCAAAAAGCTGTTTAGTTGTTCTTTGTGTGAAATATATTAAGCTTCCCTGAAAGTAGCCAATTTAAAACAAATCCTGAAATTTTTCTGTTTCATCTGCAGTTAACGACGGAACCAAAACGTTTCCAGCTTACGGCTGTGCATCTTTAAACCTGTGTGCAGCTGCTTCAAGCCTGGGATCTCTACCTTTCATGCAGAGCGTTGGTACCGTATCAGGTGTTGCCTGTTCTGCAGCACCAACTACGACTGCTGCCCCGACTACAACCACCGCCCCAACTACAACTACAACCGCTGCCCCAACTACAACCACTGCCCAAACTACAACTACAACAACCACCCCAACTACAACTGCTGCCCCCACTACAACTACAACCAACGCCCCAACTACAACCACAACCACTGGCCCCACTACAATTACAACTGCCGCACCAACTACAACTACAACCGCTGCCCCAAGTACAACCGCCGCCACAATAACAACTACAACCAACGCCCCAACTACAACCGCTGCTGCAACTACAACCACAACCACTGCCCAAACTACAACTACAACCGCTGCCCCAACTACAACCATCACCCCAACTACAACTACAACCACTGCCCCCACTACAACTACAACCACTGCCCCTACTACAACTACAACCGCTGCCCAAACTACAACTACAACCACCGCCCCAACTACAACTACAACCACCGCTCAGACTACAACTACAACCACTGCCCCAACTACAACCACAGCCGCAACCACAACCACTGCCCCAACTACAACTACAACCGCTGCCCCAACTACAACTACCGCCACAACTACAACCACCACCCCAACTACAACTACAACCACTGCCCCAACTACAACTACAACCACTGCTCCAACTACAACCACAACCACTTACCCAACTACAACTACAACCACAGCTCCAACTACAACCACAACAACCGCCCCAACTACAACTACAACCACCGCCCCAACTCCAACTACAACCGGTGCCCCAACTACAACCACCGCTGCAACTACAACTACAACCACCACCCAAACTACAACCACAGCTGCAACTACAACCACAACCACTGCCCCAACTACAACTACAACCACCGCCCCAACTACAACCACAACCACTGCTCCAACTACAACCACAACCACTGCCCCCACTACAACTACAACCGCTGCCCCAACTACAACTACAACCACCGCCCCAACTACAACTACAACCACTGCTCCAACTACAACTACAACCACTGCCCCAACTACAACCACAACAACCGCCCCAACTACAACTACAAGCACCGCCCCAACTACAACTACAACCACCGCTCCAACTACAACTACAACCGCTGCCCCCACTACAACTACAACCGCTGCCCCATCTACAACTACAACCACCGCCCCAACTACAACTACAACCGGTGCCCCAACTACAACCACCGCTGCAACTACAACTACAACCACCACCCAAACTACAATCACAGCTGCAACTACAACTACAACCACTGCCCCAACTACAACTACAACCGCCATCCCAACTACAACCACAACCACTGCTCCAACTACAACCACAACCACGGCCCCCACTACAACTACAACCGCTGCCCCAACTACAACTACAACCACCACCCCAACTACAACTACAACCACTGCCCCAAGTACAACCACAGCCGCAACCACAACCACTGCCCCAACTACAACTACAACCGCTGCCCCAACTACAACTACCGCCCCAACTACAACCACCACCCCAACTACAACTACAACCACCACCCCAACTACAACTACAACCACCGCTCCAACTACAACCACAACCACTGCCCCCACTACAACTACAACCGCTCCCCCAACTACAACTACAACCACCGCCCCAACTACAACTACAACCACTGTTCCGACTACAACTACAACCACTGCCCCAACTACAACCACAACAACCGCCCCAACTACAACTACAACCACCGCCCCAACTACAACTACAACCACCGCTCCAACTACAACCACCACCCAAACTACAACCACAGCTGCAACTACAACCACAACCACTGCCCCAACTACAACTACAACCACCGCCCCAACTACAACCACAACCACTGCTCCAACTACAACCACAACCACTGCCCCCACTACAACTACAACCGCTGCCCCAACTACAACTACAACCACCGCCCCAACTACAACTACAACCACTGCTCCAACTACAACTACAACCACTGCCCCAACTACAACCACAACAACCGCCCTAACTACAACTACAAGCACCGCCTAACTACAAACTACAACCACCGCTCCAACTACAACTACAACCGCTGCCCCCACTACAACTACAACCGCTGCCCCATCTACAACTACAACCACCGCCTAACTACAACTACAACCGGTTGCCCCAACTACAACCACCGCTGCAACTACAACTACAACCACCACCCAAACTACAATCACAGCTGCAACTACAACTACAACCACTGCCCCAACTACAACTACAACCGCCATCCCAACTACAACCACAACCACTGCTCCAACTACAACCACAACCACGGCCCCCCACTACAACTACAACCGCTGCCCCAACTACAACTACAACCACCGCCTAACTACAACTACAACCACTGCCCCAAGTACAACCACAGCCACAACCACAACCACTGCCCCAACTACAACTACAACCGCTGCCCCAACTACAACTACCGCCCCAACTACAACCACCACCCCAACTACAACTACAACCACCACCCCAACTACAACTACAACCACCGCTCAACTACAACCACAACCACTGCCCACTACAACTACAACCGCTCCCCAACTACAACTACAACCACCGCCCCAACTACAACTACAACCACTGTTCCAACTACAACTACAACCACTGCCCCAACTACAACCACAACAACCGCCCCAACTACAACTACAACCACCGCCCCAACTACAACTACAACCACCGCTCCCAACTACAACTACAACCGCTGCCCCACTACTACAACTACAACCGCTGCCCCATCTACAACTACAACCACCGCCTCTAACTACAACTACAACCGGTTGCCCCAACTACAACCACCGCTGCAACTACAACTACAACCACCACCCAAACTACAATCACAGCTGCAACTACAACTACAACCACTGCCCCAACTACAACTACAACCGCCATCCCAACTACAACCACAACCACTGCTCCAACTACAACCACAACCACTGCCCCACTACAACTACAACCGCTGCCCCAACTACAACTACAACCACCGCCCCAACTACAACTACAACCACTGCCCCAAGTACACAACCACAGCCGCAACCACAACCACTGCCCCAACTACAACTACAACCGCTGCCCCTAACTACAACTACACGCCTAACTACAACCACCACCCCAACTACAACTACAACCACCACCCCAACTACAACTACAACCACCGCTCCAACTACAACCACAACCACTGCCCCCACTACAACTACAACCGCTCCCCCAACTACAACTACAACCACCGCCCCAACTACAACTACAACCACTGTTCCAACTACAACTACAACCACTGCCCCAACTACAACCACAGCCGCAACCACAACCACTGCCCCCACTACAACTACAACCGCTGTGCCAACTACAACTACAACCACTGCCCCCACTACAACTACAACCGCTGTCCCAACTACAACCACCACCACAACTACAACCACAACCACTGCCCCAACTACAACCACCGCCGCAACTACAACCACAACCACTGCCCCCACTACAACTACAACCACAGCTCCAACTACAACCACCGCCGCAACTACAACCACAACCACCGCCCCAACTACAACTACAACCACTGCTCCAACTACAACTACAACCACTGCCCCAACTACAACCACAGCCGCAACCACAACCACTGCCCCAACTACAACTACAACCACTGCCCCCACTACAACTACAACCACTGCCCCAACTACAACCACAACATCTGCCCCCACTACAACTACAACCGCTGCCCCCACTACAACTACAACCGCTGCCCAAACTACAACCACCACCACAACTACAACCACAACCACTGCCCCAACTACAACTACAACCACAGCTCCAACTACAACCACTGCCGCAACTACAACCACACCCACCGCCCCAACTACAACTACAACCGCTGCCCCAACTACAACCACTGCCCCCACTACGACTACAACCCCTGTCCCAACTACAACTACAACCACTGCCCCAACTACAACCACAGCCACAACCACTGCCCCAACTACAACTACAACCACTGCCCTCACTACAACTACAACCACTGCCCCAACTACAACCACAGCCGCAACCACAACCACTGCCCCAACTACAACCACTGCCCCCACTACAACTACAACCGCTGTCCCAACTACAACTACAACCACTGCTCCAACTACAACCACAGCCGCAACCACAACTACTGCCCCAACTACAACTACAACCACTGTCCCCACTACAACTACAACCACAGCTCCAACTACAACCACCGCCGCAACTACAACCACAACCACCGCCCCAACTACAACTACAACCACTGCTCCAACTACAACTACAACCACTGCCTCAACTACAATCACAGCCGCAACTACAACCACAGCCGCAACTACAACTACAACCACTGCCCCCACTACAACTACAACCACTGCCCCAACTACAACCACATCCGCAACCACAACCACTGCCCCAACTACAACTACAACATCTGCCCCCACTACAACTACAACCGCTGCCCCCACTACAACTACAACCGCTGCCCAAACTACAACCACCACCACAACTACAACCACAACCACTGCCCCAACTACAACTACGACCACAGCTCCAACTACAACCACTGCCGCAACTACAACCACAACCACAACCACAACCCCAACTACAACTACAACCGCTGCCCCAACTACAACCACTGCCCCCACTACGACTACAACCGCTGTCCCAACTACAACTACAACCACTGCACCAACTACAACCACAGCAGCAACCACAACCACTGCCCCAACTACAACTACAACCACTGCCCCCACTACAACTACAACCACTGCCCCAACTACAACCACAGCCGCAACCACAACCACTGCCCCAACTACAACCACTGCCCCCACTACAACTGCAACCGCTGTCCCAACTACAACTACAACCACTGCTCCAACTACAACCACAGCCGCAACCACAACTACTGCCCCAACTACAACTACAACCACTGCTCCAACTACAACCACAGCCGCAACCACAACTACTGCCCCAACTACAACTACCACCACTGCCCCCACTACAACTACAACCGCTGCCCAAACTACAACCACAGCTGCAACTACAACCACAACCACTGCCCCAACTACAACTACAACCACAGCTCCAACTACAACGACTGCCGCAACTACAACCACAACCACCGCCCCAACTACAACTACAACCGCTGCCCCAACTACAACCACTGCCCCCACTACAACTACAACCGCTGTCCCAACTACAACTACAACCACTGCCCCAACTACAACCACAGCCGCAACCACAACTACTGCCCCAACTACAACTACAACCACTGCCCCCACTACAACTACAACCACTGCCCCCACTACAACTACAACCATTGCCCCAACTACAACCACAGCCGCAACCACAACCACTGCCCCAACTACAACCACTGCCCCCACTACAACTACAACCGCTGTCCCAACTACAACTACAACCACTGCCCCAACTACAACCACAGCCGCAACCACAACTACTGCCGTTACTACAACCACAGCTCCAACTACAACCACCGCCGCAACTACAACCACAACCACTGCCCCCACTACAACTACAACCACTGCCCCCACTACAACTACAACCACTGCCCCGACTACAACTACAACCATTGCCCTAACTACAACCACAGCCGCAACCACAACCACTGCCCCAACTACAACCACTGCCCCCACTACAACTACAACCGCTGTCCCAACTACAACTACAACGACTGCCCCAACTACAACCAGAGCCGCAACCACAACCACTGCCCCAACTACAACTACAACCACTGCCCCCACTACAACTACAACCATTGCACCAACTACAACCACAGCCGCAACCACAACCACTGCCCCAACTACAACCACTGCCCCCACTACAACTACAACCGCTGCCCAAACTACAACCACAGCTGCAACTACAACCACAACCACTGCCCCAACTACAACTACAACCACAGCTCCAACTACAACGACTGCCGCAACTACAACCACAACCACCGCCCCAACTACAACTACAACCGCTGTCCCAACTACAACTACAACCACTGCCCCAACTACAACCACAGCCGCAACCACAACCACTGCCCCAACTACAACTACAACCACTGCCCCCACTACAACTACAACCACTGCCCCCACTACAACTACAACCATTGCCCCAACTACAACCACAGCCGCAACCACAACCACTGCCCCAACTACAACCACCGCCCCCACTACAACTACAACCGCTGTCCCAACTACAACTACAACCACTGCCCCAACTACAACCACAGCCGCAACCACAACTACTGCCCCAACTACAACTACCACCACTGCCCCCACTACAACTACAACCGCTGCCCAAACTACAACCACAGCTGCAACTACAACCACAACCACTGCCCAAACTACAACTACAACCACAGCTCCAACTACAACGACTGCCGCAACTACAACCACAACCACCGCCTAACTACAACTACAACCGCTGCCCCAACTACAACCACTGCCCCCACTACAACTACAACCGCTGTCCCAACTACAACTACAACCACTGCCCCAACTACAACCACAGCCGCAACCACAACCACTACCCCAACTACAACTACAACCACTGCCCCCACTACAACTACAACCACTGCCCCCACTACAACTACAACCATTGCCCCCACTACAACCACAGCCGCAACCACAACCACTGCCCCAACTACAACCACTGCCCCCACTACAACTACAACCGCTGTCCCAACTACAACTACAACCACTGCTCCAACTACAACCACAGCCGCAACCACAACTACTGCCCCAACTACAACTACCACCACTGCCCCCACTACAACTACAACCGCTGCCCAAACTACAACCACAGCTGCAACTACAACCACAACCACTGCCCCAACTACAACTACAACCACAGCTCCAACTACAACGACTGCCGCAACTACAACCACAACCACCGCCCCAACTACAACTACAACCGCTGCCCCAACTACAACCACTGCCCCCACTACAACTACAACCGCTGTCCCAACTACAACTACAACCACTGCCCCAACTACAACCACAGCCGCAACCACAACCACTGCCCCAACTACAACTACAACCACTGCCCCAACTACAACCACAGCCGCAACCACAACCACTGCCCCAACTACAACTACAACCACTGCCCCCACTACAACTACAACCACTGCCCCCACTACAACTACAACCATTGCCCCAACTACAACCACAGCCGCAACCACAACCACTGCCCCAACTACAACCACTGCCCCCACTACAACTACAACCGCTGTCCCAACTACAACTACAACCACTGCCCCAACTACAACCACAGCCGCAACCACAACTACTGCCGTTACTACAACCACACCTCCAACTACAACCACCGCCGCAACTACAACCACAACCACTGCCCCCACTACAACCACAACCACTGCCCTAACTACAACTACAACCACAGCTCCAACTACAACCACCACCGCAACTACAACCACAACCACCGCCCCAACTACAACTACAAGCACCACCCCAACTACAACCACTGCTGCAACTACAACCACAACCACTGCCCCAACTACAACTACAACCGCTGCCCCATCTACAGCTAAAACCACCGCCACAACTACAACCACAACCACTGCCCCCACTACAACTACGACTGCTGCCCCATCTACAACTACACCCACCGCCCCAACTACAACTACCACCCAAACTACAACCGCTGCCGCAACTACAACCACAACCACTGCCCCAACTACAACTACAACCACCGCCCCAAGTACATTCACCGCCCCAACCACAACCACCACCCCAACTACAACTACCACCACTGCTCCAACTACAACCACTGCTCCAACTACAACTACAACCACCACCCCAACTACAACTACAACCACTGCTCCAACTACAACCACCGCTCCAACTACAACCACTGCTCCAACTACAACTACAACCACTGCCCCAAGTACATCCACCACCCCAACTACAACCACCACCCCAACTACAACTACAACCACTGCTCCAACTACAACCACTGCTCCAACTACAACCTCTGCTCCAACTACAACTACAACCACCACCCCAACTACAACTACATCCACCGCCCCAACTACAATAACAACCACTGCTCCAACTACAACTACAACCACCACCCCAACTACAACCACAACCACTGCCCCTACTACAACTACAACCGCTGCCCCATCTACAACCACTGCCCCAACGACAACCGCCACCGCAACTACAACCACAACCACTGCCCCAACTACAACCACAACCACCACCGCAACTACAACTAAAACCGCTGCCCCAACTACAACCACCACCCTAACTACAACTACCACCACATCTCCAACTACAACCACTGCTCCAACTACAACTACAACCACCGCCCCAAGTACATCCACCACCCCAACTACAACTACCACCACTGCTCCAACTACAACCACTGCTCCAACTACAACTACAACCACCGCCCCAAGTACATCCACCGCCCCAACTACAACCACCACCCCAACTACAACCACAACCACTGCCCCTACTACAACTACAACCAACGCCCCAACTACAACCACCGCCGCAACTACAACCACAACTTCTTCCCCCACTACAACTACAACCGCTGCCCCAATTACAACTACAACCACCTCCCCAACTACCACTACAACCACTGCTCCAACTACAACCACAGCTCCAACTACAACCACAACCACTGCTCCAACTACAACTACAACCACCTCCCAAACTACAACCACCGCCGCAACTACAACCACAACCACTGCCCCTACTACAACTACAACCGCTGCCCCATCTACAACTACAAACTCCGCCCCAACTACAACTACAACCACCACCTCAAGTACAACTACAACCACTGCCCCAACTACAACTACAACCACCACTCCAAGTACAACCACAGCCGCAACTACAACCACAACCACTACCCCAACCACAACTACAACCACTGCCAAAACTACAACTACAACCACCGCCCCAACTACAACCACCACCGCAACTACAACCACAACCATTTCCCCCACTACAACTATAACTGCTGCCCCAACTACAATCACCATCCCAACTACAACTACAAGCACCGCGCCAACTACAACCACAACCACTGCCCCCACTACAACTACACCCGCTGCCCCGACTATAACTACAAACACCGCCACAACTACAACCACCACCCCAACTACAACTACAACCACTACAACTGCTGCATCAACTACAACCACTGCCTCAGCTACAACTGCTACATCAACTACAACCACTGTCTCTACAACCAGAAGTGATGCTTCTTCTATCAGACTGGGAATGATCCATCTGCTGCTTGGACTCCTTCTCTTTATCTTCCTTTAAAGTCTAAATAAAGCAAACACAAAGAAAAGAACATATGATGCTATAACAAGACTAAAAAACGTTGTGGATATTTACATTGTGTTTACAAATCACTGTTAAACTGAAGTCTGTGAAAAAAAGGTGATAGATTCTTGTTGAAGCTGACTTGGGATAAGTATGTAAGACTCTTTGTTTGTTGTCATGATGGACAATTATGTCCATTATGTCTAAAATAATGGACATTATTTATTATATTTATTTGACTTATATAATATATACTTGTATATTCCTCCATGTATGCAAATATATGCTTTCTATTTAATACTAAATGGGTGATACAAATGAATCCTTATAGTTATAACAAAGCATGCTTTGGAAATAAAAGAAAGAAGCACAATTTCTATTTCTTATTTATTCATTTATTTTGCTTTGTGCTTTTTATTTTCTGCATTTCTCTCTCTCTAATCTGATCTATAATACTAGTGATTGGATCTACAAAGGTGCAATGGCATGTCATGTGCCACCCTAAAATAATCTCTTTCCACCGCTAGTGGCACCCAAGTGTTGCATTTGACAGTATTGTTTATTAAAATAAGCTAGCATTAACACTTTGATCCTAGCTACAGTTAACACTGTGGTATTTTCCTCTTGTGGTGGACAAAGTATTTTTTGAACTTGCACAAATAATTTGTGTGGCATCTTATTGTGACACCTGATTGTTGTCTAATTTTAGTTTTAAATGGATGTACAAAAACACCAGATGCATTGGCTGCACTTTTTGGCTAAATAGTTGTATAGAACTTTATTGTTTACAAAATTTGAGTATAACTCTTTAGAATTTACAATTTATATTTTCCTTAGGAAATTTCTCTAGATCTGCCTGTGCTACTGGTAAAGATTGTTAGGGTTCAATGTTGAGAGAGGAATCCATAAATAACCACAGATCCAGGCGTGTGCAATTTAGACGGCATTTTAATGAACACATGTGTGAGTTCAACAACCCAATCAGTGTTGAACTGAACTTACAATCATGAGACAAGGTTTTATATGGGTACAATAACAAAGCCCCCCTCTTTTACAAAAATAGACAATAGTACAGCTTACGTCAATCCAAACCACAAAATGTTCCATGACCTTTAACATAGCTCTAAAGAACATTGTCTTCGGGTCGGTGCTTCCCCTCTTCGCTGTCGCTCGTCTGGTGCACTTCCTCTAAGTACTTCGGCACACTTCTGCATTTCTGCCCTACCAAAATAGATCTACCATGGTGTGTATGTGTGTGTGCGTACACGTGCAAGGGCGCGTGCATGCTGTGTACTGCGTACGTGTCATGACCTCTCACTATTTGTCTGTCTGTACGTGCAGAGTTTGCATCTGCTTTTCTGAACCTTAGTTGACCTCAACTTAAGCAACTTGAACTTTCCCCTCATCAGTGATTCTCTAACTAAGTGTGCGTGTGGTTACGTGTATGTCCGAACCAAGACTATATATGTGTACTCTACTGAATTAATGTTTTGATCAAAAGCCTCTACTAAAAGCTTAAATCAAAGATAAATGCATAATAACTCTTTGGCTCTTTGGCTTGCACTCGCTCTGCTTTCGGTTTCACTTCTGCAAAAGCACACCGTTTCCTGTCAGCCTGCAACTCAGTTTTCTCACCCACTGGAGACTATGTGTAAGAATATAAAAACATTCGAAAACCTTTAAATTATAGATTCAACTGATTATAACTAAACCTGTAATAAAGACTAATATAATACCAATATATTTGAACATCTGAATGCATCTGAATGCAACATCACATGAAATGGTAATGATGATTATAAAATAGCAGCAAATAATAGCAGGAAAATATTTCTATTCCTCTCACCCCCACTCTCGACCTCTGGCACACCAGAGGTCGCCATACATTATGTTGGGTCACTCCTTGGCCCATTCAACTGTTTCCCTGTCCACCCCTGACGTCATGGACATTTAGGATCACTGTTCTTAGCTCTGACCCTCTCTTGGCATCCTGTGACTTAACAAATCAGACAACCTCATGTCATCTAGGTGGTCTTAGTTATAAAATGCCCGCTCCCACTTGAGAACACTTCATGCTTAAGTGGTCTCTGCTCCTCTTCTGGGTCCCACTCTAGTGGAACTCTGGCCACCTGCAAAGGAAACAAAACACTTTCTCCCTAGTACGGCTTCCCTGCCTTATGTCCCTCAGTTGTCTTCTTTATTCAAACCTAATGTTACTCAACCTAATGTTACTCAAAACATGAACCTAATTTTGTATTTGGTTTTTGACTTTTATTTTTATATCTCATTCAACCGTACTCAGCATTTGTAAAACTCTCACAGCACTGCCTTTAAGAGAATCGAAGGAAGCACGTCTCTGCATGTGCTTCCTCTTTGCTCCTTATCTGATCATCAACATCCTGTGCACAAAACTGTCACTGCTGCAAGGGCCTACCTCTCCTCTAAAGTCACCTTTCACAAGAAAAATCCTAAACACTTATTCTACTCAAGGATCAAAGAAAAACAACCATTTTAATCACTAAGTGTAAGCACCTAGTTAATTGCTCCTAGATAAACTTCATCATAGCTAAAAGCTGAACTCTAACAGTATTTTGAACTCCCATTTCCTGGGTGATAACCTGTTTGAATATATCATTTTATTTCATTTTGCTGCTTTTAATGTAATGACTCCTTCTAACTTAAACTTTATCAGACTTAACCAACATATATAAGCTTTCTCCCTTTGCTTCTGTTTTCTGTATTTCTGTAACTGCTTTTTATATAAGAGGACTAAGTTAGAGCTGCATCTGTTATCTCAATATTTTACATGTCACCCCATTTAGTTACCACGAAACTCCTATTCAGTTCCTCTTTTGTCACTTGTTACCGGGCCAACTCAAATTCAGTTAAAAGCTAAATGAATTTCAGGCCCTAGGCCTCAAATCAATACTGTCCTGTGTGTTGATGAACTCTATATGTCTGTAAGCGTGTGCAATCCTTCAAAACTCAGGTCATTCTCACAGTAGATTGGCTAATCATAACGTTAACCAAAAGTTTATGACCCTCAAGAGACGACTCTCTGAGCCACAACTCCGTTAAAGGCACCAAAATGCAATGTGTATGAAAAAATCATTTCTACATATATAATCTCCAATATTATTCATTTGAGTCAGCGAGACTTTTAACATCCTCATAAAAAGCTCTCCTCTACCCTAAAAATAAATCTATTTACTATCTGTTTCTAAAGCCTACATTATAACAACATTCTAGCATTATGTCACTGTTACAACTTATCCTAAAATCAAAAAGAAATCCCACATTTTCTACTCATAAAATCTTCACTATTTTCCCCAAAGCATATCCTTTATTCCCACAGTTTCCCCTTTAAGTTTGGTGTACAACTTCTTATTAACACCAGCAATTTATCCTCTAAACCTAATTCAGTTCATTTTAATCCTTTCTTTTAACAAGTCCTCAGTTTTACTATATCTAGATTATCAAACAACCCCAATCATTATAAAATCCTAGTAAAACCCTTTCACATTAAACAAATTAAATCTTAAATCCTCTCTTTTTGACACATCTCATGTGGCAAAAACTCAACATGCTCCACCCAAGCTTAACAAATCAAAAGGAAAAAGGTTAGTCATTTCATTTCTCAGAACAGCTCAGCAATTCTCCTCTCCGGTGTTTTGCTCCAGCCCTGAAAACCTATGTTTAAGGAACAAAATCAATTTAATCATCATGTCAAATCTCCTCCAACTCGTTGCTCCATGCAAAGTCTGGATCCTTGGAACTTCCTGGAAACAAAACCTGTACTTTACATTTCATACTCTCCCTCTATGATCCAGTCTGCGTCATGACAAAAACAACCTTAAACAAAACAGTTATTAATCCTGAGTTACCTCAGTTAATGGTAACTTGAATCTCATCAAACAATGTTTCCCCTTTTAGCATTTAGCATTCTATAGTGTAATAACATAATCCAACCCCAGTAAATAATTTTCTCAAAACAAACATCAATATCCCAAAATCAGCATCCCCAGATTTAAGTCTCCCACTTGTCCTTTCATTTATTTCCCCCTTGGTCCCATCACTCGCATTCACTCCCATGCATTCACACATGATATTTTTGCTGATCTGCAGCCCTCCGCAAGCGTCATCAGATGCTCCACATCAGCAAAATGAGCTCAATCATTTGTTTTAATTCGTTTTCCTTTTTAGGAAAATAGTTCTCTATACTTTTGACTGGATTGAATCGATACAATCCATTTTTAGACAGAGACTTGCCGCCCATCAGTCTCTGATTGTAATCAATTATAATTCTGTAAAGCCCACCTGATTTTCGTACTTAGTAATTTTGTCAGCGCCGTCCGTTCACTGTCTTCCAGGCCTGCTTAGAACAAAAATGAAAAAAGAGAGCTGATTATTAGCTCATCAAAGTACCAAACAAAATCACCTGACAGGTTTTTTCTCTAAGTGCACTGTTACAAAAACTATGGGCCCTTTTAGACATGTCCATGTTTATCAAAACTCCCTCTCTTGAAATAGAAACAACAGCCTCAAAAATCTAAAACAATCTTAAATTTCATCCATTCAACACACCGAAAACCTCGCCAAAAGATCAAAGACCGTTTGCACAATGTCACCCTTCCTCACTTTACCATGTGTTCATTCAGCACAAGATAAAAACCAATTTCAACCACATATCATCCTTAAATTATAAATTTCCTGTCCAAATCTGCCCCTCTGAACAGGCCTGACCACCGTAATCAACTATCCTGATACTTTACCATTATATTTCGCCAAATACTCTTCAACAGCCCCCGATCTCTCTCTCTTGAACTGAACAGAAAGCCTCCGACACACACACACACAGGAAGTGTCTCTGCTCCAGCTAATTTGCATAAACCCACAGCTCAACAGCCAACTTAACAAGAGGAATACATGTTTAAACCTTATCACATTATTGAATTATTTTCATTTTCTTTCTATACTAATCACTTACTTTGATAAATCAGTGCAAGAGCACTCCTAAGTAATTACTCCTCTTTTGTTTTTGTTTTTTCCATAACTCACTCCCTTGTCATACAGCTTCGTTTGAGTTATTCCACAACAACTCTATCTTATCCAAGTGTGTTTTAAGTGTATTTTCTTCAACATTCACACCATTTTAACCCTCATGAAATTAGCAGGCTGATTTAATTACATATGTTTGTGTTCTTAGCCAAGTTTTAATCACTATCTATGCATTACTCTTCATGAGCTTATCTCCGTAAGGTTAGTGCATTTTCTGTTTGTATGTGTGGTTTTTATAAATGTTTCTTTATGATCTTTGTGATCTTGTAAATGTTTCTTTTGCAGTGTTTCAAACTCCTTTTGACAGGGTGTATTTTCTCTCTCTGGTTCATCACTGGTCCTTGTTAATGACATTTCCCCTCCGCCTGTGCCCAGTGGCCTTACCTGTTAAATCCCGTCTCCTCCAGTGACTCCAAGGTCACTCCGGGACTTAGGTTCGAGCAATCGTGACTGCGCCTTGCCTTAGGTTGTCCCAGGGTTTCGAGGTGGGATCTTACCCGTCATGGGCTGTCCAGCCTTCCATGCCCGCCTACTACAGGGGCCAACTGGGCAAGGGTGTTATCAGGCCTAGGGGACACACTGGTTCTGGAAATTAAAGGAGTGTAAACTGCTTTCTTTCTTAAACTTTCCAACCATAATTTCACATGTAACAGTTTGTGTACGTGCGTTTTCAATTCATTAATGTAATTGTTAGTTCATGTATTTATTTCTCCCAGTCTATTTTTTTTCTAAAACCTGTAATTAATATAATTTTATTACTTTTCCTAAAACATTCAGTCCCTAATTGCTCTGTTTTCATGTTGCAATGTCTCTCTAACTCATAAGCTATAATCAGACTTCCTGTTTCAAACACACACTCTCCAGTTTGGCTACGCACACACTTCTCTCAGACTTCCTCTTTCTTTGTATTTATAGTCTAAAAACAATCAGTAATTCCACTAAATCTTAACAGTCTGAACAATTAACCAAGTGTATATACTTATGTGTTTTTGAACTGAGAGAAAAGAAACTCAACCTCTCATACCATCACTCATACATTTCTTGAATTAAAAGCTCTTTCCAACTTTAGAACATCCTACTTTTCATCACAAAAGAAATATATTTCATACCCCTTTCTTTCATACACACTTTTAAAGGTTCTAACCTCTTTCAGACGCCATGAGTCGTCTCACACACCCTGCCTTTTCTCTCACTCAGAGAACTCACGCAGAGTCACTCCAATCAAATACTGACAGCACTCACACAGTTAAAATCACTCGAAATACGCTTTCATACGAGTATTTTGGACATGCCTTCCATGATCAGAAAGAGCAAGTCAAAAGAAAAAGGAAAAAAAACTGAAACCTCTCATCGTCTCACACCTCGCTTCTCCCCACACACACATAACTGAAAAAATAAAACACACCAACATTTATGGCTCACGAAATATACATCTATCAAAATTCAGTCATTTACTATACATCCACACTAATATATTCAAACTGTATTTACACTCTCATAATAAGCAAAACCAACCTCTTATATACAGGCATTTAGCAAAAAGCTCTCAGTCCTCTCGAAATTGAAACCACCCTCTCTGCGCGTCACTGCTGCTCATTTGCATTTACACACACCATCCATGCACATCCGGCTGTGCATCGCTGACACAGAGACTGATCTTACTCATAGATCTCATATTTTATATTACAGACGTCTTTAATTACAACTGCACAGATTTTTAGGCCTTGTCGCTCCTACAAATTTTGATAAATTTACGTAACAGCTCCAACCGATAAGTCCCAGACTTTTTGTGCTCAATTCACCGGACCAGCTCCACCCGTTCCGTCCACATTTCTAGCCCTAACTTAATTTACAGGTAGCCAAAAAAGCGCAAAATAGAGGCTCCAACCTCTAGCTTATCTCAGGATGCCCTGTACCCCACGGTCAAGCCAAACCGAGCTAACCCTACTCTGTGATAGGTCAACAATGCGCGTCCACATTGAGGAGGGATCGCAACGTCCGGGCTATGCGCTTCTTAACAGACGCCGCTGTCGTTCTACAAAGATTTAGAATAATTTGAACCAACAATCTACACTCCCACACAGGAGTAAGAATCAGGCAGACCTATCCTTGTGGACATAGGGGCTCCAACCCACAAAATGACCATCACAAAATAGAGTCCATGACCCATAGGGCTCCAACCCACAAAACAACCAAATTCCCTAGCACACTAAATTAGCAGCTCCCACTGCTTTAATTCTCTCAACGGCTCCAACCGTTCTTAATTCTCTCAGCGGCTCCAACCGCTTTTAACTTTCTCAGTACTGTACTTTATTACTTTCATTATCACCAAAATCAAAACAGACTTTCACCAGTAATTAGTGACCAGGCTTTTAATTTGACATGCCCAATGTGACACCTTTTGGAAATATATTTCAACAGGCAGTGTCTTACCTTCAAATGCCCCGGGGAATGCCTACTCACTTTCACCACTGATTACCGTCTGCCCGTCCAATTACCACGGACCCCGGATCTCACCAAAACCCCAACATTCCCTCTCTCTCACCGGAACGAGCCCCCAAATGTTAGGGTTCAATGTTGAGAGAGGAATCCATAAATAACCACAGATCCAGGCGTGTGCAATTTAGACGGCATTTTAATGAACACATGTGTGAGTTCAACAACCCAATCAGTGTTGAACTGAACTTACAATCATGAGACAAGGTTTTATATGGGTACAATAACAAAGCCCCCCTCTTTTACAAAAATAGACAATAGTACAGCTTACGTCAATCCAAACCACAAAATGTTCCATGACCTTTAACATAGCTCTAAAGAACATTGTCTTCGGGTCGGTGCTTCCCCTCTTCGCTGTCGCCGTCTGGTGCACTTCCTCTAAGTACTTGACACACTTCTGCATTTCTGCCCTACCAAAATAGATCTACCATGGTGTGTATGTGTGTGTGCGTACACGTGCAAGGGCGCGTGCATGCTGTGTACTGCGTACGTGTCATGACCTCTCACTATTTGTCTGTCTGTACGTGCAGAGTTTGCATCTGCTTTTCTGAACCTTAGTTGACCTCAACTTAAGCAACTTGAACTTTCCCCTATCAGTGATTCCTCTAACTAAGTGTGCGTGTGGTTACGTGTATGTCCGAACCAAGACTATATATGTGTACTCTACTGAATTAATGTTTTGATCAAAAGCCTCTACTAAAAGCTTAAATCAAAGATAAATGCATAATAACTCTTTGGCTCTTTGGCTTGCACTCGCTCTGCTTTCGGTTTCACTTCTGCAAAAGCACACCGTTTCCTGTCAGCCTGCAACTCAGTTTTCTCACCCACTGGAGACTATGTGTAAGAATATAAAAACATTCGAAAACCTTTAAATTATAGATTCAACTGATTATAACTAAACCTGTAATAAAGACTAATATAATACCAATATATTTGAACATCTGAATGCATCTGAATGCAACATCACATGAAATGGTAATGATGATTATAAAATAGCAGCAAATAATAGCAGGAAAATATTTCTATTCCTCTCAAGATACAATGAAGCCCTTGTCCTATAGCCTTCTGTGTTTCAGTGTTAAACGGGGAACATTTCAGACATCTACTGATATAGGTTTATTTGGTGGTGTGGAGGCTGCTGCTTACAATCCTCTGTGTAGTTTTCACAAGCACTGGCAGAGTCATCAACTTTGCCATAGAGCAGATTCCATGCCACACTGTGATGCAGGAGCACAGGGAAGTCTCTACCACACATCTGTAGAATAGTTTCGGGACTCAGCTTCCAAGTCCAGTGTTCCTTCACCTCCTGAGAAAGTAGAGTGTGCTGGTGCACCTTGTTAACCACAAAGAAAAAGTTGTGGCTCCAGGTAAGGTCCTCAGAGGGATGTTCAACAAGGTACTTAAAGCTGAAAACCTTTTCAGCTGCTCCTCAATGTGTAGGGGTAGAAGGGAGTTTCTACCCTTCTTGAAATGCTGAGATTGTTATCCTTGCACCATCTCTTCAGCCTTTTTACCTCCTGCCTGTATTCAGATTCATCATTCCGCCCCATCTATCCCACACGTAATATCTTAACTGTAAAAGTTAATTACAGTACAAGAAAAAAACTGAACGGCCAACTGCAATTGATACGGTACATAATGATGTGCTATATGGTGGCTAGCTCTTCACGTCATCATGCAGCCACAAGTAGCGGTGACATTGCCCACGAAATTGAGACACAGGCATTCGACCCTCTAAATGCGTGTTTTGTTTGCGTTTCCACCGGCATGGAACTACCAAAAATAGAGAGGGCATAGCCTAACATATGAAACAGGAAAAGACCACCATGTAATCCATTTATTTCAACAAAGTAACTGTATTCTGAATATCAGCTTTCTAAAAGGTAACTGTAACGGAATATAAATACTCATATTTTGTATTTTAAATACGTAATGGCGGTACATGTATTCCATTACTCCCCAACACTGATGGCAGGATGCTGTACATGGACCAAACTTCAATCAGGAGAACAACTGAGATAATCCATCCACTTTACGAGGTTAGTCATTAATATTCTGCTGCATAGGCTGGGCTGTAGTTACATCCTAAGCTTTTAAAAACTGAGCTTTAAAATGAATTGTGGTAATAAAAACTGAGAGAGGACGACAATGACTGCTTTTAGGGGCTTGTTCGGATTAAACAGAACAAAATACAAAGCCTTAAAACATATTAAAAACACAACAGCCTTAATAAACACAGAGTAATTTTGACCATGAAGCAGGTTTCATACTTCATCACTTAAAGACCGGGTATCCCACCTGCAATGAATGTTTTAATGCAGTACAGTTGTTATTATTATCACTTGTCACATCCTGTTTATGACAGTTAAAATAAATAACATTCATATAAAAATATTATTTATAAAGGAATAAGAAATAAAATTGTCTCGTGTAAACTGTTACATAGGCCTATACTACTGTACTTTAATGTCGGTCATAAGGGTGGTACTTTAGGAGCCGCATATTTTATGAGGTGGTAGTCATTGTGAAAAGTTTGAGAACCACTGTGGTACGCTATTATGGGGGTGGGCTTTGTGGCTGGACAGTGTAGCTGGCATTTTCAGCATTTAGACTCAACTGCTCAAAAAGCTTTTTCTTCTCTTTGCACTGTTTAACCTTGTAATTGCATCCTCTTATGTGTTGTTTGACTTGGATGAAAAAAACTTTCTTGCATACCAGAGTTGTTAGTTTTGAATTTTCTTATTAGGTTTTAGTTTTTATTTCATTTTGACTTTTTGATCTAGTTTAGTTTCAGTTTGTTTCCATTGTGGATTTTTTTGGTTTCAGTTTAGGTTTTATGGTTTGAAAATATTTAGCTTTATTTTTTTTTTTGTTTCATTGTTGATCTTAGACTTTTTCATTGTTATTATATGGCTGGCATGTGTCAGGGGCAGTATTTTGTAAAACCAGCACAAGCAATGCTATAGAAACACAAAAGCTTTTGAAAGCAGTCAGTTTACAGTCTTTTAGACACTCTCATTAAATATCAAATCGGGCAAGTTGTAATAACATTTTTACCAAACTGACACTAAAACTAATATTTCCTGTATGTTTCTATTTCAAGTTCACAAAATCATTTCAGTTAGTTAAATGTTTATATTTTTACTTGAGTTAAAAAAAATTTCATGTCTGATTTTTATTTTTAGTTGAGTTTAGTTAACTACAATAACATTAAAAGTAAGATAGTCAAATATCGTCCTATATAAAGGTCTTCCTGTTTTATCATGAGGATCATGCAGATACAACATTTAAACACTTCAGAACAAAAATTTAAATATGCTATATCTGCAGCTTTGGAACTCTAATGCATGTGAAAGACTAAACAATGATAATGCCAAGTTTGAGAAAAAACAAACATCTGATGGTACTTTCAAACCCAAATGGCCACCCAAACCCAAACCCAAAGGTTCAAGAATTTATAGATGATGTGGGAATCCTGATAGTTCTGGATTCATCATAGCACAAACATTTGCTCACGAGGAATGACTAATTCTAAGTATTACAGATGCATTCTTCAAACACTATCATTTTAGGAGAGACACCTGTACCTCTACCAGTTCATTTGCAAAGAGTCTAGGCCTTTTATATTTGCCATGCTTAGATGGAAATCTCTTAGATTCAGAAGTGTGAGGCCATAATGCCTGTAAGAGTTTCTGAAACTGTCCTTGTTTATTGTGTAACTAAAATGCGATCTAATCTTAAACTACTTTACATGGTTTGTTTGTTACCGAGCCGCATATCCACAAATATTAGTATGGAATAAACAGGGTGGGCCATTTATATGGATACACCGTAATAAAATGGGAATGGTTGGTGATATTAAAACAAAACAAAAACAAAACCAAAATTGGAGCAGGACCCTTAGTTCACGCAGAAGATTTTGTTCAGTGATGAGGCAAACGTTTATGTGAATGGTGAAGTTAACAAACAAAACCACCGCTATTGGTCTGACACTAACCCACATTGGATGGATCCCTCCAAGACTGTTGGAACAACAAAAGTGATGGTTTGATGTGGTATATGGGGTACAACGATAGTGGGTCCATTCTTCATCAATGGAAACCTCAAGGCCACTGGATATTTCAAATTGCTACATGATGATGTGTTTCCCTCTTTATGCACTGAAGCTGGCACGTTCCCTGAGTTTTTCCAGCAAGATGGTGCACCACCACATTATGGGTGCCAGGTCCGAGCATTCCTAGATGAACAGTTTCCTGGAAAGTGGATTGGTCGTCGTGGGCCACTTGAATGGCCCCCAAGGTCTCCCGATCTGACCCCCTTAGACTTTTATCTTTGGGGTCATCTGAAGGCAATTCACTATGGTGTGAAGATACGAGATGTGCAGCACCTGAAACTACCGATACTGGATGCCTTTGCTGGCATTTCTCCTGCAGTGTTGCTATCAGTGTGTGAAGAGTGGGAGAAGAGGGTTGCATTGACAATCCAACACAATGGGCAGCACATTGAACGCATTTTATAAGTGGTCAGAAACTTGTAAATAATTCATGAAAGAATAAAGTTACCTTGAAACCAAGTACACCATTGTTTTTCTTGTGACATTACCAATAAGTTTGATGTGTCACATGGCCCTCTTCCTATTGAAAAAACAAAAGTAGTATCTGATCAAGACAATTCAACTACACAGCAAAAAGCATTGAACACCAAGCAGAGCTCTTTATGATTCTCGTATACGAGGGAGACCAACTGGACAAACGCCGTTCCTTCGCTGGACCCCAGTTGCTCTTGTCCGCTCCCTCGTAACACTGATCTTTTATTGAGGTCACATGAATATGCATAGGTTCATTAACATATGACATCTACATACACACAAAGAGTACCTCGCCTGTGCGTTGTGTAAGTATGTGTGTGTGTGTGTGTGTGTGGGGGGGGGGGGGTCAGAGTGTGACCCCATAAACAACTTCCCTAAACCTGCTGGTCTGGAAGTCCAGCAGTTCATCTAAACAAAAGGCACTTAACACTGGAAGTCCCACAGTTTTCTAACCCTCCGTCAGCCAAGTGGAAGATAACGCCAGCTAACTTGGCTTGTCTGTTAGCATCAATTCATATGTAAATTAGGTCATTACCTGAGTAATCTGGAGGGGAGTGTGAATGATTGCTGATTTCTAACTGCCAACTGCCTCTTGGTTTTTGTGGGGGGAGAGCTGCTAAAAGCTGTGAACTTCCTTTTGTGTTGAGGTGGATACAATCTCACTGCACTTAGCCTAGGCTAGGAAAAGTATCTCGAGTCGCCTTCAGAGCTTCCTGTGTTTCATCACTCTTGACATGCTTCATAGCATTCAAGAATGGACTATTCAACATGCACAGCAAACGGCGCATGTTCATTGGTTCATGGACCTCCCTGAACTAATGGCATTTATTGCAATTGTCATCTTGCGGGGGGTTACTAGGGTTCCATCACTACGTGACTGCTGGTCAGCAAACCTGGGAAACCCACAGATCATTGGAACTATGCCGCGAAACCGCTTCCAAGACATCATGCGACACCTACGCTTTGATGACAGGTCCACCCGCAGTGATCAAGCAAAGACTGATAAGTTCGCTGCAATTTCCAGTGTGTGGGGATCATTTGTCACCAACTGCATCACGTGCTACAACCCTGGTCTACATATCACCGTTGATGAACAGCTTTTCCCATCAAAGACTCGGTGCTGTTTCCTGCACTATATTGCAAGTAAATCTGACAAGTTTGTGATCAAGTTTTGGGTGGCTTGCGACCTAAAATCCAAGTACATTTGCAATGTCCTCCCATATCTTGGCAAGGACCCCAATTGTCCCAGTGGGGAGAGACTGTCTGAAAATGTAGTGATGAGGCTGATGGAACCATTCCTAGACAAGGGCAGAAATGTTACTACGGACAATTTGTTCACATCGCTTTAACTTGCGCAAAAACTTCTTTTCTGCGGGAGTACACTGTCCGCAGAGGAACACGGCGCTGGCCAGTTGCCGTGTTCTATAACATGATTGACATGGCAGCACTGAATCCACATGTGCTGTATCAAGCATGCACCGGGACGCAGGAAAGACGGGTGGACTTCCTGGTGGAGCTTGCAAGAGAGTTGGCTAACTCTCATATGGCTGGGAAGAAGGCAAGAAAAGAACAGTTGCTTCATCCACAACCCTCCACACCTAGCCCTGGAAAAAGAGCCATGTGTCAGGTCAAACACAAATGCAAGAACAATCATGCCACTGTGCAATGTGTTCACTGCTACAGATACACATGTGGTAAATGCAGACTACAGATACCATGGCAGTGCCAGGATTGTGAGTGATTGCTGAAAATGTTGAAATGTACTCACTCACTTTTTATTATTATTTGTAAATATGTGTACAAATGGTTGTTGTTTTTTTAAATTTTGTACTGTTTTTATCAATAAATCGTAGCAACAAAGGAAATACACCATGTGTGTTGATTTCTCCCTAAGATGGCAAACTGAAACACAAATTTCCTTGTGGCTCAGGAAACTAACCACTCCAAGTGGCTCAGCATGGCCCCCACCTTATTTACATAACAAAAGCAGCGGTTCACAGGTGATTAAGGATATTAGCCATTGGCTGGAAGGCGGGTTTTATAGGTAGAAAAGCCAAATGGCTGCTCTCTGGGACTTCCAGTGTTAGAGTAAAACAGATATACGTGTGTATGCTATACCATATATCAGTAAGAAAAGATACAACCTGCCAGAACACTCTGGCATGCACACGAAGTCTTTGCAGACTCCTAAGGATCACACATGCTATCACTACACAATTGATTATACACCTCTAAGCATATATGGTTAAATATTTCTAAGCATAAATGACAATCAACAATATAAACCTGACATTTCCGCCTTTTTGACATTTATGCCAGAAAAGTTCCCAGTTATGATCACCTCTTGTCTGACAGCGTCAATGCAAACATTTTTGTACTCAGCATATGTTAATCACCCTAAATTACTGTAAACGTACACGGACAAATGTATTTGCAGTTATCCTGTCTCATTGATCTCATCCAATAGTAACCTGCATCCTACGAGCAAACAAATGAATTGTTAATAGTTAAAATAAGAAAGTAACATTTTCAAAAACATCCCAGCTTGGTGGTGCTCCTCCGCAAGACATGTAAATCACACGTCTCTCTGCAGAGTGGTTTAAGTTCTGCAGGGCATCATAAATGTCTCTTCCAGTTGTTTCCATCACTGTCCATAGGACCAGAGTCCAAATGTATGTAGAATAGAAATTCAAACATACCAGTTGGTTTTGTTGTTTGTCAACATGGGTCTTCAAAGCTGCAGGCCTGGTCAGCACTCCTGTTTTATGGTCTCTATCAACCCCCATCACCTCAATTCAGGCCTTTATCCTGTGGGGGATACTTATGACTCTTCTACTGTCCATTCATCTCTGCAGAAAAACCCCTCTGTGGAAAGGGTGTTGGATCCAGTTATCTTACTGCTGTTATGATCCCAGCAGTCTTCAGAGAGTCATCGTATGCATAGTACAGTGACACAGCATTAGGTGATGTTCATAGGAAACTGCTGCCATCACCACCATAGCTTCTGGTTCCTGTGCTTTTCACAGATTCATGATGCCATCCTTGGACTCCCTCTGCGCTGTCGATGGAGTGTGGCATGCTCCCCTCATCCTTCAGGTGCCCGTCTGTCGTCCACAATCTCCTCTGTTGGCCTCTGGAAAGCCCCCTTGGCACAGCTCTCATTCCAACACAGCTTCATGGTCCTTGCTGTGGCTCCGAAATCTGATCTCATGATGACCAGCAGGGCCCCAACCAGCACAGCCTTTGACCTCGACCTTTGACCTCGACCACTGCCTGGGCTGTCAGCTATGCCTGGAATGGTTCTTGTTTCTCACTGGGCCTCTGAAGATTTCTCAGGAGATTCCTTTCCTTTCTCCCCGTCATCATAAAACATGTGACATGTTGTCATGCACTTCACAAAAGAAGTTTGTTCTTATGTATTCAGAGTTGTGCATCTGGGTGCAGGATTCACTCGCACATCAAAACAGGAAACTCAGTGTTTTAGAGTCTCCACTCCAACACATCCCACTCACTTGTGCTAGAATTCAATCACCTTTCATTAATCTAAGAATGACAGGGGATTTCTAAAAATCACCCCGCAGTTCTTCAGCTGAGACACCTGAGTTAGAAAACACAAACACTGCAGTTGTCTTTCACTCGCGAAGGCAGTCATGGATGCACGACCTGCGTCTCATCACTGTCTGCGTGCTTTATTTATACTTTTCTGTGTGTGTGTGTGTGTGTGTGTGTGTGTGTGTACAAAGATAACAGAGTTATTCTAAGAACTCAGAACTGAGGTTCCCCTTTTCTAAGTCTGCATGTTCTTAGAGAAAGAGGAAGCTGTTAGTTGGTAAATAAGTTCATCACAAAAGTTATTAGGTGAAAAGTCACATAGACATGTGGTTTGCTTAGTGATCCATAAAAAGAGCACATTTCATGTAGCTGATCACATTATGTACAATTTTCTTTTAACATGCCCTCCTGTTTATCAGAGAAATGAAATTTACATGTTATCAGTAAGCAACTACTTGTCTTTCACATTTTCAGTTACTACATCATTAGTTGCACTTCATCTTCATCTAACAAATAGGAAAATAAGTCTTCATGATCTTCATTGGTTTTTGGTACATCTGCATATGCTGTGAGTGACAAACTTTACAGCTTTTAAACAAGGAATAACTCAAATAAAGAAAAGAAAAATAAAACCAGGGAAACTCCAGTCTCTTTAAAACCTGTTAAAGTTGAGCGCTTCTTCCTGGATGAGGATGTTGATTGTTGTTGTTGTGCACTTTACAAAAGTCATTATGAAGGTGTGGTCGGAGATCAGAATTAGTGCACTTGTTCCAGGGTGTTTCCCATATATGGCTGGGTGTGTTAATATGCTCGGCATGTGCGAGCAGGCGTAACAGTCTTTCTCTGTGGTCCTGTTAAACACGTATCTGTATCAGGCATTTTTCATCCAAGGATAGATGTAGTCTTGTGTCATGTCCATTAGGTGGAAGTTGTCGTGCGTTCATCTTCTCAGTCTCCCTCGTGGCTCAGCTGCTGTTGGCATCAGCTGGGGTCCTGTAAGGGTGAGCTTTGTAGTCAAGGTAACCAGGAGGGTTCCCCTTCCCATGGTTGCACATAGGTCCATCACACCTGCACTTGGCTGCCCTAAAGTTGATCGGATGGAGATTGGAGTGCGGGCTTACCCAACGGGGGCCCAATCAGCACTTCCCCCCATCACCCCCGAAGCAACCAAGCGTAGGTGAGGCTTCCCTAATGTGCTTCCTCCTTGGTGTCGGGGCTTCCCGGGACCTCAACCTTTTTGGAGTGGCTCTGATGTATCCAGGAGGGTCTCTCTGCAATTTTACATGCTGTGGGTGTGGTCAATAACACTTGGTATGGGCCCTCCCAGCGAGGCAAGCTCCAATTTTTCCTCTGGAGCACCCGTATTAGGACCCAATCGCCTGGTTTCAACCTGCAAGAGACTGGAGAAGAGTCCTACGGCAGTTTATTGTTCAAAACAATATCTTTATTTTCTAGTAGTTTTGCCATCCATTCTGCCAGAGTTGTTTCTCTGACAGATTTGTCTAGAGGTTCACTTGTCACTGGTAGTGGGAAAGGTCTCCCATGAACAACCTTAAATGGTGTAAGCTTTTGAGAGCCTTGTGTTAATCTCATCCACATTTTTACTAGGCCAGGGGTCGGCAACCCGCGGCTCCGGAGCCGCATGCGGCTCTTTAGTCCTTATACTGCGGCTCCGCGTGGTTTGGGAAAATAAATTAGAAGTATTTAGCTGAAGTGCATTTTATTTGTGTTTAGTTCTTTTCTTTAAAAACAAACAAACTTGTAGTTCTATATTGGAAGATTGTTGTGATTTTGAAACATAAAAATAAAATTATATTTTATTATTTTTTTCATCGCTCAAAATAAGCGTCACACTCGGGGAAGCCGGTGTACCCGCTGAAACGCCGTGCATTTATCGAGACTTTCAACCCCAGATAGGCCAATTATGGATCTTCGGATCCACATTATGTCGGCAGCTGTTCTCAACCGTGAACTATGTTAAAAACAAACACCACTCACCTCACAGATGACAGCTTACAGTCCTGTGTAAAGATGAAAGCCCCGATTTGCAGACGCTGTGCGCCGAGGTTCGGGACCAGAAGTCTCATTGTAAACATATCACGACAGACCCGACGATGTTTACATGGATATGCTTTTCAGCATCTCTTTATTGACCACTTTTCACACACGGTTGCTGTACGCATACAGCTGGTTGTAGCTTTTCAGCTCACAGCCCGACATATACCAACAACAGCAGAGAGAGCACAGGCTTTAAGGCGGCGGGCGTGATTGCGGTGCCGCTCAGGTGCGTCCGACTCCCATTCAGCTGCACTGCAGACCACGCCCGCCACACACATTAACAAGGTAAAATAGATATTTAGGCAGAATTTTGCAAATATCTATTTTTTTAGCGGCATAGTGCTTTTTTTCCAATTACTTTTTAAAAGAGTGGCGGCTCACAACAGTTTTTGTTTGCTACATGGATCATTTTAGTTCAGGTTGGTGTCTTTCCTTTTGTTATATTTCTTTAAGAGTTCAAAATGTGTTGATTACATGAATAAAATGTAATTTTCTCTGTAGCACTTCATGGATTTTATAAGCAACACACCTTAGTTGCTCTGTGGATTCTTTTAAAAAGCAGTTAAAAACTTTTCTGTTCAAACAAGCCTATTGTTGATCTACGTATTTTATATTCTTTACACTATTTACATTTGATCTTTTACATTGTGTATAATGTCTATTGATTGTATTGTTTATTTTAATATTTGTGTACAGCACTTTGTGACTGCCTGTCTATGAAAAGCGCTTAATAAATAAACTTTACTTACTTACTTTAGTTGTTCACACAAAGCACAAAGGTAAAAAAACAATATATACAGTGTTATCTTCATTTTAGATGCCAAAAAGTATTTGCGGCTCCCAGTGTTTTCTTTTGCGTGGAAACCGGGTCCAAGTGGCTCTTTGAGTGTTAAAGGTTGCTGACCCCTGTACTAGGCCTATGCAATCAGGCCATGGTCTTCCTGTTTCTTTCATGCATTTTCTGAGTCTCTGTTTTATGGTGCCATTAGTTCTCTCCACTAACCCTGCACTTTGTGGGTGATAAGCACAGTGGTTTCTTATGCTGAATCCTAGTGCTTCAGAGACTTTGCTGATCACATCATTGACAAAATGTGTCCCATTATCTGATCTTATCAGAGTAGGGATGCCATATGTTGGGATGAAATGATTACATAGACAGTTTGCAACTGAGATTGCATCTGCTTTTTTCACTGGATAAATCTCTGGCCATTTTGAGAATACGTCTATAATCACTAGAGCGTATTTTGAGCCTTGACTTTCACTTAATTCAATAAATTCCATATGAATGGTTACAAATGGATGAGGTCGTGTGGGGAAATGTCCTCTCTTTGTCCTCAGATTGCCCTGTGAATTGTGTTTTTGACAGATCATGCATGTCCTCACAAATTCCTTTGCTGAAGTTTCAAAATTTAGACTATAAAAGTGTGTCTTTATGACCTGGACCATCCCTCCTGATGACACATGGGTCATCCCATGGGTCACTAACGCTGCTGTTCTGTGTAGGGACTTAGGAAGTATTGGTTTACCTTCACAAGTCATTAGATCATCTTCTAGCTATGCTCCACACTTTAACCATTTCTTCTGTTCTGTAGTTGGTGCTGCTTTTTGTTCATCTTTAAGTACATCAAGTGGTATTTGCATGGTGGATGCAGACATTAATGTGTCTACAGTTTGTTGTGCGGCTAACTTAGCTGCTTGATCTGCAAAGTTATTGCCTTTAGTTATTTCAGATTTATCTTTCTGATGTGCAGCACATTTGCATATTGCTAACTGTTTTGGCAATGTTATTACTTCTAATATTGTCTTCAGAAGATTTCCATGCTGTGCTGGGTGTCCAGTAGATGTAATCATTCCTCTGTTCTGCCAAATTTTGCAAAATGATGTACTGCTGAAAAAACATGCTGGCTGTCAGTGTATATATTTATATCTCGGCCTGCGAGTATGAGGATGTCAACGGTTTCGCTTCTACAACTCTGTCTGTTGTAGTTATCGCATACCCTGGGCCATTTTTAGACACTGAACCGTCTACAAAACGTCAGTGAAACCAGCTTGTGGTGTGCTGTGAATGTTACCACATGGCTTTGTCTCCTCATCTAATTTTTGCATACAGCAGTGTGAATGACCTTCTTCGGGTGAGGCCAGAAGTGTGCTCGGGTTCAACTGACTACACTTCTCGACTCTAATGTGTGATTGCGACAATAAGATTCCAACATATGAAAGCTGTCTCGCATGTATCAGGTAAGACAAATTGGCTTAGATTAAAATTGAAGTCACTGCATGGGGTACTCTGATGATCAAAGTGTGCCCTAAAACAATGTCAGCTGACTTTTTTACTGCCTCTGCTGCGGCTGCACAGGCCTGCACATGCAGGCAGGCCTGACACAACAGAGTCTAATTTGCAACAGAGTAAAATGCAAGCGGGCGTTTATTTTTTCTCCAAATGCCTGTGTTAAAACTGCTTTAATGTAACATGCTCCTCCATCTACATGTAAGTAGAAAGGCTATTTTCAAGTTACTGAATGCTTCTTCTGCTCTTTTTTTTTCTTTGTAGATGCAACACTACATTTTTACTTAAGGCATTTTAGGCAATTTCAATTTTTTAAAAGAATTCATACATCTGACACATCTTACATATTTCGGTACCACTTTACAATAAGACTCCCCTTATAGATGGCTAATAAATAGTTTATAGCTATATTATTAATTAGTCTGTAAATGCTTTATAAACCATTATTAATGGTTTATTATGCATTAGTTAAGGGTGAGAAAGAGAAAAACCCTTTTGTCACCAGTACGTGAGCCTCAAGCAAAGAAAACAATAAAAAACAATGGAAGTAGTTCAGCAGCGTATTGTGCTGTAAAATCACCTTACTCCCAAACACACATATACAGTACATACACACAGATAGACATTTGCGCGCTAATTTGTCATGAAGTATTTCATGGCCACTTCTAAAACCAATCTAAACACAGTTTCTTTTTGGCGAACTTAAACCTATTTTGTTACGAGGTATTTGACGGCTACCTCTAGAACCAATCTAAACACAGTTCCTTTCGGCGAACTCAACCTATTTCACATGTTTTATGAAGTAATTGCGGCTACTTCTAACCCATTTTGCGCATTTCACGAAGTAATTCCGGCTACAGCTAACCTATTTTGCGCATTTCACGAAGTAATTCCGGCTACAGCTAACCTATTTTGCGCATTCTTCTAAACCCTTCTGGTGGTTTAAGACCAAACAGTGTTTTCTCACCCTCAGTCGTCTTTTGCTGGTTATCAGGTCGTCTGGCTGAATCCCAGCATCGTGGACCAGAACTAAACCACCGGCCTGGACCCGAATTTCACGTCCCAGGTCTTTCACCTCTACCTGGAGAGGGCTGTCGACAGACTTCGGTGCTGGCTTCCCACGACGTCAGGATACAGCAGTCAGACCTTACATTGGAGTCACAGAAACGTGTCTGTTGTTTCCATCGCTAAGCTCGAAGGACAAATTTAAATGACAGGGGATTTCTAAAAATCACCCCGCAGTTCTTCAGCTGAGACACCTGAGTTAGAAAACACAAACACTGCAGTTGTCTTTCACTCGCGAAGGCAGGCATGAACGCACGACCTGCGTCTCATCACTGTCTGCGTGCTTTATTTATACTTTTCTGTGTGTGTGTGTGTGTGTGTGTGTACAAAGATAACAGAGTTATTCTAAGAACTCAGAACTGAGGTTCCCCTTTTCTAAGTCTGCATGTTCTTACAGAAAGAGGAAGCTGTTAGTTGGTAAATAAGTTCATCACAAAAGTTAATAGGTGAGAAGTCACATAGACATGTGGTTTGCTTAGTGATCCATAAAAAGAGCACATTTCATGTAGCTAATCACATTATGTACAATTTTCTTTTAACAAAGAATGATCAACTAATTTGCATATCAGCTATTAACCCACCAAGTTGACAGGAGAAAAGAAATGCATGTTCAAAATATTATCACAAAAATAGAATTTCCCTCATACAGTAAATTACTTGTGCTGCGTCAATCAAGCAGAAAGCACCTCCCAATTTACTATATTAACAACTAAGTTTATTGTCTGATCACTGGTCGGTCAAACCAGAATCTTTTTTTTTTCCCCACAAAAGTTAAACTGTTGTCCTGTAACCTAGAGAGTTAATTGTCAGCATTTGATAACAAGTGTCTGTTAAATTGACACTATTTTAACACTGATGAGAGATAACAAGCTGATCTCCATTGCATGTGTGTTTGTGCTATTAGGCAGGTTTAATGGATGTCTGTGGAGCTGCATCTCCAGTAGGGCATGTCCTTAAAGCTGCCTTTCCTACACATTTCTCTGCTATTATTTGATCATTTTGTAACTAATGTGCTATGAGTCCACTGGTCTTTGCATCACTTTTCATCACACTAAGTGACTTGGACAAGATGATAAACAGACTCACATACTCAAGATGTTGTCTAATCTTCACGAGCTCTCTTGTGTTTGTGTTAGTAGGGTTAATACATGTTCTGCTTGTGTGTGTGATTTTGTATATGTTTCTCTTTGCAGTGTTTCAGACTCCTTCACAATTTTCCCACTTAAGCAGTCAGTTTTCTTTTTCCCAGGTTTGCTAACCCATATTTTGATTTCCCACTAGGGCTGGGTATCGTCACTGATTTCTAGAATCGATTCGTTTCCGATTCACAAGGTCCCGAATAGATTCGATCCACGATTCGATTCACTTCGATTCGATTCGATTCAATTAAATTCGATTTAAATCTGGGAAATTTTGACAGTCAGAAATATTATAATTCAGATCAGTACATTTACATATTTTTGTATCTATAAAAAGGAAGCTGACACACGCAAGACTTTATCAAAGGTGTGAGCGTCACATCAGATGCCTTTGTGTCAAAGTAGCTGAAGATAAAACACAGAAAAACATGAAGGTGGTTTTCCTGGCCTGGGATTTTATAAAAATATTCTGCAGTACATCAAAAACGAACGAAAACCATTAATCAACATATGAACGTTACCTCTGACGTTACAGCGGTGTTATTAGAGACACGGCTAAGCGTTTTGCATTTTGCATAATTTTAAAAAGTTTAAATTTGTTCAGTATTGAACGGCAGAAATTAGGTTTTCTTTTCGGAAGTATGTAAAAGGAAAAAAAGGAAAAAACAGCGGCCGTCAGCGCTGTAAACAACGGTAGACTTGTGCGTAACAAGCAAGCGAATAATGCAGAAAACAGATTTTTAGACGGGAAACTGTTCTTGAAGTACAGAGAGAGAGAGAGAGAGCTGTGCATGAAGTGTGATTTTTATCGTGGTGGAAGCAAAACAGTAAAAGTCAGAGTGATTTCATGACGATGTTTATGTTTAGCGTAGTTTGGATCTTCTTTTGCTGCTGGTTCGGTCAATATTGTTTGGAGAGAGATAAAACTAACAGCTTTAGAATCAGCGCAAAAAGGGCATGAACACAAAGCGCGAACCCGCCGAAACATCAGAATCAGCGAGCTGTCGGCTTTCAGCCCTGACCGTGTCCGTGCAGTTGTTGTGCCAAAAAGTGATTGTCTGCCAGAAAGTGATTGCCGTCCGTGGGAGCGCGCGCAGCCGCTTAAAGCTGCAGCGCCCGTCGGGTGAGAAAGGCGACATCTCACTGATTCTGATCCGCGGTCCGTGCTGTGTGTTTACGTCCTTGTGCAGAATCCGTGTACCTGCTCTCATTTATTGTTTTGGCTGTTTGGTGGTTGTTGAAATTTTGTGAGGTTTCACCTGAGATTCTGGCGTTTCGGGCAAATTAAATTTATATTAAAAAATCGATTCAGGATTTTAATGAATCGATTTCACGTTATCCAAGCCAGAATCGATTTTAATCGATGAATCGATTATTAAAACCCACCCCTATTTCCCACATTAAACAACAGCATTCCTCTGTGTTCTCACCTACTGCTCTCACTCTGTTGTCCTCTCCCACTTCAACAGTCCAATAGCACACAGTCCTCTTTCAGCTTTGACCTGTGTTCCACTGTCTCTTCTTGCCATTTACTCCAAAAGTGGCAAATGTCAAACTCCAACAGTCTCCTCAAAAGTCCTCTTCACACACCGTGAAGTTGCAGCTTACTGGAAACACAGTGCCATTCATCCAATCAGTCAGAATGATGGGTTTGCTCTTCTTCTCCGATGTGGTTTGTCCACACTGCTGCTGCTTGCTGGGACTCTTTGCTCAGGACTTTGCTGCTGTCTCTTTATCTGCCATGTTATTGCTCTTTGGAACTGCATTCCTTGTCTTCAGGGAGGAGTGAGAGCTCGCTTGTTAGGTTGAGGGACACATGGCGCTGTAAACAATTCAGCCAGAAACTTGGCCTGAACGTTTCCAATGATGTTAACCTATAACTTTCTTCCGAGCGCTGCATGTGGAAAATTGATTCAGGTCTGCTTTTCCTCTGAAAGTGACAAACTAAGACTTTTTTATTATTGTCATCACTGCTTAACCCTTGTATGGTGTTCGGGTCTGTGAGACCCATGCCAATTAGAGGCCGTTGCCCATTTAGGCAGTACATAACCTCAAAACCTGCAAAATATGGTATAAAGATATGTACACTTGATTATAACTGATTTTATTTTTTTTATAACATTTTATTAAAAAAAAACGAGAAGCACATTAATTCATAAATGTGATCGAACAAAGGTAAAGGGGAAAAAATTAACCATGTTTGCTGTTCACATGGCTCGTAATTGGGATGAAGTAAACATCTGTTGAGTAATTTAACATAAAATTGTTTGATAGTGTTAATTGGAAAGCCAAAACTCTAGCGGGTCCACCAGACCCATGAACACTGGCTGAGTAACAAAAATACAAACACCATACAAGGGTTAACCAACACCCCTCTCTCTCTCTCTGTTTTTGAACTCTCCTTTCTTAAAGGCAGAAAATGAGATTGTAGTTGTTCTTAGCTGATAAACACAAAACCTTTTTCCTATTATTATTTTGCATCTACAATGTAAATTTCGTCTCTTTTTTTGTTCTTTTTTTTTGTCCCTTTACAATAGCTGGTGACCTGCAGAATCACCGCTCTCACAATTGGAGGCAATTACTTTTACACAGCACACACACACACTGTGACGTCAGGCACATTCACACTCACTTTTTTCATCAGCATAAATAAATCATATGGCCAATGGCATGTGCCATGGTGATCCATAAGTATGATTGTTTTCATAGGTGTGCTCTCTATATAACAATGGCTCATAATAAGATGACAGTTTTTCAAACAGGTCAAGTGCCTCTATACACTTCATTAGTTTAAATATTTACCTATTTTACTTCAGCTCATATGTCATTGTACTGAATTTGAGCAACCCTAAGCTTAATGCAGATTACTTTTAACAACTGGTTAAATTAATGGTCTGGAGCACATGCTGTTGTTGATCAGGGCAATCTAAAGAATCACCTAACCATTTTGTTTCAGCAAGAAGTGGGGGAAAGCCATTCACCAGAGCATATCTTAAGTGCTGCTGATGTGGGCTGGCCTTCTCCACACACTCTTTAAGGCTGCTGTGTTTTCTGAAAACTTCTAACATTTTCCAGCAAGCAGTTTACACCCAAAATCATATTTTTTGTGCCAATATTCTAAATACTTTGCGCTGCCGGGAGTGAATTCCATTATAAACTTCTCGTCACCTTCTGACGCACTCTTGGTTGCTTGGGAACCCATGATAACAACAAGAGCTGGCGTCACAGACCACGTGTTCTACTCCACACTCACTCACACAAACACTACGAACAACAACAAAGAATAGGCCTATTGTCCAGCACGTCTGGACCCCGCGGAACTTCTCAACGCCCCACAAAGCGGCGGAGAACTCACTCAATGCCCCACAAAGCGGCGGTGAACTCACTCATCGCTCCACAAAGCAGCAAAAAACTCACTTATCCCCACAAAGCGGCTAAGGAACTACACACTCACGGTTATAGAGTCGGACTCTTTGAAACTTACTTGGTGTTGCTTATTGCGTGTAGCATTAGCCTCGAATCCCGTCGATCGTCATTCATCGAGGAGAAAAGACAGACAGCTAATCCACCGGCCCGATGACAAATTCTCACATCTCGGAACTTTACTGCAGAACGCTGACGTCAGTCTTTCAGCGTGTCTCTTCTCCCCTCGGTGAATGTCGACTCCAGGGATCCAGCTCAAGAAGGACCAATTAATGATAGGTTTGTAGCTTAAACCTATTCGCTGGAACGTTCAAGACAATTCAACTACACAGCAAAAAGCATTGAACACCAAGCAGAGCTCTTATGATTCTCCTATACGAGGGAGACCAACTGGACAAACGCCGTTCCTTTGCTTGACCCCACTTGCTCTCGTCCGCTCCCTCGTAACACTGATCTTTTATTGAGGTCACATGAATATGCATAGGTTCATTAACATATGACGTCTACATACACACAAAGAGTACCTCGCCTGTGCGTTGTGTAAGTATGTATGTGTGTATGTGTGTGTGTGCGGGGGGGGGGTGTCAGAGTGTGACCCCATAAACGACTTCCCTAAACCTGCTAGTCTGGAAGTCCAGCAGTTCATCTAAACAAAAGGCACTTAGAGTAAAACAGATATACGTGTGTTTGCTATACCATATATCAGTAAGAAAAGATACAATCTCTTCCCATGACCCTAAGATTGTGAGTGTGCATGCCAGAACACTCAGGCATGCACACGAAGTCTTTGTAGACTCCTAAGGATCACACAGCCTATCACTACACAATCGATTATACACCTCTAAGCATATATGGTTAAATATTTCTAAGCATAAATGACAATCAACAATATAAGCCTGACAGTATCCAAGATGGCCGACTTCTAAATGGCCACCATGGTCACCACCTATCTTGAAGAGTTTGCCCCCTCACATATATTAATTTGCCACAAACAGGACTTTAATATCACCAACCATTCCTGTTTTATTACAGTGTATCCATATAAATGGCCCACCCTGTACATGTTAGCAGTTTAAGAGCAACTTTGAGCAAGGAGGAACCTAAGACCTTTTACCTGAGTGAGGAGGTTTGGTGGACCTCTATGATAGATATGACACATTCTTTCAAATTACATGTATGTTTGATCCAAATCATCGATACATGTAACAGAAATAAATCAATCTTACAAATGCATAAAATAGATAACTATAGACATACAGTACCCTGGATATAGTGTCATTATGAATACTATAATATAATAAATATAAATAAATATAAAGCCATATTCTAAGTAACAGACCTGGCTGTGCAACAGCAACACCAGGAAGATCTTTATGTGTGTGAAGTGTTTTGTAACATATGAAAAATAAAGCAAGTCATCATGTTGGGTCTGCGCTTCCACAGGCCCCGCTGGTTTAGAAACTTATTCTCGTTAATGAAAGAAACAAGACAGAACATCTTTTATTTGCTAGCAAGGGAGGTCCCGGTCAGTGTCTCAGGAGGTGGTCAGAGACAAAGGAATGTCTTTGATCCTATAGTTTGAACTGAGACTTTACAAATTTAAGAAACACAATGACAACATTTAACAATTTGACTCCAACACATCACAATAGTAAAAGTGCTGTAGTGTTTATGTGCTAATGTTAAACTGCCTCAGTTCATCACTGCTATGTTGTTGGATTTTTCAAGTTATGAGATATTTTCATGTTTTGATGCTGACTTTACTGGCTTGACAGATGTAAGCTAATCTTTTGGGATTTTGAGCACAAACATCATCCCTGCACAGTCCAACCTGCAGGATTGGAGGACCCAGTGTGCAGACTCCAGGAGATGAAAAGTGCACTCAAAGCAGCTTAACTGCTGAACATCAAAATAACTAAACTGAAAATTAAAAGAAGGCAGGCAGAAAACACAGTGTAGAATGAGGGAGATCACAACACAGACCAAGGAAAACACAGATCCTATATACACAGAGGGATAACGCGGGGATGAGGCACAGGAGGAGAGCACAGCTGGGAGTAATGAAACATGACTAGACCAAGGAGAAGCAAAACTGCAGACATCAACATCGGACGCAGACTGTCAAAGAAAAACAGGAAACATAACACAGCAAAGCGGATCTGACACTGAGACATGAAAAAAGGCATTACACTGAACAGGTTTATCATCTGCTTTGATATGAATTCTTTGTGTTGATAAACCCTTTGCATTTAGTGTTTTTATGAGAAGCCTTATAATTTATTAATTTTGTGTATTTGTTCTGTTACAAAACCAGGCATTCTAACTTTTGCTTAATGTTTTAACCAAACTTTAAATTTCAACTTAACACAAAAACAAAACACTGCAAACAAATCCACAGAACAGAAACAGAACCAAACTCAGCAGCCAAACAGTATGTCCTAAGTTCAGGTTGACATTCAGCTTGGATGGGCTGATGCAGTTTCTCCTGTTAGTTAGCCATAACAGAAATGCTGATAATGCTGAAGCTGGGCATCATCGGGTACCAGAAGGAACCAAGAAAGCACTACAACAAATCAGGATCTGACAATGAGCCCAAGGATTTCTTGCTGATACCTGATAGCAGGAGCAGAACGGTGGCACTGTGGTTAACACTATTGCCTCACGGCATGAGGGTCCTGAGTTCAATTCCAAACTCTCATTCTATGTAGAGTTTGCATGGTCTCCCGTGTTTGCATGGATCCGCCCCGGGTACTCTGGCTTCCTCGCACAGTCCGAAGACATGCACTTAGTGGGGTTAGGTTGACTGGAAACACTAAATTGCCCATAGGTGAGAATGTGGGTGTGGGTGTGAATGGTTGTCTTTGTCTATGTGTTAGCGACAGACTGGCGACCTGCCCCTGCTTCTTGCCCTAAGCCAGCTGGGATAGGCTCCCGCAACCCTGAAAAGGATAAGCGGAAGGATAGCAGTCAGGATTGTAGAGGTTTGTCCCCAGACCATCATTGACTAATTACCAAACCAGTCATGAAGGCATAAGAATTGGTTTGGCTTGGCCAACAAAGCTCTATCATGCTGGGCAAAGCACAGGACCCTCTAGAGGACATTGGACCTCGGGCCACCCTTTAGAAGTTCTCAGCAAATCAGAGACTGCCTAGCTCCCTCTCTTCACCACAGTCCATTTGCGGTCCACGGAGGATGCCATTACCATTATCCTTCACAGGATGCTGAGCCATCTGGAGAACAGGAGGATCTATGTGAGGATGCATGTACTCATCTCATCTCTTATTTATTCTTGCTGCTCTGTTTATATTTAATTTTATTCCATGCAAAGTTGGTGTGGAGCACTGACCATTTTGTTGTACATGTACAATGACAATAAAGGGCTATTCTATTCTATTCTATTCTATTCTATTCTATTCTATTCTAATATCCCCCTAATGTTTGCCTAGCTGCACTGTTAAAAAAATTGTAAGGGTGCATAAATCTATCAACATTCGGTCATTTATATTGGATCTCTAAAACATTAAGGCATTCTTTGTAAGTGTCAATTTCAAGCTAGACATAAAAACTGTTTTTCCTCTTGCAGTTTCAACCAAAGGCTTCTTTTTATAGTTCATGTTTGTCATATGGTAGTGTTTCAGATGTTTCATGCAAAACATTGAAACAGAAAGGAGTAAAGAAATATTAATAAAGAAGCATATATTTAAAAGATAACGAGGCCATGGGGTGCAGGTGACATACCAGGGAATTAGCTGAAGAATTACTGTAATGGTGAAACCCTTAATTAAGTACATCTTAAACAACCTGCGTTATTTTTACTCCACAGAAAGAAATACCAGAACAAAAAGAACTTCTTGTACGTAAGTCAGGTGTGTGTGACACCTGATCATACTTGATAAACAACATGCTGTGTTTAATTTGCGACATCCGATCATTAAGTTAAAAAAAGAGAGGGTGGCAATGACATCAGGTTAACAACAGCAGGTGTGGCAAATTCAGTGAGTAGCACAACACTGTGTGACAGAGCTACAGCGTCAGTTGTGCTTGACGGTCATTCTTGAAAAATACTTGAACATGAGGTTAGATGATTTCTTGGCTGTTTGAGGCGTGTAGCAATCATATTAAGAGCAAAATGTACAATGCATAGAACCATAAAATAGAAAATCAATGTCTGAGCTAAAACACACTTCAGTCCAGTAGCTGAGCAAAAGTAAAGTTACTCAAGTATTGATCTGACCTGCAAGGTAAGGCAGCTGCCACACCCACAGCAGGTTTTACACCATTGATCACAAAGCCGTCAGTTTCTCAACAAACCAGTTTTATGGGAAAAAATGAAGCAGGTGCGGGGCAAGAAAATAAAGAGTGATTATCATCATTGTTTTATATTTTATTCAGACAGTTACCTCCCAGTCACAATCGTTAGTTGTTGAATCAAGGAAAATCTGATGTTTTTCTTTCAACCTACACATAAAATAAAACAGATACCACACCACACTGTGTGTACTGTGTTAATGAGTAAATCAAGGATTTATTTAAAAACGTTGAACATATTGTTACGAAATAAATAGATATTTTTAAGGCTTATCTGCTCATTAGATTGTTTTATGAGAGGCCCAGACTTGACTATGTCACAGGCCGACCATAAACTGCATATTTTTGCAGAATATGAGCAACAGACAGAGTGAAACTAGGTTCAGGCAGGTTGCCCTGGCAACGGACGTCAGAAAGGGGAAGTTATTGCAAGCTGCACAGGAAGTTTTAGTGCACAGGCATATTAATAAATCAGACACAGAAAAGAGGAACTGAATAGAAGGAGTTTTGTTTGTAATGAAACTGTGTGTGACATGTGTGACGTCTGAAGTACCGAAATAACACCATATAAGACACATGTTGAGCTTGTAATGTTAGAGATCCTGCAACTGGCGTTTCGGCTGTGCAGGGGTCTCTCTCTTCCAGAAGATGATTGAATAAAAAGAAATATAAAATGTTTTGACCACTATGAGTCAGGTTTTCTCTGTTCTATCATGGGGACAAAAGAACCGGGGTTATGTGTGGTAATGTTTAAACATGTATTTCTCTTGTCACGGCAACTTCTTGAGAGATGACTCAGTATGCAAATTAGTTGGATGACTGGCGACAGGAAAAGAAAAAGAGGAACTTGGGTTTCCTGTCTGACTGTAGGAGTGAAGCTTGCACTTGAAGAGACACTGTGACTGTGTGGCGTTTGACAAGATTTTCTGTGTATTGAGCAGGTGAAAGTATGTCAGTTGACCTCAGAGTCTCAGGATGCTGAAGAACTTGTGGCAAAACTTTTCTGTGTTTAAGATTTTTGGGGTTGTTGTTGTAGTGACGGGTTGATTGTGTCGGTTAGGTTTGGGTTGTCTTCTTATTTTGATAGAGAGAGTTTTATTAAACATGGACATGTATTAGAGGGGCCCATTATTTTTGTAACAGTGCACTTAGAAAACCTGGCAGGTGATTTTGTTTTGTGCTTTGATGAGCTAATAATCAGCTCTCTTTTTTCTCATTTTTGTTCTAAGCAGGCCTGCAAGAGAGTGAATTAACAGCGCTGTAAAAAAAATTCCGGGAAAACAGATATAAGGTGAACTTTTCCAGATTACAATGGGCTAAGGGAAAGGCTACCGTTGGGGATCTGATCAGGTTGTATCTAAAAGGATTGCAGTCAATCCAGTAAAAGAGCATAAAGAACTCTTTTCCTAAAAAACAAAAAACAAAAATAAAACAAATGAATGAGCTCATGTTGCTGCGGGTGGAGAATCTGATTATTTGCGCTGGAGTCTCCACCGTGCCAGAAAGAGAAAGAGGATGCTTTGCTTTGCTTTATTTTGCTTTTGCCATGAGCAGGAGGAGTGAAAGACTTAATTTTGGGGATGCTGATTTTGGGTTGCTGATGTTTGCTTTGAGAAAATTTCTGTTTTATTGACTGGGGTTAGATTATGGTATTATATTATATTGTTGGGAAAATGCCAAATGCTAAATGGGAGAAACTTTTTGATATCTCATGTTACTATTAACTGAGGAAACACATGACTGTGTTGTTTAGCATAATCACTTATGTTATACCCTAGGCTTTTAACATGTAAGTAAACTTAATGAGATAAATAAGGAATTAGTTCATTTTTCAAGAGTGAAATGAAAAAGGGGGAATGTTACGAAATAAATAGATATTTTTAAGGCTTATCTGCTCATTAGATTGTTTTATGAGAGGCCCAGACTTGACTAGGTCACAGGCCGACCATAAACTGCATATTTTTGCAGAATATGAGCAACAGACAGAGTGAAACTAAGTTCAGACAAGTTGCCCTGGCAACGGACGTCAGAAAGGGGAAGTTATTGCAAGCTGCACAGGAAGTTTTAGTGCACAGGCATATTAATAAATCAGACACAGAAAAGAGGAACTGAATAGAAGGAGTTTTGTTTGTAATGAAACTGTGTGTGACGTGTGTGACGTCTGAAGTACCGAAATAACACCATATAAGACACATGTCGAGCTTGTAATGTTAGAGATCCTGCAACTGGCGTTTGGGCGGTGCAGGGGTCTCTCTCTTCCAGAAGATGATTGAATAAAAAGAAATATAAAATGTTTTGACCACTATGAGTCGGGTTTTCTCTGTTCTATCATGGGGACAAAAGAATCGGGGTTAATAATATGTATTAAAGAAAACTTTTATACCGTATAAGTTGGTTAAATAGACATTTACAACGATCACTCAATTTTTGGCATAGCGTTACAATGATTTTGGGAATAAAAATAGAATTTTAGCAATTTCATGGTTATTTTTTGGACTTCTTTTGTTTTATTTTTGCCTTTGTAGCAACTCAGACTCTTTTGGCCCTCCCTTTGACAAACAACCCCTAAGCTACTTTATGATAAATAACTGTATGATTTCTACAATTTCTCGGTCTTCAGAGGAACCTGTTAGAGTAGCTTTATAAAACTACAATATTCTATAGCAACAGTGAAACTTTGTTTGCAAATGAGGCATCCAGGTACAGCATTTCTAAAAGTATGCACAATAAATACATATGTATCAGCTCCACAAACTAAAGAACTGTGTGCATCATTAGCTTGACAGCTTCACAAATGTGAAGCCTAAAATATTCCAGTCTCCCTCTAGTGGCTTGCTCAAGTACAGGTAATGTGAGTCTGTTATTTTATGAGAGCATCTGGCCCTCATAGTTTCTGCTGATAAAATTCTGGTCCTTGGACAAATGTAGTTGATTACCCCTGATCTATTTAGACAGGATTTATCATTAGTATAGTATAAGTATAGTATGTAGTGGACAATACTTAATGTAAAGCATTTAGGCTTGATCTTTATTAGTTGCAGAAAAGTCATTACATTTCTCTTTCATAACATTTGATCCTGATTTTATTTGGAAGTGTAGAATGGTATAAACAAACTGAATTGTATGAAAAAAGTCAAACTTCAAAATTAAAGATGAAGAATGAATGACACAAGGTCATTCTGATTATTTAAAAGGTTAAGAATGTAAAAACAATTCCTCTGTTTGTTTTGATGCATGAATACTTGTTGTTGTTGAAGTGAAAAAGAAAGATGTGGCAAGGTGCTCTGACATAATGATTTGACGAAAGAAGAGTTGAATGTATGAATGATCATGCTGTAAAAATGTAAACACACCTGACTCTGAGGTCACCTGTTCAGTATATAAAGTGCAGTTTAGTGATGGTAAATTCGATTCTTTTTACTGAATTGAGTTTTAATGAGTCACTCACCAAAGTGAATCGGGTTTCTTGAGTCATTTGAGTCACTGAGTCAGTTGACCAGAGAGTGCAAAAATGTCTATTTTCACTCAAACTTAATTTGTTTCTCTTTTAATGTAAATCCTACTGCTAAGATGAATGATTGTAAAAGAAAACAACTATTTTTCTAGAGCAAAAAAGAGCAAAAAAAAATTCTAAAGGGAACATTTATTTATTTATTTTTATTTTATTGGTATTTTCCTTAAACGTGTCAAATATATCTCATCTAAATGTCCACTGAGCTGTGAGCAAGGGGGCGGTAAAGCGCCTTAACATTGGTTGCCAACCAAGAAGAAGAAGAAGCTGTTTGCCAGCAGGGAGGGGGTGAGTGAGTGAGTGAGTGAGTAATTCGTAACAGGAAGGGAGGGGGTGAGTGAGTCAGTGATTCATTCAACTCGTTTGAGCTGTGAGCCAGGAGGGAGGGGGTGAGTGAGTGAGTGATTCGCCTTATGCTATGATTCAGCACAGCAAGGGAGGGGGTGAGTAACTCAAATGTGCTGTTAGCATGCTAGCTGAGCGATGCTACTGTGAACCGAGGAGCTATTGTCTTGATGTGAGCTTCTACTCAGGGTTTTTTCTTCCAGTTCAGAGCAGAAATGTTTTTGTTAAGAAACTGGCTGTTGTTTTTTTCCCCACAATTTTAATTATAAGCTAGATATATTTCTACTAATGGAATTAGCTTGCTAAAAGCAACCGGGATGAGTCAGTGAGTCAGTTGCGCTTGTGAATCATGATTCACGAGTCAGTAAAGTGATTCTCGAGTATTGAACGATTCGTTCACGAATCGAACATCACTAGTGCAGTGATGCTCCTCAGGTTTAGTATCACAGTCCAGGGATTCCAGTAATCTGCAGAACTGATCTGTTCATCACAATGAAGCTGCCGTTTTCTCTGATTCTCCTCTGGGCACTCTCCACCACAGGTAACTACACTCATTTTACCTGCAGGTAGAAAAGAGTCTAATTTAAAGCTTTGAAGCTTTTTTTTAAATCTTACATTGTAATGTTTTTTCCAAAGTTAGTGAGTAGTATTGACTCGACTGTAACCTGCTGTAACCCAATGTGAACTTTCAAAATATCTCATATTTGCTTTATATTTAAATTGTGATCGTCATTTCTGTGTTTTTCTCCTGATTGCAGCTGGAGCCCTTCTATGCCAAACCTGCACAGATTCGACGTGTTCAAGCACAGTAGCAAATACATGTTCATCGGAAACAATGTGTGTTACAGCTACCATTCTAGGTAATGTTTTCTCATATCATATTTCATATTTTCACGAAATTACAACGGCTGTGAAGCTATTTGTGTTTCATCAACATTAACAAACTGCACTTTGAATTTGCAGCTACTTCATCTGGAACTACGACAACACAAATCTACAAGGCATGTGCATCTTCCTCCCTGTGTCCAGCCGTAACCTCTCAGACAGTTTCAGTCGACCTGGGTTTTCAAAGTGCTCTGGATTCTGCTCAATGCTGCAACACAGATAACTGCAACTCAGCAACTCTGCCAAGTAAGTTAAATACTACGTTGGTCATTGAAGACAAAAGAATAATATAAAGCAATAAAAAAAATCTGATGTTGTAAGGGTCTCTGTTCTGAAATGAAATGATGTTCTTTTCTGTTTCAGATCCTGCTTCTCAGTCAAAAAATGGTGGGGTATGCAACTTTTGTGACCCTTCCACTGGTCAGTGCTCCTCCACATTACAGTGTCAGGGAGTGGAGAACCAATGCTTCCAATCAACTAGTGAGTCTTTATGTTGTATCAGTTGTGTCACTGGTTTTCTATCAAAGATGAGTTCAAATTCTTTTGTGAGACATCTGACATATGAAAGAGTGGAAACATTTACCCTAATTTATACTAAATGTTACCAACAGGTGTGAAAGTTACTGTGATAGGATTTAAAGTCAGATAAACCAACATTTTAAAAAGCCGTTTAGTTGTTCTTTGTGTGAAATATATTGAGATTCCCTGAAAGTAGCCAATTTAAAACATATCCTGAAATTCTTCTTTTTGATCTGCAGTCAACAGCGGCACCAAAACGTTTCCAGCTTACGGCTGTGCATCTTCAAACCTGTGTGCAGCTGCTTCAAGCCTGGGTTCTCTACCTTTCATGCAGAGCGTTGGTACCATAACCAGTGGACCAACCTGTTTTGCTGCCCCAACTACAACCGCTGCCCCAACTACAACCACAGTCCCAACTACAACTTCAACAGCTAAAACTACAACCACTGCCCCTACTGCAACTACAACCACCACCGCAACTACAACTACATCTACAACCACTACAAGTACAACTACAACAGCTACAACTACAACCACTGCCCCTACTACATCTCCAACGATTAAAACTACAACCACCGCACCAACTACAACTACAACCACCGCCCCAACTACAACTACAACTACAACAGCTACAACTACAACCACCGCCCCAACTACAACTACAACCACCGCCCCAACTACAACTACAACAGCTACAACTACAACCACTGCCCCCACTACATCTCCAATGATTATAACTACAACCACCGCACCAACTACAACTACAACCACAACCCCAACGACAAACACGACAACTACAACTGCTGCATCAACTACAACCACTGCCTCAGCTACAACTGCTACATCAACTACAACCACTCTCTCTACAACCACAAGTGATGCTTCTTCTATCAGACTGGGAATGATCCATCTGCTGCTTGGACTCCTTCTCTTTATCTTTCATTAAAGTCCAAATAAAGCAAACACAAACAAAAGAACATACGATGCTATAACAAGACTCAAAAACCTTTTGAATATTTACATTGTGTTTAAAAATCACTGTTAAACTGAAGTCTGTGAAAAAAAGACGATAGATTCTTGTTGAAGTTGACTTGGGATAAGTATGTAAGACTTCTTTGTTTGTTGTCATGATGGACAATTATGTCCATTATGTCTAAAATAATGGACATTATTTATTATATTTATTTGACATATATAATATATACTTGTATATTCCTCCATGTACGCAAATGTATGCTTTCTATTTAATACTAAATGGGTGATACAAATGAATCCTTATAGTTATAACAAAGCTTGCTTAGGAAATAAAAGAAAGAAGCACAATTTCTATTTCCTATTTATTGATTTATTTTGCTTTGTGCTTTTTATTTTCTGCATTTCTCTCTCTCTAATCTGATCTATAATACTAGTGATTGGATCTACAAAGGTGCAATGGCGTGTCATGTGCCACCCTAAAATAATCTCTTTCCACCGCTAGTGGCACCCAAGTGTTGCATTTGACAGTATTGTTTATTAAAATAAGCTAGCATTAACACTTTGATCCTAGCTACAGTTAACACTGTGGTATTTTCCTCTTGTGGTTGCGAAAGTATTTTTTGAACTTGCACAAATAATTTGTGTGGCATCTTATTGTGACACCTGATTGTTGTCTAATTTTAGTTTTAAACGGATGTACAAAAACACCAGATGCATTGGCTGCACTTTTTGGCTAAATAGTTGTATAGAACTTTATTGTTTACAAAATTTGGGTGTAGGTCTTTAGAATTTAGGAAATTTCTGTAGTTCTGCCCCTGCTGATGATAAAGATACAATAAAGCCCTTGTCCTATAGCCTTCTGTGTTTCAGTGTTAAACTGGGAACATTTCAGACATCTACTGATATAGGTTTATTTGGTGGTGTGGAGGCTGCTGCTTACAATCCTCTGTGTAGTTTTCACAAGCGCTGGCAGAGTCATCTACTTTGCCATAGAGCAGATTCCATGCCACACTGTGATGCAGGAGCACAGGGAAGTCTCTACCACACATCTGTAGAATAGTTTCAGGACTCAGCTTCCAAGTCCAGCGTTCCTTCACCTCCTGAGAAAGTAGAGTGTGCTGGTGCACCTTGTTAACCACAAAGAAAAAGTTGTGGCTCCAGGTAAGGTCCTCAGAGGGATGTTCAACAAGGTACTTAAAGCTGAACACCTTTTCAGCTACTCCTCAATGTGTAGGGGTAGAAGGGAGTTTCTGCCCTTCTTGAAATGCAGAGATTGTTATCCTTGCACCATCTCTTCAGCCTTTTTACCTCCTGCCTGTATTCAGATTCATCATTCCGCCCCATCTATCACACACGTAATATCTTAACTGGAAAAGTTAATTACAGTACAAGAAAAAAACTGGACAGCCATCTGCAGTTGATATGGTACATAATGATGTGCTATATGGTGGCTAGCTACACAGCTATGTTTAGCATAATATAAAAATAGTAAAGCTGGAGGATGAACGCCATCTTTTTTCCACTCGACAAAAGTTATTGTGAGGGTTCCCAATGGTTAGCGAGAAATGCAATCGCATGCCAGGTAGCATTGGGAAGGTTACTTTTAAAATGTATTCCACTACAGATTACAGAATACATGCCCCAAATGTATTTTGTATTGTGTTCCATTACGTAACTCAATGAGAGTAATGTATTCTGAATACTTTGGATTACTTAATATATTATCAAGATTTTTACAACTACATGAATGTACTATTGCTGTGTGATTTATTACTATTACTAACTACTACTCACAGCAGTAGTTATTATTATATTTACATGCTTCCACCTCCCACTTCTGGTTGGTGACAACTTGTACTTTTTGACTCTCCTTTTTCTCCCTTCCTCATGCTCACAGACAGATAACAGGTATGGCAGTCCATTCCCTCTGCAGCACGGACTACACTGCCCATGAGGCTACATTCTTTAGGGCTGTGCCTATAACACTCTGCCTATTGCCTTCATGTTAAACCAATTTATGAATAATAATTTTTAAAAATATTTCTTCACATCATTATGCAGGTCGCAAGTAGGGGTGACATGGGCCACGAGATTAAGACACAGGTATTAGAGCCTCTAAATGCGTGTTTTGTTTGGGTTTGCACCGCCATGGAATTACCAAAAATAGAGAGGGCATAGCCTAACATATGAAACAGGAAAAGACCGCCATGTAATCCATTTATTTCAACAAAGTAACTGTATTCTGAATATCAGCTTTCTAAAAGGTAACTGTAACGGAATATAGATACTCATATTTTATATTTTAAATACGTAACGGCGGTACACGTATTCCGTTACTCCTCAACACTGATGGCAGGATGCTGTAAACGGACCAAACTTCAGACAAGAGAACAACTGAGAGGTTAGTCATTAATATTCTGCTGCATGGGCTGAGCTGTAGTTACATCATAATGTTTTTAAAAACTGAGCTTTAAAATGAATTGTGGTAATAAAAACTGAGAAAGGACGACAATGACTGCTTTTAGGGGCTTGTTCAGATTAAACAGAACAAAATACAAAGCCTTAAAACATATTAAAAACACAACAGCCTCAATAAACACAGAGTAATTTTGACCATGAAGCAGGTTTCATACTTCATCCCTTAAAGACCGGGTATCCCACCTGCTATGAATGTTTTAATGCAGTACAGTTGTTATTATTATCACTTGTCACATCCGGTGTACCACAAGGCTGTGTGATGAGCCCTTTCCTTTACTCCCTCTTCACCCATGACTGCAGACCTGCTGATGGTTCCAACACCATCATTAAGTTTGCAGATGACACCACGGTGATTGGCCTCATCAGTGACAACGATGAGGCCGCCTACAGGGAGGAGGTGGATCGTCTGGCTGAGTGGTGCAACAGAAACAACCTGCTGCTTAACACTGAGAAGACCAAGGAGCTCATCGTGGACTACAGGAGGAATGCTGACCCACATCCACCCATCTACATTAAAGGGACGGCTGTGGAGCGTGTGAGCAGCTTCAAGTTCCTGGGTGTCCACATCTCCGAGGATCTCATCTGGACGACCAACTGCTCCAAGCTGGTCAAGAAGGCTCACCAGCGCCTCTTCTTCTTGAGGACTCTGAGGAAGAACCACCTGTCCTCAGACATCCTGGTGAACTTCTACCGCTGCACTGTCGAGAGCATCCTGACCAACTGTATAACAGTCTGGTACAGGAACTGCTCTGCCTCGGACCGGAAGGCGTTGCAGAGGGTCGTGAAAACTGCCCAGCGCATCGCCGGAGCACCACTTCCTGCCATAAAGGACATCTACAGGAAGTGGTGTCTGAAAAGGGCTGGGAAAATCATCAAAGACCCCAGTCACCCATCACATAGACTCTTCACCCTCCTGCCCTCTGGGAGGCACTACAGGAGCCTCCGGACTAAGACCACCAGGTACCGGAACAGCTTCTTTCCTACAGCTGTCAGACTCCTGAACTCTGCCTCCTGACATCTGACCCACGTTAAACTCATGGACTGAACATACACACACCCACAACCACCTACACACACACACACAATGGACAACTGTACCCTCAAACACACAATAATAACATGGACTGAACCACCACTCACAATCACTAGCACTTTATATACCCTCTGTAGAAATTATCCACATATCTCACTTATCTTAACTGCACTACTGTATAGTTCTGTGTAAATAATCATTCTGTACATACAATAATTTTTAATCCTACAACTGTTTATAACTTGCATAGTTCACATTTCTGTATAACTGTATATCTCAGATTTCTGTATAGTTTTTATTTCATATTTATATCCTGTTCATAGCCTGTACATAGCTTGTACTCACTACAGCCTGTACATACTTATAGTTATAGAATACTCATAACATACTTCATACCGTGTACATTATAACATACCATAATAGACCCATTTCTGTAATATACTTACATATCAGGGCGATCGTGGCTTAAGAGTTGGGAGTTCACCTTGTAATCGGAAGGTTGCAGGTTCGAGCCCCGGCTCGGACAGTCTCGGTCGTTGTGTCCTTGGGCAAGACACTTCACCCGTTGCCTACTGGTGGTTGTCAGAGGGCCCGGTGGCGCCAGTGTCCGGCAGCCTCGCCTCTGTCAGTGCGCCCCAGGGTGGCTGTGGCTACAACGTAGCTTGCCATCACCAGTGTGTGAATGGGTGGATGACTGGATGTGTAAAGCGCTTTGGGGTCCTTAGGGACTAGAAAAGCGCTATATAAATACAGGCCATTTACAGGGCATATCTATATTATTGCTAATATATATTGTAATATATCTATATCACGGCTAAAGCACTTCTGGATGGATGCAAACTGCATTTCGTTGCCCTGTGCATGTGCAATGACAATAAAGTTGAATTCTATTCTATTCTATTCTATTCTGTTTATGACAGTTAAAATAAATAACATTCATATAAAAATATTATTCATAAAATAATAAGAAATAAAATTAACAATTTACTCGTGTAAACTGTTAAATAGGCCTATACTACTGTACTTTAATGTCGGTCATAAGGGTGGTACTTTAAGAGCCACATATTTCGTGAGGTGGTAGTCATTTTGAAAAGTTTGAGAACCACTGTGGTACGCTATTATGCAGGTGGGGTTTGTGGCTGGACAGTGTAGTTGGCATTTTCAGCATTTAGACTGAACCTGTCAAAAAGCTTTTTTTTCTCTTTGCACTGTTTAACTTTGTATTTAAATCCTCTTATGTGTTGTTTGACTTGGATGAAAAAACTGTCCCACATACCAGAGTTGTTAGTTTTGAATTTTCTTATTAGGTTTTAGTTTTTATTTCATTTTGACTTTTTGATCTAGTTTAGTTTCAGTTTGTTTCCATTGTGGATTTTTTTGGTTTCAGTTTAGGTTTTATGGTTTGAAAATATTTAGCTTTATTTTTTTTTGTTTCATCGTTGACTTTTTCATCATTATTATATCACTGGCATATGTCAGGGGCACAATTTTGAAAAAACCAGCACAAGCATTGCTATAGAAACACAAAAGATTTTGAAAGCAGTCAGTTTACAGTCTTTTAGTCATTCTCATTAAATATCAAATCTGGCAAGTTGTAATAACATTTTTACCAAACTGAGAGGGGTCGTAGATAATTTAAATTAGATAATTAATTAATTCCAATTTTAATTAATTATTGCCACATTTAATTAATTAATTATTTAATGGTGTATTTAATTATTTCATTATGGCAGTCCTGGCATTCCATACATAGATGATTTTGGTTGCCTGTCTAAGGGCCTAAGGACAATTGTACTACAATGGCAAAAAGCATTGAACACCAGGCAGAGCTCTTTGTGTGATCTCGTGCACAAGGGAGAGAGCTGTGACGAGCGCTGCTCCTGACGCTCGAACCCCAGTCACTATCAGTTAGCTCCCCTGTAGCACTGCTCTTTATTGTGGTTACATGAATATGTATAGGTTCATTAACATATGACGTCTCACATACGCATACATGTAAACAAAGAGTACCAGTCTGTGTGTATGTGTAGGTATGCGTGTGTGTGTGTGTGTGTGTGTGTGTGTGTGTCAAGATGTGACCCTGTGAACAACTCCCCAAAGCTGGTGTAGGAGCCCAGCGGTCCACCAAAACAAAGGGCTCTTATACTTAAACAGATATAGGTGTGTTTGCTATACCATATATCAGAAAGAGAAGGTACAATCTCTCTCATGACCCAGGGACAGGGGTCAGCAACCTTTAACACCCAAAGAGCCATTTGGACCCGGTTTCCACGCAAAAGAAAACACTGGGAGCCGCAAATACTTTTTGACATCTAAAATGAAGATAACACTGTATATATTTTGTTTTACCTTTATGCTTTGTGTGAACAACTAAGGTGTGCTGCTTATGAAATCCATGAAGTGCTACAGAGAAAATTACATTTTATCTATGTAATTAACACATTTTGAACTCTTAAAGAAATATAACAAAAGCAAAGATACCCAGCTGAACTAAAATGATCCATGTAGCAAACAAAAACTGTTGTCAGCCGCCACCCTTATATCGCCTTTGGGCTTTTGGAGCCTTGACCTGACTTTAAAAAAATAATTGGAAAAAAGCACTATGCTGCTGAAAAATGAAAAATAGATATTTGCAAAATTCTGCCTAAATATGTATTTTACCTGGTTAATGTGTGTGGCGGGGGCGTGGTCTGCACCGCTGCTGCAGTGGAGGCAGACGCACCTGAGCGCCACCCGCAATCACGCCTTGCTGCCTTAACGTCTGTGCTATCTATGCTGTTGTGTTGGTATGTGTCGGGCTGTGAGCTGAAAAGCTACAACCGGCTGTATGCGTACAGCAGCAACCGTGTGTAAAAAGCGGTCAATAAAGAGATGCTGAAAAGCATGCTCATGGAAACATCGTCGGGTCTGCCGTGGTAATGTTTACAATGGGACTTCTGCTCCTGAACCTCTGTGCACATAGTCCGCAAATCGGGGCTATACGAAGTCAGTTTCATCTTTATGCAGGACTGTAAGCTGTCATCTGTGAGGCACGAGCGGTGTTTGTTTTTAACATAGTTCACGGTGGAGAACAGCTGCTGACATAATGTGGATCCGAAGATCCATAATTGACCTACCTGGGGTTGAAAGTCTCGATAAATGAATGGCGTTTCGGCGGGTATACCGGCTTCTGCGAGTGACGCTTATTTTGGGCGATGAAAAAATAATAGAATAGAATAATGATAATAATAGATATTATAATAATAGAATTTCATTTTTAAATTTCAATATCACAATAATCTTCCAATTTAGAACTACAAGTTAAAAAAGAACTAACATAAATAAAATACACTTCAGCTAAATACTTATAATTTATTTTCCCAAACCACCCGGAGCCGCAAAATAAGGACTATTTATTATTATTATTTTTTGCTCAAGGTGATATTGATATGAAGTAACAACCAATCCAACCCACACATGCAAAGAAATCAAACCATAGATCTCTCAGTATAGTGCTGTCATGGCCTGGGTCTAAGGACCCAGAGCTCATAAATTTTTGTACCTGTTTATTTTCTTTCTGTGTGTAGTGTTTTGTTGTTTTCTCTCTTTTTTCGCTCCCGTCTCTCAGTGTGTGCTCCCAGGTGTTTTGGGTCACCTGAGGAATCGCAACCCGGAAGTCTTCCTGCGCTGGAGGATGCCTCACCTGCTGCTCGTTATCTGCGGCCAGCTGCAGCAGATCAGGCTCGTCAGGGGAGCCATATTTAAGAGTGTGGCTGAGCTCTGGTCAGCGCTGGATCCTAGTCTCAAACCTGTTAAGTATAGACTTCTGTGTGAATTAGTGAAGACCTCGCTGCTGTGTATTTCATGCTGAGCTGTGTGTGTTTTGTGTCACCAGGAGTTGGGAGTGGCGAGTCAGTCACAGAGAGAAGTCACGGATGGGTCTGGGGGTTTTTGGAGTTGCCACCATTCAATTCCACGGACACTTGCACTGTGTGGGATTCGCGGAGGAATCGCCACGGGAGCTACAGTGCTTGGAATCTGTACTTGGACTTGTTGTTTTGCACGCACTACTCATTACAAAACTTGCTAAGGGGGTCTGAAAACTCGCTAAATATAGCGATAAGATCGCTAAGTTGGCAACACTGCGTGGTGATGAAGGAAATGCTGGGCATTTATTCCTCCAGGACCTGAAGCTCTGTAAAGCACCCCTCCAACAGCCAAACCCATCTGTTCTCTGATTGGATTGTTAAATTTGTGATTGACATGACATTGACCAAGCAGCTGACAGGGTCAAAATTTGTACGTGTAAGTTGAAATCCACACCCAGCCAGGGAACCTGAGTGCAGAGTTTTGCACTTAGTTTTTTGCTTTGTATCTGTAACCAGACCTTAACAAAAAAATTTATAACTCGTGTAAATATTTTTTACAAACACAAATCCTTTTTACACACAAATTCTCATCTATAGATGCACAAAGATAACATTTTAATATATTTTGGTTTACAAGGTTACAAAACTCAGTACACAAATACACATTTGATTTACAAGTACAAAATATTTATGACCACAATTTGAGCCCATACTATTCCAGCAAAGTTTCTCAAAAAAATCTTGTCATAATCTGTATAAAAAATAAAAAAAAATTCCAGGACATGACAAATAGAACAGAGGGATTATAATAGTGGCCACAAGGGAAAAACATTATCTGGACATCTTGAGAATTTTTAGAAAATGAGATTTATCTGTTTTTAGATATTTTAGTTTCTATTTGAAACTGATTTTTTTAAGTACTTATTGTAAATATATGTTTTATAATTGTTGAAAACCTTGGAAATTTAACTAAAGCTTTCACTAGCATGTGTAAAAACAACATGGGTGATTTTATGTCCAAAATATCTGTGTTCTGTTCAAGTGTTTTTAGTCTAACGTAATAACACTTTGTACCAAAAGATGGCATGCTGAATCAATATAACCCATTAAGAACGTGTTTGTATTCACCAGGTTGGCCTGGGAAAAGGCTCTTGACGAAATAAGGAAGCTATTTCAGCTAGGCTGCTACGTCAAAAAACACCTACACACCCACTGGTAAAACACACCCTGCTGGTTAAAGCATCTTTAAATACTTCTTTCTGATTTTTGCAAAATGACAAAAAAAATCGTTTCTATAAATATTAAAATCTGAAATGATGATTGTTATCTACAGTGTCATCATTTATCAGCACTTCAGTTCCAGTCTGCCTGTCTGAAAACATCTGTACAGCAGTGTCCAGCCTTTTAAGTCTCCCTGTCTTGAGTCTTGGGAACGTCAGCTGTTGTGATAACAATTTGTGTAATACTGCTCTAACAACAACAACATTAATCTATCTTCTATTTGGACTCATATATATTATCTATTAGAAGAAAATAAAAAGGCATGGAACACCGTTGAAGCATCAGAAAGGCTCAGAAAACCCCTTTTTCAAGACCTGATTTGGCTTACGAAATCCAAATTTAGATAAAAGAGGCTGGAGTCTGTCTGAAGCTGAGGTTCAATAAAAAGGCATCAATATAAAACAAATAAAAAAACTGCATCCATACCAATATTTACTCGATATATCATACTTTCTGCATGTTTTCTTTTTTCTTTTAATTATCAAGGAAATTGGGCATTTTAAGGCTTGTGTGAAATGTGGAACTCGAGCATTCCTTGTTGTAGGAAAAATAGTATCAATATCTGAAAATAATGAAGATTTAACTGAAACAATACTAAAGCCTTTACAGGCATGAATAATCTACTGCATAAGGGATTCTTCATAAATGGCTCTCAATGTAAAACCATGAACAAAATAAATAAAATAAAATTTATAAAGCAAAGATATATAAATAAAAACAAGGAAAAAAATCTGTTTGAAACTGATATGAAATTTTATTTATTGTTTTGTTTTTTCATGTTATGCTGGTGGTCATACTTAGGCCAAACAAAATACAATAAAAAAATGAAGAAATAAAAAGAGAAACATTTACATGGTGTCCAACCTGTGTTTGGTAAAGACAGTGTGCCTTGACATATCCCGTAATGGCACAAACATTCACATACTTATGGTACAAAATGTAGTTGTAAGAGCTATGAGTAAGAGTAATGATAAGAGTTGTGAAAGCTCTCTGAATCATATATTATCTTTAAGCAATGTCACTCAGAAACAGCCTATATATGATGAATTCAGCTCAGATGGCTAGATGGAAGTAACCTTCCATGAAGGTTCTTCTTGTTCCTTTTCTTTCTCCAGTTTCTGCTGCTTGAGGTATTCACTGAGGTATTCAAGCACCTGGTGTACTCATGGATTTTTTGTGTTTCATCCTGGGCAGTGGTTCTTACACGCACTAGTCCCTGGTCACCTTCCTGTCGCTTAGCGTACACCTCAGGGTGCTGGACTCTGAGTGAAACTCCTCATGCATAGTAAAGCATTTCCTTGTCTTGATGTCAGTGGCTTCTGTCTCCTCCTTTGGCCAACTTATTATCCCAGCAGGGTATCTAAAGACCAATATGTGTTGGTTGGCCAGATTTTGTACTTCCCATTTAGCTGACCCCTCAGGCCTTATTCTCTGTAGGTATATTTGTTGTGGCTTTCCTAGCAGCCTCGTCATGGGTCCCATTTACCTGTGGGATTCCAAGGTACTTGTAGCTTTTCTTGATGTATGCAATGTTGTCTTCTGGTAGTGCAATCCCCTCAGTTCTGACTACCTTCTCCCGTCCAAATGACATTCTCATGTCATTGCTGTAGATCTTAGTGGTGTGGATCAATGAACTGGTATCTCGTTCACTTCTGGCAGCTTTATGACATCTATTTAGAGGAGGTGGCTAACAATTCCTCCTTTCTGTAGTCAGCATCCACAGCCAGTTTTGTTAATGTTAATGGCTGAGAAGGTTCAGTTCTACGCAGCAGTGAGAACAGAGCATATCCTTGGTAGATCCCACACTTATGCTGACTTGTGCTTGAAGTTGGCCTCTAGTGTTATTCTCCACATTCCCATCCAATTCCTGATGAAGGGGCAGAGAGTCCGAGGCTTTTTTGTGGTCAATCCAGGCAGTGCACAGGTTGGTTCGTCTGCTGTAGTTACAGTGTAGAGGAATGGCCAAAGAGAGCAGCTGCTTTGTGAGTGAAGTTTCTGCGCTCACAGATGGGACAGAGCAAGCAGAAGCGCGCCGGATGATGTTTAAAAGATGCCAAAGCGCAAGTGCAGCTTTTCAGACAAACTGCAAAAGAAATTTCCCTCGTACCGTCCCGGTACTGGAAATTTTTCTCATACAGATGAGGCCTCATTTCTGTACCCTTATTTAATTCCAGACGTTTTTAAGGGGTTTTTTTGCCCTTGTTGACATGTAAGAGCCTATATGACATTTTTATTTCACCATTCGTTAACCGCACAGAGAAGGCATTGTTTAAATATTTTAAAATTTTCTTTAAGCAAAAAGTATTATTAAAGTTATTCATGACTGGGCCAATATGGTCAGCCTACGCTACGTGCTTCCAAACCGAGAAAGGCAACCCTATTAGTTAGGTTGCTTAATATTTCCGCTAAGTACTTTTTAAAATACCAGAGTAGGAAGGATGGTGTAGGTTGACATTTTGGGTGCAGTATATTTTTTGCATACAGGTATAATAGAATAGCTTTAATTTTGTTTTGTTATATTACACTTGAGTATGAACGTATACAAAATGCAGCAAGATATTTGAGAAAAATAACGTTTTAGTGATTATAAAACATGTTATATCGGATTTATATCTGTATCGGCAGATATCCAAATTTATGATATCGGTATCTGACATAAGAAAGTGGTATCGTGCCATCTCTAGTTTGTACAGCCCCCATGTGCTTGTATGCACGCCTGTAATGTTAAGGCATGCTTGGTCCACGGAATCACTGAGATCCTGCGTGAGGCTAATAATAATGATGAGGCTGGGCGTTGTCGACCACCAGGAGGAACCCAGGATGCACAGCAACAGAGCAGGGTCTGACAATGGGCCCAAGGATTTCTTGCTGATAATAGCAGTCAGGCTGCCGTTGCCTAGTTTGTAGAGGTCCCTCCATGGATATGCCTCCCCAGACCATCACTGACTCTTTAGCAAACCAGTCATGCTGAAGGTATGAATTGGTTTGGTTTAGCTAACAGGGCTCTATGGTGCTGAGCAGAGCACAGGACCCACTAGAAGACGAGAAGTTCTCACCACATCAAAGACTGCCTTCTATTTTCCCCTAATGGTTTCCCACTTTTGCTGTAAAAAAAATTGTAAGGGTGCATAAATCTATTAACATTCAGTCATTTATATTGTACTTTACATCATCTAAAATATTAAGGCATTCGTTGTAAGTGTCCATTTCAAGCTGGACTTAAAAACTATGATTTGCCCCTGCAGTTTCAGTCAAAGTCTTCCTTTTATAGTTCATGTTTGTCACACAGTAGTGTTTCAGATGTTTCATCTAAGACATGAAAACAGAAAGGAGTAAAGAAATAGTAAAGAGAAGCATATATTTAAAAGATAACTCGGCTGTGGGGTGTAGGTGACATACCAGGGCATTAGCTGAAGAATTACTTTAATGGCCAAACCCTTATTTGAGTACATCACAAACAACCTGCGTTATTTCTGAGTTAGTCCATAATAGAACAAAAAGAAGTGCTACGTAAGTCAGGTGTGTGTGACACATGATCATACTTGATAAATAACATGCTGTATGTTTGATTTGAATAGTGCTATTATTACATTACAAAAAGAGTGTGGCAATGACATCCATTTAACAACAGCAGGTGTGGTAAATTCAGAGAGTAACACAACACTATGACAGAGTTACAGCGTCAGTTGTGCTTCATGATGGTTCTTGAGATGAAACATTTGAGATGGTAGATCATGAGGTTTAGATGATTTCTTGGTTGTTTGAGCCGTGTAAGAGCAAACTGTACAAAGCATAAAAGCATAAAACAGATAGTCAATGTTTGAGCTAAAAGACATTTCAGTACAGTAGCTGAGTAAAAGTAAAGTTACTTCACTGTTCAAGTATTGATCTGTATCAGGTAAGGCAGCTTCCACACCTGCAGCAGGTTTTACACCATTGATCACAAAGCCTTCAGTTTCTCAACAAACCAGTTGTACAGGAAAAAATGAAGCAGGTGTGGGGCAAGAAAATAAAGAGTGATTGACATGTTTTATATTTTATTCAGACAGTTACCTCCCAGTGATGATTGTTAGTTCTTGCATCAAGGAACATCTGATGATTTTCTTTCAACTTACACATAAAACCAAACAGATACTGCACCACACTGTGTGTACTGTGTTAGTGAGTAAAATCTAGTTTTTATATTGAAATGGTCAACAACTGGCATTCAAGTAGAAATGAAAACTGTTATGTAGTATAAGCTGATTAAATAGACATGTACAGTGATTACTATTTTTTTCAGATATATTGATTTTGAGATTAAAAACACAAAATTTTTAGCAATTTAATAATTCTTTTTGGACTTCTTTCTTTTGTTTTATTTTGACCTCTGTAAGATCTCTGAGTTTTTGTCCCTCTCTTAGGCAAACAAACTCGAAGCTACATTATGACAAAAACTGTATGATTTCTATGATTTCTCTGTCTTCAGAGGAACTTGTTAGCCTATCTTTATAAACTACATTATTATTTAGCAACAGTGACTCTTTGTTTGCAAATGAGGCACCCAGGTACAGCATTTCTAAAGGTTTGCACTATGAGTACATACGTATCAGTCCATTCTTCATTAAAGCTATGGTTTTCTGCATTAACTTTCTACCTAACCTGTTTAACACTTCTGCCTGTTTCCACAGAATCGCCAGAGTTGACTCTGGAAGCAGATTCCAGAACTGCAAGTTTCTCCAGGCTCCAAGCAAAATTTACCAAACAGCAGCAAAAGACCAAAATTATTCTTCAAGTTTGAAAAACATTAGCATGAATTTTGTTTTATCTTTGCTCTCTTCCAAAAGTCCACCTGAACCAACGCTTCCCGCACAGCTCCATCTTCCAGTGTGCTATTTTCCATCACAATTTTCAGCTTTATTTGCTTGTTATGCATAGATACTTTATGCACCAGTCTATTGTATGTACAGTGTGGATGTCCCCTTTTTAAAATTGATTTTGTTTTGCAACAATGACCTCTCACAAGAAAACCCAATTTCTGCTGTTTAATACCTAAGAAACTTCAGCTTTTGTATGAAATTGTATCAAATTGCACAACACTTAAGGCTCTTGAAGAGTGACATTTTTTTCATGCATGTAATATATTCAGGCCAACTCCACAAACTAAAGCACTGCGTGCAATATTAGCCTCACAAATATGAAGCCTAAAATATTGCATTCGCTCTCTAGTGGCTTACTGCAGTACAGGTCATGTGAGTTACTTTATGTTATGTTTATGTTACTTTAGTTACTTTATGGTCCTCACAGTGTGTGCTGATAAAATTCTGGTCCTTGGACAAATGTAGTTGATAACTCCTGATCTATTTAGACATCATTTATCATTAGTAGTATATGTAGTGGACAATACTTAATGTAAAGCATTTAGGCTTAATCTTCATCAGTTGTAGAAAAGTTATTCTAGGGCTGTTTCATAACATTTGGTACTGATTTTATTCGGAAGTGTCAGCTGTTATAAACAAATTGAATTGTATGAACAAAAACTCAATTATGGCTTCAACGTCAAAATTAAAGATGATGGCTTAATGACACAAGATGCAAGGCCATTCTCATTTGTTAAAAACTTAATAATGTAAAAACGAATTCCTGTGTTTTTTGTGATGCACGAATACTTGTTGTTGAATTGAAGAGGAAAGGTGTGGTAAGGTGCTCTGACATAATGATTTGACAAAAGAAGAGTTAATTGTATGAATGGTCATGCTGTAAAAATGTGAACACATACAATTGTGAGGTCACCTGTTCAGTATATAAAGTGCAGTGGTGCTCCTCAGGTTTAGTATCACAGTCCAGGCAAACTAATCTGCAGAACTGACCTGTTCATCACAATGAAGCTGCCGTTTTCTCTGATTCTTCTCTGGGCACTCTCCACCACAGGTAACTACACTCATTTTACCTGCAGGTAGAAAAGAGTCTAATTTAAAGCTTTAAATCTTCTTTTTTAAATCTTACATCGTAATTTTTTTCCAAAGTTAGTGAGTAATATTGACTCAACTGTAACCTGCTGTAACCCAATATGAACTTTCAAAACATCTCATATTTGCTATATATTTAAATTGTGATGATCATTTTTCTGTTTTTCTCCTGATTGCAGCTGGAGCCCTTCAGTGTCAAACCTGCACAGATTCGACGTGTTCAAGCACAGTAGCAAATACATGTTCATCGGAAACAATGTGTGTTACAGCTACCATTCTAGGTAATGTTTTCTCATATCATATTTCATATTTTCACAAAATTACAACTGCTGTGAAGCTATTTGTGTTCCATCAACATTAACAAACTGCACTTGGAATTTGTAGCAACTTCATCTGGAACTACGACAACACAAATCTACAAGGGATGTGCATCTTCCTCCCTGTGTCCAGCCGTAACCTCTCAGACATTTTCAGTCGACCTGGGTTTTCAAAGTGCTCTGGCTTCTGCTCAATGCTGCAACACAGATAACTGCAACTCAGCAACTCTACCAAGTAAGTTAAATACTACGTTGCTCATTGAAGACAAAAGAATAATATAAAGAAATAAAAACAATAATCTGATGTTGTAAGAGTCTCTGTTCTGAAATGAAATGTCCTCCTTTTCTGTTTCAGATCCTGCTTCTCAGTCAAATAATGGCGGAGTATGCAACTTTTGTGACCCTTCTACTGGTCAGTGCTCCTCCACATTACAGTGTCAGGGAGTGGAGAACCAATGCTTCCAATCAACCAGTAAGTCTTTATGTTGTATCAGTTGTGTCATCGGTTTTCTATCAAAGATGATTTCAAATTCTTTTGTGATACATCTGACATATAAAAGAGCAAAAACTTTTACCCTAATTTATACTAAATGTTATCCTTGGGTGTGAAAGTTACTGTGATAAAATTTTAAATTTCAAGCCTGGAAGTCAGACAAACACATAAACATTTTAAAAAGCTGTTAAATTGTTCTTTGTGTGAAATATATTAAGCTACCCTTAAATTAGGCAATTTAAAAGAAATCCTGAAATTCTTCTTTTTGATCTGCAGTCAAAAGCAGCACCAGCACGTATCCAGGTTACGGCTGCGCATCTGCAAACCTGTGCGCAGCTGCTTCGAGCCTGGGTTCTCTACCTTTCATGCAGAGTGTTGGTACCGTATCAGGTGTTGCCTGTTCTGCAGCACCAACTACAACTGCTGCCCCAACTACAACCATCCCCCCAACTACAACTACAACCACCACCCCAACTACAACCACTGCCACAACTACAACCACCACCCCAACTACAACTACAACCACTACTCCAACTACAACTACAACCACCACCCCAACTACAACCACCACCCCAACTACAACTACAACCACTGCCACAACTACAACCACCACCCCAACTACAACTACAACCACTGCCACAACTACAACCACAGCCACAACTACAACCACCACCCCAACTACAACTACCGCCACAACTACAACCACCACCCCAACTACAACTACAACCACTGCCACAACTACAACCACCACCCCAACTACAACTACAACCACCGCCCCAACTACAACTACAACCACCGCCACAACTACAACCACTGCCTCAACTACAACCACCGCCTCAACTACAAGCTCTACAGCTACAACTGCTACATCAACTGCAACAACTGCCTCTACAACCAAAAGTGACGCTTGTTCTATCAGACTGGGAATGATCCATATGCTGCTTGGACTCCTTCTCTTTACCTTTCATTAAAGTCCCGAATAACACAAAAACAAACAAAAGAACATATGATGCTTTAACAAGACTCAAAAACCTTTTGGATATTAACCTTGTGTTTACAAATCACTGTTAAAGTGAAGTCCATGAAAAAAGGCGATAGAGTCTTGTTGAAGCTGACTTGGAATAAGTATGTAAGACTTCTTTGTTTGTTGTCATGATGGACAATTATGTCCATTATGTCCAAAATAAATGACATTATTCATTATATTTATTTGACATATATACATGTATATTCCTCAATGTATGCAAAGGTATGCAATTTATTTAATACTAAATGGGTGGCACAACTGAATCCTTATAGTAATAACAAAGCATGCTTTGGAAATAGAAGAAAGAAGGAGAAATTCCATTTCTTATTTATTCATTTATTTTGCTTTGTGCTTTTTATTTTCTGCATGTCTCTCTTTCTAATCTGATCTATATTACTAGTGATCAATGGTGGATCTGCAAGGGTGGATCTACAAGGGTGGCATGTGCCCAGCTAAAAATAATCTCTTGCCATCCCTAGTGGCACCCAAGTTTTGCAGTGTTGTTTATTAAAATAAGCTAGCATTAACCCTTTGAGCCTAGCTACAGTTACAGTTAACAATGACAGAGTGGGAAATACAGTAAGTTTGCACCTCCTTTTGTCAGACCTGCAGGGTTTAAGCTTGTGGTGTTCTCCTCTGTCTTATGGCAGACAAACTATTTTTTTGCACTGGCACAAATAATTTGTGTGGCATCTTACTGTGACACCTGATTCTTGTCTAATTTTAGTTTTACTAGTTTTAAATGGCAAAAAACTCCAGTTACATTGGCTGCATTTTTAGGTAAAGAGTTGTATAGAACTTTATTGTTTACAAAATTTGGGTGTAGGTCTTTAGAATTTAGGAAATTTCTGTAGTTCTGCCCCTGCTGATGATAAAGATACAATAAAGCCCTTGTCCTATATCCTTCTGTGTTTCAGTGTTAAACTGGGAACATTTCTGACATATGCTGGTATAGATTAATTTGGTGGTGTGGAGGCTGCTGCTTACAATCCTCTGTGTAGTTTTCACAACCGCTGGCAGAGTCATCTTCTTTGCCATAGAGCAGATTCCATGCCACACAGTGATGCAGGAGCACAGGGAACTCTCTACCACACATCTGTAGAATAGTTTCAGGACTGAGTTTCTAAGTCCAGTGTTCCTTCACTTCCTGAGAAAGTAGAGTGCGCTGGTGCACCTTGTTAACCACAAAGAAAAAGTTGTGGTTCCAGATCAGGTCCACAGAGGGATGTTCAACGAGGTAATTAAAACTGAACACCTTTTCAACTGCTCCTCAATGTGTAGGGATGGAAGGGAGTTTCTGTCCTTCATGAAATGCTTAGACTGGTATCCCTGCACCATCTTTTCAGCCTTTTTACCTCCTGCCTGTATTCAGATTCATCATTCCGCCCCATCTATCACACACTTAATATATTAAATGTAAAAGTTAATTACAGTACAATTAGAAAAATCTCAAACAACCATGTGAAACGGATACGGTTGAACAGTACGATTATTCCTCAAATTCCAGTATTGAATAAAAGCTGTATGCCAAGAGTGAATGAGACGAGACATCGATTCACTGATCTACACTACTAGGATAGAAATGTCATTTAGACTGGAGAAGTGTAGTAGGTTGGTAACAAAAAGAGGAAAGCTAGTCAGAACTGAGGGTACTGCACTACCAGAAGGGAAAATTGCAGAAATAAAGGATTCTGGGTAGCAAATGGGAACAATGAGGAGTAAATGGTAAATGGACTGGTTCTTATTTAGCACATATCTACTCTAACTGAGCACTCAAAGTCCTTTACACAACACTCCTCATTCACCCATTTACACAAGCACCTCTTTTTCTACATAAATGCTTTCTATCTAACATTCGCACAAATTCAATGGATGCATTTGAAAACAACTTGGGGTTAGTATCTATCTATCTATCTATCTATCTATCTATCTATCTATCTATCTATCTATCTATCTATCTATCTATCTATCTATCTATCTATCTATCTATCTACCTACCTACCTACCTACCTACCTACCTACCTATCTATCTGTCTAGTCATGTGAGAAAATTAGGACACACTATGAAAGCTTGTATATTTTAAAATATATTTATAGTGGAATTAAAGAAATTGTTTTACTGCTGCAATATATCTCATAGCATTAGCATCGCATTAATAATATCACATATAGCTTTAAGACGGCAGGGAGACATTTAACACACTGACACCATATTGACCTTTATTACAGGTGCAGTTATAATCATTTTTATATTGTTATATCTCTATACACACATTGCAGTTCTGTGCTCATAGAAGAGTTGAAGCTCCCCCAGGTAATAAAAGGTTAAAAGCTTCGTTCGGCGTTAGGTCCGGATGATCCATTGGATAAGAGGCTGGGAGCTGAAGAAAGATCGCACACATGCTTGCAAAACACATATATACCACATATAACCTAGAAACAGATCTGAGCAGAGGCCTGAATGCATTCAGCAAACCTGTAGCACTAGAGTCTACTCGACAACAGGTGACAAGAAGGAGAGGACCAGCCCATGGGGACCTCAGAGGCCTGAGACCATTGCCTTATTTGGAAGAAGATGCAAGAAAGAGGAACTCCTGTGTCTGCATTTAGCTCTTAAAATACATGATTCTCTGTACAAGGGGCAAATAATGTTCTTAAGATGCAAATTATGTGCTTGTGAACGCATGAGGGGGCGTCATAATACCCTGATATTATAAAAGCAATCTGAAGTGTATTTTGGGTGAAGATCCTTGCTGATGTTGTGCAGTAACTATCTTCCCGCGCGTGTGTTCAATAAAATCATTGTTTTGACCCAACCCTTCTGGACTATTCTGGTTTTGTATCTTCCCTCAATTTCGAACCCGTAACACTATCTACCTACCTACCTATCTGTCTACCTACCTACCTACCTATCTATCTGTCTAGTCATGTGAGAAAATTAGGACACACTATGAAAGCTTGTATATTTTAAAATATATTTGGACATGTGGATATTTAGTATCAATTTTAATGATACTGAGGTATCCAAATAATATAATTAAACGTTTAAAAAAACAAGAAAAGCCTTTTTAAAACTTTATGTGAAATGTAATTTAAAAAGAACGCAATTTCTGGTGAGGAATAAATTAGGATCTAAAAAAAATTTTTCCCTCTAACCCCTGCGGGCGGTCTGTCCTTCAAGCTCGGGTCCTCTACCAGAGGCCTGGGAGCTTGAGAGTCCTGACAGTGATCTCAGATGTTGTTCCTGGGATCTGCTGGAGCCACTCGCCTAGCTTGGGAGTCACTTTTTACCTCTTAAGCTACAGCCATCACAGGTCCTAGCACCCAACCCAGGAGGCCCCTAGGAAAGCTGCAACAGCCAAATATCTGCAGAGAGTAAGGCAAATCCTGAGGAGTCAACTGAATGGAAAGAACAACAATTGGGCAATGTTACGTTCCCCCCGAAGGGGTCTAGGTGTGCGAGTGAGGGGACCAGTAACAAATGAGTCCAGAACGGGGACGTAAAAGGCAATCAATACCTACGCCCTGCTGGTGATCACATACCTTGCTGGAATTATCAGCTGCCCAAAGGAGGAGATAGAAGCCACTAACAAGGAACCTCCTCACCATGCATGGAGGGATTCATCCCAAGTTCAGTATCCTGAGACTGTAGGGTAGGTTAAGCAGATAAGAGTGAGTGTCAGAACCATTACCCACAGTGAAACAAAGAAATCCATAAATAAATCAGGGAGGTGACCACAACTGATATTTTGCTTAGTGATTATCTCAGATGCCAGAAACCAGAGAAAGAAGAGGCACAAGAGGTAGTGTAGAATTACAGGGATTATTTCACATAACCATCATCTTTATTATTGCATTAATTATCATTTCATCCAAGCATTTATTGAAGTTGCTGGCATTATGTTATAATTTGTATTACAGGGGTTATCATAATCACATATTAACATGTTTATTACAGGTGCAGTTATAACCACTTTAAATCGTTGAGTTAAATCTATAATCTTAAAAGCTTATATGCTGAGTATATTGTTACAGTAAAATAGTAGCTGAGCAAAGGCCTGAATGTATTCAGCTTCTTGTTGCATTTGAGTTTGCCTAGCAACAGATGACGGAAGGAGGACAAGTCCATGGGGACCTCAAAGGCCTGAGATCATGTTTGGAAGAGGATGCCAGAAAGGGGAACTCCTGTCTCTGCATTTATCTCTTAAAATTGATTATTGTCTGTAGAAGAGGCAAAGAATGTTCTTAAGATGCAAATTATGTGCTTGTAAACGCAAGAGGGGGCGTTATAATACCCTGATGTTATAAAAGCAATCTGAAGTGTATTTTTGGACGGGGATTTACAACTGATGTTTTACAGTTTACATCTCCCCACGCTGCGTGTATTCATTAAAATCAATTGTTTGACCGACCTCTTCTGGACCATCATTGTTTTACTCTCGTCCTCAATTTCGGACCCGTAACATTTGGTGCATTGGCCGGTGGTTGAGGGGGGAGAGAGTTGGAGATTGAGACCGAGAGGGTCCGAGGCGCTCGAACGGGCAGACACGAGTCAGTGGTCGAAGTGAGTGGACATAAGCCGGCTTATTCAAAGGTAAGGCACTACCCTATTGAATTATTTCCAAACTGTGCCAGATTGGACATTACAAAATTAAAAGTCTACTTACTGAAATTACTGGTAAATGTCTGTTTTGATTTTGGTGAAAATCTCATGAGAACTAAAGTATAAGTTGAAGTAAAGATAATAAAACGTTGAAAATAAGTAAAGAGTAAAGAGAATAAGTGTATTTAAAGCAGTTGGACTGCAGAGTGAATTTAGAGTTATAAGTTATTGGCGAAGAGTTTGTGACAGTTAAGTCTTAATTGAATATAAAGCCGGGCTTGGACATCAATAGAATTGCGTGTGTGATTTTATGGGGTGTTTTCAAATTAATTAAATTATCTTAGGACGGGACTATGGGATAGTCTTAGGAAGCGCACAGCTCAGATGTGACGGTCTCTCCTGGTCAAGGACGCTTGACCCTGACCTATCGGCGAATAGGGTTAGTCCAGTTTGGCAATCTGTGGGGTACGGGGCATCCCAAAATATGCTAAAGTGATTGGATCACTTTTTACTGTCCGGGACAGTAGGTTGCGCTTTTTTGGTCAGTAGAAACCGGGTTTCGGGCGTGTAACTTTAACTTAAAACTTCGGGGAAGCCTGGGATGTGAAATGCCCCAAAATAGAGCTTTTCGGCAGGGGTTGAGTTGGTTGACGCTTTTAAATTGAGTTAGGGATTTTAGAGATTAGACCAGAGACAGGTTGGACCTGATACTGGTTAACTGATCACAAAAAACTTGGAGTTTATCCCTTGGAGGGTTAATTTAAATTTATCGAAATTGTCTAGGTGTTAATAGGCCTGATAATCTTTGTAGTTGTAATTATAAGACGTCTGTGTAATATAAAAGAGACTTGTGTGTGAGAGGAGTCTGTGAGTCAGGCTGGTATTATTTTTAGACTATGTGTGTGTGTGAAAATGCAAATGAGGCAGCTGCGAGGTCCCTAGAGTTTTAGGAAGTTCACAGAGACTGTTACACATTGCTGAATGCCTGTATTTAAGACGCTGGTTTTGTTTATTACAATACTGTAAGTAAAGTTTTTATTTCTTGCCATGACTGTATGACTTTTTGCTAGGTTTTGAGATAGGATACATAAACTGTTGATACTTAGGACCGGCATTTGGGGTCTGAAAACTGAAATTGACCTTGAAATAATTTAATTAACAAGTATGTCTGTAAGTGATGTTTCTTTTGGGGTGTTCAAGTAAGATGTTATAGGATTTTTTAGATCGGTTTTGTTTCAGTTTGAGATAATATATACAGTTACATTTGGTGTTTCTCAGGTATTGACGTTGACTTTGAGTGATACATATAGGTGTAAGTTGTTTGATGTTTGTTGGGCTAAGGAGGACTTTAGAAGATTGTAAGTGGTTTTTCTTTTAGTCCCATAATATATAAGTAGTTAGATTTGACAGACTTGTTTACATTTTGGCTTTATGTTAATATAGGTTGCAGCGGGCACAGAGGAAACAGCACAACATATTAAGGGTTTAAAATAATAATAAATAAATGAATGAAGTTTCTTAAGGGTTTTTGTGTGTGTTTTTAGGGATAGTTTTGGTGGGTTTTTAGGGGGAGTGTGTGTTTGTGTGTGTCAAACGGGAGGTAACATGAAAACAGAGGAATTAGAGACTAGAATGTCCTAGAAAGCAATAAAATGCAAATTAACAAGCCGTGAACGGGTTAAACCACGGTTGGTTTCACAAATAATGCTGCATAAAAAGTTGAATGTGTGTGTTTAAGACGCCATTGGTGTTTATTAGAGGACATAAATAAATAAATAAAGTTCTGAGTTGCTGTAGTGGATGTATAGTAATTGACTGAGTTTTGATATATATATATAGAGTGCACTGTATATACCGAAGACTAAAATATTACTTTCAATAGCAACTTGTTTTCAGAAATAAAGGCTGTGGTGTTTTATTTTTCCAGTTATGCGTGTGCTGTGAGAATGATTAGAGGTTTCAATTGTTCTTATTTCATTTGCTCCTTCTGAGTTTGAAAAGCATGCCTGTAAAATACTCTTAGGAAAGCATATTTTGAGTGATTTTAACTGTGTGAATGCTGTCAGTATTTGATTTGAGTGACTCTGGGTGATTTGTACCAAATAGTAAATAAGTAATAATAACACTAGGGAGGTTTATAGTAGAATGAGTGAAAAGGTGGAAGTTTGAGAGAAAAGGCAGTGTGTGTGAGACGATTATGAAAGTATTGTGTGAATGATGTCACAAAAAATGACAAATGCAAAAACTTAGTATATTTAAAAGTGTGTGTGTGAGAAGAGGGTGTATTGTTTTTAGACCAAGACCTAATAAAACTAAAGAGGGTTTGTAGACTGTAAATATGAAAAAACAAGTGTTTGATTAATTTGTAGAAACAGGAAAGAGAAACAGAAAATACTGTGCTGCTGTGTGTGTGACTGATGATGTCAGGGGAGCACCCAGAGAAATAGACAGACCTTAAATTCTAAGAAGATGAAGCGAATGCATGTTTTAAGAAAAGTAATAAAGTAATAAAATTATATTAATTACAGGTTTTAGAAAAGAGACAGACCGAGAGAAATAAATACATGAACTAACAATTACATTAATGAATTGAAAACGCACGTACACAAACTGTTACATGTGAAATTATTGTTGGAAAGTTTAATACACACATGAAATAAAGAAAGCAGTTTACACTCCTTTAATTTCCAGAACCAGTGTGCCCCCTAGACCTGATAACACCCTTGCCCAGTTGGCCCCCGTATCAGGCGAGCATGGAAGGCTGGATAGCCCATGACGGGTAAGATCCCACCTCGAAACCCTGGGACAACCTAAGGCAGGCACAGTCACGACTGCTCCCTGTGTCCCTAAGTGAGCCTGGAGTCACTGGAGGAGACGGGACTTAAAGGGTAAAGCCGCTGGGCACAGGCGGAGGGGAAATGTCATTAACAATGACCAGTGATGAGCCAAAAAGAGAAAACACACGCTGTCAAAAGGAGTCTGAAACACTGGAAAAGAAACATTTACAAGATCACAAAGATCACAAAGAAACATTTATAAAAATCACACATACAAACAGAAAATGCACTAACCTTACAGAGATAAGCTCATGAAGATTAATGCATAGATAGTGATTAAAACCTGGCTAAGAACACAAACATATGTAATTAAATCAGCTTGCTAATTTCATGAGTGTTAAAATGGTGTGAATGTTGAAGAAAATACACTTAAAACACACTTGGATAAAATAGAGTTGTGGAATAACTCAAAAGAAGCTGTATGGCAAGGGAGTGAGTTATGGAAAAAGAACAAAAGAGAAGTGATTAAAGTAGTTTAAAAGGGTGACTTAGGAGTGCTCTTGCACTGATTGATCAAAGCAAGTGATTAGTATAGAAAGAAAATGAAAATAATTGAATAATGTGATAAGGTTTAAACATGTATTTCTCTTGCCAAGTTTACTTGTGGAGATATGACTCAGTATGTAAATTAGCTGGAGTGAGTGGTGACGAAGACACTTCCTGTGTGTGTGTGTGTGTGATTGAGGCCTTGAGGAAAGGAAGCAAAGTAGACGGTTCAGAGGCGCAGATTTGGACAAGAAATTTATAATTTAGTGTTGACACATTGTTATAACGTGTTTATATTTTAGGCTGAATCTAAGTATGGTGAAGTGCCTAAGGGGACATGGTTGTGTGTAAAACGGGGCAGCTTTGACGAGGTTTTCAGTGCATTGAATGGGTGAAAGTTAAGATTGTTTAAGATTTTCTGAGGTTGTTGTTTTCATTTTAATAGAGGGAGTTTTAATAAACATGGACATGTCTAAGGGGGCCCATTGGTTTTGTAACAGTGCACTTAGAAAAAGAAAAAAAAAAAACCTGTCAGGTGATTTTGTTTTGTACTTTGATGAGCTAATAATCAGCTCTCTTCCTTTCTCATTTTTGTTCTGAAGCAGGCCTGGAAGAAAGTGAACTAACAGCGCTGACAAAATTTCCGGACAAACAAATATGAGGTGACTTTTCCAGATTTCAATGGGTGGAGGAAAGGCTACCTGTGGGGACCTGATCAGATTGAAAGTCCCTGTCTAAAAGGATTGTAGCGAGCCAATCCAGACAAAAGCATAAAGAACTATTTTCTAAAAGAGAAAAAACAAAATAAAACAAATGAATGACCTGATTTTGCTGATGTGGAGAATCTGATTATTCGTGCGGGAGTCTCGAATATTGGAAATATGATGTGTGAATGCATGTGAGTGAGGCCTCTCCTCATTGCTGGTTTCTGAAGAATCAGTCTCAAATGTTTCAACTGGTGGTGAGTTTGCAGGTTTAGACCGTGACACTGTTACTTTGGGTGCTGTCTCTTCCACAGTGGGTGGGAGAAACCCACAAGGTAAGAGCAGATCCCTGTGTAGCACTCTTTCAGGCCCATCTGTTCCTTCAGGCACCACCACAAAAACAGGCGAGTCCTGAATCTGTCTGATCACAGTGAACACGGTTCGGCTCCACCGATCAGCGATTTTGTGCTTTCCCCTGATGGCAACATTCCTTAAAAGGACTCTATCTCCCTTGGCAAGGGTGGATTCCCGCACTTTACTGTCAAACCTCTGTTTGTTCCGGAAAGCACTCTTCTGACTGTGCTCAATGGCTAACTGGTAGCTTTCTGCGAGACTCTCTCTCAACTTTTGATATATTCAGAGTGAGAGAGGCTGCTGGATCTTTCAGGGCACAGGCCAAATGCTATGTCGATTGGGAGCCTCGGTTGTCTGCCAAACATCAACTGGTAGGGAGTGAAACCTGTGGTATCATTCCTTGTACAGTTGTACGCGTGTACTAAAGGCTGCACAAAATCTCTCCACCGAACTTTATCTTCTTCCTCCAGCGTCCCTAGCATTTGAAGAAGGGTTCTATTGAACCGCTCGACAGGATTGCCGCGGGGGTGGTAGGGTGTGGTCCTCGTCTTTTTATCCCAAGCAGCGAGCAAAGATCTTTGATCAAGGCAGACTCAAAATCACGACCCTGGTCGCTGTGCAACCTCTCAGGAAATCCATAATGGATTAAAAATTGCTCCACAAGGCCTTTGCCACAGTCTTTGCTTTTGATCAGGAGTCGAACTGCAACTGCGTATTTAGTGAAATGGTCTGTTATGACCAAGATGTTTTAGTCCCTCTCTCATCTGGTTCCAATGTAAGGTAGTCCATACAGACCAACTGCAAGGGACGATTAGTTTTATGTTCACCAAAGGAGCACTCCTTTCAACTTGTGCCTTTCTTCTGAGACACCTTTCACATGTCCTGACCTTGTCATTTACATCGATGGTCATGCGGGGCCAATAGAACCGAGCTCGGACTAAGTCCAGAGTCCTATCAACACCCAGATGGCCCACAGCATTGTGGAGCTGGTCAAGGGCAACTTCTCTGTAACTTTGCGGAAGAACGAGCTGATACATGGGTTCCCCTTGAATGATGCGTTTTCGGTATAAGACCTCATCCATTACAACTAACTGATCCATTATTCTTGTCATTAACTGAACTTCTCTGTCTTCATGCCTTCTTGCCTTGTAGGAGAGACGTTTTCTGGCAAGTACAAGAGTCATTACTCTGCTGACGACTGGATCTGATTTCTGCTCACATGCCCAATCAGGAAGAGACATTTGCGGCAGGGGGCACGAACCAGCTACATCAGTTTGACAGAAATCTGCTGGTATTGCAGAGGTTCCAATAGCCAAACATTCTACTCGTGCAGGCGATGGCACCGCTGCCTCCTCCTCGAGAGTTGAAGAACACTGATGTCTCTCGCATACTGCTTTTACTGCCTCAGTTGGAAAATCGGGCCCTTTGTTGCGGCGTAAGAGCTGTGCAATAAAGCTTTCAATGCGATTTTCCTCATCAGTAGAACTCTGATCAGAGGCATCACAGTCATGTGGATGCGGACGTCTGGAAAGCCCGTCAGCATCTTGGTTGTTCTTCCCAGCTCTATACTGGATGTCAAAATCAAAACTGGAAAGAGCTGCCAGCCAACGATGCCCTACTGCGTCCAACTTCGCAGACGTTAAGACATATGTCAGTGGATTATTGTCTGTCACCACTGTAAATTTTGCTCCATAGAGATAGTCAAAAAACTTCTCGGTGACAGCCCACTTCAGAGACAAGAACTCAAGCTTGTGTGCAGGGTACCTTTGCTCGGACCTGGAGAGGCCCCTACTGGCATAGGCAATGACCCTTAACTTGCTCTCCTGTTCTTGATATAAGGCTGCACCGAGTCCGTGGGTGCTTGCATCAGTATGCACAATATAATGTTTCTTAGGATCGGCAAACCCAAGAACAGGGGCTGTTGTGAGCTTGTGAATCAATGTCTCAAAAGCATCTTCACAGGCTGGGGTCCAATTGCCATTAAATGGCTTTTTGAGATCCACACTTGTAGAAAACTTATGGGTTCGGCCAGACAGACTGGATTTTCTCTTTGGTGGGAGGTAACCAGCTGTTAAGTCATTAAGGGGTCTTGCGATCTTGGAATAGTCTTTTATAAACCTCCTATAATATCCAGCGAACCCAAGGAAAGACTTGAGCTCCTTGATGTTAGCTGGTCTTGGCCAGGTAGTGAGGGCAGCTATTTTTGCTGGATCTGTTTTGACCCCTTCTGAGGATACAACATGGCGAGATATTGGACAGATGTCCTGAAGAACTGGCATTTCTCTGGCGACAACTTTAAACCAAATTCTTTCATCCTGTGGAGGACCTTCAGCAGTCGTTCCTCATGCTCCTCAAGTGTCGCAGAGAAAACGATGACATCATCAAGAAAAACCAAAACTTCACTCAAATTCATGCTGCCCATACACTTTTCCATGACTCTCTGAAAGGTACTGGGAGCATTTGTCACTCCTTGGGGCATTCTGTTAAACTCCCAGAATCCCATGGGTGTCACGAAAGCAGTCTTACATTTGTCTTCTTCCTCGACTTCCACTTGATAATAGCCGGATTTCAGATCCAGGATGGAGAACCACTTGGACCCAGTCAAAGCCGAGAAAGATTCCTCAATGTTGGGCAAAGCGTGGCGTCTTTGATGGTCTTACTGTTCAGTTTATGATAATCTACGCATAGTCTGATGTTGCCATTTCTTTTCTTGACCACAACAATGGGAGGCGTAGGGGCTCTCTGACTCACGTGATGATGTTCGCATCTTGAAGCTCTTTTAAATGTAGTCTGACTGCCTCGTAGTCGGAAGGGTGGATGGGTCTGGGCCTTTGTTTAAATGGAGATGGGTCTGAGAGTCGAATTCTGTGCTTAATCTGAGTAGTGTGGCCATAGTCGAGATCATGAAGAGCAAAAACTTCAGAAACTGAGTTTAATTTCTTTGTTATTCTCTCTTTCCACTCCTCAGACAAGCTTGACTCAGCAAAGTCAAAGGTAAGTGTTCCTGTGTCAGACACAGATACAGAGTTGCATGCAGCTGTAGCTGGAACCGACGGATATTGGTCACCTGACAGAGTTTTGACAGTTCTTTCAGTCAAGGATGACACAGCTTTTGGAAGGATGAGTTCTGCAATAACCTGGCCAGCAGGTATTTTAATATCATGTGCTGTGTCATTTTTAACTAGAACCGGGACCTTAAATGATGAACATAAAGGCCGTGTCATTACAAAACTGCAAAACAAGAGCCCACCAGGCAAGGTTGACTCTAGAGGCTCAACCATCAGGGTTGTGTCAGATGTTGTTGTGACCTTCCTTGCATATCCATTCAAGGCCATTTTTCCCCTGCAGGAACAGTAATGCACTTTTTGCTCTGCAGTTTCACTTTCCCTACTCTGCCATTGTCTTGACGGGTTTTGAACCTGTGATAGAGATGCTTCACCAGTGGAGAGTGATGGATGTTTTTTTCCTGTAAGACATGATTTGGCTGAGCTTTTCCTAAGCCAACTGTTTCATACAAAATATCCAGGGTATTAGTCCCTATCAGCAAGGGCACTTCCATGTTTGTCCTGTGATCAGGAACTACAAGAATAAGCGTGTCAACCTCAGCTGATTTCCCATGACACTTTCAGGGAAATGGATGGTTGTGGATATGTATCCCAGATAAGGCACTTCCTGACCACCAGCACCTTCAATGTCCAGCAGATCCTGGATGGGAAAGATTTTCTGACTAGAAAGGTTCCTGTCATAAAAGGACTTTGAAACTGTGGTTACTTGGGAACCTGAATCAAGTAGACTGTTACACTGACTTCCTTCAATGGAGACTGCTGCAATACACTTTGGGCCAATAAGCTTTTTTGGAAGACAGTCAAAGAGTAATTGGGCTTGAGAATGGGTTTCACATGTGACTTTTTCTTTGTCCTGAAAACTTATGGGACATCCTGGCTCATTCTTGGGTGCAGTCAGTCCCTCCACTGCGACCCGGTCCAGTTTAAATGACCATATTTGGCTTCCCACTTTCTTTGCCTCTCCCTCAACTCCTTGTATTTCTGATCAACCAAGATCTTATTTGGAGGACCTTCACACTCTCTGGCTATATGTCCATCATTACCACACTTGAAACAGAACCAAGGTTTTGGTCTGGGTTTAGGTGCCATTTGTTGGGCTTGTACTGTAACTGGAGTTATACTACCGGAGGCATTTAGGGTGGGATTTCTCTTTTCAGCGTGTTTTTGTTTCCTTTGCTCTTTCTTTTTGTTAAGTTGCATTTTAACTCAGTTACCTGCTTCCTCAAATCCTCTGTTTCTGTGATGTACGTCTGAAGTACACTGGTATTCACATCATGCGTGGAAGACATGTCTGGGACCAGCTGCATGTGTACGGATGATTTAGCTTTTACGCCCCAAAATGACGGTTCATTCGATCAAATTTTGCAGCCCTTCTATCTTCTTCAGTCCGTAACTGTAGAAGAAAATCAGAGAAGTCAGGAGCTGTATCTGAATTCAGTTCAGACTGCAATGCTAAGATGAGGACTGATCCCAGCAGCCGCAGCGAAACTGTCTCAGCAAGTGTTTCCCAGTCTCTGAACTCCTCACACCACCCCTCTGTGCAGCTGTGGTGAGCAACACCTGCAACCGCTGAAGATACTCAGATGCCTTTTCCCCTGTGTTCTGGTGGGTATTCAGAAACCTTGCAAAATTTCCTCCCATCCTCAACTAAGCCATAAGCTGAGCCAAGAAGCTTGACATATTCACGAGGAGCCGCATGTGGGCCAAGCTGCCTCACCAAGTCAGAAGCTGGGGGAGTAAGCTCTCAAGAATCTTACGACGTTGTACATCAAGTGGGAGATTATCTTGAATCATGAGTTCCACATGAAGTGACCACGTCTCAAAATCTACTTCATTTTGGGGTTTAGGAACTCTTCCTGAAAATGGGCGAAGACCTTTAGAGCCCTGACTTGGAGTGGGAGGGGCATCGCTTTTGATGACATGCTCCACGATTATCTTTTGGACTTCAGGAGGGTTGTACACATCATTGTCTAATGTTAGTTGAGAGACAGGGTGAGTTGGCTTGGAGACAGTTCTCTGTCCTTTTACTTTAGAAGTGGTTTCGCTACAACCTCTTCAATCTCTTTATTCTTTGCAGTCTGTCTACGTAGCAGGGTGTCCAACTATTATCAGAATCTGGTTCATTTTCTGAGCCCGAACTGTCACTTTGTTGCCGTGAGAAAAGTGTGGGTGACATTGTCTTCAAGACTGAGCAGTTTTACAGGCACCATCTACACGCCACATAATGTCTGGGTTCAAACGCTGGGAAGGTACAGAGGGAGGGTGGAAGCCAGCTTTTACGACAGTTTCTTCAGATTCAAACTCCACCAGGGCTTTAACACCAGTACCTTGCCCTGTCTGTCTTACTCTAAGAACTTTGTCAACACAGCCAAACTGCATACAAAATTCTGTAATTTGATCATCAGTAGTTGTTGCTGTAATTCCTTCAATGTATACACACTTCTTCATATCAGTACCATATTCCTGTTCTGCATACATTGTGAAAAACGGTAAAACTTAATAATCAACAGCTGTGAAATTTTAAACAAAGACATACAAAAATCAGCTAAATGGAAGTGTTTTCAAACTAATTTTCCATCTACTCCTCCTGGCTGGCTCGCCAACTTTTGTAATCGATCCCTTAATTGATTAACTTAGGGACATGGATGTTCTAGGTACTTTCAATGAGGAGAAGAGGAACAAGAAAACTATAACACCTCCTTATGCTGTCTTATAGAGAACACTCTATGGCATTTATTACAACACAACACATAACAGTCTCATCAGCAACTTCAATAATATGCAGAATGTTAACAACACTTCTGATACAAAACCCAATATAATCCCCCCTTCAGTCAGTCAGTTCAGTTTCCGTATTAGTATTAGTCCATTTATGTCTCTTATCTCAGTTCTACCTCCACCAACCACTCTGGTTTGGTGAGGTAAGGAAAAAAAGTAAAATATGGTGTTGAAGTAAAGAATAATGATAATAAAATAAATTCAGAGCTCTGAGAAAAAAACTTTGTCAATCTACCCGGGTAGTGTGTGTGTGTGTGTGTGTGTGGATAAGCCCAGTGCTTATCTGCAAAGATGAGTAAAATCCTCGTTCGCCGTCCTTCTGGGTGAAGCGATGCGTCTCTGGAAAAAAAACCCCACTGGATTCACCTTCCAATCGCCGATCGAGTATCCAGCAACTATCTCTCGCACTATGTCCCAACAAAGTAAAAAAACAACTGGAAAAAGGGATGCATGGTAAGCAAATCCTAATAAGTCTGTAGCTGTAAGAACCTTAACACTTAGAAAAAACAGTTCTTATTCTCTTCGGTACTCAATGCGCTGGGTGCGTTCTTCTTCTAGCTTGCTGGCTATCTGCTCCGCTGCAGCTCTTCTTCTTGCCGCATAATGCAGTGCAGGACAACTATAGCGCCATCACTGCCCTCTGTTGGACAGAATCAGTACTGCATACATTAAACATTAAATCACTGACTTGAACAGCAGTGGATAACCTTGAGAGGGTTACATAAGCAACTACTGAGGCGGGTGAAACAAAATGTTGTAGATAATGGAAACTTGTCTAACTGGCATTAACAGTAACTTTTGCATGTTATGTATATGCTTGAAGCAAAAAGAGGCGTAAACCCTGATAGAAATTTTGAAGTGTGCTTTCTAGCGGAGAGTTAGCCTGACATGGGGATGGTGTATATTTTACCCTGGGTGTGTTTAATAGAACTAAAAGCGTTGCTCACACACATAAAGAGTATTGAGATTAAGTAAAGTTAATATAAAGGATAAAGCCCAGAACATGATATTGTGAACCAAGTTTGAATAATTAAAGGAACATTAGATGAACACAGTAGATTAGTGAGGTGTAGCAGAGAGAGGCTGTTTGTTTTCTATCCCTTACAGGAGAAGATTTCCACTAGAGAGGGACCCAGAAAAGGAGCAGAGACCACTTAAGCATGAAGTGTTCTCAAGTGGGAGCTGGTGTTTTATTACTGGACCACCTAGATGACATGAGGTTGTTGTCTGATTTGCTGAGTCAGGGGATGGCAAGAGAGGGTCAGAGCGAAGGCAGTGGACCTGGGAATGGTGGTTTCGGTGCCCATGATGCCATTAATGGATCTAAAGGTGACAGAGTGGGTCGAAGAGTGACACAAGAAAACGGTGTGGTGACGTCTCTGGAAGAGACGTCAAGAGAGGGAATTGTAGAATTACAGGGATCATTTCACATAACCATCATCTTTATTATTGCATTAATTATCATTTCATCCAAGCATTTATTGAAGTTGCTGGCATTATGTTATAATTTGTATTACAGGGGTTATCATAATCACATATTAACATGTTTATTACAGGTGCAGTTATAACCACTTTAAATCGTTGAGTTAAATCTATAATCTTAAAAGCTTATATGCTGAGTATATTGTTACAGTAAAATAGTAGCTGAGCAAAGGCCTGAATGTATTCAGCTTCTTGTTGCATTTGAGTTTGCCTAGCAACAGGTGACGGAAGGAGGACAAGTCCATGGGGACCTCAAAGGCCTGAGATCATGTTTGGAAGAGGATGCCAGAAAGGGGAACTCCTGTCTCTGCATTTATCTCTTAAAATTGATTATTGTCTGTAGAAGAGGCAAAGAATGTTCTTAAGATGCAAATTATGTGCTTGTAAACGCAAGAGGGGGCGTTATAATACCCTGATGTTATAAAAGCAATCTGAAGTGTATTTTTGGACGGGGATTTACAACTGATGTTTTACAGTTTACATCTCCCCACGCTGCGTGTATTCATTAAAATCAATTGTTTGACCGACCTCTTCTGGACCATCATTGTTTTACTCTCGTCCTCAATTTCGGACCCGTAACAGTAGGAACTATCATGGAAGGACAGACCCCTGCATAGCATGTAACACTGGCTGTTAGAAGAAGTGGCAGAAAAATCCTACCAGTGCCTGGACAAAGCTGGACTGAAAGACAGCACAGAGGCACTACAAATGGTAGTACAGAAACAAGCTCTAAGCATAGGCTTGGTTCTACCGCTCCAAGCAAGTCCCAAGGTGCACGCTGTGCAAAGATGGCCCTGAGACAATCCAGCACATAACAGCAGGGTCATAGTAGGCAGTGCATACATGGAGCACTATAACCAACTGGCCTGCATAATATACAGTAACATCTATGCCGACTATGGCCTGTAAGTTGCAGGTTTAAAATGCGATATGTCCTCTAGGGTGATCGAGCATGACTGAGCGAAGATTGTGTGAGACTCAGATAAAGACAGACAAACTGGTGATGGCTAAGCAACCAGACAAAGTAGTGGTGGACAAGCAGAAGAAGTTGGCCATAGTAACAGATGTAGCTATATTAACAGATAACAGCATCAGGAAAAAGAAATGTGAGAAGCTCCAGAAGTACCAAGGGCTGAGGGGGGAGCTCAAGAAGATGTGGAGTTTGAAGGCAACACTGGTTTCTGAGGTAACCGGAGGACCTTCAAAGTGGGCAAGTGGCTTTAACAGGTCCCAGGAACAACATCTAAGACCTCCAAAGGACGGCAGTCCTAAGGCACAGCATTAGCATCCAAAACTCACCTCCTTAATTTCTCTGCAGGATGCTTTTCCTCAGTGGTCTGGAAGAACACAATGCTCAGACATCTTACCTGGCTGCCCTTCTGCTCAGCCAGATCACTGCAACAGGAAGAAAATGTCGGACATCTTGGCTCATTCACTTTGCCTCTCACCTCCATACTCACCTGGTTGCATCCCCCTTGGAGCACATTACTCATCACTTTCCAAGTAAGGATGATTTCTAGTAAAGACTCATCTTGCTTCCAGTATTCTCTGCCTTTCAAGAATCCGCCTCTCCTTCTGTTGCAGTAGGCTCCACACCTGTGACTCTCACTCCCTGCTGAGCCCTTGTGGGTAGAATTATTGAGTTAAAAAAAGACTTGTGGGTCCACTTCACGTACAAGCCAACTGGCCTTCTGACAAAACTGAGAGGGGAATTAATTTTTTGATTTTTGATTTTTTTGCTCAATGTGATATTGATATGAAGTAACAACCAATCCAACCCAGACATGCAAAGGATTTAAACCATAGATGTTCAAAAATTAAGTTATGTCTCAGTATAGTGCAGTATAGGGAAGTGAAAGTGTGGCAGTACAAGGTGCAAGATCAACACTGAGTTTATACTCTATGGCTTATGTTGGATACAGTTTGAATCCACAGTCTTAGGCTTAGTTTTCCCGAGATGGATAAGGTCTCAAACTAAAATGTTTTTCAGTGGAGAGCTTGACTGAAGTTTTCTTCTAGTTCAGTACTTGGCGTAACGGATGTCTGGGAAACCAGCTGTATTCTTTTTTAATATTATGAATATATTTGAAATTCTCTGGCACTGTTTTTTCCCCCCTTTCTGTTAGACTCCATTCTGCTCAGTCATTAAACGGGCTACAGTGTGTTTTTACTGTCACTTTACAATATTTGACTTGCAGGGCTCACATCCTCATTTTATGTTTGACAGCTTTTTAGTAGGTAAAAGCGAATGGCTTGGACATGAATTGATGAATTGCCTTACCTCAGTGAGATAAATCCAACTGGTGTACCTAAAATAATGCTTTACACACTAACATTTGCTCATTATTCTCTTGCTCTTGGCGAAGGCGGTCGCACTTTTTTTTCCTCCTCCTCTCCTCTCCCTTAGCTTCCCTGCTTAGCCTCTTGTGTCCTTGTCTAGTCTCGTGTTTTTTGTATTACTTTTCCCTAGAACACTCTCTCACAGTCTGTTCTCTAAAACCTAAAAGAGGAATTATGGATTTGATCAACTGGTCTCTGAATGCGATTGACACCCCTTCAATGAGAACTCTGGGCTCGGGTGAGCCTGAGTGCTGAAGATATCTACTTATTCGGAACCATGATAACAGTGTTCTTGCTGAACGGAGCAGGCTTGACCCTGGCTTATTGAAGAATTAAGGAAGCGGAACCGGCTGTTCAAACCCCCACAAGGCTGCCCGCTGGGACTGAAACGATGGGACGAGGCGTGAGTTTCTCGAAATGGGTCATTGAGTGCAGCATGGATGAGATCTTGGAGAACCGCACGGCTGCCGTGAATACTCAGAACAAGACCTCTGAGTACGAACTGATTACATCTGGAGGGGCTCGCTCGGAATAACACCTCTGGGCGCAAATTGATCACATCTTGGGAAACGCACCGCGGTCGTGAGTTCTCAGAATTGGCTCTTTGACCACAAGAATGACAACACCACGGAACGTAAGTTTGGATAACATCATAGAAAGCTCACGGCTCTCCAACAGGAGATTGAGAGACCAGTGTTGGACTGTTAGAACAGCTTTGAAATTCTTATGAGTTGTTCGCACTAAAGTAAAAACCATCATCATTTCATGCGGAGACCCCTTCGGCGCCAGCTGCGGTCTCAAGGCTGGAGCTGTACAACAACACCCTGATTACGGACTGTGTTTAGACTGTTCTTCCCATTCTATGCAAGGCCACCTGGGTTGGCTGGAAGACTGTTTACTTAGCCTGGCAGGGCGAAGGACACTGTCTCAGCTGAACTCTGGACATACACACACACATGCACACAGACATATACACATGCAGATATACACTCATCTCCCCTCCCCCTCCAAATGCCTTCGACGCTTATTCCCTTCCGATGCTGACGGTGGATCATGGAGACCAGCGCATAGGCTGCAGGCCCGGATGTACTGTCTACATTGGATGTCTCTTACCCTTTACCCATCCCTGTTGCTTGTCATGTGTTTCTTTGGTGTATTAAGAGTTTTTTTCATGTGCTATGTGCAGACGTGTTTTTTTCTGTTTTCAAACTGATCTCCCTGTTGGAGCTCAGTCTGGGGGGAGTTATTTTTTTCTCCTTATCTTTCCTCATGTTGTGCTTTTCCATGTTATACCCCTCTGACCTGTCTTCCCCATGTGATGTTTGTGTAATGTATGTATGGTCGGATGGGTAAGACGGCACTGGCATGGCTGGCAGCCTTAACCCAATTTCCCTCGGGATGAATAAAGTATAATCAATCAATCAGTCAATCAATCAAAGTTTCTCACAAAATTCTTGTTAAAATCAGTAAAAAAAAAAAAAAAAAAGTTCCAAGAAGATGACAAATAGAACAGATGGATTAGAATAGTGGCCACAAGGGAAAAACATTATCTGGACATCTTGAGAATTTTTACAAAATGAGACTGCTGTTAGAATGAAGAAGTGTATTTGTCTATTTTTAGATACTTTAGTTTCTATTTTGAAACTGATTTTTGTAAGTACTTATTGTAAATATATGTTTTATAATTGTTGAAAACCTTGGAAATTTAACTAAAGCTTTCACCAGCATGTGTAAAACCAACATGTGTGATTTTATGTCCAAAATATCTGTGTTCTGTTCAAGTGGTTTTAGTTTAATGTAATACCAATTTGTACCACAAGATGGTATGCTGAGTCAATATAACCCATTAAGAACATGTTTGTATTTACCAGGTTGGCCTGGGAAAAGGCTCTTGACGAAGTAAGGAAGCTATTTCAGCTAGGCTGCTACGTCATGAAACACTTTACACACCCACTGGTAAAACACACCCCGCTGGTTAATGTTGCAATTACATACTGGAGAGGGTTTTTGCTTAAAACACCTTTAGATACTTTCTTCTGATTTGAGCAAAATGAGAAAAAAAATTATTTCTATAAAGATTAAATTCTGAAATGATGATTTGTATCTACAGTGCCATCAGGTATCAGCACTTCAGTTCCAGTCAAGGGCTGCATGTCTGAAAACATCTGTACAGCAGTGTCCAGCCATTTAAGTCCCCCTGTCTTGAGTCTTGGGAACGTCAGCTGTTATGATAACAATTTGTGTAATACTGCTCCAACAACTACAACATTCATCTCTCTTCTATCTGGACTCATATATATTATCTATTGGAATGAAATAAAAAAGCACGAAACACCTTTGAAGCATCAGAAAGACTCAGAAAACCCCTTTTTCAAGACCTGATTCAGCTTAGGAAATCCAAATTAATATATACATATATATATATATATATATATATATATATATATATACACACACACACACACACACATATATATATATATATATATATATATATATATATATATATATATATATACACACACACACACACATATATATATATATATGTGTGTGTGTGTGTATATATATATATATATATATATATATATATATATATATATATATATATATATATATATATATATATATATATATATATATATATATATATATATATATATATATATATATATATATATATATATATATATATACATACATATATATATATATAAAAAAAAACACCCAGCACGCCCCTGCGGCAGTTTATCCTTCAAGCTCGGGTCCTCTACCAGAGGCCTGGGAGCTTGAGGGTCCTCGCAGTATCTTAGCTGTTCCCAGGACTGCGCTCTTCTGGACAGAGATGTCCGATGTTGTTCCCAGGATCTGCTGGAGCCACTCGCCTAGCTTGGGAGTCACCGCACCTAGTGCTCCGATTACCACGGGGACCACCGTTACCTTCACCCTCCACATCCTCTCGAGCTCTTCTCTGAGCCCTTGGTATTTCTCCAGCTTCTCGTGTTCCTTCTTCCTGATATTGCTGTCATTCGAACCGCTACATCGATCACTACGGCCGTCATCTTCTGTTTGTCTACCACCACTATGTCCGGTTGGTTAGCCACCACCATTTTGTCCGTCTGTATCTGGAAGTCCCACAGGATCTTAGCTCGGTCATTCTCCACCACCCTTGGGGCATCTCCCATTTTGACCTTGGGACTTCCAGGTTATACTCGGCACAGATGTTCCTGTACACTATGCCGGCCACTTGGTTATGGCGCTCCATGTATGCCTTGCCTGCTAGCATCTTGCACCCTGCTGTTATGTGCTGGATTGTCTCTGGGGCATCTTTACACAGCCTGCACCTGGGGTCTTGCCTGGTGTGATAGACCCCAGCCTCTATGGATCTTGTACTCAGAGCTTGTTCTTGTGCTGCCATGATTAGTGCCTCTGTGCTGTCTTTCAGTCCAGCTTTGTCCAGCCACTGGTAGGATTTCTGGATATCAGCCACCTCCTCTATCTGCCGGTGGTACATACCGTGCAGGGGCCTGTCCTTCCATGATGGTTCCTCGTCTCTCTCCTCTTTCTTGGGTTTCTGCTGCCTGAGGTATTCACTGAGCACTCGGTCAGTTGGGGCCATCTTCCCAATGTATTCTGGATGTTCGTTGTCTCATCCTGGACTGTGGTGCTGACACTCAGCAGTCCCCGGCCCCCTTCCTTCCGCTTAGCGTACAGCCTCAGGGTGCTGGACTTGGGGTGAAACCCTCCATGCATGGTAAGGAGCTTTCTTGTCTTGATGTCAGTGGCTTCTAGCTCCTCCTTTGGCCAGCCTATTACCCCAGCAGGGTACCTGATCACGGGCAGGGCGTAGGTGTTGATGGCCCGGATCTTGTTCTTACCGTTCAGCTGACTCCTCAGGACTTGCCTGACCCTCTGCAGGTATTTGGTGGTTGCAGTCTTTCTAGTCTTTTGGCCTCTTCATGGTTAACATTCGCCTGCGGGATCCCCAGGTACTTGTAACTGTCCTCTATGTCTGCAATGTTGCCTTCTGGTAGTTCAATCCCCTCAGTTCTGACTACCTTCCCTCTCTGCGTTATCATCCGATTACGCTTCTCCAGTCCGAACGACATTCCAATGTCATTGCTGTATAGCCTGGTAGTGTGGATCAGTGAATCGATGTCTCGTTCACTCTTGGCATACAGTTTGATGTCATCCATGTACAGGAGGTGGCTGACAACTGCTCCGTTCCGTAGTCGGTATCCGTAGCCAGTCTTGTTAATGATCTCACTGAGGGGGTTCAGGCCTATGCAGAACAGCAGAGGGGACAGAGCATCTCCTTGGTAGATCCCGCACTTGATGGTGACTTGTGCTATGGGCTTGGAGTTGGCCTCTAGTGTTGTACGCCACATCCCCATTGAGTTCCTGATGAAGGCTCTTAGGGTCCTGTTGATCTTGTACAATTCTAGGCATTCCAGTATCCAGCTGTGGGGCATTGAGTCATAGGCCTTCTTGTAATCAATCCAGGCAGTGCACAGGTTGGTCAGTCTGTTCTTGCAGTCTCAGCTGACTGTTCTGTCTACCAGTAGCTGGTGTTTTGCGCCTCTGGTATTCTTGCCAATCCCTTTCTGTGCCCCACTCATGTATTGACCCATGTGCCTGTTCATCTTAGCCGATATGATGCCTGACAGGAGCTTCCATGTAGTACTGAGGCAGGTAATTGGTCGGTAGTTGGATGGGACCGGTCCCTTCTTGGGGTCCTTGGGGATCAGGACCGTCCGACCTTCGGTTAGCCATTCCGGGTGTCTCTCGTTAACTAGCAGCTGGTTCATTTGTGCTGCCAGACGCTCGTGGAATGCAGTCAGGTTCTTCAGCCAGTAGGCGTGAACCATGTCGGGCCCTGGTGCTGTCCAATTCTTCATACTGGAGACCCTTTCTTGGATATCTGCCACTGTGATGGTTACTGGACCCTGTTCAGGGAGGTCGCTATGGTCTGCCCTCAGATCCACTAGCCACTGAGCATTGCTGTTATGGGTTGCGTCCTTCTCCCATATGCTCTTCCAGTATTGCTCTGTCTCCAGCCTTGGTGGTGCTGTTCTCTTATTGTTCCCTTGCCACTGAGAGTACACCTTTGCTGGTTGTGTGGAGAACAGCTGGTTTATTCTCCTGCCTTCTATCTCTCTGGTGTACCTCCTCAAGCGGCTGGCCAAGGGTGTGAGTCTTTGCTTGGCAGTTTCCAATGCCTTAGGTATGGACAGCTTGCTGTATTTCTTATGCACCTTCTTTGTCGCACCTTTCTGCAACTCCGTTAGTTGGCTAACCTCCCTCCGTGCTACTCCGTGCTACTTTGATCTTGCCCTCTAGATCAGTGGTTAGACAAGGGGCAGCACCCTCCATGGAGAAGGCTCCATGGAGGGTACTGCCCCTTGTCTAACCACTACGCTATCCAGCTGCTTAGACTACACGCCTTTGGAGCAGAGGATCGCAAGTTCGATTCCCGCCTGGGGCGTCTGTATCCAGTAAGTAACCCTGGCGGAAGGGGCTACATGAATATCGGAGCACTAGGTGCGGTGACTCCCAAGCTAGGAGAGTGGCTCCAGCAGATCCCGGGAACAACATCGGAGATCTCTGTCCAGAAGAGCGCAGTCCTGGGAACAGCTAAGATACTGCGCAGGACCCTCAAGCTCCCAGGCCTCTGGTAGAGGACCCGAGCTTGAAGGATAAACCGCCCGCAGGGGTGAGATAGGTATTTTTTTATTTTTTTTATATATACATATATACACATATATAAATATATATATATACACATACATATACATATATATATATATATACATACTGTTGGGTTTATATTTTATTATTGTCATTTGTATTAAGAAATATTTAACCATATATGCTTAGAGGTGTATAATCGATTGTGTAGTGATAGGAGGTTTGATCCTTAATAGTCTGCAACGGCATTGTGTGCATTCCAGAGTGTTCTGGTTTTCACACCCACACTCTGGGAGCATGGGAGAGGTTGTACCTTGTCTTATTGCTTTATGGTAGGATAAACGTATCTATATTTGTTTTAGTCTAAGTGCCTTTTGTTTAGATGGACGGCTCTAGGGAGTCTTCCTGGGGTCACAGTTTGACCCCCACACATGGATACACAGATACACACACACACACACACACACACACACACACACATACACACACGGTATTCTTCGTTCACATGTATACCTATATAAGGGGTCATATGTTAATGACCCTATGCATATTCATGTAACCACAATAAAAGGAGTGCTATGGGGGAACCTGGCTGAGAGTCTGACGGAGGTCAAGTGGGTGGAACGACACTTGGCTCCAGGCAGGTCTCCCTCATGCATGAGTACTACAAGGAACTTTGCCTACTTGTGTCTTGTTTTTGCTGTGTAGCAAATTGTCCTGAACGTTCCAGCGAATAGGTTTATGTTACAAACCTATCATTAATTGGTCCTTCGAGCCGGATCCTTGGAATCGACATTCACCGAGGGGAAAAGAGACACGCCGAAAGACTGACGTCAGCCAGGACTTATAGAGGTCCTGCAACAAAGACCCGAGACGTGAGAATTCGTCATCGGGCCGGTGGATTAGCCGTCTGTTTTTTTCTCCTCGATGGATGCTGATTGACGGGATCTGACGGGACTGATGCTGCACGCAATGAGCAACACCAAGTAAGTTCAAGAGCCCGACTCTATAACCGTGTGAGTGTGTTGACCCTTAGCCACTTTGTGGGGCTAAGTACAGTGTTTTTCGCTACTTTGTGGAGCGATAGGTACAGACCACTTTGTGAGGTACTGTAGTGAGTCCTCCGCCACTTTGTGAGGCGTTGAGAAGTTCCATGGAGTCCAGACTGTGCTGGACAATAGGCCTATTTTGTGTTGTTGTTGTTGTTGTGGTGGTTGTGAGTGTGTTTGTGTGAGTGGGTGCAGAGCAGAACACGCGGTCTGTGACGTCAGCTGTTGTTGTTATGGGTTCCCAAGCAACTAAGAGTGCGTTAGAGGGTGACGAAGTTTATGATGAAATTCGCTCCTGGAAGCACTAAGTATTTAGGACATTGGCGCAAGAAATATGATTTTGAAGGTAAATTGGTTGTAGGACAATGTCAAATGTTAGTAGAGCAGTTGACAGTAAAGGCAGCTTGTGCAAAAGGGAAATTGAAACAGGAGAGAGAGTTACAACTGGCGTCCGCTAAACTGTGGTTAGAGCAGGCGCAGAAAAGACAGGAGGCGGTGAACGCAAAGAGAGCAGCTTTGCAAGCATTAGCTGTGAAACCTGAAGATGAGACGGTGCAGTCTACTTCAGTGGTGCTGACGTTAAGGGACCAACAGCGTGAGCAGTATTAGAGAGGAGAGAGGCCAGAGAGGAGGAAGAAAAGCAGGAGCAGGAAAAGAGGGAGAGAGGAGGAGGAGATAGAGTACGACAGGAGTTTGGGAAGCCGCAGCACAATATTTAAGCCCTTATAACACTAGAGCCAAAACCAAAAGGGATGAGGCGAGTGCAGCTGGTATGCCTGTCTACCCTGTCCTAGATACCTTTCCTATGGTGGAGGTTGCGAATCCCCATTTTGGTGTTGAAGGTGACCAAAGCCGTGTTATTTGTGTTTACAGGCCATGGACTGAATCTGAATGTGCAGAAGCATGTAAAGGTTTAGGAGACCCGTTGACTAATGTTGATGAATTTATCGCCCGACATAAGCAACTCTGCTCCTCATACCGCTTAAACGGTCAGGAAACAGAAGCCACTTTTAGGAAGTGTCTCACATATAACTGGGCTCGGGTGCGAGGCACCTACACAGGAGGGATGGTAATACCGTCCCCACCCTATGGCCATGCAAATTTAAGAGGCCAAGTTGATGGGGTTTATGAGCGTCTTAGAACTACCTTTAAAGCTTCTGCAGATTACAACAAAATTGCCCAATGTGTGCAGAAAGAAGGAGAGGATGTTCATGAATTCAGGGCGAGATTAGAGGAAGTTTTCAAAGTGCATAGTGGCCTTGAAGAGAGTGCGGAGAAGGCCAGCCCATATCAGCAGCAGTTAAAACATGCTTTGATGAATGAATGAAATTTTGTTTCAGGGACAGGCTGGAAGAGAGCAAAATAGAGGCAGGAGTAGGAGAAATAGGGGCTCATGGCAATTTAGGGGGAGCCGTGGCAAAAAGAATGATATATGCTATGCATGTGGGGAAAAGGGGCACCATGCAAGAGAGTGCCCTGACCGCATGCCTGAAGAGTATAGACGTCCTGATGCAAAAAACCCTTATTATAATAAATGACTAGCACCTGTTGACACTGCTAACACACATACATGTATAAATGATCCCTTAGTTTGCCAGAATTTACAACAGCCTGTGTTTCAGACTCTAGATTTAACTGAAGTATTGTTAAATCTGTCAGGGAAAGAAGTAAAACCAGTTCGCACATTAACCGTGCAGGGTAAAACCATTCAATTTCTGTGTGATTCAGGTGCAGATAAAACTGTTTTAAAAGATCATGTGTCAGGAGTTGACCCTTCAAGTGGCACAATTTATGTGAAGTCTGCAAATGGTCAGTTAAATCAGCATAGAATCTCTAAACCTGTGTGGATTAGAGATCCTACCACGGGAGAGGCAGCTCAGGGTTCAGTTGTAATGTGCCCAACTTGTCCGGTGAACCTCTTGGGAAGAGATATGATGATGAAACTTGGAATTTCAATAGTTCCAACATCCATTGGGATGATAGCTGCAGGAAAAGGAGAAACTGCTGAGACAATGGTTCATCAGGACAGTGGGGATTTGCATTATTACTGGACACTTGACCTGTCGGCCTCCAGACCTGATCAAATGAACTGTAAACTGTTAGCGGCAGCTGAGGAAATGTTGACAACCAGCCACAACACACAGGCGCCAGAAGACTTGCATGTCACACTGAGATTTAAGACCACGCCTGGGCCTGATGAGGCCTACACAGATAAAGTGCTGAAATTAGGGCCACAGAGAATCACCATAAAAGCAATATATACTGATGGTGAAACCATGGCTGGATGTAGTGTGATCCTTTCTGAAGCTGCACAACAACTTTTACAGGGCAGACACCACATATTTCACTGACAAAGAGTGGCACAGCTGGGTGGTCAGACTTAGCATCTTTGGTGAGACAGGGGAGAGTGTTGGAATGTGGCAGCAAGCTAGAGGGGTTGGGAGACAGACATGCAGCACAGCATCTTTCGTAAAAAGCTGGGATGGGTTACACATACTACACCACAAACACATTTAGAGGGGGTGAGAATGACACAGTAGAATGATATATTGTAGATGTCAGAGATCACCCAGAGCTTAAACAGGTCCCAGAGAAGCTCTGGTCTACTGGGAAGACTGATGTGGGGTTGATGACTACAGCGAGTCCAGTAGTAATAAAGCCCAAAACGTCTTTTAGGCCAAGAGTGAAACAATATCCCTTGAAGCCTGATGCAGTGGAAGGCATTAAACCAGTAATAGAGGATATGATTAAAGCAGGGATACTAGCTGAAGCTCCACAGGCAGTATGTAACACACCCATCTTCCCAGTTAGAAAGGCTGATTCACAGTCGTGGCGCATGATTCAAGACTTAAGAGCTGTAAATCAGGCAGTGGAGAGTATAGCTCCATGCGTCCCTGACCCCCATACCTTGTTAAATCAGCTTAAGCCAGATAAGACACACTTCACTGTGGTAGATTTAAGTAATGCTTTCTTTTCCATACCAGTGCATGAGAATTCACAGGGCTGGTTTGGTTTTTACGTATCAAGGCAAAAATACACATACACCAGATTGCCGCAAGGTTTTGTGACAGTCCTACAATTTTCACACAGAATATTACAAATTGTCTGTCTGATTTTGTAATTCCATCACATTCGCAGATGTTGGTATATGTCGATGATATTTTAATTGCATCCAATTCAGAGAAGAATTGTAGAGACATGTCATTGGCATTGCTAACTCACTTAGCTGAGACAGGTAACAAGGCCTCACTTTCAAAGCTACAGTGGGTAAAGACAGAAGTGAAATTTTTAGGACATCTACTTAGTGCAGCAGGGAAGAGCATACATCCAGAGAGGAAAACAGCTATTTTGGCAGCACCTAGGCCAGTGACAAAGAAACACATGATGCAATTTCTAGGTTTGCTAAATTTCTGTCGATCATGGATGCCCCATTACGCTGAAGTTGCGCAGCCATTACTAGATATGATGTACAGTAAACCTTTAGCTATGTCAGAAAGTTTGAGTTGGACCCCTGAGGGGGAGCAAGCCCTGTGCATGCTGAAACAGATGCTGACAGGAGCATCAGTTCTAGGGCTTCCAGATTATAACAAGCCTTTTGTTCAAACTGTTGACTGTAAAGGACATTTTATGACGTCCATGTTAGCACAAAAGTGTGGAGGTAGGATGAAGCCAGTAGCTTATTATTCTAAGAGGCTGGATTTAGTGGCTTGTGCCTTACCTCACTGTGTGCGATCTGTGTGTGCAGCTGCTGAAGCCGTAAAGTGTTCTGGTGAAATTGTCTTGTTTCACCCTTTGACCCTGCTAGTTCCACATGAGGTGGATGTTTTATTGCTGCAGACTAAAATGACATTCTTGTCACCAGCAAGACACTTATCTTTAATGTCATTGTTGCTCTCCCAGCCACACGTAACTATTAAGCGGTGTACAACTTTGAATCCCTCTACACTGTTACCCACAGAGGAAGAGGGTACACCACATGTGTGTCGTGAGCATGTGGAAACACAGTGTAAACCTAGAAGTGATTTAACGGACATACCACTCACTGAGGGCAAGGTTTGGTTTGTTGATGGTTCAAGTTTTAAAACGGCAGAGGAAAGACTAAAACAGGCTTTGCTGTTGTGGATGATGTGCAGGTCATCCGTGCTGGGCAGTTATCGCATTCCATGTCTGCCCAAGCAGCTGAGATAGTGGCTCTTACAGAAGCCTGCAAAGCAGCTGAGGGGCAGGCAGTGACTATATACACAGACAGTCAATATGCCTATGCCACACTTCATTTCTTTGCCGCTCAGTGGTCAAGACGCAGGCATGACAACATCAACAGGGAAACCTGTGGAGCATGCAACACTTTTACAGGACCTGTTGAAAGCAGTCTTGCTGCCCAGTAAAGTTGCGGTTTGTAAATGTGCAGCACACACGTGGCACTGACCCCATTGTACTGGGCAATGCCTTTGCAGATAAAATTGCAAAGGAAGCGGCCCTTGGAACACATGGGGTTCATATTCTGGCGTCTCAGGAGCAAACTATGCCCATTACACATGATGTGTTAGCAGACATGCAGTCACACTCACCTTCAGCTGAAAAGCAACTATGGCTCACTAAAGGAGCAAGCCTGAGAGGTGATGTTTACTATCTTTGTGATAAGCCTATATTGCCTAAGAACTTATATAGGACTGCTGCAATTTTGAGCCATGGGCTCTGCCATGTCTCCACAGCTGGGATGGTGGCAGCAGTCGAACAGCAGTTTTTCACACTGGGATTCAATGCTTATTCAAAACATTTCTGTAAAGCATGTTTAATATGTTGTAAACATAACGCTCAGGGGAACCTCAGACCTAGAAGAGGAAGGTTTCCCAGACCCAGCTACCCATTTGAAGTAATCCATATGGATTTCATTGAGTTGTCTAACTGTAACACCTACAAGTACTGCCTGGTAATTGTGTGCCCGTTCTCAAAGTGGGTTGAAATTGTCCCCACTAAGAGAGCAGATGCTATTTCAGTGGCTAAGGTAATATGCAAAATGTGATCCCAGAGCATGGGATCCCCAGACTGTATACAGTGACAATGGTCCTCATTTTGTGAATGAAGTAATTGAGAAAATGTCACAACATCTGGGGATAACACTGAAAACCACTGCTCATACCACCCACAAAGTGCAGGGCTGGTTGAAAGGACTAATGGCACAGTAAAGCTGAGACTCAGGAAAACAATGGAGGAAACAGGCAGAACATGGGTAGACTGCATTGAGCTGGTGAAAATGTATATGAGAATTACGCCGACTGATAATGGTCTAACGCCTTTTGAAATAATATATGGCAGGCCATTTAGAGTTCCAGTGTTTTGTAATGATATTGATAAAGCAGAAGAAGAAAACACACTAGCAGACTGGATGATTAAAATGCTGAAAAGCAAAGAAGTCATGAGTGCAAATAATCTGCCAGATGATTCTGTTTCTGTACAGGAAGAACGTCTGAAGCCAGGAGACTGGGTGCTGATAAAGGTCATAAAGAGGAAGTGCTGGTCGAAGCCACGGTGGGACGGACCGTACCAGGCTCTGCTGACAACACCAACAGCTGTGAAAATCGCAGAACGACCCACCTGGATACACCAAAGCCACTGCAAAAGGTGACACACATCCAGGCCAGCTCGGAGTAAGTGGCAGGAAGGCCGGGTACAAAGGGAGGAAAGCCTCCAGGGCCCCTCGTCTCAATCCGGTGAAGAAACCAACTGAGCCACAGGTACTCATCAGAATGGCTGGAAAAGTGTTGTCCACCCTGCTGGGTGTAATGGCTTTGATGTCGTCATGGTCAGCAGTGGAGACCCTGTATGTCCGAGGAAACCACACCCAATACCCTCATGGCTATTCTACAAACTTTTGGTGGCAGTTTATGAATACAACTGCTCACTTGAACAATAGGACGGACTGCTATGTGTGTGCTCATATGCCGTTGTCCGCATATACATCTGGATTGTGGCCGTACAGCATAACAGAGGACAGAAGTTGGTGTCTGTTAGGTTTAGCAACTCATCCAGGCTACAGAGTCCTCTGGTCCAAAGCCAACTATAGTACACCTCTGAACATCACCTGGAGTAAGTCGCCACTTCTGAACGTGAATTGTTCTGGACAAACTGACTTATTGGCCTGGCCTCAAGTGTCAGACCCGCTGCCAGACATAATATTGCTGAATAAGCTAGACGCAGCTCAACTACCAGTGTGTGTGATGAACAATGGAACACTGTCAGTGGGGGAGCTGCCGCTTCACTTATGTGGATACATATACACCTACTGCCCTCCAGAGAATGAGAGCAGGTGTATGAAATGCTTGACCAGTGCGAAGTGTGCTGAGAACTTGACATTGAGGAGGACCGAATGCAAGCTCAACCTGGCTTACAGAATACCAGTAAAAGCAAAGAGCCAGAAGTGGACAGACTGTGCACAGACAGTGCCGAGCAGTAAAGGAACAAGAGTGTTGGCTGATTGGTACTTCCTGTGTGGACATAAAGCCTATCTATCGCTCCCTGAGGGATGGGGAGGATTGTGTGCCTTGGTGAAGTTATCGGATCATGTCTTCTTCATGGACAGAGTTGAACATCACCCTAGCAACCGACGGAAGCGTGAGGTGGATATAGCCTCACCAAATTCTTTTGGAGTAACAGTAGACACTGGAGTGCCACGGAATTCCGCATTTGGGGTGGAGGAGCTAAGTTCTTCCAAAGTCTGATACCAAACATCGGAGTTGCAGAGGTGCGGGATCACGTGGAGATCAACCGGTATGCCCTACTGCGACACATTAATCTCACTAAGAAGCTGGGAACAGCCTTAGCAGAGGAGCAAAAGGCCATCAGAACGATGGTTCTGCAGAACAGGCTGACCCTGGACTTGATAACAGCATCACAAGGAGGAGTGTGTAAGCTGATTGGAGAGACATGTTGTACATTTATCCCGGATGGATACACGACTGGAGGAGACATCTATGAAGCACTGCAGAACTTAACTGCTCTGCAGAAATATGTGGCAGACCACACATCCGGAGGAGACACGTCCCAAGGCTGGACAGCCTGGTTGACATCTGGACCATGGTGGAATATGTTCTTAAAGTTTTTGACTCCCATTCTTACATTGGTGGCATTGTTTTGCTTGTTTACAGGTTGCATTTTGCCATGTGTAAGATCGATGGTGAATAAAATGATTGCTAACACTTTTACCAACTACATACTGTTGCAGCAGAGTGACATGGATGCTAAGGCTAATGTGTGTGTGCGAATGAAGCCTGCACTGAAAATGGTGACAAGTGGTGTAGAGCTGAAGAGATATATATACGCCATATAGCCTTATAAAATGACAATACAGGGTGGAGATGTTGGGTTTATATTTTATTATTGTCATTTGTATTAAGAAATATTTAACCATATATGCTTAGAGGTGTATAATCGATTGTGTAGTGATAGGAGGTTTGATCCTTAATAGTCTGCAACGGCATTGTGTGCATTCCAGAGTGTTCTGGTTTTCACACCCACACTCTGGGAGCATGGGAGAGGTTGTACCTTGTCTTATTGCTTTATGGTAGGATAAACGTATCTATATTTGTTTTAGTCTAAGTGCCTTTTGTTTAGATGGACGGCTCTAGGGAGTCTTCCTGGGGTCACAGTTTGACCCCCACACATGGATACACAGATACACACACACACACACACACACACACACACACACACACACACACACACGGTATTCTTCGTTCACATGTATACCTATATAAGGGGTCATATGTTAATGACCCTATGCATATTCATGTAACCACAATAAAAGGAGTGCTATGGGGGAACCTGGCTGAGAGTCTGACGGAGGTCAAGTGGGTGGAACGACACTTGGCTCCAGGCAGGTCTCCCTCATGCATGAGTACTACAAGGAACTTTGCCTACTTGTGTCTTGTTTTTGCTGTGTAGCAAATTGTCCTGAACGTTCCAGCGAATAGGTTTATGTTACAAACCTATCACATACATATACACATATACATATATATATATATATACATATACATATATATATATACATATACACATATACATATACATACATATACACATATACATATATATATATATATATATATATATATATATATATATATATATATATATATATATATATATATATATATATATATATATATATATACACAAATACATACATATATATTGTTGGGAAGCATTCATGTAACAGAGTGTTTTGCAGGTTACCTCTGTGGTGGCCATCTTGTTTTCCCAGTAAAAAGGTGGCCTGCCTCAATTGCAGCTCTTTTATAGGCCAGTCTGAATTGAGAAGGCGTGGTCTTTAGAGTATTAAAAGGGAGCAGGAAATGGATTGGGGGCCATTTTGAGATGTTGCTGTCTGTATGTGCATGATAGTGGCATGAGATAATAAAGCAATTACTTCAGTTAAGACAGTGTAAAGTCTAATGTTTCCCTCACCGCGCATCCCGACGTAACAGTGGTGTCAGGAGTGGGATTCTGTGAATGAGGGAGAGAACACGCTGAATGAGGGGTGTAGGACGTGGAAGAAACCGTGGGACAAGGAAAAAAACCCTTGCTGACATGGAGGAAAGAGAAGGTGGACAAACAACTGAGCCAGATCCACCACCTGAAGGAGCAATGGCTGATGAGGATGATTTTGAACCAGTAGTATGACCTAAGCAGACTGCAGTTGGTGTCTTGAGTAAAGAACTTTCTGAACCGGATATCTTTGATGAAATTAGAGAATTTATGCGGCATTCCAGAAGAACAGAAGCAATACTGTTTGAACAGATTAAACAACTGAGTGACAATATACCAAGGCTGCAACATGATGTACATTCTGAACTTCAGCCTTCTGTCCAGAGTGACATTTCTACAGCAGCTGTTTTCCCACAGCAAGAGACTGGGCAATTGCCTCCACTATCAGCTCTGCAGCCACCTCACGGAGTCGCTGAGCACCAAGCTGAGCTGCTCCCTCCATCTCAACCACTGCATGCACAGCCTCAAATGCATGTTGTTCAACCTGCTCCAGTGCAGAGAGCAGAAATACACCGTGGTGCTGAGCCAAGAATGCCTGACTTCAGGGAAGGTGAGGATCCTGAAAGTTTCTTTGTACGATTCCAACGTATAGCTAAAACGTGGGGATGGCCACAAGTTGAATGGGCAGCTAGAGTGGTCACGTTATTGACTGGAAAAGCCCTTGAAGCGTATGCTGGCATGGATGAAGAACAGTCTGACTCTTATGATGCCATTAAAGCTGCAGTGTTATCCAAGTTTAATGTAACAGAGGAGACCTACAGATACCGGTTCCGGAGCACCAGTGTACCAGTGGGAGAGAGTGTGCGTGAAACCTACAATCGGATAAAGGGACTCTATAAGCGATGGATGCGTCCTGACAGTCGGAGCAAAGAAGACATTGGTGAAACCATTATTTTGGAACAGTTTCTTCGTGTGCTGCAGCCAGACATCCGCACATGGGTGAAGAAGAACAACCCAAAGACAGGCGGGGAAGCTGCAGATCTGGCTGAACGTTACCTAGCTGCTCATCGTGAACATTCTAAGTCAAAGATGACTGTGGGGAGACCAAGGTTTGGGGAGGTAAAACCTCCAGGGGTGACTAGTGTTGAAAGCTTGGACACTAGGGGTGGTAAGAAGCCTATACATTGCAGTCAAAGGTACAACCTCATTTCCTATTACTGTCAGCAGCCTGGTCATAAAGCTTCTTTATGTCCCCTAAGAAAACCAAAGTCAGTAGAGTTGTGTGTAGTTCCCTCCACAGGTCTTGAGGGTGAACTAACTGGTGATGGTTTAGTGCCACATAAGCATGTGGTAGATGTTTCAATAAATGGCCAAACAGTAAAGGCTGTTGCTGACACTGGTAGCTCACAAACCTTGGTTAAATCTTCTATGTTGAGCAATGTATTACCTGACTTTAACAAACCTGTAAATATTACTTGTGTTCATGGGTGTCAAAAAGATTATCCAACAGCAGATGTCACTATTGAAGTTGAAGGCCAAGCATTTATGTTAACTGTAGGGGTGTTGGATCAGTTAGCATATGATGTCATTCTGGGAGAAGACTTACCAATCTTAGACAGTTTGGTTCACAATAACTCTGAAGCTTATTCCTGTGCTGTTGTCACTCGTTCAATGAAAAGGGGTTTAGAACCACTGCCAGATGTAGATGAAGACTTATTTGAAGGAGGGAGTAAGATCAGGAAAACAAAACGACAACGTAGGCAGGAGAAAAATAAAAACAGTGGTAGGGCAAAACTTCCGGAACCAACCTTACCAATGTCTCCACCTAATGATCTTCAGTGGGAGTTTCCCAATAATTTTAGAGAAAGACAGGAAAATGATCCATCTTTAAAACCTCTCTTTAAGAAAGCATGCAACGTGGATGATGGAAAAGAAAATGCAGGTGAGAAGGCAGGTTAGAGGCCCTCTGGATATGCTGAAAGAGAACTGGGTGGCTGGAGTGGCACTGGGGTCTACTGAAGTGGCTTCGACGACCAACATCGTTTCCTACATATTGCAGATGAGAGACAAACTGGAAACATAAAGAGAAAAGGTTAGAGACCACATGCAGGAGGCGCAGCAAAAGCAAAAGGTATGGTATGACAAGCATGCCTGTGAGAGAGAACTAAAGACTGGTCAAAAAGTTTTAGTACTTTTGCCTACTGGACCAAGTAAACTGCTGGCTAAGTGGCAAGGACCTTATACTGTGGCCAGAAAAACCGGCCCAGTGACATATGAGGTCGTTTGTCCAGACAGACACAAATCAAAGCAACTGCTACATGTTTTTTGTTTTTGTGCACTTTATGTTTAATATATGTATTTTGTTGTGCCTGAAATGAACAAATAAAAAAATAAAAAATAAAAAATAAAAAAAAGAACTTGTTAAAAGAGCATCATGAAAGAAATGCCCCAGAACCAGGTGTGAAGCGAATCCTGATGGTATGGGATGTTCAGCCTGAAGACAGTGGCATTTTGGAGGTTGGAGAAGTTGAGATGAGTCCATTCAGAGACATGCCCAAATCTGAAGACCCTCCTGAACATCTGACTGAAGAGCAGTGGCATCAGTTGAATGAGGTGAGGCAATCTTTTCCATCTTTGTTCTCAGACACACCAGGCCGAACAGATGCCATAACACACAACATCATCTTGAAAGACACAAAACCTGTTCGTCTTAAGCCTTACAGGATACCAGAACGGATGATGGGACCGTTGAGGAAGGAGGTTCAGATGATGCTGGAACTCGGAGTATATATATACACATACATACACACACATATATATATATATATACTTTAATATATATATGAAAATTTTTGGGAGATTAACATATGAAAAACAAAGTATGTCACAGTAGTGAAAGTCCTGCACCGTTTATGTGCTCAATCTGCCGATGAATGTTAAACTGGCTCAGTTCATCACTACTATGTTGTTGGATTTTTTAAGTTATGAGATATTTTTGTGTTTTGATGCTGACTTTACTGCCTTGGCAGATGTAAGCAAATCTTTTGTGAGTTTGAGCACAAACATCATCCCTGCACAGTCTACCTTGCAGGATTTGGTAACCAGCCGACAGTATAGCAGTAATGCTAAGGACAGAGAAAATAAAAAGTGGACAGGATTGGATTGGGCAGACTCCAGGAGGCAAAAAGTGTACTCAAAACAGCTTTATTGTTGAACACCAAAACAACTAAACTGAAAACACAAAGCACACAGGATAAACACAAAGTGTAGAATGAGGGACAGCACAACACAGATCAAGGAAAACACAGGGCTTATATACACAGTGACTTATATATCATTTTTAACCTCAGTAGTGAAATCTCTATTAATAAAAATAGTGTACATGTAGAGCTGGGCGATATAAGATTTTTTCATATCACGATATGTTTTTTTAATTTCAGGCGATAACGATATATATCACAATATAAGCAAAATAACTATATTTGTAAGATTTAAATGTGCCATTGCTCACAAGTAAAATGTGAAATAATCAGCAGCTTGTTTTGATTTAAATATTTATTTCCCATAATAAGTTCAACAGGGTAGATGTAGTTAAGGAACATGAGACTTCAGTTTCAGATAAATAAAGGCAAATATTGCAAACTACACAAAAGGCAGCCACTAAAGCGTTTAAGTTTCAAAATAGAACAAACAAAACAGACTACTAAATTGTCAATTCCACTTAGAAACAAAGTTTTAATTCTAAAAATAAATCTTAGGTTGTTTTACAGAAGAACAGACAAAATTGACTAACTTTTGTCAATATCAAATAAACTGAGAACTAAAAGGAAATTCTCAGTCTCTCCTTGTTGTATAACAGCTTTTCAAACAGTTTTAACAGTTACTTTAGTCTGACAAAAAGCCGAATGATTTAATTAGCGCTTTCAGCCAGAGATTGAGCATGCACCGCTTTATTGTATTTCAGACTTGTTTTCGGCACAATTTACAGTGCGCCGCTACTCTTTTTTGTCAGACTTGAAATAGCCGAAATACCTTCACACTACGGAACTTCTGTGGCCCTTCCGTTCGACAAGCTCTCCAGCATTGGAACCATCATCTGTTTTTTCTTTGTTAACCTTCGCTCACGCTCTCGGTTGATTTTTCTCTAGTCAGCGCACTCATTTCCTTCATTACCTGGGCAGCCCGACTGGCTGCTTCCCAAACAAATACACATGTGCGCCTTGGCACTTGTGCTGTACGTAACAAGTCACGTGACGTGACGCTGCGGCTGTGATTGGTTCGGCTCTGTGCTACTTAATTTTGATTGGCTGTTCTTTTTTCTTTTTTTTTAAGAGGACAAGAGAGATGAGGCCTATCGCAATAGTTTAATTTTTCTATCGAGAAAAAGTTATTTCGCAATACATATCGTTATCGTTCTATCGCCCAGCTCTATGTACATGTACATACGTGTCCATACCTTAATAAAAACAAGCAGGTGAGATGTTAGAACGCTTTTATTTCTATTTTAGTGGACACTCAATACTATAGACAGCTGCTGAGTTTCTTTAACCTGAGTAGTGAGAAGACCGCGAGCGGGGGGGGGGGTTGAAAATGATGTGCCGGGAGTCCGCTGTTGAGGTTTGGACGAAATGCATTCTGGGATATTTAGCTGTACCAAGTCCACACCGATGCATGCTCGATAAAACGGGCGGAGCGAGAACACATCCAGGACTTTTTCGCGTTCTCGGCTTGGTGTGTACTTCGAATTGGAACAGTACTTGGTCTCCGACTGATGACGTATCACGAGTACACGAGAACGCAAGTACGCACAAGTACGCATATTGAGAAACGCCCAATCACTCACTCACTCACCCCCTCCCTCCTGGCTCACAGCTTCTTCTTCTTCTTGGTTGGCAACCAATGTTAAGGCGCATTACCGCCCCCTGGCTCACAGCTCAGTGGACATTTAGATGCGAAAATATATATTTGACACATTTAAGGAAAATACTAATAAAATAAAAATAAACAAAATAAATGTTCCCTTTAGAAATTTTTTTGCTCTTTTTTGCTCTATAAAATAGTTGTTTTCTTTTAGAATCACTCATCTTAGCAGTAGGATTTACATGAAAAGAGAAAAGAAATTAAGTTTGAGGGAAAATATACATTTTTTGCACTCTCTGGTCAACTGACTCAGTGAATCAAATGACTCAAAAAACCTGATTCACTTTGGTGAGTGACTCATTAAAACTCGATTCAGTAAAAAGAATCAAATTTACCATCACTAAATAAGACACAGGAGGAAAGCACAGCTGGGAGTAATGAAACTTGACTAGACCAAGGAGAAGCGAAACCACAGACATTAACACGGGACGTAGACTGTCAAAGTAAAACAGGAAACATAACACAGAATTGCGGACCTGACAGTGAGAATGAAAAAAGACATAACACAGGGAAGGCATATAAACAAAACCCAAGATTTGAAATCAGGAGATACTAAAGAGCTTAGGAAGCTAGAAATACAGAAACAAAAAATAGAAACACTAAGTCACAGAATGTAAACAAACAAAATCATAGCCATTGGGTTACCCTAACAAATCAATTTAAATCATAGCAAGAGGTTGACTGTGCCTTCACTTATGGATCAAAGTTTTTTAAGCTTTAAACAAAAACTGATAAAATGCCAGAACAAACAAGTTCCAAAGATACTGTTTCTAAGACACCTGGCATTTCTTCTGGGGGTGGGATTTGTTGTTAGAACCCAAAGCGACAGGTATTTCCGGGATTTGGAGCAAGGTAATCTGAGATGAGACTAAAATGAGATTTCTCATGAAGAGTTAGCTGTTTGTGAAATCCGATATCAGCAGTTGACACCCTGTTTCCTTTGCAACTCCTTCCTTCTTACCTTTGTGTATTATGACTTCTAATGTGTCAGTCTGATTTAAAACAAACTCCCCTACATACTGTACATTTTATTCACATAATTGGATTGTTTTGCAATTTATGTGAGGAAGAACAATATAAAACATTTAGGTTTTCTTTATCAAGAAAAAACCCACACAATAAAACACTAAAATAAATCATTGTCACTTTTAGAAAATTAAAAATATTTTTCATTTGATGCAAGTTTTTTTTTTCTCCAGCTTTTAACAAAAAAAAGATAAAATGCCAGAATAAGCAACAAGGGTATGAAGTTCATTTTTTGGTTTGTTAAGGTTTTACAGTAACTAAGCCAGGCAGAGAATCTAAAATTGGGAGCTGGTTTATTGAAAAAAGAACTTAGTGCAACCAATAAAACCTGGAAGAGGAAAAAAATATCTGAGGAAGAACAATAAAAAAAACATTTACGCTTTCTTTATCAAGAAAAAAAAATAACACCTGCCATTTCTTCTGGGTGTGGGATTTGTGGTTGGAACCCACAGCAAAAGATATTTTCGGTATTTGGAACAAGGTAGGGCAGCACGGTGGCACGGTGGTTAGCACTGTTGCTGCACAGCAAGAAGGTCCTGAGTTCAATTCCACCATCAGGCCAGGGTCTTTCTGTGTGGAGTTTGCATGTTCTCCCCGTGTTTGCGTGGGTTCCCTCCGGGCACTCCGGCTTCCTCCCACCGTCCAAAGACATGCAGCTTGTGGGGATAGGTTAATTGGATAATCGAAATTGTCACTAGGTGTGAATGTGCGAGTGAATGTGAGTGTGAATGATTGTCTGTCCCTGTGTGTTGGCCCTGCGACAGACTGGCGACCTGTCCAGGGTGTACCCCGCCTCTTGCCCTATGACAGCTGGGATAGGCTCCAGCGCCCCCCGCGACCCTGAAAAGGATAAGCGGAAGCGAATGGATAGATGGAACAAGGTAATCTGAGATGAGACTAAAATGAGACTTCTCATGAAGCGTTAGCTGTTTGTGAAATCAGATATCAGCAGTTGACACCTTATCTATTTTTCTTTGCAACTCCTCCCTTCTTATCTTTGTGCATTATGAGTTCTAATGTGTGGTGTCTGATGTAAAACAAAAACTGACCTACATACAGTACATTTTAATTTTCAGAAAATGTAAAATGTTTTTCCTGTTTTCATTTTGATGCAAGTTTTCGTTTTGAGCTTGAAACAAAAACTGATAAAATGCCAGAACAAACAAGTTACAAAGATACTGTTTCTAAGACACTTGCCATTTCTTCTGAGTTCTAGGTATATCAGGATCCATGTGTGGGGCACAGAGTCATAGGCTTTCTTGTAGTAAATCCAGACAGTGCACAGGTTGGTTCGTCTGCTGTATACAGCAGTTACAGTATAGACATATAGGAAAGTGTACTTCTACCTGGAATGTAATATGCTATTTAAATAAAGATGTTTGCCGTCTTGCATCTTTTGGGGCATTCCTCTAATGTCCTATATAAATAGATATAATACATTACAAATCTAGCTGAATAAAACAAGACTACAAATAGTACATGTCATTTAAATAAAGTAGAAATAAAGGCCATTCAACAGACTTGCAAATTGGAAGGACCAGAGATTGACCCTTGACACTCATGATAACTTCTTCATGTACATGATGTAGAGACCGATCTCTTTTGTGTAGCAACACGGTCCCTAATATTACTAACAGTAAGTATAAATGTTATATTTGTATGTGTAACGTAATGCGATGTGTTCTATTTGCCTTGTATTTGATAGATACAAGCCACCTGGAAGAGAAGGTAAAATAAGTGGGGCCATTATTGTACTCTCAGTGATAAGTCCATGTTTTGTTTTTGTTTGTTTTTTGTTTGTTTGTTTTTTTTAACTTAAGGATATAGAGGCACATTTGGACCCATCAAACACTTGTTTATCCCCAAAAGGGGGTGCAGATGGTCTGACTACTAGGTGCCGACATTTGACCTTTCTCATCTGTTTTCTGTTAATGTGCTGAAATGTTATAATTCTTAATATTAGAGAAGAGCCAGCATTTAATGGTGTGTAGTAGGGATGGACCAATCTGATATACAGTATCGGTATCGGTCCGATCCTGACCTAAATCACCGGATCAGATAACAGGGAGAAATAAAAAATGTAACGCGATCCATTAAATATTACAAAAGCACCTCACAAAACTTGCGATGTGGCGTAACCCAGGTAGTGACACTAGCACATCAGAGCAATATGTGTTACGTGAAAGAGCGGCTGTTGCGTGCAAGACCTGACGGCTGTCTGGAATTACTTCACACTGAAAGCATCTGGATTCTTGCTACATGCTGCCAAACTGGCATTTCATCTCCGAGCAAGCTATCCCAGAGAAGTAAAGCAAGTGTGTAAGTTCATCTCTCAATGTTTGTAAAGCATTCCTACGTTATATGGAGCTCGGACGTCTGTGCGTTTTCATTGTTAAGTCTGACTGTACAATGAATAGACTCAAGTTTTGCTTTGAAAAAAAAAAAAAACTGTGTGCAGGCTAAACAGTGCAGTTTGAACGTTATTATCAGTGAAAACAAATCAATGCAAAACATTCCAATTGGAGTTGGACTGATAAAGTTTATCAAAAGTATGTAAATACATTTATGTATATTCATCACAAATGCACTTAGAGAGTTTTGAATCTGAACTCTGTAAATATACATCCTAAAGTACATGGTAATGTTACTTTTTGAGTGAATGAGGTGAAAACCCAGGATGCATTACTTTGGATGCAGTATGGCAAACTGCTCAAACTGAAACCCAGTGGCAGTGGCCAGAAACCACCAACTCCCAAACAGATCTGGATATTAAAAAATTTTGATTTCTTGACATGTGGTCCATAGACATACGGAGTCCACTCTGAGAGTAAGTTCATAACCCAGTTGTTTAAACACATACACACACCTTATGAAAGGATATTTGTGGGGAAATGATGAGAATGATGTCAATTCTACAACGAGAACTGGAGTCCAATGAAATTCTCAGATGAAAATGGTTTTAGTCAAACAAACGCCACAAAGTGTACAGTGTGAAATTAGTATCTGAACTAACCAATACTGTTAAGATCTTCAATTCTGTGTAATCACTTTCCCACTGTCTACTTTCTGTACTGTTGGCACAGAGTCAACGACATAGGTGCAATAGAAAAGGGAGATGAGGATCAGTCCACTGTGGAAATTGAAGCAGATGTCCTTAGTTCTTCCAGTAGCCCAGTTTCAGTGAATCAGGAAGAGGAAAACACCTCAAACAGTCCACTGGTCAGCCTGTTAAAAGCCTACACCAAAATCAGCAGAACACAGCACTGAGATGGCCAAATTTTCCCTGCTTCAGCAGGTCTAGAACACACTATCAGGATCTAATGCAGATTCTGAGGAGCTGTTTGGCCAACAAGTAGCCTAGGAGTTGAGAAACAAAGGACAGAGCTCAAGAGTTGCAGCTCAGGAGAAACATAATGAACATGACGGTTGTGTCCAAATTCATGGGCTGCGTCCTCCTGAGGACCTGGCCTTCGTGGTCTACATGGGCCAGGTCCTCAGAAGGTTGGGTAGGCCGAAAGTAAACAGCTGTGAAATTGGACAGTCTAGCCTTCAGATTTGCGTCACCGCTGTCTCGACCATCTCACATTTCTCTTTAATCAGTTTTCTGTTTGACGTTAGGTCTTTTGAACGGCAAAGTCAATTTTAAAGCAATGCCAGATTTAGAATAGATAGAATAGAACAAAAAGAACTTCTTGTACGTAAGTGAGGCGTGTGTGACACATGATCATACTTGATGAACAGTGTGCTGTATGTTTAATTTGTGACGTCCTATCATTACGTTACAGAGAGGGTGGCAATGGCATTGGTTTAACAACAGCACACAGGAAAATGGAGAGAGTAATTTTTCCAGAGTTAACATTATTTTCCTCTAAAAGAGTCATTTTCACTCATTTTGGATTGTAATCATTTCGATTGGCCGCCAGAGTTGGAGCAAAAAAACAGAGGAAATTCCATTGGAGTAATATGTCATGACCACGCCCACTACCATTTCCTAAGTTTCCTGCAGTGGAACATAGACAACTGTCAGCAGTGAGCCAGGTAAGTGAGCAAAGTGCTCAATAATGATTTAATTTAGGATAAAATGGGGAATTTCTGTTTATTTGAAAGGTCTGTAACATTACAGCTTGAGAGTTTGTGGGTCTTACATGCTGCATAATTGGCAAGGTTGATGCTTACGTTAGCTTCTGCTAAATTAATGTCGTTAGACTGCTCACAGACAGCATTAAGGTATATATCACTAAACTAAATATAGCATTGCTCAATAGCTGCTTTAGGTAGTATAATTGACCAGGGTAGTGTGTTTTTAGCAAATTCGGTGCACCAATGTTTTATCCAAAAAAGGTTGGTGAGCACATGTGTTTTACTCCAAACTGAGTCATGAAAATTGACTTTTTTACCTGATGTGTGTTTTATCGTGGATTGATGTTTGTGGATGTTTCACCTGTTCAGTTAGAAAGCAGGTGTGGTTTACTCTGAATTGAGTCGCATACACGACTGTTTTCGCCTGATCTTTGGTTAGGAGCATGTTTGTTTAATGGAGTGAATCTTTTATGTGTACTGGTGTTAGTTTAGCAAGCACGTGTGTTTTACTCGAATTGAAAAGCATACACGGTTGCAGTCTGCACAAGTGTGCAGTTTTAGATGTTTCTTAAGCCCTATGTGTTTTGTGTGTGCCAGTGTTTTGTTCAATTTTGTAAGTATTTGTAGTAAATCTAATTATTTAAAAATATCCTTTTCATATCATGAAGGATGCAAGCTGTGCAAGTGAAGTGCAGAGAACAACAGAAGTACATCTGTTTTGAGGGCCAACTGACCTACAGATCATTTTTGGAATGTGGTGAGTAAAAAACGTCAACATTTCCTGCATGTTTCATAGTGTGAATCAGTCAAGCTTTGGGGATGATGTTATAATAGCTGCTATACCAACTGTTTAGGTTTATTTTGTTCAATTTATTTCATTTAACTTTCTTTGCCTTGCAATTTTATTATGTTCACAGTTGCCAAGAAGTTCATCATCCCAAACATATGGCTTCTCTAAGATACTTGATCCAATTGTGAAGGATATGAAAATCCTGGAGAGGGATGGAATTACGATTGCCCTGTATGATGACCCAGTACATGGAACTATTGTCCAAGTTACTACTGACAACTTTGGTCTTCACTGTCTGTTTGGTTTTCTAGAGTCATTTAGTAGCAGATATTGTTGCCACCTTTGTCTTGCTGAGAAGGAGGACTTTCAGAGTTTACAGAGGATTCACCCAAGATAATCATGCGAACTCAAGCACTTCATACTGAACATTGCCAAAAAATGGAGGCAAATCCCTGACTTCCTAATGCTATGGGTGTTAAACAGTCTTGCATTCTAAACTCATTGCAGTACTTCAATACATGTGAACATTTCTCTGTTGATATTATGCACGATATCTTGGAGGGAGTCGCACAATATAAAATGAAACTGATTATGTTACATGCAATAGATCAGTATACAACATCAAAGGAAGTGGACACGAGAATTAAGAGCTTTAATTATGGCTACATGGAACAAAACAACAAACCACCTACAGCGAAGTTGGGAGAGGACTCAAATGACTTGGAGTTAAATGCCATCCAGTCCTGGTGTTTACATCGGCATCTACCACTCATCTTTGGAGACTTAGTTTGTCCAAACGATCAGCACTGGTATTTGCTACTGCTGTTGTTTCAAGTAGTGAATATTGTATTTTCAGCAGTGTTATCAAAAGGTATCACTATTTTATTGAAACACCTGATCGCCAAACACCACAGGTTATCCAAAAGTTTGTTTCACACAAGAAGCTGCTACCAAAGCATCAGTTCATGATGCATTATCGCACACGTATACTTAAAACAGGACCACTTTTGCATAGCTGGTGCATATGCAATGAAGCAAAGCACAGCTTCTTTAAAAACAATTGAAAAGTTTCAAAACGTAACTAAAACGTTGGCAACAAAACATCAAAGTCCTATTGCTTTCAGTTGGCAGACATTTAAACCCCAAAAGACTGACCACTGGACCAGGTAACATGCTTTCTTGAAATGCATTGGACTGGGGCTGTGAGATGGCAGAGACTCTTCAGCTACCAATCAACACCAAGGTGTTAAATGTTAGATGGGCAAAACACCATGGAAATATTTATGGTGCAGATTTAGTTGTTTGTATAAAAGTCCATTTTGAAATGCCAGTTTTTCACAAGGTCTACAATATTGTTGTGAAGGATGAGAGGTTATTGTTGATTACTTTTGCACTGCAAACAGTGTGTCTCAATGAGCATTTCAATGATTTTCAAGTTCTGTGTAAAAGAGACAGACCTCGTGTAATTTATGAAAAAGAGCTTTTCTGTTGTAAAGCATTTGATTTACAGGTGTCATACAGTCGTGGTGATTCCAGTTTTTATATTGTACCACACTGTTGCCTCTGAACAATAAAGGTGGCTGTTAAAATAAAAATATATTTTTCTGATTTATTTATTGTACCTTTAAAACCTTGCAGTGAATGATTGTAATACAATTACATAGTGAGTGAAAAGTTATTTTTTCTTCTATTTATAATTCTATTCAGAATAAAATTCTGTTCTATTTAGAATAAAATTACATTCTATTCAGAGTAAAATTCTGTTCTATTTGGAATGAAATTATGGTGGAGTTGTTTTTATTTTATACTAAACTGAGTAAATTATCATCATATAGAGTAAAATATTTGCACTAAATAGAGTATATTTAACTCTGAAAGTATAACTCTGCCATAAGAGTAAATTTTACTCCATTTAGACTGGGACCAAATACTGTCTTTCTTAGAGTAGAATTTTATTCAATTTGAGTAAAATTTACTCAGTGAATTTTACTGTGCAGGTATGGTAAATTCAGAGAGTAACACAACATTGTGTGACAGCATTTCAGCGTCAGTTGTGCTTGATGATTATTGTTAAAACACTTGAAATGGTAACTTATGAGGTTTAGATGATTTGTTGGCTGTTTGCGGCGTGTAACAATCATAATAAGAGCAAACTGTACAAAGCATAGAACCGTAAAACTGAAAATCAATGTTTGAGCTAAAAGACATTTCAGTAAAGTAGCTGAGTAAAAGTACAGTTACTTCACTGTTCAAGTACTGATCTGACTCACAAAGTAAGGCAGCCACACCTGCAGCAGGTTTTAGACCGTTTATCACAAGCTGCCAGTTTCTCAACAAACCAGTTCTATGGGAAAAAATGAAGGAGGTTCGGGGCAAGAAAATAAAGAGTGATTAACATTATTGTTTTATATTTTATTCAGACAGTTACCTCCCAGTCATGACTGCAAGTTCTTGCATCAAGGAACATCTGACGTTTAATTATACACATAAAATCAAACAGATACTACATCACACTGTTTGCACTGTGTCAATGAGTAAACTCAAGGTTTTATTTGAAAATGTCGTAAAGAAAACTTTCATATAGTATAAGTTAATTAAATTTGCAATAAAATTTACAATGATCACTCATTTTTACATAGTGTTATATTGATTTTGAGAATAAAAATAAAAAATTTTTTGGCAATTTAATAGTTATGTTTTGGACTTCTCTCTTTTGTTTTATTTTTACCTCTGTAGCATCTTTTGTTTCTCTCTCTTTGGTAACCAAACCCTAAGCTACATTATGATAAATAACTATGATTTCCGTGTCTTCAGAGGAACCTGTTAGCCTATCTTTATCAACTACATTATGCTAAAGCAACTGTGAAACTTTGTTTGCAAATGAGGCACCCAGGTACAGCATTTCTAAAAGTTTGCACTATGAATACATACGTATCAGTCAATTCTTCTTTAAAGCTATGGTTTTCTGTATTAACTTTCTGCTTAACCTGTTAACACTTCTGCACATTTCCATAGAAACGCCTGAGTCACAGCGAACGCGGCAAATAATTCAGGAGTCGGTAAACAGATTCTGTGAAAGGATGTAAATACCAATTGCTGATTCCCCCGTTCGGCCGACAGCATTCATGGACAAACAATTACTCTGAAAGCACAGATTCCAAAACTGCAAGTTTCATCAGGCTCTAACCAAAATATACCGAACAGCAGCAAACAGCAGAAGGAATTCAGGAGAAATCTCTGTAGCTTAAAAAGATTTAATTTACTTTAGCAGTTGAAATTACAAGTTTACAGCACCGGACCCCAGTGTAATACAACAGCCTGCCTCACACCAAGTATAACCCTGAAACTGGCTGTACATGGGCTTATATACTGTGACAATAACTGAACATTATGATGGCTCTCTTCTCCCAGCACCCCAATGTGATGCTCCATTCAAATCTTCTCCGTCCAGTCCACCCTCCTATCTGCTCACATTCCTGGAATCAAAAATACAGATATAAAAACACGCTGTGTGGCCTTGATTATCTAATGTTATCCTTCAGCTTGTAACAGCAGTCTGGCGAGGCGGGAGCGGCTAGCAGGTCCAGCGGGCATGGGGTGTGGAGGTTAGCCGAATAACCCGAAGCCAGTCGGTTAAATCCAATAACAGACCTTTATTTGGTGTGGCAACATTACACCTCATAAGCCAGGTCTCCACGGCTCTACTCTGTCCGTACATACATGGTAGTCGCCGTCGCCAGTTGGTCACAACGGTAAGGTTTCCTTACAGAGGAAAGAACATGAGCAGCATAGAATGGCTGCCGCTAACAACACCCACCCACCAGGAGACTCCCACAACTACTACAATAGTAGGGCAACCCCCCCTAGTGGTGCTATAACCCAAAAGGGTTGTTACATCACCCCCCCGGCAATTAGAAGGCTGTCCTCAGCCGGACCCAGGCAACCCTCCTCCCGCTACCCCCTTTCACTATACATAGCTACTTAAGGTAGTAAGCAGGCTGTGGAGGAATTGTTATACAGCATTGGTACAGTCAATACAATCAATAAACAAAATTAGTGCTCGCGGCAATTAGAAGGCTGTCCTCAGCCGGACCTCAGGTGACCCTCCTCCCGCTACCCCATTTCACTATACATAGCTACTTAAGGTAGTAAGCAGGCTATGGAGGAAATATTACACACCCTTCCAGCCTCGGTACAGGCAATAAACAAAATGAGTAATCGAAGCAAACAATACAGAATATGCAGTGTTACTGGCTAGTCATCCTCTGGAGATGGTCCTAGACAAGGGAAAAACAGACAAAAATACAACACATCCCGTTGCTTAAATCAGTACGATAGAAAATCAAACCAAAAGCCTCTCACGGCCGCGATGGAGGGTTCAGTGGAACAGAACAAGTAATCATCCCTAATGAACAGAATAATTACAACACGTACATGTATGAAACCAACCCTCAGTCAACATTGAGTCTGTCCGTATGATAACGGTTAGTCCACCTGGTACCCGTCCAACCAGCGGTCATTACGGGGCACCGGCGGGGTTTGTTGGGGAGATGGCCACTCTCCCGGCTCTCCCCTAGCTCCATGATCCAAACACTCCAGCAGGCTCCTTTGTGGCTCCAGTAGGCTCCTTTGTGGCTCCAGTGAATCCTGTAAGCAAATTCGTGGCTTCTCGACATCTCCTTCCAAGTTTCCCACTGCAAGGTTGAGGTCAAGAGGCGTAGAGTGAGGGATGATGTACTTTGTAAGGCCAGGCGCCTCAGCATCCGGGTCACAGCCATCTTCCTCACTCCCCGTGTCCGCGCGGGACGCCATTTTAAGTGTGGAAACAACTCTCTCTCACAAAAGTTATAGCGAAGTGAAAGAGCGTTCAGACACAGTACCTAAGCGTTAATATCAGTAAGACAGAGAGCGTCCATGCACACTCTGATGCTTCAATGTGTCACACAAGACAACACGTCCCTCTGAATGAACACTGAGTCAAGGTCACTGTAGCGTTAGCCTTAGCTTTAGCGCCGCCGATGTCGTAACGGTCCAATAGCACTGCGTTGGTGGCCCGACGGACCGTACAGTTACTCACGGAGTACTCTCCTTCGGCGGGCGAGCGTGTCAAGCGATGAGTCGGTGTTCCTCCGTGCCTGTAAATAGTTGAAATCGCGGGGAGTCGGCTCCTTCACGGCGTCCTATCGGCCCGGCCAATACAGCCAGACGAAGAGAAAAAAAAACACGCCACCTCAGCCGAAGTGTCGATCGTTGAAAAACACGGGAAAAATATCCGAGCCCACCGTCTGTCGGTCCGGATGACGATGAAGATCCAGAGAACAATGTTCGGGCGCCACTTTGTAACAGCAGTCTGGCGAGGCGGGAGCGGCTAGCAGGTCCAGCGGGCATGGGGTGTGGAGGTTAGCCGAATAACCCGAAGCCAGTCGGTTAAATCCAATAACAGACCTTTATTTGGTGTGGCAACATTACACCTCATAAGCCAGGTCTCCACGGCTCTACTCTGTCCGTACATACATGGTAGTCGCCGTCGCCAGTTGGTCACAACGGTAAGGTTTCCTTACAGAGGAAAGAACATGAGCAGCATAGAATGGCTGCCGCTAACAACACCCACCCACCAGGAGACTCCCACAACTACTACAATAGTAGGGCAACCCCCCCTAGTGGTGCTATAACCCAAAAGGGTTGTTACAAGCTGTCCCAGTTCAGGACATCTTGTTTGGACTTCCTGACCCAGACTCTTTTCTACCCATTTTCATGTGTATGTAAGCATGCTGCAAAACCGTCTGCACTCTACGTCACTAACAATTTTTCAAATCCAGACAGTAGCGATAAATGAAACTCTTAACCCTCAAAACACGGAGCACCAACTCGTTTATGAGCACATTTGCATTGTGTATATATTAAAATAATAAAACAACTTTATCTAATAATTTTATGAACAATAAATATTTTTTTCCCACCCTAACACTTTCCAAGGGTGATGTCCATATGGTGATTTGTGGGTTTCTTCATTTTATGGTCCACTGCATCATATTTTCAAAAGGGTGTTATGATAGAACAGACACAAGAAAATATTTTTCTGTGTTCCATCCTCAGTTACCTTGACACAATAGGAATCTGCTGTGATGCTTATACCTATCATTATGTTTCACAGGTTTTAGATTTATTTTGATAACAAGATGTTTTACACAAACTTTGTAATTGTAGAGAAATAATCAGTTCATTTGGGTATGTCTTTTTCTAGCAGGAACCCCAGAAAGCACCCGAGGATTGACAGGGTAAGGCTCTTCAAGAGTGATGTTTTTCATGGTGTATATGCGGGTCGTTCTGCTGCCAGTACTCTACACACTAAAGCACTGTGTGCATCATTAGCCTCTTTACGAAGCCAAAAATATTGCCTCTGGTGGCTTGCTGCAGTACAGGTAATGTTAGTCTGTTATTTTATGAGAGCAACTGGCCCTCACTGTGTCTCCAGATAAAATTCTGATCTTTGGACAAATGCAGTCGATTACACGTGATCTGTTTGTTAGTAGTATATGTAGTGGACAATACTTAATGTTAAACATTTAGGTTCGACCTTCATTAGTTGTAGAAAAGTCATTCCAGGTTTGTTTCGAAACATTTGATCAGGGGCGTTTTTAGCCCATTTTGGGGGGTGCTGAAACACCCCCAAAATCAATCAAAGCACCCCCAAAGATTTCTTACTTTTTTTGACAATATTTGCTAGTGATGTGTGGATCGATCCTGAAATATCGATTCAACCGATACCAATCATTTATGTTCTAGAATCGATTCTCACATTAAAATATCGATATTTTAGTAATTTAGGGTAAATTTGTAGTTTATCATTAACAGGAACACAGTGGAAAGAAACTATATCATTCGGATTGTCTACATTCAAAGGAACTACTTCCTCTTCCGCCTTTCATAGTCGTGCGAAATACGGCTGTATAAATGCCTCGCAGCCGCTGGCGTGCGCACTCACTACAATGGCTGAGCGTAATTGGAGTCATGTGCGGACATATTTTACCTCCACAAACAGCTGAGACGTGGTTCGCGATACATGTGGCAAAAAAGTGAGGTGTTGTGGCCATACTTGCCAACCTTGAGACCTCAGAATTAGGGAGACATTCAAAAGGGCTGTTGGGGTGGGGGGGTGATAAATAAATTTTACAGTGTTTATTTATCGGATAAAATATAAAAAAAATTATATGTCACCGTTATTATTGGCCGGCCTGGAAACAGCGGGGGTGTCCAAATTCAGAGGCTGCTTCCACCTGAGGACCCAGCCTTCGCAGTCTAAAGAAAGCCGGGTAGTACGTCATGAGCTCCCTCAGTGGAGTGAAACTCTGCCGTCTGCTCCTTGCTATCTAAAATATAACTGGGCGCTGACTTAAACTCTCGACCGTCTCACACTTCTGTTTAATCAGTTTTCTGTTTGACGTTTATTCAGCTGTGTGAAAACCCCGGAGGAGCCCTCCCGAGGGATTAATAAAGTTAAATTTAATTTAATCTAATCTAATAACTTTATTCTCAGCCAAACCGATTTACTCACGAACAAATAAAACACTGAAAAAGCCAAACAATAACATTTTTAAGTGACTTATATATCATGTTTAACCCGAGTAGTGAAAGACCGCGGGGGTTTGAAGACGATGTGTCGGTCGGCTCAGATATTTGAAGCTTACACAGCTACATTCTCACCTGAAAATATGTTAAAAACTTTTTTTGCGACCCAGAAAGAGAAACAAGAGTAATATTAAAACTAAGTAGCTGCCGCCATTGTTGGAAACTGGAATTGGCTGGGCCCCGCTATGAATTCTGCGATATGGTTTTTCAATTTTGTTGCCCAGGTGGAAAATCGGGAGAAATTCGGGAGAATGGCTCTGGGAGATTTTCGGGAGGGGCGCTGAAATTCGGGATTCTCCCGGAAAAATCGGGAGGGTTGGCATGTATGGTTGTGGCAACATCACTAACCTTGTCAAACACCTCAGAGTAAATCATATCACAGAATATGACGAGCGTATGTTGAGACAAACTGAAGAGGAGGAGAGGGACAGGTGCTGCTAGGGCGAGACAGACGTCTCTCACGGAGTCCTTTAGTGCTGCAGGCAGGCAAGGTGTTCAAATAGCGCACAACTTCAGTTTTTTTATTTCTATATGATGAACTCTGCATTATTAAGTGATAAGAACAAGAAATCTGATGTCCTGTAATCATTATGACGTTATAATTTGAGATACAATAAATTAAATAAGTTTTTGTACAAAGTATCAGTATCAGATCAGTATCGTCGATACCACCCTGAATATTACTTGGTATCGGATCGGAAAGGAAATCAGTGGTATCGCACATCACTAATATCTGCTGTTTGTGTGACACACTAATAAAAATATAAAAAGCATACAGTACTTGGTTGAGACGTAATATTTTAACAACAAAAGTATAGATATCCCCAACCCCCCCAAATGGTTTGTTCCAGCTCGTCTCTCCCCTGCTCTGGCTCTAGCGCCCTTTCTGCCAGAGCGATAGTGGCTGAGACGCAGCGGAGCGGAGGTGTGAGTGCCTGGCTTAAAACAGGACATGTTAACTGCATTTAACCTTCAGTTACTCTTTATGTAGTTAGGTAGGAGTCAGACCATGTTTCCTTTTAGCTGAAAAACATTACACCCAGGTGACCTGCAGTGTTGAAAACGTGTTTGCCAACGATGTTTGCTACCCTACAATCCGTCCTACTCTGTAGTAAAATCAGCTACATTTGACAGTCCTGTTGCTCCCATTGAAATTTATATAGCCTATTTAAAATCTAAAACTTAATATTGTAGCCTAGTGTTGTTACCACTGTCCTGTTTGAAATGGAATGAGAGAAGCTGCTTATTTTGTCATATGTGCATGTGCCGATATTAAACCCAAGGTACTAACTGACTGGATGCCCATTAACCTTATAACCTTTGTTGTGTGTGTGTGTGTGTGTGTGTGTGTGTGTGTGTGTGTGTGTGTGTGTTTTGTGTACAAAGAGACAGCCAGGTTCATAATGGATATAAGGAAGTTTTTTCAAAAAAAGGAGCCACATTCAGGTAAAAATGTAAGATCAAATGATCCATCAGTCAAGAATAATTTTGGATCAGTGTTTCAATATTTATATCTTTTCAAAGGAGCTTGCAAAGAAAAGCGTCTGGACTTCTTTAAGTTGCTTGAAGACGTTTCACCTCTCATCCGAGAAGCTTCTAGACGACACCTGGGTCAAAATCAAGACACAAGAAGTGGAATCCTTCACTACGCACATTAACGCTGTGGATAAAAACATCAAGTTCACCAGGGAAGACACAAAGGATAACTGTTTACCTTTCCTGGACTGCGCGGTGCACATTGAAGAGAATGGCAACCTCAACATCGAAGTTTACCGGAAGCCCACACACACGGACCAGTACCTCCTCTTTGACTCCCATCACCCTCTGGAACACAAACTTAGAGTAATTAGGACCCTACACCACCGGGCAGAACATGTTCCCTCTAAGCCTGAGGGAAAAAAGAAGGAACACACACATGTAAAGGAAGCACTCAAAACATGCGGTTATCCTAATTGGGCGTTTATAAAGTCGGCAAAGAGGCACAGAAAAGAAGATCAGACACCAGCGAGGGAGGATAAGAAAAACAGACGCAACAACATTGTCATCCCCTATGTAGCCGGTGTATCAGAAAAACTCAGGAGAGTTTTCTCCAAGCACGACATCCCAGTGTACTTCAGACCCAGCAACACACTCAGACAAAAATTGGTTCACCCGAAAGGCAAACCTCCAAAACACAGACTTAACAACGCTGTACAGTGCAGCGAGGAATGCCCAGACCTCTACATTGGAGAGACCAAACAGCCACTTCACAAGTGCATGGCACAACATAGAAGAGCCACCTCCACAGGACAAGACTCAGCAGTCCATCTGCATCTAAAAGATAAAGGACACTCTTTCGAGGATGCCAATGTTCACATTTTGGACAGAGAGGACAGATGGTTTGAAAGAGGAGTGAAAGAAGCCATCTATGTCCACTGTGAGCGACCATCTTTGAACAGAGGCGGTGGTTTACGACACCAACTGTCTGCCATCTATAATCCAGTTTTGAGTTCCCTTCCCGCCTTAACGCCCACTCACATCCTGGGCCATCTGAACTCAGGAAATTGAATGATAAGGTGGGGCCAGGTTTCACAATGAGCTCACCCGAAACCCTGGCTGATTGGGACCCACACCCACTTTCACACCTTGGCTCAGGTGATTAGAGGATCATCAGGGGGTCCTTTTGTACCTCTTTGGGGGGATACTCCCACTGGGTTTTAAATCTGGGACTCTGCCATTTGACCTTAGAACTGAAGAAGCTTCTCGGATGAGAGGTGAAACATCTTCAAGCAACTGTTAGGGTTCAATGTTGAGAGAAGGAATCCATAAATAACCACAGATCCGGTCCAGTGTGCAATTAGACGGCATTTTAATGAACACATGTGTGAGTTCAACAACCCAATCAGTATTGAACTAACTTTACCATATTCAGACAACAGTTTTATAGGGTTAAGATAGTACAGCCCCCTTTTCTGTTGCTAGGCAGATTTAAACAAAGCATACGTCAACTCAAAACCACAAATGTTCTGTCAACAACCTTTAACATAGTTTTAAAGAACATGGTCTTCGGTCGGTGCTTCCCTCAGCTCGTCTTCGCTGTCGCTTATCTCCTAGGACATCTGTTGCACTTCCTCTAAGTACGTCGGCACAATTCTGCATTTGCAGCAAAAATACATCTTCACTTCTGCCCTACCAAAATAGATCTACTATGGTGTGTATGTGTGTGTGCGTACACGTGCGGGGGCGCGTGCGTGCTGTGTACTGCGTACGTGTCATGACCTCTCTCACTATTTGTCTGTCTGTACGTGCAGAGTTTGCATCTGCTTTCTGAACCTTAGTTGACCTCAACTTAAGCAACCAACCAGGCTAAGGCCATCCTGTGTGTAATGATCTTGACTTATATGTAAAATATATAAACAACTGTTTCAATCTACCACAACTACTTAAGGCTTAATCCGCAATAAATGCATAATAAACACCCTACTCTTTGGCTTGCACTTAAACTCTGGCTTCAGTTTCACTTCTGCAAAAACATGCTCTGCAGACGCGTTTCCTGTCTCATTTTAGCACAGAGTGTATTTTCCTGTCTCTGCCCTCTACACAGAAACACTGAGATCATAGAAGCATTAAAAACATTTACAATTATAGATTCAACTCAACCGTTTAAAGTGGTTCTTCTTGGACCTGTAATAAAGGCTAATATAATACCAATATATTTGAACATCTGAATGCATCTGTGAAAGCAACATCACTATTAACATGAAACGGTAATGATGATTATCAAAATAGCAGCAAATAATAGCAATAAAATATTTCTCCTCTCGATACAACTTAAAGAAGTCCAGACGCTTTTCTTTGCAAGCTCCTTTGACTACAATGACCTGGATGACTGAGAACCTTCACAGACATTTATATCTTTTATTACGTGTACACGTGGTTTGGTTATTTGCCTTCTGCTTGAAAGTACACTAAGAGAGGACTTTTTTATTAGTGATCTTAATAGTATTTTTTTTTTCATATTAATGTAATTTTTTTCATCTAATTGAATACAATCTATTTGTGTATGATTGTCAGTCCAAAGAAGGAGAGAGGAAAGAGGGGAACGTGAGGAGAAAGTACAAGATCAGGAAGAACCAGGTAAGAAAACAGACAGGGACTAGTGACAGGCAAAACAGAAACTGTTAAACTGCTTGAGAGAGTTGACCACCAAAAGTGATTTGCCTCAAGGTGAGGCGACGCAGGTTAAAGTAATAGAAAAAATCTGCCATAGAGCCATAGTAGTAGCTGCAGTAAAGATCTTTTTATACATAGTATACATTGTACCCTAGGCAAAGTTGCCTCATTTTTTTTAATAATTTTTTTAATTAATATTTTGTACATTTGTACATCATAAGGACTCTTCTATTTTTGGAGTGTATTTTTTATGTATCTGTATTATATTATACATACACAATAAAAGTGAATCTCTGTCCAAAAAATGCAGTCAGTTTTACTTTTTACTCACTGCACCCCCAAAGCTCTGATCCTAGAATCACCCCTGCATTTGATCCTGATTTTGTTTGAAAGTGTCAGCTGTTATAAACAAATTGAATTTTATCAACAAAAACTCGATCATGGTTTCACAATAAAACTGAAAGATGACAGTTTAATGATGCTAGGCACGAGGTCATTCTCATTTATTAAAAGGTTAAAAATAAAAACAAAATTCTTTGCAAATTCCTTTGACTACGATGACCTGGATGACTGAGAACCTTCACAGACACTGAATACTTGTTGATTTGAAGAAAACAGGTGTGGTAAGGTGCTCTGACATAGTGATTTGACGAAAGAAGACTTGAAAGTATGAATGATCATGCTGTAAAAATGTAAGCACACCCAAACCTGATGTCACCTGTTCAGTATATAAAGTGCAGTTGTGCTCCTCAGCTTCAGCATCACAGCCCAGGCAAACTAATCTGCAGAACTGACTTGTTCATCACAATGAAGCTGCTGTTTTCTCTGATTCTTCTCTGGGCACTCTCCACCACAGGTAACTACACTCATTTCACCTGCAGGTAGAAGAGAGTCTAATTTAAAGTTTTAAATCTTTTTTTAAATCTAACATTGTAATTTTTTTCCCAAAGTTAGTGAGTAGTATTGACTCGACTGTAACCTGCTGTAACCCAATATGAACTTTCAAAACATCTCATATTTGCTATATATTTAAATTGTGATGATCATTTCTGTATTTCTCTCCTGGTTGCAGCTGGAGCCCTTCAGTGTCAAACCTGCACAGATTCGACGTGTTCAAGCACAGTACCAGTTACATGCTCCTCATCGGAAACAATGTGTGTTACAGCTACCATTCTAGGTAATGTTTTCTCATTTCATATTTAATATTTTCACTAAATTACATCCCCTGTGAAGCTATTTGTGTTCCATCAACATTAACCAGCTGCACTTTGCCTTTGTAGCTACTTCATCTGGAACCACGACAACACAAATCTACAAGGCATGTGCATCTTCCTCCCTGTGTCCAGCCGTAACCTCTCAGACATTTTCAGTCGACCTGGGTTTTCAAAGTGCTCTGGCTTCTGCTCAATGCTGCGACACAGATAACTGCAACTCAGCAACTCTGACAAGTAAGTTAAATACTATGTTGCTCATTGAAGACAAAAGAATAATATAAAGAAATAAAGACAACAATCTGATGTTCTAAGGGTCTCTGTTCTGAAATGAAATCATCTTCTTTTCTGTTTCAGATCCTGCTTCTCAGTCAAATAATGGCGGAGTATGCAACTTTTGTGACCCTTCCACCGGTCAGTGCTCCTCCACATTACAGTGTCAGGGAGTGGAGAACCAATGCTTCCTATCAATCAGTAAGTCTCTATGTTGTATCAGTTGTGTCATCGATTTTCTATCAAAGATGAGTTCAAATTCTTTTGTGATACATCTGACATATAAAAGAGCGGAAACTTTTACCCTAGTTTATACTAAATGTTATCCTTGGGTGTGAAAGTAACTGTGATAAGATTTAAAATTTCAAGACTGGAAGTCAGACAAACAAATAAACTTTTTAAAAAGCTGTTAAATTGTTTTTTGCATGAAATATATTAAGCTTCCCTGAAATTAGCCAATTTAAAACATATCCTGAAATTCTTCTTTTTGATCTGCAGGCAAAAGCAGCACCAGCACGTATCCAGGTTACGGCTGCGCATCTGCAAACCTGTGTGCAGCTGCTTTGAGCCTGGGATCTCTACCTTTCATGCAGAGCGTTGGTACCGTATCAGGTGTTGCCTGTTCTGCAGCACCAACTACAACTGCTGCCCCGACTACAACTACAACCACCGCCACAACCACCGTCCCACCTACAACTACAACCTCCGCCGCAACAACAACCACCACACCAACTACCACCCCAACTACAACCACAACCACCGCCGCAACAACAACCACCGTCCCAGCTACAACTACAACCACCGCCGCAACAACAACCACCGCCGCAACCACCACCGCAACTACAACCACCGCCCCAACTACAACCACAGCTACCGTACCAACTGCAACCACCGCCGCAACTGCAACCACCGCCGCAACTGCAACCACCGCCCCAACAACAACTACAACCCCAACTACAACCACAACCACCGTCCCAACAACAACCACCACACCAACTACCACCCCAACTACAACCACAACCACCGCCGCAACAACAACCACCGTCCCAGCTACAACTACAACCACCGCCGCAACAACAACCACCGCCCCAACTACAACCACAGCTACCGTACCAACTACAACCACCGCCACAACTACAACCACTGCCGCAACTACAACCACCGCCGCAACTGCAACCACCGCCGCAACTGCAACCACCGCCGCAACTGCAACCACCGCCACATCTGCAACCACCACCCCAACAACAACCACAACCACCGCTGCAACTACAACCACCACCCCAACAACATCTACAACCACCTCCACAACCCCCACTACAACCACCTCCACAACTACAACCCCCACTACAACCACCGTCCCAACTACAACCAGTACAACTACACCCACAACCACTCCCCCAACTACCACCACCGCCACAACTATGACTACATCCACCGTCCCAACTACGACTACAACCACTACCCCAACTACGACTACAACCACTACCCCAACTCCAACCTCTGCCGCCATTACAGCTATAACTGCTACATCAACTGCAACCACTACCTCTACAACCAAAAGTGACGCTTGTTCTATCAGACTGGGAATGATCCATCTGCTGCTTGGACTCCTTCTCTTTACTTGTCATTAAAGTCCCAAATAAAACAAAAATAAACAAGAACATATTATGCTTCAACAAGACCCAATAACTTTTTGGAGATTTACATTGTGTTAACAAATCACTGGTAAACTGAAGTCCATAAAAAAAGGCAATAGAGTCTTGTTGAAGCTGACTTGGGACAAGTGTGTAAGCCTTCTTTGTTTGTTGACATGATGGACAATTATGTCAATTTTGTCCCGAACATTGAACATTATTTATTTTACAGATATAATATATACATTTACATATATCCAAATACATGGCATTTATTTAATACTAAGTAGGTGATTAAAACGAATCCTTGTAATAATAACAAAGCATGCTTTGGAAATAAAATAAAGAAGCACAATTTCTTTTAGTTATATGTTCATTTATTTCCGTTTGTGCTTTTTTTTCCTGCATTTCTCTCTCTCTAATCTGATCTATGTTACCTAGTGATCAGGGGTGGATCTTATTTCTTGTTTTCTTTAGCAACCGATGCTTATGATTGTGCCAGAGCACACTCCAGAAATGGAATGAAGGTGACTGTTATTAACCCTCAGCTGCAGCCATGAGTCTCCATTTCAACTTGTTTTAAAAGTTTGGACTTAAAACTGTATGCCATTTTTTACATTTTATTGATAGGCCATGTCACAGTCTGCACTGGCAGATGGTGTGGAGAGTAGTATAACAAATGCAGACAAATGAAACGTGGACACAACATGAATCTTAACGAGAAGAACCGTTTATTGTGGCTGATGAAGAATATAAAACAAAGAGTGAGGCAAAAGAATCTGACACTAAACTGAACCTAAACTGGGAAAACTAGATAATAAACGTGACAACTTTAAACATGAAAACTGGTGTGGAAACCTGGAGACATGGTGTGAACATAACCAATGACCAGAAACACATGGGGAACACAGCTGATACAAATGAACTTGACACCACAGAGGAAGCAAAACTAAAAACACTGAACATGGAACGCAAGAGTGTCAAAATAAAAAAGGAAACATAAAGATGCCGACCTAAGACACGCAGAGGGGCGAGAGAGAAACGCATACACATGGGAAGGTGAACGTAAACACAGAAGACACTACACTGTAAAAACGATAACTAGTAATTGTTGATTTGAGTAAAGTTTTCAAATTAAACTGACTTAGAAATAAAACTTTCCATTTACAACCTAAAAAAGCTTGTCTGCCCAACAAATTTCTTCCATTGTTGTCCTAACTAAGATTTTCTAGCGAGCATAACAAAGATTATCAACTTTTGAGTCGATTTTTGAGTCGAGTTGGGAACCGTGGAAACCCGTGAGGTGACTGGCACACGTCGTGGTCTGAACAAGTTTGAACTAGACCAAACGAGCCTGAGCAGACTGTGTGATAGTGGTTTGTCGATGTGTTCTGAACTGAAAACCTGCTAAGAAACTTTGAACAAACGTGGCCAAAATTGGATGAAAATTACAATTTTTCGACCATTACGGATTTTACCTGGTCTGAAGTTGGAGTGTATTATTTGACCATTTTTGGACAGGTGCGGGAGCTGCCGGCCATTTGCCCTAGCAGGTAAGCTAACGACATCTGTTATTAGGATTTTCTACAAGCGCTAGGCTGCATCCTCCTGAGGACCCAGGAGGGTGGAACGAGTAAAGCACTGAAAAAAAAAAGCCAAACAATAACATATTTAAGTCATCTAAGGGACTTATATATCATGTTTAAGCTAGCGAAGGACCGCTGGGGTTGAAAATGATATGCCAGGAGTTCGCTGTTCTCGCTGCTCTAGCGAGCCTTGAATCCCAGCTAGCTATCGAAGCTGGTGGTAACAGACGCTCCGAAAACGTAGAAGCATTTTGGCAAAAATGTGTTGTCTTAATAAACTGAGCAGATATTTGAAATTTACACAGCTACATTCTCGCCTGAAAATACCTTAAAAGTTTACTTTGTGACCCAGAAAGAGTAATAAGAGTAATATTAAAACTAAGTGGCTGCCGCCATTGTTTGAAACTAGAATCGGATGGGCCGCGCTATGAATTCTGGCATAGGGTGGGCCACGAAGGATACACCTGACCCATCCTTCAAAGCTGTGGAAAGTATTGTATTGTTTTGAGAGCCTTTTTGTTGGTGGAGTATTGATTTTATGTACAATTCCACGGGTAGACGCGATCTGTACGGTCCGACTTTGCACATGCGCAGTAAGGATCGGGGAGTCCGATCCGTAACTTTTTTTTCTCGTTTTTTTTTTTCTACATTATATTGAAATGTTTCATTATTGCAAACATTTTCTCTCAGGCGGAGAGAGGTCGTGGAGTGTCAGCCTATGGCAGGGGTCTGCAACCTTTAACACCCAAAGAGCCACTTGGACCCGGTTTTCACACAAAAGAAAACACTGGGAGCCGCAAATACTTTTTGAAATCTGAAATGAAGATAACACTGTATATATTGTTTTTTGTGCTTTGTGCGAACAACTAAAGTAAGTAAGTAAAGTTTATTTATTAAGCACTTTTCACAGACAGGCAGTCACAAAGCGCTGTACACAAATATTAAAATAAACAATACAATCAATAGACATTATACACAATGTAAAAGATCAAATGTAAATAGTGTAAAGAATATAAAATACGTAGATCAACAAAAGGCTTGTTTGAAAAGAAAGGTTTTTAACTGCTTTTTAAAAGAATCTACAGAGCAACTAAGGTGTGTTGCTTATGTAATCCATGAAGTGCTACAGAGAAAATTACATTTTATTTATGTAATTAACACATTTTGAACTCTTAAAGAAATATAACAAAAGGAAAGACACCCAGCTGAACTAAAATGATCCAGCAAACAAAAACTGTTGTGAGCCGCCACCCTTATATCGCCTGTGGGCTTTTGGAGCCTTGACCTGACTTTTAAAAAGTAATTGGAAAAAAAGCACTATGCTGCTAAAAAAAAAAAAAAAAAAAAAAATAGATAGATATTTGCAAAATTCTGCCTAAATATCTATTTTACCTTGTTAATGTGTGTGGCGGGGCGTGGTCTGTAGTGCCGCTGCAGGGGAGTCGGACACACCTGAGCGGCACCCGCAATCGCGCCTCGCCGCCTTAAAGTCTGTGCTCTCTCTGCTGTTGTGTTGTCGGGCTGTGAGCTGAAAAGCTACAACCAGCTGTATGTGTACAGCAACCGTGTGTGAAAAGTGGTCAATAAAGAGATGCTGAAAAGCATGTTCATGCAAACATCGTCGGGTCTGCCGTGATATGTTTACAATGAGACTTCTGGTCCCGAACCTCTGCTCACAGCATCTGCAAATCGAGGCTTTCATCTTTACGCAGGACTGTAAGCTGTCATCTGTGAGGCGTGAGCGGTGTTTGTTTTAACATAGTTCACGGTGGAGAACAGCTGTTTACATAATGTGGATCCGAAGATCCATAATTGGCCTATCTGGGGTTGAAAGTCTCGATAAATGCATGGCGTTTCGGTGGGTACACCGGCTTCCGCGAGTGTGACGCTTATTTTGAGCGATGAAAAAAATAATAAGATATAATTTTATTTTTATATTTCAAAATCACAATAATCTTCCAATTTAGAACTACAACTTTTTTTAAAAAAAAAGAACTAAACACAAATAAAATGCACTTCAGCTAAATACTTCTTCTATTTTCCCAAACCACCCGGAGCCGCAAAATAAGGACTAAAGAGCCGCAGGTTGCCGACCCCTGGCCTATGGTATCTGAGGTCCAGGAGAGATGACCTGCGCTGTTTTCCTCTGAGGAGGTAAGACTGTCCTAATTTATTTATAATTTAATTATTATTCAAATGGGGCATGATTTATACTTATATTGAAGTAGTACGGTATTTGCTGGGGTAATACATTGGCCAACTTTATTATCTTGTGCTACCACTCCAGTCAAGGCCCTTGCCAGTGTTATATTGAAATCCTTACCCTGAACATTTCTGCCAGTACAAGAAAAGAGTCCCCATGCTAAATCGAAATTGTGAAACAAAGGCAATCTCATAATTTTGACTTAGCATGTATTTTTTTTCTTTTTGTGCTAGAAATAGGACTTCTATAGTCTGAGATTGTTAGGGAAAGAATACTAAGGCAGGTCACAGAATCTGATTGGTCACAGATTTTGGTGCAACTTAGAACATAATATGTATTTTCATATTGATACTGGGTTTTGTGGGGGGTGTTTCTATTCCTGTGCAAAAGACGTATTCATGAGAGATTTTTGAAGTAGGTAGGTTTTGCTGTTGATAACACAGTCAGGCATATAACATGGTGCAGACTGTCCAAGACAGCTACCCAGGAGTTTTCTGTGTTGAATAAATGACAATATTTTGGTGAATGTATTGTTCAGATCACAAGCAAAGACCTCCTGGGGACCTTCAATGCATCCCTTGACAAATTTGTGCCTGGCCTGCTGAAACTGTACTGGTCTAAGAAGGGAGCTCTTGGTGAGGAGATGGAAGACCTCCTGGATAAACTTGATGAACAGGTGAGTGAAGTGCTCCTTTATCTGACATTTTCAGAAGAGAGTATACTTTTCTCTTAACAGAAACTGAAAAAGATGTTGGCTTCAAATAAAACACATCAGTGGATATGTCAGTAAAAATGAATGTCATGAGTCATTGCTTTGTTCTTATTTGGCAGTATTTTATTTAATTTGTAAAACGAAAGTAAAATTGTTAACATGGTGTTGTTGTTGTTTTTTTGGGGCGGGGTTGTACGCTTTATGTGTTGCTGGGTCTGACCTGTGCTTTACTTTCATTACTATGAGAGTTCTGATTTTGCATTGTGTATAGTACACCATGTTACTTCACTAATTGAAATTCTTGTTTTCCACTGAATACTCTTTAGACATCCAACACTGTGTCCAACGGGCACTGAGAGGCCTGCCCATTTTCCTCAAGAGAAGATGCAACAGAGGTTTTCCTGAAGTGCTTAGTAAGTACAAAAAGTAATGCAAGTAAAACTAATTGCTATGAGATGTTTTTAAAGGATGAGTTTATCCAAAATGGAAATGTACACTTTCTCAGTGCAGTCCAGATAATTGTATAGTGGGGATTGCAGTTGTCATAACTCTCACTCCTTTTTTCTGCTGAGCAGCAGCTGGGCATTGTTAGTGGTTGTTCCATAGCAGAAAATATTTTTGTACAAAACTCACAAGGTGGCATTAATTAAAAGAAAATAAGCTTTTTCTTCTTAAAACCTCCATGGGTCAAACGACCAGCATGGTATAGAGGTTAAAGTTAAAATCTTTAGAAATTTGTTTTGTCTTTAGTTTTTCTTAGCTTTCAATAATTCATATTTTTTTTTCTTCAGGACACTGACATTTTGGAACCAGTGTTGAACGGTGCATCAGTTGCCATCCTCACCATCCTACAAGATGACGATGCTGATACGCCTGTGCGAGAACATGCAGTTGTGTTGGAAGGGGACATCGTGCTACATAACATTCCAGATCTCTACTGCCCTGGCACACCTCTTTGGCCTTCTGTATGCCCTCAACATTGATTATCCAAAGCAGATGAGTTTTACCTTTGAAGCAATTCAGGCCATCTTATTTTGGCCTGGTCGGACAATATGAAGGTGAAGTGGATAAATCATTATTCGAAATGTAAATTTTAGTCAGATGAATCTGTATTGTTGAGAATATATGGTGAAAATTTGTCTTGTAGTATTTTAAAAGATTTGTTATAGTGTTAGTTTCCTCTTCATTGATGGTAACATTTCTAAGAACTTTTAACTTCCATAGTTCATCATAGTAAGCCTGTGTAAAATGTCAATGTCTGGGTGCATGGGCAATCGTTTGTAGCACTACCCTATTTAATGTGCAATAGTTATGTTCAGCTTTTACAAGATGGTCAGGGTGTGTGTGCATGAATTATTAAGTTGCTGGACACTTTTCTTTTTTGGTTCTGGACTCTGGAATTTTAACGTCTCTGCTGGGGTGCTCAAAGCACCCAAAAGAAACTGGCAACAAGTTTTTGTTTGTTTGTTATTTCTTTTCTTTCTTTCTTTTTGTTTTTTTAAACAGAAATTCACCCTACTACCCATGACATTCTGAAATGTACTGAAAAGACTGTTGAACAAAATAAATAAGCTTTTAGATAACATTGAATTGTGCTTTGTTTTATTCTATATCTATTTATTAAGTGTTTTTTCAAGTATAATAACAACATACATTTTCCTTTGTTTATATAGGTAAATTTTCAACTCACTGGAGTAAGAATTGTATGATTACTCAACAAGAATATCTGTGTTTGGTGAAGGCAGAAATACATGGCATTGAAACCAGAATTTCTTCGTTAGACTTCCAGGATTATCCTAATTAGGTGAACAAGAAGATCCAAGTTGGCAGAACTTGTAAATCTTAGTTGAGTCAACAACAGTTGGCAAAAGTTGAGAAAACTCAAAAATCTCTTGCATCATGTTGCCTTGAAATTTTACGTTTTCTCAACATTTTCTTTTTTACAGTGTACAGCAGGGGTCGGCAACCCTGGGCACGCGTGCCAGCTGGGTTAACTGATGGCACAACCATAGCTGGACTGGCCATCGGGCATACCAGGCATTTGCCCAGTGGGCCGATGATGATTTTTCGTGTTTATGGGCCGATGATATTTTTTTTTTTCAGTAACGGTATAAACAATGAAAAGTGGTGGATTGGCCAGATGATGGCAGATGTGTAAAAATAACTCAGTTGTTTGGTGGTGGCTATGGCGGAGCTTCCACAGAGGCCAGCAGGTGGATGAGGGAAAGGGGAGGCAGGAGGAGGAGAGACCCGAGGCGGCCGCCGGTCCGAGTGTGAACTGAACTTCAGGTTAGAAGTTATGACCCGCAGTCTATCTGGGTCAGATATAAACCAAGTTTATGTGTAGTTTATTTTCGTTGTGCTGCCTTTTTACAGTCAGTTACTAACTCGCACTGCGTACTAGCTAGCATGACGGAGTTTCTATACAGCTTGGTGGGTGCTATGATGTTACTGATAGTGAACTTTATTTTATTCATAAGGTTAGTTAGTAGAGTTGCCAACCGTCCCTTAAAAAATGGAATCATCCCGTATTCAGAGAAAATATTACATATTGAGCTGAAAAGGAACAGTTTGTCCCGTACTTCAGCTAGAATGGAAAAAGACACAAGCTGGAGTTATTCAGCTTGATCAGCTGTTGTTAGAATTTATTTAATATTAATTTCTAGTATCAGCTGATGTTTGCTGGAGCCACAGCCGTAAAAGCTGCTGGTCATGATATCGGTTTGGTTATCTGGTGAGAGGGAAACATGAAGATGAAACCAGATGTCCTCACTGAATCATCAGAGCTGAACAGGTGATGGAGAAACAGGTTTACCTTTAAGGTGGCATGAATGAGTTGAAGGGAAGTTATGAACTGTTTCTGACAAATAACACCAGGATCCTTTTGTAAGTAGCTGACAGCTGGTAACTGTGCAGGGGCGGGTCTAACAAAGTTTTGCCATTTTGTCAGGGAACAGAAACTGTTTTTCACATGTTTCTTGAATGTAAATACCTTGAACCACTGTTTGTTATGTTAGAGCATGTCTTTTAAAAATGTGGATGGGGTTGGTCTCCATTGGCATTTCTGTTTGGTGCTGGCTATACAAAAGAAGAGGCTTCAAAATGGAACACTGCAAAAACAGCTATACTTGAAACAAGCCAAATATTCTTAAATCTGACAAAATTTTCTTGTTTTGAGCAAATAAATCTGCCAATGGGGTAAGCAAAAGTTGCGTGACTAGAATTCTTAAAACTAGCAAATTAAAAGGCATATGGCAGTTAGGTTAACTAGACAAAATTGTCTAAAATGTATGCTTAATTGAAGAAAATGTGACTTATTATAAGTAAAAGACACTTTGATATTTAGAAAATCTGTACCTAAAATGAGTATTATGCTTTCTTGAACAAGCTGTTTTTAAGAATTATTTGCTTACTTTAAGATTCTACACCTTAATTTAGATTTTTCACATAAAAAAAAACAAACCTTACTATAGGACAAATTTTCTTAAAACTGAATTGTTTCTTTCTTGATTGAGCTAACTATAAGAATTATGTTTCGACTCTGAACAATAATCAGCAAAAATTCCTGACAATAAGACACCATCTCTTCAAAAAGCTACTAAAAATAAGGGAATTCATCTTAAATTAAGACAGAAAAAGCGCGTTTTTGCGCTTTTATTGACACAGCAATGGGTCAGTAACTCACTGAGGTCTGTTCCAGGAGAATCATGTCTAAAATGACCTACATTTCAGCAGGGTACTGTGTAACATGGCCAATATAAGAAGTGCATATTCCAGATACTCTTAACATGAATAATAACAGTATAACATGGCTGGTATCAAAAATAAATTTTGCTGAAGCTTAAAACAATCACTATTTCAAATCCTATATTACATAACATTTTAGAAGAACAAGTTTAACGACCACACAAACAAACATGTGTTTTACATTTGAACAACTTTTCTAGAGAAAAAAAAAACAAAAACAAAAAAAACAACCTCACTGACTAACACTGAGTCTGATAAGGCAGATGGAGTCTGTCATCTGAGGGACTCACTCAATGAATGACTTCCACTCACCAAGAGCCTTCCTGTAAGAGGGGGTTGAATCTCGGTCATGGATGGAGTCTTTGAGTATTTCAGTTTGCAAGACAGACAGCAGCATGGAAATGCACTTTGGATATGTGAGGTGGAGGGCATAGTAATATGCCATCAGATAGAGCAGTCCCTCATTAAGATCCTTCCGGTCAAAAGTGCTCACCGGTGTGGTTCCAACAGCTATCATGCAGTTGCCTTCAGAGACAAGCAGAACTGGACAAGCCAGGGGTCGCTGACGCAGGTAGCCTTCAGGGTCTTCTGAAGTCTACATGACAGAAAAAAGAGGATTAGAACAATACCGTAAGAAACAATTTTTGAGTTGCATTACAGTTTAAAATAGATCAACTTTTTTTGTAGGTTTTATTAACATCAACATGTTATGGGGATCTGAACTTTAAGAATATTTGACTGCCTCCACAGTAAAATATATAAAATGAATACATGAGTAACTGCAAAATTCAACAATATATACACATAGACTATGGCAGCCTTCCCTTTAGGACATGGAAAAAAGCCTCACTACAGATGCCCAGCTTCTTAGGTGGTACTGTGCTGGAAGGGAAAAGCATGGGAAGGGCTGCTGCATGTTCCACTGGTTTGAAAAAAGAAAAATAAGACAGGGCAACACCATTAAGCATTACAAATAATGTAATCTGCAAAGCATAAATGTAGACACAAGTTACCTCCATCCAAAGTTTTTGGCGGCTTCATAACTTTCTTCATGACACCATAAAACTGCACCTTCGAGTAGAAGATTTCCTATCTATCCTTCATCTCCGATATGTATTTCAAGTTGGATGGTTGAATAATTCTCCGCAGCTCATCAAGGACCTGAAAAATACAGACAGAAACCCAACTGAGACAGATCTGTCTAGCTCTGTATCTGGTCTTGACAATAAGTGATAACAATTTAAACATGAGGGCCAGTATTTAAGAAATTTGAAAATCATATCAAAATGTCCCCAAAGGAATAATAGGATGGCTAAAAGAAATAAGTGCTGCTTACATGATCCAGTTCTCTGAAACAAGGATATGCCTCTAGTATCTTCACCGCTCTGTCCTGCTCCTTTATAGCATCAGAGTTAATGAATTGTCTTCTAGACTCAAACTCCAGGTTCAGCAGTTGGGTAACAGCAGCTTTGTTCTGTTTTTTGGTCTTGTATATTTCTTGAAGTGTCTTGTAGTGTCTTGCCTGGGTTTTGTGGCTGTCAAAGAAGTCAGCTGAACCAGCTAAACACACAGAGCAGAGGTGTGTAAATCATTTATTGCCACAGTAAGGCTTTATATATCTGTTATTGGTGCAAAACAATAAAACAAAAATACCAAAATATCTGTAGATTAGATCAACAAATTAACTAACCACCATCTTAAAATTGTTCATTCATCCTGTCTAGTTGTCACTATTAAATGGAACGCAAAGATTCCAAGATAAACAGTGAAGTAGTTGCGTTCCATTGTTAGTAGAATTTTTAAGAAAAAAAAAAGTATCGTCCAAACCACATTTACACTCAGGGTGTAATAGGAGGGTGCATTATATTATACTTACTGTTACGCCCCTAGTCTAGGCGTGTAGAGACGCACATAAGGTTGGAGGAGAGAGAGACACGTACCCGCCCTGATTCCCAAGCCAAACATCCAAAACCAGTTGTGAGTAAAGAAAAGGTGATTTATTGAAGGTAATGAAGCATAGCTCCAGGGTGAACCCAGGCCAAAATAATAAACAAAACCAACTAAGTCCCACCAGAGAAAACTAACTAAACCCTAGGAAAGAAACAAAACAAACAAAAGACAATACTAACCCTTGCTCCCTAACCCGGAAAACAGGAGAAAACGGTTCCCAAAGAAAAAGGCGGCTCACCCCTTCCGCTTCAGCCTATGGGTGCCTAAGCACTAAGTTAACACACGGGGAGCGGCTCTCACAGAACACGCTCACACAAACACACAGCAAAAGTATAGGCTGGAAACCAGGGCCAGGACCGCGTCGGCTGTCAAACTGCTTGCTCGCTCGCTTCTCTCTCTCTCTCTCTCTCTCTCTTCCCGGCGGGAGCTGTCAGAACGGCTTTTTGAACGCGGTCACGTGTTCCACGGTCCAATCAGCTGCTCACTACTCTTCATTAGGGGAGGGACCTGCAAAGAGTCTTAAGCACAGTAAAGAGACAGAACAAAACAGCCCACACAGAGATCTTATGGCCACAGCCGTAACACTTACATTCTTCATCACTGCCATCCTGGTAGTGCACTGGGGTGCCCATCGATCTAAATGGTGATTGATCTAGAATAATAGTTGATGCACTGGACTCCCCACTGCTGTCACTTTTTGCAACGCTTTCATTCCCATCCTTTCTTGGCTTCTTCGCAGGAGGTTTTTTGCCCTTCCTTGGACTTTTGACATTGGAGAGTCTCTTCATTAGCTTTTTAGCAACATGCTCCTAACAGGTACAAACGGTAAAAATTAAAAGATGATAAGATACATCACTCATGATTAACACAGAGTGGTATTGAGCAAATGCTACTTACCCACTCACCACACATTTCTTTAAGCATTGGGTAGTACTCCATTAATCGCTTTGCCATGGCATCAACCTCATGTTTGCTGGGGTATCTGGAGTCCTCAGCTGCTCTTGCTATCGAAATCATGTTTGTCATGGTGTTTCTTACGAGTCGACAAAAGAGTTCCTTTGACAAAGGTTCAGCACACTCTGTCCCCAGCCGCTTCTTTTCAAAGTAGGAACGTCGAGCTTGCTCAAGTTCACTGTCTGTGAAGACTATGTACTCTGGGTTGGACATAGTCACAAACTTAGAAGGGTTGGGTTCCTCTCTGGAGAAGTCACCATCTCCAGTAGTTGTTAGCGTTTTTTCAGCAGCAGTCTTGTTCTAAAATACAGTGTACTTAGGGCTAATTTCACATAAAATTGCACAAGAACTTTAGGTCTCTAGACATGAAAGAAAGTACAACAAAATATCAGTAAAGTGTTGAACAATAAAAAACATGTATATTTAATAAATGTGTAGGCCACTTGATTTAAATCAAAACTAAAGAAGATTCTGTTTATCTGTTAAGTGAGTATTGGTGGAATTACTTGAAACTGCATAAAACAAGCTGGTGTGTTCACAGTTTTGTCACACAGCGATAGGACAGAACTTACTTCTTCACATTTGTGCACTACAAGCCATAGAGCCCGACGCCTGAGGAAATGTTCAGGACCAGGAAACAGATCTTTGATGTCCTCTCGTGAAAGTGATGAGAGCAGGTCTTCTCCAACATTTGCTTCTGCAATAGGAGTTTCCAATTATCACTACATTGCATTATCCTCATGTGCAAGCCAGCTGACAGCTTTGCTTGGGTAGCACACAGGATACACAAGAAACATAATTTAATATTTACCATTTAAAAACAACTCTATTCCATTATATTCCCTCCTGACTGCTCCACAGGTTCTAAATTACCTCCTCCCATTGACTGGAAAAAGTATTATATTTCTAATACATCAATTATATAAGTGTATACATATAAATGTCTCTTTTCTTAACTTCCTGTGCTAAAGTATATAATGAAATAACTTCACTAATGGAAATTTGAAACTCCCACAATTTCTGTAAAACTGGCATTAAATTATGGCACTTTGCACACTTGTTGAAAAAATTCACAGACGCTACGTCCACACGTACCCGGGTATTTTTGAAAAAGCAGATTTTTGTATGCGTTTGCACCTTTCGTCCACACGTAAACAGCGTTTTCGGTCACTGAAAACGGAGATATCTAAAAACGCCTGCCAGGGTGGATATTTTCAAAAACTCTGTTTTTGCATTTAGGTGTGGACTTGAAAAACGGAGAAGACACGGTGTCAAAGGTGTGCGCCTTTTTTGACGTCACACTGTGCGCCGCGTTATTGTTTTGGTGAAATGAATTTCTACAACACTGTTACTGTTAATTGTACTCTGCAGTGTTTAAATGCTTACATATACACACACAGTTACTGTCCCTCCACACATAGGACTCGGTTCTGCTTCTATGCCCCATCTTTGTTTACTATTTCCCACCGAGGCTTCTAGACTTCTGATTGGCCAACATTTCTACACGGTTGGGAATATATCGCCACCTGTTGCTTTGGCATGTTCCTAGCAGCGTTTTCCTTCAATTCTGGGTTTACTTGTGGACGGGATTATTTTTTAAAACGAAAACGGAAAATCTCAGTTTTTAAAAATACCCATGTACGTAGTGTAATAGCACTAGCAATTTTAAATATGCTAATGCAACTAAGCTAACCGCACAAGCTAAGCTAACAACCGAGTATAGCCTGCCATGCTAGCGACTTAACATGCAACATAGCAGAACACAAAACATAAAAAACAAAACAGTCACATACCTTTCAGGGTGGCAATTGTTATTTCGTCCAGTTTCTCCATAGCGTGCCTGTCATGTCTCGGCTGTGTGCAGGCAGACAGAGAGGAAGGACCCAAGATGCAGGACTCACGGAAGCGAAAGTGAATTCCAAACAAACAGCTTTATTGCAGGAGTTACCGAACAGAAAACTAACTATACTGAAAAACAACTAGACTGGCATGACGGCAAACAGAACACACAGGGAGTGAGGGCAGAAGACGTTAACGACGCGACAGTGAGCACAGGAAAACACAGGGCTTAAATACACTGAGGCAGTAATCAAGGGATGAGAGACAGGAGGGAAACTCACCTGGGGAAAATCACAACTGACGAGGCAGGGGAAACGTAAACTGAACATACGTAAGACAAGGACCTTCAGAATAAAACAGAAAACTAACAGACACAGGACCAGACAAGACACCATGGACAGACAGAGGGACATACGGGCAGAGAAGACTAAGCACCAGCAAAACTAAACATGAGGGCAAGATAACAAAACCTAAACCAGAAATAATCATAATCATCATCATCATCATCATCATCATCATCATCATCATCATCAGATAGCTACAGAATCAGAACATAATTATAATCAAAACAGTATCACAAAGAAACAGCATATAACTAATAATCCCGAGAAAAACCATACACATAAGAATTAATCCCTCACCAAGAATAAGACATATTTATAATCACAATCAAAGCACCAGAGGATAAGGAACAATCCATAATGCAGAAAATAAACTAAAACATAAGAAACTCAAAATGCTGGGTCGAACCGACCCAGGACCGTGACAGTACCCCCCCCTCAAGGGCTGGCCCCTGACAGCCCAACAGAAACACAAACACGCCCCAAAAAAAACAGAAAACGACCCGACCAGGGCGGGCGGTGGGGTCAGATGAGGACCCCACCGCCCGACCAGGGCGGGCGGTGGGGGTCCAGGACGGAGGGACAGAGGCCAAACACAAACCAAAAACCCAGACGGTCAAGAAACACAGACCTGACAAACAGTTCAGGGGGCCGACCCGGAGGCCGACCGCACAGGAGGCCAAAACAGTTCAGTTCCGGAGGCCGACCGTGTGAAAGGCAGCGGCAGCGGGGCAGGTCCGGAGGCCGGCCATGCAGTAGCCAGTGGTGCGGAAACAGTTCTGGGGGCCGACCGTGTGGACGGCAACGGTGTAGAAACAGTTCTGGGGGCCGACCGTGCTGGCAGCCATGGCGGCAAGGCAAACGAAGGCAGTCCCGAGGCCGGCCACGCGGAAGGCAGTGGCGGCGACGGAGCAAGCCCGGAGGCCGGCCACGCGGAAGGCAGTGGCGGCGTTCAGGTGGTCGTTCACGCGGGAGGCGGGGGCGGCAACAGAAGTCCGGAGGCTGGCCACGGTGGTGATGATGCCCAACAAGCAGCCTGACAAATGACCGATGATGTTGAGGCGGCAGTTTGGGACCTGAAAGTGGCGTGGCCCCCGTAGCACCAGGCGAGGCAGAGGCTGGACCAGACGAGGCAGAAGCTGGGCCAGACGAAGCCGAAGCGGATGATGAGGCTGGACCAGGCGACGCTGAAGCGGATGCAGAGGCTGGACCAGGCGACGCTGACGAAGCTGAAGCGGAGGCTGGACCAGACGAAGCTGAAGCAGAAGAGGAGGCTGCTGCAGGCGACGCTGAAGCAGAAGAGGAGGCTGGACCAGGCGAGGGTGGAGCCGAAGCGGAGGCTGGACCAGGTGAGGGTGGAGCCGAAGCGGAGGCTGGACCAGGCGAGGGCGGAGCCGGAGCTGGACCAGGCGACGGCGTGGGTGGAGCCGAAGCTGGACCAGGCGAAGGCGAAGCCGATGCAGAGGCTGGGCCAAATGAAGCTGATGAAGCCGAAGAGGAGGCCACTGCAGGCGACGCCAAAGCCGATGCGGAGGCGGGACCAGGTGAGGATGAGGCCGAAGCAGAGGCTGGACCAGGCGATGGTGAAGCAAACGATGAGGCTGGACCAGGTGAGGCGGAAGAGGCTGCCACTGGACCAAGCGACGCTGGAGCTGATGCTGAATCAGGACCAGGCGAAGCTCAAGGCTCGGAGGCTGGACCAGACGAGAATGGCGCTGCAGGCGACGGCGTGGGTGAAACAGCTGCTGCTGCAGGCGACGCTGATGCAGCTGACGAGGAGGCTGCTGCAGGCGGCGCCGTGGGTGAGGCTGCAGCTGCAGGCGAGGCTGATGAGGCTGCAGCTGGCGAGGCTGATGAGGCTGCAGCTGGCGAGGCTGATGAGGCTGCAGCTGGCGGCCGGACGGGCTCCTCGGGCCCTCCAGCTGACGAGGCAGGAAGCTGGCTAGGTTCTCCTGAACCTCCAGCTGACGAGGCAGGAGACTGGACGGGCTCCTCGGGCCCTCCAGCTGACGGGGCAGAAGGCTGGACGGGCTCCTCGGGCCCTCCAGCTGACGGGGCAGAAGGCTGGACGGGCTCCTCGGGCCCTCCAGCTGACGAGGCAGGAGGCTGGACGGGCTCCTCGGGCCCTCCAGCTGACGAGGCAGAAGGCTGGACGGGCTCCTCGGGCCCTCCAGCTCACGAGGCAGGAAGCTGGCTAAGTTCTCCTGAACCTCCAGCTCACGAGTCTTGGGGCTGGACGGGCTCCTCGGGCCCTCCAGCTGACGAGGCAGGAAGCTGGACAGGCTCCTCGGGTCCCCCAGCTGAGGAGGCGGGAAGCTGGATGGGCTCCTCGGGCCCCCCAGCGAAAACAGTCTCAGAACCAGTGGGCACCGGGGCCCCTGGCACACACAGGACAGAACCAGCAGGTGCGGAGACCTCTGGCAGAGACAGAACAGGACCAGCAGGCGCGGGGACCTCTGGCAGAGACAGAACAGAACCAGCAGGCGCGGGGGCCTCTGGCAGGGACAGAACAGAACCAGCAGGCACACGGGCCTCTGGCAAACACACAGCAGACTGCAGCTGCACAGAGCATAGATTCTGCTCAGGCAGCGACGGCCGGGTGCAGTCCTCAGCTGGCTTCTTAACCTCCAGGGGTCCAGAGTCTGCTGGGGGCTGAAACCCAGCCTCTGGGGAGGCCCTGGAGTGTATCTCAGTCTCCGAACTGGCCAGCTCTTGAGGAATGTTTACAGCCCTGTTGGGTATGTCTGTCAGCTTAACATGAGTGAGAAAAGAGGGCTGCTCAGCAGGAGACTGGGTCGATAAAGGCTGAAGTGACGGTTGTGGTGTGAATGAAACTAGTGAAGGAGCAGATGATTGAGCTGAGGGCAGCTGAATAGCTAGCTGGGCTGCTGAATGAGCTAACGGTTGAAGTGGTGTTTGTAGTGAACTTAATGCAGGGGGTGGTATTGGCTCCCCTGAGCCTCTAGGGCTCGGTTTAACCAGCTGAACGAGTTCAGAAGAAACAGTTCTGCTTAGGCTTCTCGGCTCTAAGAGCACAGGGCGGAAACAGCCCATTAAGTCTCCCTCTCCATTCTTGGATTGCGAACCCACAGCATTATTAATAGGTTCAGCAGTACATGTCAAAACTGAATTCAAACTGTCCGGGGTTGGCTTGGCATCGACAAAAAAGTTCTTAGTTGGCTCCAACAGAGGGTGCACAATCAGAGTTTTGCCTGTACATTCTGATTCTTCAGCGGAACAAACATCAACGTAATCAGTCAGGGAGTCTTTTCTTTCTACAGGGCCGGGGTGAATGTCCATGGAACAAACCGCCTTCACCTCACTACTCTTAGCCGTGGGAGGAAAACAGTCCCCATTACTATTCGCAGGTGAAGCAATAGGGGTACAGTCAACGTCACTCACCATTGCCTGCAGTTCTGACGAGTGATTGGGCTCCGGTAGTAGTGAGGAATGACGGCGGTGGCGCCGCTTCCTCCTGGCGGCAGGGGCTGAGGCGACAGGAGAAACTGGTGATGATGGAAAAAAGACGTCCTCGTCCTCATCCTGCGACCACATCGCCGCCAAGCAGGAGGCAGGTGAATTAAGCCCTGAGCGGCAAGTAGTGGAGCTCTGTGGCCGCGGTGTGGAAATGCCTCTCCCCCGTGACGATTGCTGCTGTGCGGCGGACGACTCCGCGGAGAGCTCCGTATGTTGTGGCAGCTGCCGATGTGACGGCTTCGGCGAAGAATACTGGGCGCGGGCAAAGGCTGCAAGCTCCCGAGCTTGTAACACCTCATGAGATTCATGCAGCTGGTCCATCAAGGCCATGTATTCTCTGAGCTGATGCAAATGAGGATTCCTCTCCAGGATCGCCTTGATAGCGTTAATTCCAATCGCCATCACCTTAGCGTCCGTTGTGTGGGAAATCCGCTTAACCAGACATTGAATGCGGGAGATATCACACTCCCGGGACGAGCCCGCTGGGTCCAGGTTGTGGTCGCGTCGTTCTGTTATGTCTCGGCTGTGTGCAGGCAGACAGAGAGGAAGGACCCAAGATGCAGGACTCACGGAAGCGAAAGTGAATTCCAAACAAACAGCTTTATTGCAGGAGTTACCGAACAGAAAACTAACTATACTGAAAAACAACTAGACTGGCATGACGGCAAACAGAACACACAGGGAGTGAGGGCAGAAGACGTTAACGACGCGACAGTGAGCACAGGAAAACACAGGGCTTAAATACACTGAGGCAGTAATCAAGGGATGAGAGACAGGAGGGAAACACACCTGGGGAAAATCACAACTGACGAGGCAGGGGAAACGTAAACTGAACATACTCACGTAAGACAAGGACCTTCAGAATAAAACAGGAAACTAACAGACACAGGACCAGACAAGACACCATGGACAGACAGAGGGACATACGGGCAGAGAAGACTAAGCACAAGCAAAACTAAACATGAGGGCAAGATAACAAAACCTAACCAGTAATCATCATCATCATCAGATAGCTACAGAATCAGAACATAATTATAATCAAAACAGTATCACAAAGAAACAGCATATAACTAATAATCCCGAGAAAAACCATACACATAAGAATTAATCCCTCACCAAGAATAAGACATATTTATAATCACAATCAAAGCACCAGAGGATAAGGAACAATCCATAATGCAGAAATTAAACTAAAACATAAGAAACTCAAAATGCTGGGTCGAACTGACCCAGGACCGTGACAGTGCCTTAATTTCTTCACACTGTACCACTGTATCCCTGACTGCAAAATATTACTAATCCTGCAATCCAAATTTGAGGCGCGAAGCTAAAGGCGCGAAGCTGGACTGTACCAAGGAGTATGGGGTTGTGTACAGAAATGGTTTAGTTCGCTCTTTTATATCTATGAAATTCTATATATTTAAAGATTTGACTATTTGGTTAGATTATATTCAGTAAATACTGACATGTCGGTAGTTTTACTTACTACAGCTGTTATAAGGCAGCGAATTAGGATAGCCATTCCTACCCCTTAATGGAATAATCCTGGTCATCTTGGCATTATGGGAAAAACGGTCCACAGACCAGTGAAACAAAATGATTTGGCGCTGTGTTATCTGCTTCGTTTTTGTGGGTCTGACCCTCAAATCCTTACTGAGTCATATTAATTCTGCACATAGCCATAGTCCAGATTTCCGTGTAGTTTGTGGCATAGATGGATGTGTCAAAGAATATCGTGTTTACAGTTCATTTTGGTATCACATTCGTCGAACACACTCTGACCACCTTGGCAATGGACGATGCAGTGGATCGACTATGACACAAACATCTGTAAGGTGACACTGACTATATACTTTGATATCTTTGTAAAAAATCATATAAAGTATTCATGTTAGATTCCTACTTGTTTTTACAGCTTAACAGTAGATATGTTAATGCTAATTCCTTATGATCCACAACAATGCTATCTATTTATAAAGACTTTGAGTGTTTAATTTCTCCTAATAGAGAAAACAGCATTTTTTATTTTTTTTAAACTTTTGTTTTAAATAAACCAATGGGCATGGTCCAGAGTCTCCTTGGTTGTTTGTGTTTATTAATATTCATTGTTTCAGTTAGTTTCCTGGTTATTTGTTAATTATTTCCAGTGTTTAGGTGTTCTCTGTGCCTCCCTAGTCTTGAGTCAAGTGTCCCTGGTTTGATGTTCATGTTTATTCCGGTTTTACTTTGATAGTCTCATGCCCTGCATCAGTGTATTCTGTTGCCCTTCCCCCTGGTCTCTTCTCATCTGATTAGTGTCAGCTGTGTTTCGTACCTGTCTGCCAATTCCTTGTTTCCCTGTGTGTGTGTATATTTAGTGTGTGCTCCCCTCTGTTCTTTGGCGGATCGTCTGCATTTTCTCCTCTGTCATCTGTGTCCCCCCCCTCAGGTTTTCATGTCTCATGCTAGTGATGGCCAAATGAAGCTTTCTGAAGCACTGAAGCTTGTATTGAAAAACGGTTCATTACTCGAAGCTTTTCAACACAGTCCTCTCCGGTGACATCTGGTGGCGAAAATTATGAAGAGCAACTTGAATCTGCAAAATTAAACGGACTGCTTAATTATCACTGCTCACTCCACAGAGTGGAGTTCTCTCTGATATTGGGCCACCGTTGCGTTGCTTTGAACATGTAATTGTTATTTTTTTCCTCGATTGGGGGGCTGAAAAATTTGTAATGCTTATTTGCTTAATACATTTTGATCAATAAACTTTCCTTATGAAACATGCACCATGGTGTGGCCTTTCTTTGCTTATGACTCCTTGATGTTGGTAAATACAATAAGTGAGCAATATATATAATATACATATGATAATGTACAGCACACTATGGAGTATGCCCCTGCTGTGAAGTCCTGCCTCCATCTACTTGTGCATTTAATCACTGGACAGCTGGACAGGTATGTTCATACAAACTGTTAGATTATGCCAATTGTCCTATCCATATTTTTGACCTAGGGGTAGGATTGATTGTGAACTGGAAAGAAAATGCTTAGGGGCTGAGTACGGCTGGGTATCGTCACTGATTTGTAGAATCATTTTGATTCGATACAGGATCCGATTCAATTTGATTGGAATCTGGAAGGTTTTGCCTCAGACATATTACAATTCTGATCATTTATCAGTATATATCCATATTTTGTATCTATTAAAAGAAAGCTGACACTAGTGAGACTTAATTAGAGATGTAAACAGAGAGTTATGAAACCTGCAGCTTCAGAAGCCAGCGGGGGAAAAAAAGGTAAACACAACGAGAACCCGCCGACACATCAAAATTTGATTCTGATGCGTCGGGTCCGTGCTCTGTGTTTACGTTTGTATGTTTTAGCTGTTTGGTGTTTGACGAAATTTTGTGAGGTTTAACCTGAGATGCTGGCATTTCACGCAAAATAACATTTAATTTACAAATCGCCTCAGGATTTTAATGAATCAATATCACTTTATTCAATTTAGAATGGATTGTAATCAGAAAAGCGATGATCAAAACCCACCCCTAACCATGAACTTTCAAAGTAAAAACATGATCTATGTAAGGTAGCCTTTTTGTTATTTTCATTTAAAAAGAGGATTAGTTTTACTGTGCGCTGGCCGAGTCTGTTTCTTTTCTTAGAAATAATTTCTCCTGCCCAAGAGAAAATCCTCTCGCATGGAACAGAAGCGGCTGTGGAGTGCAGGAACTACACTGCAAGTTGGTAGATATGCCAACTTATGGGTCCTGCAGACTATCACCTAAAAACAATAAACAAAACGATTTTCTAAAATGTGTAGCAATGTAATTTACATATAGTGTCAAATAAATTTTTTTAGTCTTTATTAGCTTTAATTCACATGGAAGTATTTCTAAAGTCATATGCTGTAATTATATTTACATTATGAAAAGATGATTTTGGACATTTCAAGTTTTTCACTTCTGCAGATAAAATAAATTGAGTAAAATCAACTCAAAATCCCGTGAATGATTCACTTCCTTATATCCATTTGAATCAGGTACCGAAGCAGTTACGTGCGTAATGAAGCTTCGGACGTCACTGGTCACGTGACTTTTGCCAAACGAAGCAAGCCTCGACGCAGTGCTTCTGAACCAGTGTGTTGTTTTTTTCGACACACGCTCCGGATCGTCAGCTTCAAGCGGGCCATCACTATCTCATGCTCCTTGCTCCAGGTTGTAAGGTTTTTACAACATTTTCCAAGTTTAGCTTTCCAGGTTTAGGTTTTTGAGGATTTTTAAAGCTTTTAAACAACAGTTAAGCTGCCAAATATCAATCAGCATTAAATTAATAACAATTTATTAAACTCAATCTGAAAACATACATATTTTAGAGTAAATTATCAAATGCAGAATAGAATTATTTAGAAATTATCAGTGTAGCTTGTAATTAATATCTTTAACTAGTCAATTAATCAATTAATCTCAATTGCAGTTCTAGGAGGGAACCCTCATCAGCGGTGAACAGAGGTCTGAGTAACATGTGGGCCTACAGGACTGATCCAGTGGTCGAAAACCAGCCAACAAGCCAGCCAACAATGGATGCGGCTGTAGACACCAGATTGAACTCAGGAGAAGATGCCGTGATTGAGCAAAACGCAATACAGCATGATCCGGACAGTGTGTGCCCGGAACATTTTGGTACTTTTGACAGTAATATGACATTGTACTCTGGCTTCGATGATGGCGCCCATATCTCGCAAAGGCCTCTTGTTCCATCCCAGACCAACAATGATACCTTGACTCCAAACATTTCAGCAGCTTGTCCAAGCGGGTTCGCAGATGGAGTAGCATCATGCCAATCTATGGTGAGTCTATCACTACTGAACAATAACAACTTTTTTTGATAAAACATTTTACCAGTTTATTCCACTCCTATATTTATTTCTCTTTTCTGAAGGATGACTCCTGCCACGATGTTCTTACCAGACAAGCAACAGCTCTTGTATTGACTGCAAGAGAGAAACATCGTCTTTCACAGGTTTGTGCTCATACAAAATTAGAATGATTATTTTAACATGTGGCTCTATTTTTTTCATCATTTATTATTAACAATTTTCCCTGTAACAGCCTTTAATTCATTCTGGTTATCCTAATAGTAACTATGGAAAACCGAGCATCACTTGTATGTGCCTCCAACTTTCCAGTTTACCTAAGGCAGTCATAGTCTCCAGCCATCCATCCATTAGCCTCCGCCTATCCTTTTCAGGGTTGCTCCCATCCCAAGCCTTCCTCCGCCACCTAACTCTTAGTCTCAGTTTAAAAAGGAAAATTGTAATCTTAATTAAACTAAAAATTTGAGTTTTGCAAGAAATCCGAGAAGTAATTTAAAAAATTTTTTTTTTTCCAGTTTCAGTGAGGAAAAAAAATCTATAAGAAACAGTCAAATAATTCTATGCAGTTTTTTGGTTGCAGAGCTACGTACGTTATTAGTCCTTACATTATAAGTTGTCTATTTGCTAAAAATAAATCTCTTTTAATAGCAAACAACTAAGATGTCGTTTGTTCTTTCTGTCTGTTTTTCAGAGTGGTGTGAATGATGTCGTTGCAGCATTACAACAGTATCAGGCATCGTTGGTCAATAATCTGAGAAGTCAGGTACAAAAGGTTTTCCAGCAGCATCATGGAAGTGGACTTGAAAAAGATGTTTTGGCAGTGTTTGACCAGATTGAGGATCCATTTGCCTCTGTTTCAACAACATACAGGCAGGATGATGTGATAAAGAGAAATTTCAATTTTGTGGAATCTGAGGAGGTTTGTGTTGGGTATACTGCTGTCATGGTAAAAAAAAAGGGAAAAAAAGATTCCTCACTACTGTGCCCAGATGTTTTCATTATGTTCCGCTTGTCAAAAGTTTGGAGCAGTTATTGTCCCATCCAAGAGTTTTGGCATTGATAGATGAGCAGAAAAATTACAGAAATGATTATTTATACGATATCATAGATGGAGAACTCATGAAGTCTCACTGTTTATTTTCTGCACACCCTTCTGCCTTACAGATTATCCTTTACTCAGATGAAATTGAAATTTGTAACCCACTTGGGTCTCATGCCTCCAAAAATAAGTTGGTAATGTTCTATTATACTTTGGGAAACATTAATCCTAAATATCGATCAAAACTAGCTGCCATTCGTCTACTTGCCATTGCAAAAAAGAGTGCTCTTTCTGAATGTGGTGTAGATGGAATCTTGCAAAGGCTGCATGAGGACTTCGTGAAGCTATATAATGGAGTTAAAATTCAAACTGGAAATGGTGAACGTGAAATATATGGAGCATTAGTTTCATTATGTGGAGACACTTTGGCACAACATCAGCTTTGCGGGTTTAAAGAGGGTGTTGGGTTTGCTCATAGTAAATGCAGGCAGTGTGAATGTTCATTTGAGGACATGCAAATTTATTTTGATGAGGATAACTTTGAGGAACGGACATTTGAACGACATGTCCGGCAATGTAGCGAAATTGAGAAGGCCAACACAGAGTATCTAAGAAGCAGCTTAAAAACAACATATGGAATAAACAGAAGAAGCAAACTTATTAATTTCCCAGCATTCAACTTGATCCAACAAACACCCCAAGACATGATGCATGTAATTTTTGAAGGGATTGCTCCATTAGAAATAAAGTGTGTGTTGAAACACTTAGTTCTTATGGGAGAGCTAGACTTAGATCTCTTCAATGCTGCAATGACTGGTTTCCCATACTCTCCAGTTGATATTAGAGATAAACCAAGTGTTATTACCTACAGTACATTAGCTTCCAGTGACAATAAATTGAAGCAGTCCTCGGGGCAAATGATTGTTCTTTTGAAAATTTTGCCATTTCTGATTGATGCAGCCAAAGGTACTGAACACTACGCATTCATTCTTGAACTCATTGAGATAGTTCAGATTTTACTTGCTCCTGTCATCAGTCTGCAGACAATTAACAAGTTGAAAATCCTCATTGAACAGCACTTGAAGCACATGAAAGCCCTTTTCCCAGATAACAACATCACACCAAAACAACATTATTTGATTCATACACCAAGCCAAATTAAACGTTTGGGACCAATGCTCCATCATATGTGCATGAGATTTGAATCGAAACATTGCTTTTTCAAACAATGGGCATCAAAAATAAATTTTAAAAATGTTTGCAAATCTTTAATAAAGCATAATCAAATGTATGAATGTTGTCAGAATGTGGATAGTTTTGATCACCTCATTTTTTCCAATGAATGCACATTAGGACCAACCTCAGAAGTAAGCAGCATGTAATACTTAAAAGAAAAAATGAGGGCCTTCCTTGGAAATCATGAAGTAAACCATGCAGTGACTGTTAAATGGCTTAATCTAAATGGTAACAAATACATAAGGGATAGGTCATTAATTGTTTGTGCTGTTGGTTCTAGTGATTTACCTATATTTGGGCTTGTGAAAAATATCTATGTGATCAATTCATCATTGTACTGTTTTGAATTCCAGCAGCACAATACCATTTGTTATGACAGAGATTACATGTCATATAAGATAGAGATTCCAAACATGGCACAAGCAACGGAACTGATATCTGCTGATAATCTTATAGATTTCACTCCATATTACAGTTTCTCACACAAAGATATGACATATGCAGTAATGAAATATTACCTGTGTGATGTAATTGGACTACACATGAGTTCAACAGATATTTTATAAAAGGTACACTGCTTTACATGCATGAACTGTATTATCAGGTTATTGTTTTGGACAGTTTTGTTGTTGAGTTTTCTATCAAATCTGACAGTTGAATGTGATTGTAGCATTGCCATAGTGAAGATATGTGTACTGATACTTGTCTGATGCTGATCTATTAATCTGTTTGACCTGGCCTAAAGTGAATGAGTTATGTTGTTTCTGTTTTTCAAATGGGCCTGTATTTCATGTTTATCATGTGCTTTTAGTTCCAGCTTTTGTGCATGTTGTGTCACTTTAGTGTCAATAAATACATTTCTTAAACTGAGCAGCTGTTTAAGTGGCCTTACTCTTGAAATGAGAAAAATAATCTTGTTTTTATTCTGGAATTTCAACCGAACTGTTTTCATACCTTGTAACTGGTAAATAAAGCTCAAGATGAGCTGAAATATCCTTTTAAGGAAAAGTTAGACATATTTTCCTAGAATAAGATTTATTTTCTTGTGCAAAACTTGCTTGTTAAGAATATATTTTCTTTTTAGACAAAAATAAGAAAAAATGTCCATAAACAAGGGTTTTTTACTTTCTTGAAAATCGTTTTTTGCACTGAAGCTGCTAAATTTTGTGGTGGGTCAAGTAAAATTTTCTATATATAAAAGCAGAAAGGATGAGATTGATAATATTTCAGAGAAAAGGGTTGATACTACTTTCATTTTGCTGGTTAAATATAGAGTTAAAGCAGAGTTTCAGTTTTACCCATTGATGAATAATTTAACAGATTTTTCTTCTCAGTAATGTTTTAAGAATGTGGCCTGTTCTGTTATAGATGGCCATTTGTACTTCAGCCCTATGTTCATGTGACAGTTTTGTTTTTTGTTCTCTTCCCTTTGTGACAAAACGTGTGATGTCTTAATGTTTATTTATTGAGAATAAATGTGTTGTTAAAAATCAAATCTTTCTTTCTTTCTTTCTTATCCCAGAGTTATGTCTGTCTAGTCTGTAATAAAGAAATAAAATAAATAAATAATAACAAAGGTCAATCAAGTGGACCAATAAGGCAAAGCCATAATGACCCACTTGGTAAAATAAATCTGTTGGGCATCTTTCTTGGCCTTCAGACAATAATTCTGATTGATAAAGTACCAATCAGGACAGGCAAAAAAAAATTAAATAAATGAAAATTGATCTTCAACTAGAACAAAAAAAGAAAACTCACCTTCCTTTGCAGAGTTGCAGCTCCTTAAGACAGAAGAAGACAAATTTGAGTCGCATGACGCAGCATTTTAGCCATGCTAAGTCTCCCCATAACTCCAGCAAGCAGCGTGCCATGTTACATGTGCAACTCTTTCACACCCCAATAATCTGATAAACAAGACTGATCTTGAGACACAAAAGCAAGAAGTTGTGGACCTCAGTTCAGCTTAACAGTATTGTTCGTGAGAGTCAAAAACCAAAACAACCTAAGCAGCAGAATGCGAGATCCGTCCTGCCATGTGCAACACCTGAAATCCATGGTGTGAAACCAAAAGTACCCAGTCAGCATCCCTCCACATTTAAAGCCAACAGCAGACCGCGTCCACATTACTGTTTCCAGTGTGGGGAGGATGGACATGTCTCAATTTGTGATAAATGCCAAATCCTTCCCATGTAGCAGCTAAGAAAAATAGGGTGTTTGGGAAGCCTCTAATGCTTCTTGAAGTGAGACACATTTAAACTAAAGTGTACTCCCATGAAGAGACATATGGGAGTGAAGTCTCACAATGTCAGTCCCAAAATCATGAAATCTGTCATTAAAAATGTTAAAATAGATCAAAATTTCAGCCTTTGTTGAATTGGTATCAAGTGGTTCTCAAAAATACTCAAGATACAACAAAGAAACTTTCAATCTAGTAGTCTTGTTTGCGCAAAACTGGTAGGTAAGATGCCTACAGTTGTTTCTGCAGGACAGACAGTTGTCCTGGAGGCCTCTCTCAATGTAAATCCTGTGAACATATAAAGAGATGTTGTCCTTGAACATCAAATCGGGCTCTTCACTACCAAATCTCTTACTGGTATCAGCAATTGCAGTCACTTTACCACGCAAAAGCCCGTGTCTTCTCCCTGTCGTTGAAAGAAATGAAACCAATCATGACATTGTCATATCCCCCAAAACATTGGCAGACATTAATGCTATAGTACAAGAGCTACACAAAGAGCAAACTGTCAGAGAACCAGATTGCTCTAAATTTCAAGCTAAGTCTTCCTCAGAACTAAGCTTTGATTTTGTAGATTTACTGATACCCACTGAATGAAAGGAGTGAATTACAAACATGTTAAACGACATGCCAAAGGTCTCAGAATGACCTGGATTTTGGGCATGCTGACAAAGTCAAACACCATATCAAACTGATCAGACACCCTTTAAACAGAGAGTGCGTCCCATACACCCCAATGTCTTCATCTCAAGATGGAAGAAGCAGACAAGCGTAAGACAGTATTTGTTTGCCCACTCAGATTTTGGGAATTTAACAGGATGCCCCAGGGGATTACAAATGCACCTTTGACCTTCCAGAGTATGATGGAGAAGTGTGTGGGCGATATGAATCTAAAAGAGGTTCGGTGTTCATTGATGACCTGATTGTCTTCTCATCATCTCTGGAGTAACATGAACCGTGCTTGGAGTGTGTCCTGCAATAACTGATGTCATATGGCTTGAAACTGGCACCAGAGAAGTGCATATTCTTTCAAACATAGGTAAAATACTTTGGTCACATTGTTTCTGCAAGAGGGGTGGAGACTGACCCTGACAAAGTTGAGGCCCTGAAGACCTGGCCGATCCCCAATCTTAAAGAGCTTCAGTCCTTTTTAGGATTCCCTAGATATTACTGAAGGTTTATTCAGGAATACTCCATCATTGTCCGACCACTTAACAAACTAACCTCTGGCTATCCACCAATTAGGAAGTGGAACAACAAACCAAGGACAAATGCAAACACGGAGTATCGCCTTTATTTTACCAGTTGCTGTACACACACACTCCTTGTTACTCAAAGAGTTGAATCGGTAAGTGGAAAGATGGTCTTAACATCTCATATCAGCTTATGCTCCCTGAGGAGCTAAGAGCCACTGCATTTAGAAGCCTTCATCATGATACGTGCCACCTTGGAGTCGAACGAACAGTAGATCTGGCAAGGGCCAGATTTTATTGGGCGAAAATGTACATAACCATATAAAATAAGTTAAAGCCTTTGAGTGATGTATCTGTTGGCTCCAGAGGAGGCTGCTCCATCGATAAACATTAAGACCCCCAGACCTCTTGAACTAGTCTGCATAGACTTTTTATCAATACAGCCAGATCTCTCAAATAGTGATGGGAATTCTGGCTCTTTTTAGAGAACTGGCTTTTCAGGTTGTTTTGTTGCTTTAATTAATTTATTATCAACGACAATATAAAGTTATGCACAAAATGAGTTACTAATGTAAAAAATTGTGTTTTTTAGTTATATATGTTTATTACATAAATATGCTTTTATTTTTAAATAAATTTAGAGTGAAACAACACAAACACTGCAAACCACAGCACAGTAAAATATAGAGTAAAATATGAAAAACAAAAAGAAGATGCACGTTCTCTGTCATATAGACCAGGAATGATTTTTGGGAGAGTGTTTTCCTTGCTGGGGTCACAGACTTCTGCAAAAAACTGTCTAATAGAGCTCTGGGTTGGTTTAGGTGGTTGTGGTATATATACCTGTATATATATATATGTGTGTGTGTGTGTGTGCAGCAGCAGCAGCAACAGTTGCAGTACGCACACTGTCACCTTCAATAATATCACACTCAACTGACTGTGTTTTATCTTCCCATTGCACTGATGGGTGGACAGTTCTCAGGTGAGGTTTTGCTTCTTTTCTTGGTGTCACTCATTTTCTTTACTATACCTTTCTGATGTGTCAGTGTTGTCTCTTGTTGTTGCCCCTGGATTTCTTTCTCTCTCTCCCTCTGTTCGTGTGTTACTGCTGCTGCGAGTGTAACTACTGCCCCTCCCCCCTCTGCTCAGCAAACACAAGGCTAACGTGTGGCGTGACGTGAAAAAACTGAGAGAGAGAGGAAAAAAAAGGAAAAACTGAGAGAGAGAGAGAGAGAGAGAGGGTGAGCAAAAGAAAAAAAAAATGGCTCCCATCGTCGTTCACTTCAAAGAGCCGGTGTTTTGGGAATCCATCCTACCTGACAAACCATCCTACCTGTTATGCGCACAACACGAAATTAAGTGGCGAACCGTACTGCCTTTGTGAATATTAGCTAGAAAAATACTAACAGCTAAAATTTAGTGGCAAATCGTCCTGCCTTTGTTAATCTGAGCTAGAAGCATATTTTCACAGCTAAAATTCAATGGCGAACCATCCTACCTTTGTGAATATGAGTTAGAAGCATACTTTAACGGCTAAAAGTAAGTGCCAAATCATCCTACCTTTGTGAATGTGACCTACAAGCATACTTAATGAAGATAAAACAGGGGTGGGCATTTCAGGGAGTAAATGATCGCAAACACACAGCCAAGGAAACTATCAAGTGATTTAAGAGAAAGTTCATTTAAGTACATAATATGCAGTGCACTTATTTCTATATCTGTATTATACCCCTATACTGGCAGATTTTTTTGCCAGTACAGGGGTACAACCATACAGATTAAAATCTGTATGGTTAAAAGATATTAATCACATCTGTTAACCATACCACATTAGTAATAGTAATATTACTTTATCACTTAGTAGTCTGCATGAATGTGTGCCCCATGTTTATTGCACTTTTCACAGAGGGCCATAGCTGGACTGGCCATCGGGCATACCGGGCATTTGCCCGGTGGGCCGCTGGCGATTTTTTGTTTTTATGGGCCGATGGATTTTTTTTTTTTTTTTTTGAAGGGTATATATAATGAAAGGTGTTGGATTGGCCAATTGGTCATGATCGACTCTGGGCTGGACCAATTACAGCCGAGGAGGCCGGATGCACCCTCCCCCTTGTTTAGCAATCTTATAGACGAACTAAAGAAAACGGAGAACAAAAAAAGGAAAGGTGTTTATGAAAATATCACTAAATCTGCCATTTATTAATTTTAATATTAATTAATGATCATGTCTCACCTCTAGTGTTCTTGGTCTTAATTTAAGGTTTCTACCATGTGTTGTAGATAGTTCAGGATGTTAACTCGACCAAGCAGGCTTTTTGTTTCTGCTATGTACTGTTTAAAATGCAGAATAGGGAGGATGGTGTAGGTTTAAGTTTATTAGATTGATACATATATACCAACAAGGCAGTGTACATCAAAGCAGTTGTTTTTCCTATAGCGATTGACAGATCACGTGACTTTCACGCATTGCATTCCGGGAACTCGTGGCAAAACAAGTACCGCATCAAATGCAAGCATTTGCAGCACCGCAAAATGTTCATTCTCCGGTTCCAATACCGTCTTGGTTTTTCTTTGCCGCACAAAAAAGGAATGTACAAAACGAAGGAGAATAATGCCGGTCCGTACAAAGACAGACTCGACGAAAAGGCAAAGAAAAGATACGAGGAAAAAATCAAAGGAGTGAGAGGGTCAGACCCTTATGAGCACACAGAGTGGACAAAAGACGTTAGCGTGCTGCCCAACTTTCACCACGCTCAGATTTATAATTATATGGTTCTTGGAGTGAGTGCATACACTCATGAAGTTTAGTACCTTCAGGTCACTCCAACAAGCCCAGGTACAGTTTACCGACGGATGGGTACAGGACCTTGAAATGCACCGTGTAGAACGAAAGACCATCGTACAAACAAAGGTAAGTTTACCGGTCTCACAAATCGTTGTCATAAATACACAATCGTTAACCGTTTATTAATATAACCTTTGAGCTCAACGATAATTAATTAGTATTGGAAATAATTTCTGGTACGCATTACAGAAATGTAGCAGTGACAATAATATTATATGCTGTAATCGCACTGGACAATTAGTGATAAAAAACAACTGTTTTATCCTGTGAATAAAAGTATATGTTTTTGTCAATGTACCATGGTAATAACAGAAGCGAAACGCAATATTGTGTCAGGACAATTCACTAGAGCAGGGGTGGGCACCGAGGGCCGGTGTCCCTGCAGGTTTTACATGTGTCCTTGAACCAACACAGCTGATTTAAATGGCTAAATTATTTCCTCAACATGTCCTGATGTTCTCCAGAGGCCTGGTAACGAACTAATCATGTGATTCAGGTGTGTTGACCCAAGGTGAGATCTAAAACCTGCAGGGACACCGGCCCTCGGGGCCTGGAATTGCCCACCCCTGCACTAGAGAGTGATATTATACCCCTTCTGTCAAAAATATTCATGAGCTTTTTGAGTGTTAGGTTCTAATGAATTATTCATGAGCTCAGGAAGTAATTAAATTATGATAATAATTAAATTATGATATTCATAAAAATATGATATTCATAAAATTATGATTTTCATAAAATTATGATATTCATCCAAAATATGCTAGTTCATTGCTTTTCTTCCCCAAAAAGAACTAATTGATTATTTTACAAAGTTTTATATCAAATAGCATTCTTTTATTTTTTAATCCATTAAAAAACTTTTTCCTTTTTTCCCTAAAGAAACGCCATCTGGTGGTGGGTCAGCGCATGACAGCGCATGAGTGCACAGGGCGCGCACGAGCGCGCCTGTGTGTCTAGGCGCGCTCATGCACGCGCCTGACTCGGGACCGGGCCTGTGTCTCTGGGACCGTGTTTGTGTATTTAAAATGTGTTAAACCAGTATAAATGTGCTTAGTTAAACTTGTGCTTTTGTAACGTTCAGTATGGCCAGACATACAGGGTGCATCCCTTGTGGGAAAACTTTATTTCAATTTATATGCATTTGTTTAATCCGAACAAAGAAATTTAAAATCAAACTCAGAGTCACAAAAAAACACTCGCGATCTCCGCGGCTCCCAACCGATCCTTAGGCAAAATAATCAGTGAGAAACTCCTGAAAAACCCTCCGCGGTTTCTCTCCAAAACCCCTAGAAATAACCTGTAGGCACCCTCCTATCCCCAAGCCTTATATTCGATAACAGGGCAAATCCTGAAACCAAATCCTTAGTCATTTTTTCTCAAATTCAGCGCCCAGCGGCGCCCACCCTAACCCTAGGCACATAACCGGCCAATCCTCCTGAAAACAACAAAAAAACCCTCCGCGGTTTCTCTCAAAATACGCAAAACAAAAACCCCTAGAAATAACCTGTAGGGAACCCCGATACCCAAAACCTTATACTCGATAACAGGGCAAATCCTGAAACCAAATCCTTAGTCTTTTTTTCTCAAATCCCGCCAGAGTCTAAGTTCTCCCTTCGCTCCGAGCCGCACCGCCCGCAACCAGAGCAGTCTCTTTTTCCTTCTTGTTCGTTCCCCGGCTCATCCCCGAATGCTGCTTACCTCGTTTGAAAGATTGCGCCCGAGACCAACTCCGCCTCCCAGGTGCCCCGCTGCCAATCACATAACAAAGGGGCGGCTCCATTCGCACCCCGCTCACCCAATCGCGCTCAGCTTGGATTTTCACGATCCCCCCGCTCAGGTTAAGACTCGCGTCCTCTCTCACAAGCCGCCTGACTTCGGACGCGTGGACAACTACCTCCACTCAGACTGAATCCACAAATAATACCCCGGTCTCCAGACCACTTCAACAGCTGCCTCCACTCAGACCGAATCCACAATATTACCCCCTTCGCCAGACCACTAAAACAATTAGCGGTACTTTTACCTGTGTGCATATCAATCGGTAAGTGTTACTCTTGCTTTCCTTTTTTTTAACCATTTTCTCTCAAAAAGCTTTTCAAAGCCATCCAGAAAATAGCTAGTCTAACACCTGTAATACACTTTAAAAAAATATATATATATAAGCTCCAGTTTATCACTCAGAGCTAAAAAGTGCTTGAGTACACTAGCAGCGATCATGTCCTCTTCAGGTACCTCTTTTTTTTCTTACTCCTGTTCATATAATGCTTATATTTTACTGTATTTCCTGCTGTTTAAATACTCCTTGTTATTTCTTTTTAGACTCTGAAATAAGCCTGTTTGATTCTTCTCTTTTGGATAATCTCGATCAAATCGGTAGGTCTGCTTCATTCTTCTTGTCCCTCTTAACAGTTAATTGTACAAGAAAAACAAAACAGTAACCCTCTTTTTAACTTATCCAACTTTTTCAGACATATCGGATTTGGACAACTATGTTTTTTCGAGTTCACCTAGTTCTTCGCCCAGTTCTTCACCACCACCGGTTTTAGAGCGAGCTACAGGCAAGAACATCCGTCTCTCGACCCGCGAGAGACAGGCCTTGCTTTCTGCAAGGGCTTGCCCAGCTTCAGCCCCCCAGCGTCCCTCGGGGAAAAACCTGAATCTAACCGCCCGGGAGAGGGAACAACTGTTCGCGGCACACGCTCCCAGTCCCCCTGTCGGAGCTTCAGCCCTCCAGCGTCCCTCGGGGAAAAACCTGAATCTAACCGCCCGGGAGAGGGAACAACTGTTTGCGGAACACGCGCCCAGTGCCGGTGTCGGTCTCGGAGCTTCTCTTCCTTCACCGGGGCCAAGACATCCACAGCCCTTGCCTCGGAGATCCAATCGAGGTCAGTCACTCTCGCTTTTTTCTTTTTTTCATTTTATAAAAAAAAAAAAACTATCGCCTTTTCTATTAAACATCACTAACTGATATGTATCTTACCCTTAAATTCTTAGGGCATCTCAGAAACAGGAGTAGGAGGACCGTTAGGAGGACCCGCAGGCCTGCCAGCAAAAGGAGGACAAGGCAGATACGTGTACGGCGAGACAGACTTGCTTCCATTGCTCTCCGATCAGTTTCGCTGATCGCTGAATTAGTTCAGCTCATCTTATAATAAGTTTTTATTTAATTTAATTGTTTTTATTTTTATTTTATTTTATTTTTTAAAATATATTCTTTGTTAAACAATAAAATGGACAACCAGGAACAAGGTATTCCAGACCCCTTTCTTGCTTTAGAAATAGAGTTAGCCCGGTTAAATGAAAACGCCCGTCATTCACAGAATACACCTCCGCAGAATCATGAACACCCTGAGGTGATCAATAATAATAACGATCCTCTAGAACTGATTGATTTAGCTCTTGCACAACTAGCCCGTAGTGAAAGTGCCCACCAGAATAACACTGAGAATTTAGGAGTCGAGCATGTTGAGGCTCATTCTCAGCAAAACATTGCCTCTTCTGACCCTTTCGCCGCTCTTAATAGCGCTTTAGAAGCCTTAGCACAAATACAGCACGAGGTTCAAATACCTCCAGAATTATTGAGTCAAATAAATAGGTTAAATCAAAATATTTTTAATGATAGCCAGCATTCGCTCAGTTCTACACCACGCGGTGAGTCTGTTAACCACAGTCCACCCCCACCGTTGTTAAACGGTTTCAATGAGTCTAATCAACAACAATCGTCTGAGATTGTCTCTGTTAACCCCATGAATAATGCGCCCGATCACCCCTTTCAACAAGGGGGTAATCCAGACCAGAGCTGCGCCAGCAATTCACCACAACGATCTATAGTTGTCAGAAATAAATTTAATAACGTTCAAATTAGAGAAATTTTGAATTTCCCTCCTCCAAACGATATACCTGATTATGCACACTATTATCAAGGCGTAATGGGCGGGGCCCGTGAAATTTCAGACAGGATTTTCTCCCATGCACGTCCAGATGATCTTATACAATTAGAGTTGATAGGGCCTCAGTTGCAGAATAATGTTTCAGCCATTTTAAGGGACAATCGTGATTTGAGTGAATTTGAAAATTTATTTCTCAGGGCGGTACAGTCAAACTGGTCAGTAATGTGCGAGGGCTCGCTCGAGCTTGTAGCTCAGATCGTTAGACCCCCAGCCGGTAGTGGAAAGAGGATGCTTAAACACATCCTTGACAATGAAATTGTCAGAAAGAAAAGGCGCTTTTTATATATTGTTCATAACCCCGCAAATAAGTTATGTTTTGCTATAAGTCTTGCCCACCTTCTGCACCCCTATTTTAACGATCAACAAGCAGAGGTTTTCGGTAGAGAAATTCAGCAAAAAGCTGGTTTAAATGATCAAACGCCTGTTGGTTTTAATCAAATAATTACATTTGAAAGGTTACTCGGATGTAAAATTATAGTATTTTACCGTAACGAACACGATCGCAGCCTTTGTAAATTTGAAACTAGTACACCAAATACAGAAAGACCCCTTTGTTTATTTTTATTTGATAATCATTACTACGCTATCAAAAATCTAAAAGGATTTATAGGAACACACTATCTCTGTAATCATTGTTACATGGGGTACAACCACGTGTTAGCCCACTTTTGTCCTGCTCGCTGTTCAGTCTGTATGCAGTCTGACTGTAGCCAATATTCCATCTCTCCTATTGTGTGTCGTGATTGTAATCGCACCTGTCGGTCTCCCTATTGTTTCAAGAGCCATAAAAAACTCGTTGACAGGCGTGAAAGATCCGCCAGCAACTGTCAGCTCTATAAAAAATGTGTCAAGTGTTCCAGACTTTATTATTTAGCAGCAAACGAAAAACCTCACAAATGTCAAAACAGGAAATGCCCAATCTGTCGCCAGGAAATCTCCACTGATCAGCAAACGCATCAGTGCTACATGCAGGTTTTAGAACGCGAGACAAAACACAACAACAAGTTGATTTTTTACGATTTTGAAACGTTTGTAAATGAAACCGGTGAGCACACTCCTTTTCTGGTTTGTACGAAAGCTTTAGACGGTAAATCCTGGAACTGTGTTGGGGAGGACTGTGCAGAAAAGTTTCTCGCTCATTTTAGACGTCCACTCTTTAAGGGCTGTATTTTTTTCGCCCATAATGCAAAAGGTTTTGACGGGTACCTTATTTTATCCCGAATGGCTAAACAAGGCTTAAAACCACATTTAATTATGCAAGGGTCCAAACTCATCAGCTTTACAGACCCAGACTTTAATCAAAGATACATGGATTCAAGCTGCTTTCTCCCTATGCCCCTGTCAGGTATCCCAAAAGCAATGGGATTTTCAGACAGCGTAAAGGGTTTCTTTCCTCACTCTTTCAGTTCCAGAGAAACTCTAAAATATGTAGGCCCCTACCCTCCACCCTCAGCTTACAGCATAGAGAGAATGACAACAAAAGGCAGGGATGATTTTTACAAATGGTATGATTCAGTCAGCTCTGGCACCTTCAATTTCATGAAAGAGGCCCTGTCATACTGCGAAAACGATGTTGAGATTCTAGCTGAGGGCTGTAAATTGTTTAGAAACGGGTTTATTGAGGAAACAGGAGTAGACCCTTTCAGCCGCAACACGCTTGCAAGTGCCTGCCTAAAAACTTTTTTAACAAACTTCATGCCAGCCAATTCTTTAGCAATACCATGTCCCCTAAATTACCGTAATCAGGTCAAATCATTTTCCTCTGCCTCAATTCAATGGCTAGAATATCTCTTGTACACGCAAGGTGTTTTTATCAGACATGCGCTAAATCAAGGAGAAAAAAAGCTGGGTAGTTATTATTTAGATGGATATGCCCTAATTAATAATAAACCATATGTCTGGGAATTTTGGGGGTGTTACTTTCATGGGTGTGTCAAGTGTTTTTCAAATCAGGCCGACATTAATCCCTTGGTAGACCTAACTTTTGCAGAGCTAAACAGCCACACTGAAGAAAGACTCGCTAAATTGAGAACTGAGTATAACGTGTGTCTTGTTACAATCTGGGAGCATGAGTGGACCGAGTTGAAACGTACTGATGTGAGTGTAATCAACTTCCTCAAACATTACGAAGCGCCAGAACCTTTGAACCCCCGCCATGCCCTCTTTGGAGGGCGTACAAGCCCTGCACAGCTGCGCTGCAGTGCAGGCCCTGGGGAGAGAATCGGTTATGTGGATGTTGCCTCGCTGTATCCGTTTGTAAATAGCACCTGTAGTTACCCCTTAGGACATCCTCAAATAATCTTTCGAAATTTTCAGCACCCTAAAAACTACTTTGGGTTTATCAAAGCGGTTGTATACCCACCCAGAGCACTCTATTTTCCAGTTTTACCTTTTAAAACTAAGTCAGGAAAGCTTCTCTTTACCCTCTGCCGCACCTGTGCTGAAATGAACAACCAACAGGGTGCGTGTAACCATAGCAATGAGGAGAGAGCACTCAAAGGGGTTTGGACCACTCCAGAATTTAACCTTGCCTTAGAAAAGGGGTATCAAATAAGTAGAATCACGGAGGTGTGGCACTTTGAGAAACAGAGTAACACAATATTCACAGACTATGTACATCATTTCCTGCGCAAAAAACAAGAAGCTTCAGGCTATCCATCAGATGTTGTAACTGAGGAGGATAAACAGCTTTACATTAAAGACTACCAGGCTAAGCAAGGCATCACTTTAGACCCTGAAAACATAAAACTAAACCCAGCTAAAAGACAAATGGCCAAACTGTGTTTAAACTCTTTTTGGGGAAAATTTGGCCAGAGAAATAATCTCACACAGAGCAAACTGGTGAGTGACCCCGAGGAATTCTTTAATCTGATGTTTTCTCCAAAATACAAAGTGACCTATTTCTCTTTTGTCAGTGACGATGTAGCGCTTATTCAATGGTGTTATGGCGATCTATGTACCCCATTGCCAAACTCCACAGATAACATCTTCATTATGGCCTTCACTACTTCATATGGGCGTATGAAACTCTACAGTTATTTGGATCAGTTGCAGGAGAGAGCAATTTACTACGATACTGACAGTGTTGTTTATCTCACCAAACAAAATCAATCTGAACTAGAATTAGGTAGATATTTGGGTGACCTCACCAATGAACTAGAGCAGGATGATTTCATTACAGAGTTTGTTGCAGTTGGACCCAAAAGCTATGGCTATATGACCAAAAAAGGTAAAGTTGTCTTGAAAGCAAAAGGGATCACACAAACACACGATGTCTGCGAAAGGGTCAACTTTGAATCTGTGAAAAACCTGGTTGACAATTACATTGATAACAGTGAAGGAGGGTCTACACTTGAGGCACCACAGCACACTATCCTTCGTAATAAAGCTGGGTTTGCACTGAAAAATTCATCATTCCCCAAAAAATTCCGGGTTGTTTATGACAAGCATAGATTGCTGCCAGGAGGTCTGACTTTGCCCTTTGGTTATTGATTATTCTTTTCTTTTTTTGTTTTGTTTTTTGTTTTTTTTTTTTTTGTTTTTTTTAAAAAAAATGTTTCAACCTGCTTTAATCGAGTTTGATCCCAGACTTCATGTGCCATTTTCCTGTATGGTTGTTGGGCCAAGTGGCTCGGGAAAGACATTTTTTGTGAAATCTGTATTGGAAAACTGTGTACATGTTTTGAACAAGCTTATTGACAATGTTGTGTGGGTTTATACATCCTTTCAGCCTCTGTATTCTGAGCTTCAAGAGAAAAATAAAAGCATTAAATTCATTGAAGGTCTGCCTGAATCTTTTGAAGATGAGAGCTTGTTTCCCTCACACCAAAGTCATCTCATTGTACTGGATGATGTTATTTTTCAAGCAGCTAATCATCCAGAAGTGGTCAGGATTTTCACGCAATACAGACATCATAAAGATATGAGCATAATGTTTTTGACACAAAATGTGTTTTTACAAGGCAAACACAGCAGGACGATCAGTCTGAACAGTACTTATATGGTGTTATTTAAAAACCCTCGTGATAAATTACAAGTTAATACACTAGCTAGACAAATATGCCCAGGACGTCTGCATTTCTTTTTGGAGAGTTTTGAAGAAGCCACGAGAGAGCCACACGGATATTTATTGATAGATTTAACCCCCACCTGTCCAGAGCAACTAAGACTGAGAACAGGGATACTACCCTCAGAACAGCTGTGTGTTTTCTTACCCAAGAAAAAATAACAGAAACAATGTCTGTAAGATTGAGAAGAAACTTTGCTTTGCTGAAAACACTAACCAGAAGCTCGCCTAAAATTCGTAAGGTTATTTTACAAGAATGCCCACCTGATTTAATTCAGGCTATTTGTGAGATTTGTATGAATCTCTTAAAAGGAAATATTCCAATCACACAATGCCAGCATCACAAGCTGAAACGATATAAGGAGACGATCAGACAAATGGCATGCCGAAAGGCTGGAGTTAGGAAGAAGAAAAATTATTGAATCAAAAGGAGGTTTTCTTTTACCGCTCCTCACAACAGTTTTACCCATGGTAGCTGATTTAGCTATAGGCGCGATCCGTAAATAACAATGCAGAAAATGTATTTGATCTCACCTGACCAGATCAAACGCTTACAGGAAACACACGCAAATGCTTATCGACCAACCATCAGAGACAAGGCTGCAGATGACCTCGACAGTGAAATGAGACGTGTATTGGAAACTCAGGGTCTACCCTCGGATGAGAAGATAAAAAAGTATAACATGCTTTTACAAAAGTACCTTATACTTGAAAGACAAAAATCAGATGAAAGCAGAGAAATAACACTAAGACTCCCTGGGGAGCGTGAAGTAGTGGAGCCTGAGAGATCACATGATTACCAACAAGAAGAGGCAAGCCAGGAGGGGGAGCAGATGGGTAGTGTGAATAAAGTTTTACAGGACGTATTAAGTCACATAAACCCTCGCTCAAAGAGAAACACTGAATATCTAATGCATAGAATATTAGCCTCAAAAGGCCCCGGAGGATGGACTGAGGACGGGGAATTCATGCATAGACAGAAGCCAATACCTGGAAGTCATATGCTCGATCTGATGAAATTCTTAGCAAGCTCTTGGACAGGTGCGAAACCAACAGGCTGGAGTTTGCTTGCACAAACTTTAGCAGATCTAAAATACCCCTATCCACTATTACAAACTTAACGGCTAGAAGGAAATAGCAGCATTAAAAGAGTCGAGAGAAACAGGAGAATACCAGAGATCATCTGAGGAAGATGTTATTGTTAAGAAAAAGAAGAAAAGGAAGAGAATTGCCTTATCACCCACATGGTTAAATTTCTGTGTAATCCAAACCATAAATAAAAGATTGTGTTTTTTAAAAGTTAATTTTCTCTCATGTTTTTATTTAACAATAAGCACAATACACCACTTTTTCACAGAAACATTTTCAGTTTTATTGAAATTATTTTGAGCACAAATGACAATCGTTAAAAGCTTTCAGAGAACACGAAGTTTGATTAAAATTGCTAGCTTTACATATCAATACACATCTGATAAATCGTTTTACAAAACACGAGACCATGGCGTCATTTTTAATCTGATTAGAGCTATATAAAGAAAGTACATCATCATAACTCTTTCCACGTGATTTCTGGGCCAAAAAAAATATACAGTGCTGTCCACATACCGTGGAGAGCAGGGCTTGTAGCTGTCTTTGATGGAAAGATACTCGCTTTAGCATGCTTTTTCAGAACGTTACAATGCTTTTAGGGTAAAAGCATAATCTGGGGAAACCAAACGAGTCATAAAAACTAGCGTTTCCATCTTCATCTAATGAAATCGCCAGCCAATGAGTTCCAGGCTTGTCCCTGGAGTCTGTATTTATAATAAAATATACAGGGCGTTTAAATGAACGTTTGAGTAATGTTAATAATTCATCTTCTGCAAATACTCCAAAAAACCTGTCCCCAACTAGTAATCTCATTATACTCTCCAATTGATGGTTGTTCATAATTCAATACAAAATGTGTGGAGCCTCTCAGTAATAATCGACCAAAACTTGTCTTTTGGAGTTGATCTCGAGAATGGAATCATAACATGCATAAACGATCAGTGTGGTTGTATGAGGCAGCGGTACTCTGAAGTGCATTTCTAATCTCAAATTTCCATTTATCACAGGTGACAAGGCCTGACTGTCATCTGATGGATTCAAATTGAAAACAAACAGTGTATATCCTTGTTCAAACTCCTGTCTGTCAATGCATAAGGAGAGATCCTTTAGGTTTCTTCCGGTAGCGGTGTACAGGCTGTAAAACTCTCTTACGGAGTGATTCTCAGCAAAATTGGGTTGAACCGCTTTGGCTGGAATCTGCTTACTCTCATGACATAAAGCCAGGAACTCCAGATCGTTATGTTGAAAGTTGAAAGGACATAAATCATAACGGCCTGTAAATGCTTGATGATCGACCATTCCGATGACTAAATAACGGGGGAGTGAACCCAGAAACAGATTCTCATGATGTGATATCCGCGAATTCTTGGGTATTGAAAATGTTTTTACGTTAATCCGGGAGATGGGATAAAGTGCATTGGCTTGCATGAGAGCGGAAGCGTGGCCTACGCGCACAGCGGGGGATACAGTAACTTTCCGCACATACAATGAAGCTCCTAGAATATTCAGGTGGTAATTAGCATTCTGAGGGGCCATAAGGCTGAAAGCATCGTTGGCTCTCATGAGCTTAACCCTCAGATCCACATTATTGAGCAATAATCGTTCGCAGAAAAAATATCAGAATGTAACGGTCCCATGACGTGGAACTCGCGACCGCTGACTGTAAGCTGCCCGCCGAACTAATCCCGGTTCGGGCCGTTGGTTACCACGTGCGAATCCAAAGCGCCAGCAGTATCTTTGTAAAACAACCCAGCGCTAAATTGAGTCTTCAAACTTTCTTCTGAGTAATTTAAATATGTTTCTATTATAGCCCTGTAGGGGTGGGTTGAGCTGGCTTGTGAAATCAGTCTGTCGCCCAATGTGACGTCACATTGCGAGAAAATGGTATTTATAGGGTAATTTATAATTGCAACATTAGCATCTGGATCAATATCAGACCCATCCGCTTTGTTATCTTCAATCTTAAACTCAGCAATGTGTCATTTAAATCCAGGTAATGCAGCCCGTTTCCAGGCACGTAAAATTCCACAGGTCCCCGATCAGTGAGCGCTGTTACTGGTAATATTTCTGAATAACATTTGTCCTCGATTGAAAATTGGGTCAGGGGGGCTGTGAACAGATCCAGTTCACTCAAGGTGCATTCGCTTGATCGCTCGTGGAGTAAAGACATTGTTGCTTGTTTCTTAGTTTTTTAGAAAATATCCTGCTTCGACCTGCGTGTTGCCCGTTTGGTGGTTTTAGCGCTCTGTCTCTTTTTCACAGTTTTCCTCCGCTTTTTAAACTCGGTCAGCCTGCGGCCCGGAGGACGTTTTAGGGGTCTGCGCGCCAATAAGCTTAACCCTGAGCCCTCTTGCTGTTCTTGTGTGTTTGAGCGAGTCAAGTTAGACAGCGAGGAGGTCACAACATCTGTAGCAATCCCTTTGACAGCTGTTTTCAAATGAGGTTTAACGAGGCTGACCCCACGCTTTAAGAATGGGGTTACAAATCTAAACAATTTTGAGAAAATAGATGCTATTCCTCGTCCGTAAATTACGGGCGCCCCTGAAAATCCTGGCAGCCCGTTACCAGCTTGCGATTCGTAATACTTTATAAATCTATTATTATCCATATTTTGTTATTAGATGAGATCCTTGACAGGGCGGAAATGTAGCTTTACTATCGTTTTACCGTAGGTAAAGTTTACAGGCTCGTTCTGATCAGTTTTGATTTCAATATGGATATTTTCTATGTGTTTCCGAGCAACAGGAATATAGTCTGGTTTGTTAAAGCAAAGGTTCACGATATCTCCGTAATTACCCTCTATTCTGACAGTACGCAGCAGGGGCGAATAGCTATCACCTACCAGCTGTAAGGCTGCTATATCTGAATAACAGAAAAGATGATAACATCCAGCTTTTATATCTGCAGGATATGGGGCAAATTTGCGCTCAAACCGCTGCCAGACACCTGCCGGTACACCAAGCATATATGCGAGAGGAGGAAAAAACCTGAGTTGATATATCCCTCCAGCTGTGAATTCAAACTTTTTAACAATGGGGTGATATTTAAGATAAATATCCGAGTCGAAACGCCTGAGGCAGGCTTCAACCTCTGCTCTCAGCGTATTAGCGTCCTCGTAAAACCCAGCGCGTATTTTTGTCTTAACCACGTCATCAGGCCGCTGCTCAGCATCGCCCTTCCTCCTCCATTCAAAATAAGCCTTATCATTCGGGATATTAAGTCATGTAAAGGGATATGAAATTTCAGTGAGAGCCACCTCCCATGCCCCCTCGAGGTTGAGATGGTGTGCCAAATCCACACGGAAAGAGCTACTTGTATTATTCTTAAATACATTCAGACTTGCGTTTGATGGTAGTGTGACGTAAAAGCCCTGCGCCCTGAGACTCATGCTGAAACGTTACCAAGGTTACCAAGATGAGAGTGAGGTGCGGAGTTTGTTATGTCAGGTTTTTAAGCTCACTGGCTTTAATCCAACTATTAAACTTTTCAGGCCAATTCCTCCATTTCACCAGGAAATAAATCTGGCCTCTCTGTTTACGTTTTGAGAGAATTTTTTCTATGTGATAGAGCTTATCCTTGCAAAGAGCGATTTTCTGTAGCTCATGCTCGTAAAAACTACCTATAATTTCTTCCCCATCGTAATCTTTGATTTTATAAACAGGAGGATCTCTAGGTATGCATTGGTCAATAGTAAATACCTCGCTTGTGAACGTTTGCTCATAACTCTTATCAAACACGCCTCTAACTTTAGACAGCCTCACATGATCTCCCTTTTTAAATTTCATGGGCTTTTTTCTACAATGAGACGAAGTGCCATATAGGTTTTGAAATACTAATGCTACATTGTCTGATTTTACTTGATTGGGGGCCATTTTTATGGAACGATGATAACTAGTGTTATAGCTTTGTAATAAATCTTGTAACACATCGATATATCTACGGGTATTTTGAGCAGTGAAATATCTATACATTTTACTTTTAAGAGTTCTATTAAACCTTTCACAGACTGAGGCTTTTAGATCGCTCCCTGTAGCAAAATGATTTATACCATGCTTTTTCATTAAAGATTGAAAACTGGAATTAAAAAATTCCTTTCCACTATCTGTTTGTAGCTTTTGAGGAATTTGGCTGTCTTTTAAGACAGACTCAAAAGCCTTAGTGACCTGAACTCCTGTTTTGTTTTTCAACACTCTTGCATAGGCTTTTTTAGAGAAAACATCTATAACTGTAAGTAAATATTGATAGCCATCGTTATGCTCGGCTAACGCTCGCATGTCACAAAGGTCTGCCTGAAATTGATTAAGAGGTCTGGGGACAAACACACGGTTTCTCGGAAATCGCAGACGTGCAGCTCGGTGTAGGGTGTAAGCATCCTGTTCTGCGAGGAAATTTTGAGCTGTTTGCGCGTTAATCTTTGTACCAGTTTCATTCTGCACGCCTTTAATCAATTTTTGCACTCCGCAAAAACTACCGGGGTGAGAGGGGTTGTAATATGCGCGTTTCAATAGAATCTGTTCTGCCATGTGTGTTCTTTGAAGTTATGTTTAACTATGGTTTTATTTCATGATCGAGCAGTTACTTATCTCATGTAACAAGTTCATGAAAATATTTTATTTGTTGTCATTAAAAACATTGCACCTTGATTCTAGTAAAAACAAAAATAACGAGTTTGATTCTTGCAATGATTTTCCAAGAAAGTTTTATTTCATGTAAAGGTTTTCCAAAAACAATTTATTTGATGTAATGAAAAACAATACATTTGAACGAGTAAAAACAAATAATGAGTTTGATTCTTGCAATGCTTTTCCAAGAAAGTTTTATTTGATACAACGTTTTTCCAAAAACAATTTATTTGATGTAATGAAAAAAAACAAAACAAAAAAAACATTACATCTGAAACGAGTAAAAACAAACAAACAAAAACTTAACAGTAAGAAAAATAATAGGAAAGAGAAGAAAAACAAATACTAGGACAGCCACAGTGAGTAATTGTCATCTAACACTTGATCAATTATTGTACGAGTAACTTCAGTGACACTGGCATCGATTTCTTGCAGAGTGCCCTCTATATCGCGGGCATCTCTGAGTTCAAAGAGATACGCCTGGGCCACACCTCTGACTTGCTCGGGTGGTGGTGAAAAGCCTTCTAACCGTAAAATTTGTAATAATGTGTTGGTGAAATGTCCATTCCATAATCTTTTGCAGAGTTCATCATAGTACTTGAAAAAGTAATATTTTTCCAGCGGGAAAAGACAAGAATGGCGTCTCTGTGAGGGGTGGGAGACTGCGCATCCTTGACACACGTCTTGTCGGTGTTTCTGGAGTAGCGACATGACAAGGTACTTGAGAGTTAGTTTTATAAGTTCAAAAACGGCTGTGGGGAGTAGAGTAGCGGCCTCATCGATGTCCAGGGATGAAGATTGTCCACTGCTCACCCCGGGGTGGGGGTCATTGGCTTCAGGCTCTCTGAAAAGAGCCCGGCACACAGGGTCACCCAAAGCCCAGAGCGAGACACCGGAGACCGGGTTGTTTACCGGGGTCTGTTCAGGTGATTGCCATCCGAGAGCAGGGTGGCGGGGCGAGTTCCAACCTTGAGGTGATGAAGGCAGGAGCGGCGAATCTGCAAGCATAGCAGCCGGAGATGATGAGGCCTGATGGGGACTCCGCGGTGGAGTAGCAAGATCCATCACGGGGTTCCCGGCTGGAGTAGAAGCAGCTGCTGGCCGAAAGGATGCTGGGGTTAGAGCAGAGGGAGTTCCAGAGCTGTGGTGACTCATGGCTGTTTACAGACGATGTGGAGGAGACGGTCGTTGCGGTTTTTAAAAGCACTGGGGAGGAGGAGGCGGGGTAAGGGGGACCGGATGAGGGGAGGGGGGTTATTTTGAGTGCGGGGGGTTATTTCCAACCAGGACCAACTCAGAGGTGCGTGTACTTAGCTTAAAAAGCTCTAAAATTCTGCCGTTCTTTTCCCCCACCATCTTCAGCCAGTCTTGAGTGGGAATCCGAAGCAATGTGTTGAAAACACCGGAGTGGGTGTTCGTAAGGTCCAGCACAAAGTCATCCTTGCCCGCATTTTCTGCTGTCTGACGACTGGCCTTACAGACCCACCTGCAAAACGGCGTGCTCTTAGTCTCCCACTGCGCATATGTCACGGTTTTTCTCACCGCGTTTAAAGGCGGGTGTTGTTGGGTGAATGGTGGAGACGCATGGGCCCCTTTGAAAACACGAGGCGTCTGCGTTTCTTGGTCCCTTGTTCGCGGTTGCTGGGAGCTCGTATCCTGCAGGCTCTTCTGGATTTCAGGGGTCGCGATGAGGGTCAAAACAGCCCAATCAGAGGAGCTAAAAGCAATCCGTGGTGTCAGCGGGCCAAAACTTTCACCTGCTTTTAGCTGGTAGAAATAGATTTGGCTCTCCGGGAGGCTGAAAGCATAGCCCCAAAATCCCCGGTGTTGAGAGGAATCTCTCCTCCAAAGGGATAGCAGATGCAGGTTGGACCCGACAAAGATGCATTCGTCTGAGTTGCGCTGGCGTGGCAGAGGCTCTGTAGCTGGTTACGGGGGTCTGAGAGACCACAGTGAGGTTGGTAGGTCTGGTGGCCATGTTGTTTTGTGGAAAAAGGAGAAAACTTGTTTTTCTGAGAGGGAAAAACTGTTAAATTCAACTTGAAATGTGAGATTATTTATCCTGATGCAGGTGAGAGAATAGACCTATCGCTGAGAAGATAAATCGGGCCTGTATCCAATTGGGTGAGTAGGGTGCGAATGGATCCGCCCCTTTGTTATGTGATTGTCAGCGGGGCAGTAAGGTTTACCTGGTATGATTGATATGCACACAGGTAAAAGTGACGCCAATTGTTTTAGTGGTCTGGCGACGGGGGTAATATTGTGGATTCGGTCTGAGTACCGCTAATTGTTTTAGTGGTCTGGCGAAGGGGTAATATTGTGGATTCGGTCTGAGTACCGCTAATTGTTTTAGTGGTCTGGCGAAGGGGGTAATATTGTGAATTCGGTCTGAGTACCGCTAATTGTTTTAGTGGTCTGGCAAAGGGGTAATATTGTGAATTCGGTCTGAGTGGCGGCAGGGCAGTAAGGTTTACCTGGGAGGCGGAGTGGATCTCCGGCGCAAATTTCAAACGAGGTAAGCAGCATTCGGGGATGAGCCGGGGAACGAACAAGAAGGAAAAAGAGACTGCTCTGGTTGCGGGCCGGTGCGGCTCGGAGCGAAGGGAGAACTTAGACTCTGAGCGGGATTTGAGAAAAAAAGACTAAGGATTTGGTTTCAGGATTTGCCCTGTTATCGAGTATAAGGTTTTGGGTATACGGGGGTTCCCTACAGGTTATTTCTAGGGGTTTTTTGTTTTGCGTATTTTGGAGAGAAACCGCAGAGGGTTTTTTTTTTGTTTTTCAGGAGGATTGGCCGGTTATGTGCCTAGGGTTAGGGTGGGCGCCGCTGGGCGCTGAATTTGAGAAAAAATGACTAAGGATTTGGTTTCAGGATTTGCCCTGTTATCGAATATAAGGCTTGGGGATAGGAGGGTGCCTACAGGTTATTTCTAGGGGTTTTGGAGAGAAACCGCGGAGGGTTTTTCAGGAGTTTCTCACTGATTATTTTGCCTAAGGATCGGTTGGGAGCATGGAGATCGCGAGTGTTTTTTTGTGACTCTGAGTTTGATTTTAAATTTCTTTGTTCGGATTAAACAAATGCATATAAATTGAAATAAAGTTTTCCCACAAGGGATGCACCCTGTATGTCTGGCCATACTGAACGTTACAAAAGCACAAGTTTAACTAAGCACATTTATACTGGTTTAACACATTTTAAATACACAAACACGGTCCCAGAGACACAGGCCCGGTCCCGAGTCAGGCGCGCGCGCACGCAGCGCCGCTTAGACACACAGGGCGCTTTCGTGCGCGCCCTGTGCACTCATGCGCTGTCATGCGCTGACCCACCACCAGATGGCGTTTCTTTAGGGAAAAAAGGAAAAAGTTTTTTAATGGATTAAAAAATAAAAGAATGCTATTTGATATAAAAACTTTGTAAAATAATCAATTAGTTCTTTTTTGGGGGGAAGAAAAGCAATGAACTAGCATATTTTGGATGAATATCATAATTTTATGAAAATCATAATTTTTATGAATATCATATTTTTATGAATATCATAATTTAATTATTATCATAATTTAATTACTTCCTGAGCTCATGAATAATTCATTAGAACCTAACACTCAAAAAGCTCATGAATATTTTTGACAGAAGGGGTATAATATCACTCTCTTTCACTATTTATGCACAATAAATAAAGGAGCATAGCGCTACAATTTCTGTTCAGCGCCAGACTTAATTGGTGATATAGGATATAGGTTACAAGCATGTTAAGAAAAATGACGTATTAACTACTACAAAACACTGACCTTTGTGGGAATGCTTGGAGCAGACTAACATGTGAGCTGGAGTGCTCTGAGACGTTATATTTGGTATATCCAGACCATCCGTCGGCTCTTACTTCGGAAACATGGCTTAAACAATTTCTCTTCAATGATGTAATCCGATAAAAAAAAACACGATCTCTTTACCCTTCGGCTTCCCGTGGCTGTCATGCGACAGGCTATTGCAGTTAATAATACAACAGCTTCTTGCCATTTTTTGGGTCTCTTTTTATCGCTGTGTAACTGAGTTCAATTGAAAGCCTGCGTGCGCTAGTACCTCTTGCCACAAGTTCCCAGAATCCTTTGCGGTTTTACCCCTGAATGACGTCACATTTTCAATCTCTATCCTGGTGGGCCGGTCTCTAGTCAAAATGCCCGGGCCGATTTTTTGTCCCAGTCCAGCCCTGCAGAGGGCCTGTTGTTTAGTTGAAGATATCCAGACATCCTGCTCAAGGAAGGTGACGGGTGGTTGTAACTTTTCTCAGAGTGGTAAAGGGGTGAAGGATGAGCTGGACTGAAGGTATAGGGATATATGATCTGCTGTGGAATGTTCTTTGTTTGAGAGTGTTTGGAAAGCTATAAAAGAGTCCAGGTCGTTGTCCTTCCTCAGAAAACCATTTTGGTGTTTGACCTGAATGTTTTCTCCACTCTTTTTTTTAATAAACCTCACTTTAAAAGACACACTCACCTGGTGGTTGCAGTTTTATTTAAGATTTTCCACAACACCCCCTAGCTGTGAATGTGTGAGAATATCAAGGTATTCTTTGTAAGTGTCCATTTCAAATTCGAGATAAAAACAGTTCAGGTTGTTTCCCCTTGCAGTTTCATCCTCAGCAGCCAAATGGTTCCCTTTATAGTTCATATTTGTCATACAGTAGTGTTTCAGATGTTTCATCCAAAACATGGAAACAGAACAGAGTAAAGCAGTCCTGCTTTACTCTGTTTGGAATAGTAATAAAGAAGAATATATTTGAAAGATAACTAGGCCGTGGGGTGTAGGTGACATAGCTGAAGAATTACTGCAATGGCCAAACCCTTAATTAAGTACATCATAAACAACCTGCATTATTTCTACTTCACAGAAAGGCCATAATAGAACAAAAAGAACTTCTTGTACGTAAGTCAGGTGTGTGTGACACATGATCAAACTTGATAAACAACATGCGGTATATTTTTAATTTGCAGCACCCCATCATTAAGTTATAAATAGAGGGTGGCAATGGCATCAATTTAACAACAGCAGGTGTGGCAAATTCAGAGAGTGACAACATTGTGTGACAGATTTTCTGCATCAGTTGTATAGTAATGGCTTAGATGATTTGTTGTCTGTTTGAGCTGTGTAACAATCATATTAAGAGCAAAATGTATAGAACTGTAATCAGGGGCGATTCTAGGATGAGAGCTTTGGGGGTGCTGAGCACCCAGAGAGCTGCCCAGCCAGGCAAAATAAACTTTACACGTCACAATGAGACTTCTTCCCTGTCTCTGTGAGTCCCTGCATCCTTAAATGTCTCCAGTTGTACCGAGTTCTCTATGATTGTCTCCTTGGTGCATTTAAACACCTGGTCCTCCCTGTCCTCGTCGTCTGTTGTCTTCGTCTCCGTTATCAGTCATCATAATTTTACCATCTCTGTGCTCGTCTGCAAATTTCTTTATTAAATCATAAGATTCTTAAATTCATCAAGTCTCTCTGTGCCTGGGTCCTCGTCACAAAACATGACATCACTGTTTTGTACATTTTAACACAATTTAATCCCCACATTTGTGAAAGAAAAACAAAACACTTTTTTGAAAAGTCTGTAACAAAATCATCAAATCTGATAAAGGTTATTTAAATGCTGTAAAAGAAGAATGGATTGGAATATAAAAAATACATATCCTAACTTTAATTACTGGGGGAGAATAATGAATGATGCTCATAGTGAGTAAAAAGTGAACTGAGTGCATTTTTTGGACAGAGATTCACTTTTAATGTGTATGTATAATATAATACAGATACATAAAAAATACTCCCAAAACAGAATAAGTTATTATGAATAAATTATTACAAAATATTAATAAAAAAATATAAAAATGGAGGCAACTTTGCCTGTGGTACAGTGTATACAATGTATGAAAAAATCTTTACTGCAGATACTAATTTGACTAATTTAATAATACTAATTTTGTGTTGTAAGATTTATGAGTTTCATGCTTTCATAGTGGTACTTGGGAGAGCTTGACATTTTTCTCAGGTGGTACACACTGTAAAAAGTTTGAGAAACACTGATAAGTGTATGTGTGCTTTTGGAAAACATTTAAAGCTGCAGTACAGAATCTTTGAAACAAGCTAGCTTAAAACACTTTTAGAATATAAACAGAGCGCTCTGCTTCTCTCTACAGCTCCTGACTCCACCAGGGCTCTCTTTGGCACTTTCTGATTCAGTGTGCAAATGTGGTGCACGTACTGCAGTCATACAGACAACTGGACAGTCCAAAAGTTGGCCTACCTATTACTGGCTGAGGTTTTAGTAGAGTTGTGGCTGAACCACATAAAAATATATAATTAATTTTAATCTCCCCAATCAATGATAATGTTATGTTGGAATGTTGTTAAAGAGGGTCAAAAATGTTTCAACCCAGTTTGTTTTGCAGATTCTGTATAGCAGCTTTAATAAAGGGAGAACACAACTTCCTGACTGTGTGAGTAAAATCAGGTTTTTTCTCTTTGTCAGTTTAACAGTTTCTGTTTTGCCTGTCACTATTCCCTGTCTGTTTTCTTACCTGGTTCTTCCTGACCTTGTACTTTCTCCTCACGTTCCCCTCTTTCCTCTCTCCTTCTTTGGACTGACAATCATACACAAATAGATTGTATTCAATTAGATGAAAAAATTACATTAATATGAAAAAAATACTATTAAGATCACTAATGAAAAGTCCTATCTCAGTGTACTTTCAACCAAAAGGCAAACCACATGAACATCTAATAAAAGATATAAATATTGAAACACTGATCCAACATTATCCTTTATTGACGGATCATTTGATCTGACACTTTTACCTGAATGTTGCACCTTTTTTTGAAAAAAACTTCCTTATATCCATTATGAACCTGGCTGTCTCTCTGTACACACACACACACACACACACACACACACACACCACACAACAGGAGTTATAAGGTTAATGGGCATTCAGTCAGTTAGCTAGTTAGTATCCATTTACAAAAACATGACAGTGGTAACAACAGAAGCTACGGACAAATTTAAGTTTTAGATTTTAAATAGGCTATATACATTTCAATGGGAGCAACAGGACGGTCAAATGTCGCTGATTTTACTACAGAGCAGGACGGACTGTAGGGTAGCAAACATCGTCGGAAAACACTTTTTCAACACTGCAGGTTACCTGGGTGTAATGTTTTTCAGCTAAAAAGAAACATGGTCTGACTCCTACCTAACTATATAAAGAGTAACTGCACGTTAAATGTAGCTAATATGTCCTGTTTTCAGCCAGTCACTTACACCTCCACTCAGAGTAGGGGAGAGGCGAGCTGGAACAAACCATTTTGGGAGGGGGGGGGTTATCTATACTTTTGTTGTTGAAATGTTACGTCTCAACCAAGTACTGTATGCTTTTTATATTTTTAGTAGTGTGTCACAAAAACAGCAAATATTGTCAAAAAAGTAAGAAATCTTTGGGGTGCTTTGATTCATTTTGGGGTGCTGAAGCACCCCCAAAAATGGGCTAAAATCGCCCCTGACTGTAATATAGAAAATCAATGTTTGAGCTTAAAGACACTTCAGTACAGTAGCTGAGTAAAAGTACAGTTACTTCACTGTTCAAGTATTGCTGACCTGCAAGGTAAGGCAGGTGGCACACCTGCAGCAGATTTTACACCGTTTATCACAAGCTGCCAGTTTCTCAACAAACCAGTTGTACAGGAAAACTGAAGCAGGTGCGGCGCAGGAAAATAATGAGTGATTAACGTCATTATTTTATATTCCATTCAGACAGTTACTGCCAAGTCATAATTGCTAGTTCTTGCATCAAGGAACATCTAATGATTTTTTTTTCATCTTACACATAAAATCAAACAGATACCACACCACACTGTTTGAACTGTGTTAATGAGTAAATCAAGGTTTTTTTTAAAAATGTTGAAGAAATGACATTCATGTATTAAAGAAAACTTTTATATAGTATTAGTTAATTAAATACACATCTACAATGATCACTCATTTTTTGGCAGTGTAATGTCCTCTGCCTCTAACGCCTTGCTAGAGTCGACATTCAGACTAAACTCTCTTCAAAATGACCATGCAGACAAGAGGGTTTGACTTCACTCCCTTTACTTAGGCCAATTGAAGTAGGGTGAAACTGAGAAAACAACATGAAATGCTCTTAGAAATCATAGACAAGGACAAATACACAATAACACTACAAATGACTTGTTTAGCCAAAGGCGTTAGCGAATCCTCTCTTTACAAACATTTCTATTTAAGCAAACACTGCAATCGCATTTCTTCAAGTAGATTTTGTTCATTAGTAAGGATGGAACAGAATTACATACCGACAATGCCCTTAAAGACCATCTTAAGGGAGACAATTGTCACTACAGCAGAGAACAGGAGAAGTCTTTTCCCCAAACAATAGCATGCACTTTCTGATGACATCATAGAACAGAGACAGATTTGCGCACATTACACCAGGTCATGCCAGAAGGAGGCACTAAAGAGCAACTTTCTCAGGGAAAATCTACTTAAACAGAACACGGTTACATGGTGACAGAAAACTCCCCGTCTGAAACTCAGCGGGTTTCACCTACTAATATGACAAGGTCAAACACATTTCAGTCATCCGGAGGAATGAGCAAGATCATCTTATTCACAGGTCAGACGTAAAGCTTTGGTCCCTCTTTCTTGATGACCTTTACTTGCACTTTGCGCACCCTTCCATCTTTACTGGGATACACATCAACGATAATTCCTAAGGGCCAGTCGTTCCTACTGCACTGACTGTCCTTAAGAAGCACCACGCTTCCTTGCTTAAGGTTTGGCCGGTCAGATGTCCACTTTGTTCGACACTGTAGCGTTGACAGATACTGTTTCCACCACCTGTCCCAAAATGTGTTAGACAAGCTTTGGACCCTGCGCCACTGTTGCTTCAATAAGTCTTTATGTCCAAAATCTCCTACTGGTACTGGGCATTGTGAAGAGTAGAAATATTTTACTGCTATTATTTGCTGCTATTTTTATAATCATCATTACCATTTCATTATTAATAGTGATGTTGCATCCAGATGCATTCAGATGTTCAAATATATTGGTATTATATTAGTCTTTATTACAGGTCCAGTAAGAACCACGTTAAACTGTTGAGTTGAATCTATAATTTTAAATGCTTTTCAATGCTCCTGTAATCTTAAATGTTTCTGTGCAGACTGCAGGGACAGGAAATATACTCTGTGCCAAAATAAGACAGGAAGTTACATGTTTTTGAAGTTACATGCTTTTGCAGAAGTGAAACTGAAAGCCGAGTCTGAGTGCAAGTATTTTGAGCAGGTTATTTTATTATGCATTTATATCTTTGATTAAGCTTTGATTAAGCTTTAAGTAGTTGTATTAGATTGAAACATTTGTTTTATATATTTTACATGTAAGTCAAGATTATTACACACATACACACACATAGTTTCAGTTGTGTACGTGCTGGCCTTCTGTCTGGTGGAAAGGTTACAAGGTTTAGCTGATGAAGTGAAGGGTGAAATAAAGGGCAGCAGAAGCTGACACCCACATACACACACATATTAGGTAGACTCATTTATATAGGTAAGAGTTTAATTATGTTTTGCTTGCAACTGCAAAGTTGTGCCTGCATGAGTGACAGTTTGTGCAGAACGTGGGCCTGATGTTCCAGAAGATAAGCCTGGGCAGGATGGTGACAGGAAGCACCTGGGTTCGAGCCGAAGACAATGTTCTTTTTTAAACTATGTTAAAAGTTGTCAACAGAACAGTTGTGGTTTTGGATTGACGTATGCTGTATTGAGTCTGCCTGGCAACAGGCAGACTGCGAACCCTATAAAGTCTTTGTTCTGACTATTGTAAGACAGTTCAACACTGAATCTGCACAGTGTTGGACTCCACATGTGTATTCATTAAAATCTTCGTCTAATTGCACCCGGCCGGATCAGTGGTCGTTATTTTTGGTCTTCCTCCTCAATTTCTGAACCCTTAACAGCATGGACCTACTTTCTGAGTAAGTAATGAAGCAGGTGTAAGAATGAAAGGATCTGTAGGATCGTTTGAGACAGGCACAAGTGGTCGACTGTTCACTATGGCTTAAACCTCAGCCATGAATGTTGTGAGTACCTCATGTGTCAGTTTGGAGGAGCCCATTTGAAGAAGTATCGAGTCCAGGATACGACGTGTGATGCCGATCATCCTTTCCCATGATCCTCCCATATGAGAGGAATGCGGTGTATTGAAGGTCCACGTACATCCGTGTTCTGACGGAAACCTCTCCATGACTTTCCCATCAAGATTTGAGGGAATCCCCATATTGTCCTGATTCGTATTTGAGGAAGAGACAAACGACTGCAAGGTCCCAGGGTGTCAAAACAATGATTTTATTAAACACACGTGTGGGGAACACCGTCACACAATCTGCATCGATCTCCCCCGAACAATACATCAGCAGTTGTATTTATAATATAACACTGATGACGGGCATCATGCGTCAAAGCAGGTAGATAACATGCATCAGTTCCAGTAATCCCAACCTTGGACACATTCAAAAATAACCTTTCCTTCCTCTGTTCCTCCACCCGATGCATCCTGTTATTTCACTTAATGTCCTTTACTTTGGAACTAACTGTCACGTATGCAGGTAAAACAACTTTGCAGTTTTGAGCAAAACAAGTCTAGATACTGTGTATGTGTGCAGGCAAACTATGTGTGCCTTGACCTCAGTGCCTGGCCTCACTTGACAAGCAGAGACTCTGAGTCATCTGTTGCCAGGCAGACTCCAACGCCACAGGTTACTGAATTCCTATATACTATGTGGTGTATTGTAAGCATGTATGCAGTACTTTCATAACTCAAGGTCACTTTACTCAATAGATCAATCGGACCTTGCGCCGCTGAAGCTTCCAACCATCAATTAATTGACCGAGCTTCAACTCTTTAATAAGCACAACAATGCAAATGTATATAACTGTGTGATTATGATAACACCTGAAATACAGACTTGAAATACAGACTTTGATGTAACATCAACTGTTTCAATAAATGCTCTGATGAAATGATAATGACAAGTGATGCAACAGAAACAATAATAGTTATGAATAGTAACAGTAAAATAATTCTCTAATCTCCACAATATCTTTACAAGCTCTGGTGAAATTAGTGCCCCGGTCAGAGCGTATGTTCTTCTAGGGCCCTCGAATCACCATAAACCTTCTGAATGCGTTTATGAAACTGGAGGAATCCAATGACTCAGTTACCTCAATGTGTATAGCTCTGACACACAGACAGGTGAAGAGGAAAGCCCACCTCTTACTATCAGCATGGCCTCCTCTCGTGCGACGGGCTGATACAGACCAGGGCCCAAACACGTCAATGCCGACATTGCTAAAAGGTGGTTCCGTGCTGAGCCTGTCTGGTGGCAAGTCTGCCATCTTTTGAACTTCACACCTCCCTCTCAGCCTTCGACAAGTGACACACTCGAAAACAAGTCTATTAATGCATCTCCTGCCACCAACGATCCAGTAACCTGCAGATCGGACAGCTCCTTCAGTGAAGAGACGTCCTTGGTGACGTACCTGCTCATGAAAGTGACGCACTATGAGGGTGGTTACGTGATGCCGTCCAGGCAGAATCAGTGGCCGTTTTTCGTTGAACCCTATTTTTGCCTCAATGAGACGACCCCCAATCCTTAATAGCCCATCTGAGTCAATGAAAGGATCCAGGGCAACGAGTGGGCTGCTCTTGGGAATGTTGGCGTTTCATGCAAGACACTCCAGTTCTTTCCTATAGACCTCTTGTTGAACTGTTTTGATAATGACTAGCTTACTCTGTTCAACAATATCCCCGGTTGGGGGTGTGCTGCACTGATGCCAACCCTCACATTTTTGAGCGACACACTCCTTTCCCTTTTTGAAGCTCTGAACAATGTGAATAAGGGTACCAACAGCCCTTACGAGGGAACTCCAGCATGAGAAGCGATTGAACCGCCCAGAGCCAAGATGTTTGAGGACTGTGACCAACAGTGTTGTGACTTGAGGCCTGATTTCACTGTCTTGATCTGGTTCCAAAAGGTCAAACCTCTGTACTACAGGTGACGCCTCTTCAGGTCGAGACAAGAATGCCGGTCCAGAGAACCATATTGTGTTCTCAAGGCGGTCTGCTGTGATAGACCGCGTAACAATGTCTGCGGGATTGTCTTCTGTGCAGACATATCGCCACTGCTGTGGCATTGTGCTTCATCAGATTCTCTGGACTCGATTGCTCACGTATACATAAAACGTCCTTTTCTCATTGTAGATATATCCGAGCACCACCTTACTCTCTGTGTAGTAGGTAGGTGACTGCGTCAAATACAATGTCTATTTCAGAGGTGATGACCTCAGACAGATTTACTGCCATAACTGCTGCACAAAGCTCCAACCGAGGTATAGTATGCTCTGGACGTGGGGCCAGTTTGGCTTTACTTGCAACCAATCTAGTGCAGCATCCCCCATCCACCTCCACAGTCTTCAAGTAAGCAACTGCGGCTACTGCTTTCTCTGAAGCATCTGAAAAGACACAGAGTTCTGTTAACTTGACAGTAGTTGGTGACATGTTTGAGTACGGTCCGGGGATCCTCAGATGTCTTAACTCCTGCAGAGAATCTCTCCAACTTTCCCACACCTTTTCTTTTTCTGCTGGAAATGGAGCATCCCAGTCTGAAGACTCTGAGGCTAGTTCTCGAAGCAGCAGTTTTCCTTGAATTGTCACAGGGGAAACAAATCCTAGAGGATCGTACAGGCTGTTCACCGTTGAGAGAACTCCTCGTCGAGTGAATGACTTCCTCTCATCCTGAACACAATAAGTGAAACAGTCTGAATTTAAATCCCAGTACAGCCCAAGGCTACGCTGCATTGGTAGAGTGTCAGCAGTAAGGTCCAAATCCTTCAGGTCTGTGGCATGATCTTCACTGGGAAAGGCCTTCATGACCTCCTTGCTGTTGGAAGCTAGCTTATGCAGCCTAAGGTTAGAGCAAACCAGCATTCTTTGAGCTCTTTTGAGCAGATCAATAGCTGCATCTGCTGTGGGCAAGGACTTTAAACCGTCATCCACGTAAAAGTCACGAGTCACAAACTGTTCTGCATCCTCCCCATACTCCTTCCGGCCTTCCTGTGCTGCACGTCTAAGACAGTAAATAGCCACAGCTGGTGAAGGACTATTTCCAAAGACATGCACGTTCATACGGAACTCCATAATCTCTTTCTCTGGGTTGTTCGCTTTAAACCAGAGGAACCTGAGGAAGTTCGCAGGTCGCACCATGAAACAATGAAACATCTGTTGTACATCCACAGTGAAGGCGATCTGTTCTTTCCGGAACCGAAGGAGGACTCCTACCAGGGTGTTGTTGAGGTCTGGTCCTGTTAGGAGCACTTGGTTAAGAGACAAACCCTTGTGCTGGGTACTGGAGTCGAAGACGACTCTTATTTGAGAGGGCTTCTTGGGATGGTAAACCCCAAAACAAGGCAGGTACCAATGTTCCTCATTAGGCTTCAGAGGTGGGGCTTCTTCAGCGTGCCCATTCTGGAAGATCCTTGCCATGAACGAGACAAACTCTTCTTTCATTTTGGGCTTCCTTCTGAAAGATCGCTGCAGTGATTTAAGCCGTTCAAGTGCTTGCTCGTAGTTATCCGGGAGCTTTGGTCGTGGAGATCTGAAAGGCAGGGGAGCCACCCACCTGTTTTCTTGATCCTTGTAAACCTCCTGTTCCATGATGTGGATGAACTGGCCGTCCTCTATTGAAGGAGCTTCTTTGTCATCGTCTTTTGTTGTCTGGAACACATCGCAGTCTAAAGTGGCCTGTTTCTCACTGGTAAGGCGATGTTTGCATGTGAGGGGAAATGAAGGGGACCCACCATTACTGTATTTCTCTTTTACAGAGTACTTGTTTGGGCATGACTGAAAGAGAGAAGGGCGTCCATTTTTCAGTACGTTAGTGTAGCAAGAGCTGATAACAGCAGGTCTGTGGACATCTCCAATGCACACATCTCCCACAATAACCCAACCCTCGTCCAGCTTCTGGGCATAGGGTGCATTTTGTGGGCCATTCACTTGTCTCCTAACCTTATGAACCCTAATGATATCTCTGCCTAACAAAAGCAGAATTGAATCTTGGGAGTCCAGCTTTGGAATGTGCTTTGCAAGGGCCTTCAAATGACTGTGATTTAATGCTACCTCCGGTGTTGGTATTTCTGCACGGTTATTTGGGATCTCGGTGCATTCAATCAGTGGCGGCAAAGACAGTGTGACACTGCCGTTGATGGGTTCGATCACAAAGCCATGTACTTGTCTGCCTTCTGTCTCTTGTGTTCCAGCATGTCTTCAAAGTGTATGGTGAAAGAGACCCTGAAATGTTGAATAAGTTGAAAAACTCGGTACGTGCAAGTGATCTGTTACTCTGATCATCTAATATTGCGTATACCGTAACTGCAGCATCAGAGCAGCCAGTCGGGTACACCCTGGTCAGACATATTTTTAAGCAGGAACGCCCTGCGAAATAGTTTCCGCAGACCTCAGTACATGCTGTGGAAACATCAGTCTCATTCAGGTTGGAGTTTCCCTCCCCGCCCTGATCTGGTGCGGAGTGTGCTGTGTTGGTGGACCATTGAGCAAATCCAGGGTGGAGGGCTGCAATGTGGCTCTTGCTCCCACACTCTGAGCAGGTGATGTCATCTTCACAATTCCTTGCCAAATGTGTGGCTCTGCAGCACCTGTAACATATTCCGTGCCTTTTTAAGAGTGCTTTCCTTTCTTCTATTGGCTTCTCTCTAAACCCATGACACCTGGGTAAGGGGTGGGGTTTATTGTGTAGCGGGCAGCGCTCTACTGGATCATCTCTAGTGGATGACTCGCTTCCAGATCGGGTGCCAAACGATGCAGTCCTTGTACCATTGGAAGGGGGCAGAGGATCCGGAGAGACCCTCATTTTAAAAACTGCCACAGCTTTGTGACCTTCGGCTTTAGATGATTGCTTAGCACCTGATAACTCACTGCTGAATGCAGTCTGTGTGAGGCCAGGGTCATTGCGCATCCGTGCTTCCCGACACACAAAGTCCACAAAGAAGCCGAATGGGGGATAGGGAGCCCCGCGATCTTCTTTGTACTTAAAGCCTAGGAAAAGCCATTTTTCCTGGAGATAAAATGGCAGCTTCTGCACCACAGGGGTAACACCACGAGGAGTATCCAGATAACTAAGCCCAAGCAGGTCACCATCTTCTTTGGCAGCCTGTATTTCCGACAGCAAGTCTCCCAGCTCTCTTAGCTTACGACCACCTCTGTTTGGAATCTTGGGAAAGTTGTCTAATCTTTTCAAAAAGGCACCCTCGATGACCTCTGGTGCACCATAGCATTCATTGAGCCTATCCCACATAGCTCTGAGTCCGTTTGCTGGTTGGTTCACATACACGGATCGTATTCGTCTGGCATGTTCAGCTGAGTCCTTACCTAGCCATTTCACAAGAAGGTCAAGCTGTTCGCTTGGTGAGAGGTTGAGGCCCCTGATGGTATTTATAAATGATGCTTTCCAGGCTCTGTAGCATTCTAGATGGTCGTTGAAGTGAAGGAGCCCTGTAGACACCAGTTCGAGTCGAGCCATAAATCTAACAAGGTCTGACATGTTCTGCTCCATTTCTAGTGGACTGTACAGTGGACCCCTTTCCTGGTATGTGATCTCATGTGGGTGGTTGAAGTTGTCTGGGGTTGTGATATAGGCGGTGCCGGTGTAGCCACTGTCTAGAGGCTGTTGAGCATAACTGACCGTTGGTTCTTGTTTAGGGGTGTAGGTGTCACTTTTCTCTGCTTTGCCTGGGAAATGTTCCTTTAGATTTGCTACTATGGGTGTGGTTCGTGTTTGGATGTGTGGTACTGCAACTGGCTTGGGGCTTGCTCGAGTATGTACCTCAGATCCTGGTGTAAAGATCCTGGGGTAAGAGTCTATGGTCAGCGAATGCTGAGGGAGCTTCATCTCTGTGTTATCATTGGAGGTTGCTAGAATGGGCGTGGTTTGGCTGTCATGTGTGGCACCCTTCACATATTCCCTCGTGCGTGTTACTGGGTCATCAGCAGGAACATCTATTTCACTAAGAGTCTCATTATTATCTTGAATCACTGCAGCCTCCAAAACTTCTGCCTTTGCTTCTGCAGCTGCAGCGCTTTTTTCCATGTGTACTTTATCCAACGACGCTTCAAGACGCACTTTTCGAAGCTGCATAGAGGCTTCTAGTTCTGCTTGCTGCAACTTCAGATCATTCTCTTTATCCATGAATGCTGCTTCAGCCTTAGCTGCCTCAGCTTCCGCACGTGCTTGTGCGGCAGCTGCCTTACTTGCAGCTGAAGTCCTAGAATGCCTGGAGGAGCCAGATATATTAGATCTGGTTTTCATTGATGCACTGGTTCTCTGTGACATGTTGCTGTCGGGTGGATTTTGCCAACATCTGCAGCTGAATCTTAGAGCTGAGCTGTTTCTGGAGGATAGCTCTATTTGCCGTGCAATTCCTCACGAGACTGGTCTTTGAGAGGCTGCCGTTTTACTGTAATGTCCTCTGCCTCTAACGCCTTGCTAGAGTCGACATTCAGACTAAACTCTCTTCAAAATGACCATGCAGACAAGAGGGTTTGACTTCACTCCCTTTACTTAGGCCAATTGAAGTAGGGTGAAACTGAGAAAACAACATGAAATGCTCTTAGAAATCATAGACAAGGACAAATACACAATAACACTACAAATGACTTGTTTAGCCAAAGGCGTTAGCGAATCCTCTCTTTACAAACATTTCTATTTAAGCAAACACTGCAATCGCATTTCTTCAAGTAGATTTTGTTCATTAGTAAGGATGGAACAGAATTACATACCGACAATGCCCTTAAAGACCATCTTAAGGGAGACAATTGTCACTACAGCAGAGAACAGGAGAACAGGAGAAGTCTTTTCCCCAAACAATAGCATGCACTTTCTGATGACATCATAGAACAGAGACAGATTTGCGCACGTTACACCAGGTCATGCCAGAAGGAGGCACTAAAGAGCAACTTTCTCAGGGAAAATCTATTTAAACAGAACACAGTTACATGGTGACAGAACAGTCAGATAGTGTTATATTGATTTTGAGATTAAAAATACAACATCTTTTAACAATTGAATAGTTACTCTTTAGAATTTTTTCCTTTTTTTTTTTCTTTTTTATGTCTGATGTATCTCATATTATTGGTCCCTCTGTTTGATAAACAGAGGAACTTGTTGACCTATCTCTATAAACTACATTATTTGGTATCATTTGTACTTTGGATAAAATAGCCATTGCTTTTTCTGGCTGTAGCCCCTGTCATTATTTATAGATTTTTGAAAGTGGCACATCAACAATAAGATGACAGACGGAGAGACGCAGGCGAACCAGCAACTACTAAGACAGAAGACATGACTTAAAAACACTCAGAGAAACACAGGGAGATTACACACAGGTGGGGGACACAGCTGGGAGTGATTAACGTGACGAGACAAGGGAGGCAAACTGAAAGCACTCACATAAGACGCAGATCTTAACAATAAAACAGGAACTTACACATGCACGTAATGACAGACTCAGAGACACGGACTAACACAGAGACCCTACTACACTAAAGGGGATACACAAGCAGGGATGACACCAAACAGAGGGAACACAACTAAACCCTGGTAAACCAAAATACAGTCATAATACAGTGGCTTGCAAAAGTATTCGGCCCCCTTGAACTTTTCCACATTTTGTCACATTACAGCCACAAACATGAATCAATTTTACTGGAATTCCACGTGAAAGACCAATACAAAGTGGTGTACATGTGAGAACTGGAACGAAAATCATACATGATTCCAAACATTTTTTTACAAATAAATAACTGCAAAGTGGGGTGTGCATAATTATTCAGCCCCCTGAGTCAATACTTTGTAGAACCACCTTTTGCTGCAATTACAGCTGCCAGTCTTTTAGGGTATGTCTCTACCAGCTTTGCACATCTAGAGAATGAAATCCTTGCCCATTCTTCTTTGCAAAACAGCTCCAGCTCAATCAGATTAGATGGACAGCGTTTGTGAACAGCAGTTTTCAGATCTTGCCACAGATTCTCGATTGGATTTAGACACCAGACAGGTCAAGGATAAAGTTATTGAGAAATTTAAAGCAGGCTTAGGCTACAAAAAGATTTCCCAAGCCTTGAACATCCCACGGAGCACTGTTCAAGCCATCATTCAGAAATGGAAGGAGTATGGCACAACTGTAAACCTACCAAGACAAGGCCGTCCACCTAAACTCACAGGCCGAACAAGGAGAGCGCTGATCAGAAATGCAGCCAAGAGGCCCATGGTGACTCTGGACGAGCTGCAGAGATCTACAGCTCAGGTGGGGGAATCTGTCCATGGGACAACTATTAGTCGTGCACTGCACAAAGTTGGCCTTTATGGAAGAGTGGCAAGAAGAAAGCCATTGTTAACAGGAAACCATAAGAAGTCCCGTTTGCAGTTTGCCACAAGCCATGTGGGGGACACAGCAAACATGTGGAAGAAGGTGCTCTGGTCAGATGAGACCAAAATGGAACTTTTTGGCCAGAATGCAAAACGCTCTGTGTGGCGGAAAACTACCACTGCACATCACTCTGAACACACCATCCCCACTGTCAAATATGGTGGTGGCAGCATCATGCTCTGGGGGTGCTTCTCTTCAGCAGGGACAGGGAAGCTGGTCAGAGTTGATGGGAAGATGGATGGAGCCAAATACAGGGCAATCTTGGAAGAAAACCTTTTGGAGTCTGCAAAAGACTTGAGACTGGGGCGGAGGTTCACCTTCCAGCAGGACAACGACCCTAAACATAAAGCCAGGGCAACAATGGAATGGTTTAAAACAAAACATATCCATGTGTTAGAATGGCCCAGTCAAAGTCCAGATCTAAATCCAAACGAGAATCTGTGGCAAGATCTGAAAACTGCTGTTCACAAACGCTGTCCATCTAATCTGACTGAGCTGGAGCTGTTTTGCAAAGAAGAATGGGCAAGGATTTCAGTCTCTAGATGTGCAAAACTGGTAGAGACATACCCTAAAAGACTGGCAGCTGGAATTGCAGCAAAAGGTGGTTCTACAAAGTATTGACTCAGGGGGCTGAATAATTACGCACACCCAACTTTTCAGTTATTTATTTGTAAAAAATGTTTGGAATCATGTAAGATTTTCGTTCCAGTTCTCACCTGTACACCATTTTGTATTGGTCTTTCACGTGGAATTCCAATAAAATTGATTCATGTTTGTGGCTGTAATGTGACAAAATGTGGAAAAGTTCAAGGGGGCCGAATACTTTTGCAAGCCACTGTACATAAAACTATCAAAAGTAAAAGTACAACAACCAAAAACACTGGGTCACTGACCCAGGACCATGACAGAATCATCCTCATACCTCCGTGACCTCGTCTGGTATCTGCTCCCTCCTCTGTAAGAGACAGAAAAGGAAAAAGACCTCTCTGCCTAGCCTTGATGTAATGTTAATCTAATGTTGATGTTAATCAACTGTCTGCACTCTACGTCAATCTCATGCCGAACAAAGCTTTTGACCAAAGAAAGAGTGCCAACACATATGAGCACATTTGCAGCAAATCAAAAATTTTTAACCCTAACAGTTAAGAGCTCAATAAATTAGTTAAATATTTAAAGTTAAAGAGTTAAATATTGATATAAATATGTTAACGTGTAGGCTAAAGCCTCAGCTCACTTATTATATAAGATATTCATTTAGTTTACCTTTTCACTACTGGGTTTCAACAAAACCCAGTAGTGAAACCGCTGTTGACAACCTGTTTATTCTCATTTCGTCATTGTAATCTATTAAAAAATGCAGAAGACAACTCAGCCTACCATTTTCAGAGGAATGTTTGTCAAATGAATCAGTCAACCATAAAAAGCCAAGGAATGACATCATGAGAACTTTATGAGGAATGAGAACTTAGCAAAGAAAGAATTAATTAATTAATTTTATGTAGTGACTTCATCAGTAGAGGCCAGTCACAAAAACACAAACTTGTTCTTTTTTATTTAAAGGATTTTCTTTAATTTCTTTTAATCTATAAAAAATGCAAAAGATAACAGTTTGAAAGGCATAAAAAAGTATGTTTGCTCCAAAAAGGGGATTCCCCAAAAACTGAGATAGGCCAACTTGGTATGTCTTAATATTGGGGTGCAATATGTCCTTAAAAGACATAAAGAAACTAGATAAGTGAAACAAAAGAACTAATAGGCCTAAAAACTGTCTAGACTATCTGGAGCAGATGAATAGTATCTGAAGCTTATGTCATCTAACTAAGATAGTAAGGATTCTCAGGGTTCCTGAATGTACCATCTATCTACACAGTATTTATCATTAGTAGTAATTACATATGCAGTGGACAATACTTAATGTTAAGCATTTAGACTTGACCGTGGTTACTTGTACAACACCCATTCCAGTTCTGTTTCATAAGATTTAATCATATTTCTATTTGGCAGTGTAAGTGGTTATTCCAGTTGGTTCTTTGGTGTTGCACTGGATAATGGCTGTATGACATTGTTGTTTTAAGATTTTACAATATATACAGCTTGAGGAGGATTCTTTCAGTTCTTTACAACGAGTTGTTATTTGTTTGAATTTGTGAATAAAAACATGCTGTTTTTTTAATTAATGTTTTGATGCATGAATACTTGTTGTTGAATTGCAAAACCCGCTGTGGAAAGGTCTCTGACATAATTATTTGATGAAAGAAGAGTTGAATGTATGAATGATCATGCTATAAAAATGTAAACACACCCAAACCTGAGGTCACCTGTTCAGTATATAAAGTCCAGTGGTGCTCCTCAGCTTTAGTATCACAGTCCAGGGAAACTAATCTGCAGAACTGATCTGGTCATCACAATGAAGCTGCTGTTTTTTCTGATTCTCCTCTGGACACTCTCTACCACAGGTAACTACACTCATTTTACCTGCAAGTAGAAGAGAGTCTAATTGAAAACTTTAAATCATTTTATATTTCTATATATATATCTAAATTTATTTTATCTTTTTATCTCCAATTATAATTTTTTTTTTAGTTAGTAGAGTAGTATTCACTCAACTGTAACCTTCTGTAACCTAATATGTGGTTTCAAAACACTCATATTTGCTATATATTTAAATTGTGATCATCATTTCTGTATTTCTGTCCTGATTGCAGCTGGAGCCCTTCAGTGTCAAACCTGCACAGATTCGATGTGTTCAAGCACAACAGCAAATACATGTTCTTCAGAGACGATGTGTGTTACAGCTAGGGATGGGTACCGATATCCGGTGCCATTATTCTGACATAAACGGTAGTAACCAGACCGAAAAGCAGCGCACATTTCGGTGCTTTATTTCGGTGCTTTTTTTTTCCCTGCGATGTCATACACTTTGGATTCTAGCCAATCATTTTACCTTTCCAAGGATAGTAGGTGGGCCCACGTACATACGTTCTTTTAGAGCAGAGCTACAGATTAAAAATGCCCAAGGCGAAGCGGTCAAAAGTCTGGCTGTACTTCACAGCAAAAGATGCAAACTCAGCAGCCTGCAACAAGTGCTTTAAGGTGATACTGTGCAAAGGAGGTAACACCTCGAATCTGATGAAACACCTGGCGACGCATAGCGTTTTTTTAAAAGCCGAGAAATGCACCGTATTTGATAGCTTGCTGCAAGATCTCACACCGAGCACATCTACTGCGGGTGTGGTGCCTGTTATCGGACCTGGAGTTAGCAACATCACCCAAGAACCCGAAGAGTAGAGTCCTGGCCCCTAGCCCTGCCAGTGTAGCAGAAATGATGACGGATGATGATGGCAGCAGCAGTCGTTCTTCTCTGGGTTTAGTAGCTTAATGTTGGTCGTGTGTAATTTACGTTAAGTAGGCTATCCACATTATTAAATTAATGCACGTAAGGTGAACTAGCAAACACCGTCGTAGTTACATGCGGCTGTCTTTCTGTTTGATAGAGTGATACCATATATGCCCTATAGCTGCAGAAAAGGCTAACATTGTTATCTTTGTACAAAACAAACTGCTAAACATGAGAAGTTTTAGGACAAAGTTTGTGTTTTTCATTGTTTAAGCACCGGTTCCAACCAAAGCAGGTATGTTGTATCAACAGAAAAGGCTAACGTGGTTATCATTTTGCAGAAAAAAAGATACTGCTAAAAATAAAAACATAAGAGGTTTTTGGACTAAGTTTGTGTTCTCCATTCTTTAAGCACCGGTTCGAGCACCGTTTAAGCACCAGCACCGTATCAAAAGTACCAGGTTGGCACCGGTATCGGATAAAACCTAAACAATAAACATCCCTAGTTACAGCTAGCTTCTAGGTAATGTTTTCTTCATTTCATATTTTCACTAAATTACAACTGCTGTGAAGCTATTTGTGTTCCATCAACATTAACAAACTGCACTTTGCTTTTGTAGCTACTTCATCTGGAATTCCGGTCACACAAACCTACAAGGCATGTGCATCTTCCTCCATGTGTCCAGCTGCAACCTCAGACATTTTCAGTTGATCTGGGTTTTCAAAGTGCTCTGGCTTCTGCTCAATGCTGCAACACAGATAACTGCAACTCAGCAACTTTGCCAAGTTGCTAGTCTTGTTAGTCATTGAAGACACAAGAATTATATAAATAAATTAAAAAAAAACAATAATTTGGTGGTGTAAGGGTCTATGTTCTGAAATGAAATGATGCTCTTTTCTGTTTTAGATCCTGCTTCTCAGTCAAATAATGGCTGAGTATGCAACTTTTGTGGCCCTTCCACCGGTTATTGTGCCTCCACATTACAGTGTCAGGGAGTGGAAAACCAATGCTTCCAATCAATTAGTGAGTCTTTGTTTTGTGTCATCAGTTTTTTATCAAAGATGAGTTAAAATTATTTTGTGACACAAATAAAAGAGTGGAAACATTTACCCTAATTTATACTAAATGTTACTTTGCTTACATTACTTTAACTTAATGTATTATTAGTATTGATCAGTCTGTTACGTTTTTTTTTTCTTGAATTTGCCCATTTGATCTATTCTACAATATTTGAAAAAGGTCAGAATTCGCCATAAAAATAAAAGACGAATCGCACACTGATTTAATTTTGAATAAATAATCAATTAAACTGAAGGATACAACTCTAAATCAAAAACACTGCAGTGGTAATACTGAGTAGCTTTGAGTAGTACATGTCAAGGCTCTGTGTGCGGGCAGGTGGAGAGGAGGATCCAAGCGCAGGACTCAAACATAGAATTGTAAATCAAAACCACAGCTTTATTGCTGACGTGAAAACTAAACATGACATGAATGCAGAAACCAAAAACACACAGGCACAATCTGAGGGTACGACGCGACACCGAGCATGGGAAAACACAGGGCTTATATACACAGGGTAGTAATGAGGGAATGGGCAACAGGAGGGAGACACAGCTGGGAGAGATCAGGACTAACGAGACAGGGGGAACAAAGCAGCACACACTAACATAAGACAAAGACTTTCACAATAAAACAGGAAACATGAAACACTACTCAAAGACACGGACTCAACACAGAGAGACAGACAGAACATGACACATGGAACTGAACTCAACCTGCAATAATCATAAGAACACAAACCCTACGGACTAATCCCTAAAGAATAACCAAAACATAGATTCATAATCATCATAATAATCATCATCATAAGAAAAGAATCCAAAATGCAAAAACACACTAAAAACAACTCAAAATACTGGGTCCAACGGACCCAGAACCGTGACAGTACATATTTTTTTAAAACTCATGGAATTTTTTCTTTTGGTAAATGAAAAATGAAAAACAAGGTTTCTCCTCTCTGATTTATATAACATCACTGCTTGGTGTAATACGATGACATCAGAAATGTTGAACAAATAACGAAGAAAGAACATAGCCAGTAATGTTATCAAATCCGAAAGTTGCTGTGATAACATTTAAAATTTCAACACTGAAGTCAGCAAACAAAGTTGTTCTTTGTGTGAAATATATTGAGATTCCCTGAAAGCAGCCGATTTAAAACATCTCCTGAAATTCTTCTTTTTGATCTGCAGTCAACAGCGGCACCAAAACGTTTCCAGCTCAGGGCTGCACATCTTCAAACCTGTGCGCAGCTGCTTCAAGCCTGGGTTCTCTACCTTTCATACAGAGCGTTGGTACCGTATCAGGTGTTACCTGTTTGACAGCACCAACTACAACTGCTGCCCCGACTACAACCACCGCCCCAACTACAAGCACTGCCACAACTATAACCACAGCTGCAGCAACATTCATCACCGCAACTATAACTACAACCACTATGCCAACTACAATCACTGCCGCAAATATAACTACAACCACTGCCCCAACTACAACCCCAATTACAACCACTGCCCCAACTACAACCACTGCCGCAACTAGAACCACCACCCCAACTACAACCACAGCTCCAACTACAACTACAACCACCGCCACAACTACAAGCACTGCCACAAGTATAACCACAGCTGCAGCAACATCCATCACCGCAACTATAACTACAACCACTGCGCCAACTACAATCACTACCGCAACTATAACCACAGCTGCAACAACAATCACCACTGCAACTACAACTACAACCACTGCCTCAACTACAACCCAAATTTACAACCACCGCCACAACTACAACCACCGCCTCAACTACAACCACTGCCCCAACTACAACTACAACCACTGCTGCAACGACAACCACCGCCACAACTACAAGCACTGCCACAACTATAACCAAAACTGCAGCAACATTCATCACCGTCCCAACTACAACCACTGCGCCAACTACAATCACAGCTGCAACTACAATCACCGCTGCAACTACAACTACAACCACTGCCCCAACTACAACCCCAATTACAACCACTTCCCCAACTACAACCACTGCCCCAACTACAACCCCAACTACAACCACAGCTACAACTACAACCACCGCCCCAACTACAACCACTGCCACAACTACAACTACAACCACTGCCCCAACTACAACCACTGCCGCAACTACAACCACTGCCGCAACTACAACCACTGCCACAACTACAACCACTGCCCCAACTACAATCAGTACAATTACAAATGCTGCAACTACTACTGCAACCACTGCCCCAACTACAATCAGCACAACTACAACCACTGCTGCAACCACAACTACCGCCCCAACTACAACCACCACCCCAACTACAACCACAGTCCCAACTACAATCAGTACAACTACAACCACTGCTGCAACCACAACTATTGCCCCAACTAAAACCACCACCCCAACAACAACCACCACCGCAATCACAGCTACAACCACTACTCCAACTACAACGAAAGCCGCAATTACAGCTACAACTACCCCCCCAACTACAACCACCGCCACAATTACAGCTACAAACATCACCCCCAACTACAACCACTGGTGCAATTACACCTGCAACCACCACCCCAACTACAACCACCATTGCAATTACAGCTACAACCACTACCCCAACTATGACCACTACAACTACAACCACTACCCCAACTATAACCACTACAACTACAACTGCTGCAGCAACCACAACCACTGCCTCTACAACCACAAGTGATGCTTGTTCTATATCTGTATTATATATGTTGTTAAAGAAAAAATATAACAGTGCATAAATTTGTCGTGTTATTTTTATTGTACCGAGATATCAAGGTATTCCTTGAAAGTGTCTATTTCCAATTGGACATAATAACAGTTCAGGTTGTTTGCCCTTGCAGTTTCATCCTCAGCAGCCAAAGGCTTCCTTTTATAGTTAATATTTGTCAGACAGTGGTTCAGGTGTTTCATCTAAGACATGGAAACAGAAAAGAGTAAAGCAGTAAAGAAAAAGCAAAGAAGAAGTATATATTTGAAGATAACTAGGTCGTGGGGTGTAGGTTACATACCAGGAAAATAGCTGAAGAATTACTGTAATGCCCAAAGCCTTAATTAACTAAGTACATCAGAAACAACCTGCGTTATTTCCACTTCACAGAAAGTCCATAATAGAACAAAAACAACTTCTACGTAAGTCAGGTGTGTGTGACACATGATTATACTTGATAAACAGCATGCCGTATGTTTGATTTGAAGAGTGCTATTATTACGTTTCAAAGAGAGGGTGGCAATGGCATAGGTTTAACAACAGCAGGTGTGGCAAATTCAGAGAGTGACATAACACTGTGTGACAGATTTTCAGCGTCAGTTATGCTTGATGATCATTCTTGAAAACGATTTGATTTGATTTGATATACCTTTATTAGTCCCACAAGGGGGAAATTTCATAAGGCTGCCGACCTATTGCATGCAATGGCGGCGCCATCTTACCCTCCGACCATACATACATTACACAAAACATCACATGGGTAAGACAGGTCAGAGAGGTATAACCTGGAAAAAGCACCACATGAGGAAAGATAAGGAGAAAAAAATAACTCCCCCCAGACTGAGCTCCAACAGGGAGATCAGTTTGAGAACAGAAAAAAAAAACACCTCTGCACATAGCACATGAAAAAACTCTTAATACACCAAAGAAACACATGACAAGCAACAGGGGCGGGTAAAGGGTGAGAGACAATGGTAGATCAGGAGGTTTAGATGATTTCTTGGCTGTTTGAGGCGTGTAACAATCGTATTAAGACAAAATGTCCCTCTGTTTGACAAACAAACTCTAAACTAGATAATTTACTGGATAATTTCTCTGGCTTCAGAGGAACTTGTTTGGCTATCTTTATAAAGTACATTATTTGCTATTTTTTTGACTACTTTGCCTTACACTACTGTGCAAAAGTATTAAGTCACCCATCATTTCTTATATTGCTTCCAAGGAGACAGATTTTCAGACATTCTTGTCATTTTTAAATGGGTGCTGAGCAATAGTTCTCCAGGCTTTCTGAAGGTCTTTCAGAGTCGCAGCTGCTTTTCCCCCCCACTTTCAGTCCAGCCCTTGTACCTAACCATTATCAGAGGAATGTTTGTCTGTTAATCCACTTAACACTGACAGATGAATCAGGAAAAGCATAAAAAGCCAAGGAATGAGATAACTTAGCAAAGAAAGAATTAATTAATTAATTGCATATAGAGACTTCATCACTAGCAGCCAGTCTCTAAAGCACATAATTTTTCTTTAATTTCTTTTCATCTATAAAAAATGAGAAAGATAACTGGCCTAAAAACTATCTATACTATCTAGAGCAGATGAATAGTATCTGAAACTTATGTCATCTAACTAAGATAATAAGGATTCTCAGGGTTCCTGAATGTACTATCTAGGCAGTATTTATCATTAACAGTAATTAAATATGTAGTGGACAATAATGAATGTTAAGCATTTAGGAGACTCAGGTCGTTTGGAGTGGAGGGCCCACTCCTAAAGACCTTCTATGACTCTGTGGTGGCCTCAGCCATCTTTTACGGTGTGGTCTGCTGGGGCAGCAGCATCTCTGCCAGGGACAGGAAGAGACTGAACAGGCTGATCAAAAGGGCCAGCTCTGTCCTAGGATGCCCTCTGGACCCAGTGGAGGTGGTGAGTGACAGGAGAATGGTGGCTAAACTGTCATCCCTGTTGGACAACATCTCCCACCCCATGCAGGAGACTGTGACAGCACTGAGCAACTCCTTCAGTGGCAGGCTGCGGCACCCACGGTGTGGGACGGAGAGATTTCGCAGGTCTTTCCTTCCCACTGCTGTCAGACTCCACAACAAAGACTTTAACTGATCAAACACACACACCCACACATGTGCAATAACACTAAGTGCAATACTCCTTTCTGGCATCGTTGTATTTTTACTCAGTTGTATACAGCATTTGTATTCTATATTTATCCTATTGTATATTTTATTCTATTTTATTCTACTGTATATAGTATTTTATTTTATTCTATTCTGTACAGTTGTGTACTGTATTTATTCTTATTGTATTCTAATTTTTGCTTCAGAACTTTTGCACTGTCCACCTCCTGCTGTGACAAAACAAATTTCCCACGTGTGGGACTAATAAAGGTTATCTTATCTTATCTTATCTTATCTTATCTTGACCGTCATTCCAGTTCTGTTTCATAAGGTTTCATCCTGATTCTATTTGGCAGTGTAAGTGGTTATTCCAGTTGATTTTATGGTTCTTTCATTTTGCACTGGATAATGGCAGAGAGAGAAAAGTGTCAAAATGCTCATGCCTCTCTGAGAAAAGTGTATAAAGTGTGTAGTGAGGGGTTTTACAGCCTTAAAACATCTATAATAATTTTAAAAAATAAAGCTGGCTACTTTGCGGATTTAATCTGTCGCGGGTTATTTTCAAAACGTGACTCCTGCGATAAATGAGGGACCACTGTACAAGAATCAATCCATTTAGCATTTACCAAAAATCTAAATTGTGTCAATTATGACTAATGAAACAGGACATGAAGTCATTCTCATTTAATGAAAAGTTAACAACGCAAAAGAAAATTTCTGAGCTTGTTTTAATGCATGAATACTTGTTGTTGAATTGAAGAAGAAAGGTGTGGTAAGATGCTTTGACATAATGATTTGATGAAAGAAGACTTGAAAGTATGAATGATCGTGCTGTAAAAATGTAAACACACCCAAACCTGTGGTCACCTGTTCAGTATATAAAGTGCAGTGGTGCTCCTCAGCTTTAGTATCACGGTCCAGGCAAACTAATCTGCAGAACTGACCTGTTCATCACAATGAAGCTGCTGTTTTCTCTGTTTCTCCTCTGGGCACTCTCCACCACGGGTAAGGACACTCATTTTACCTGCAGGTAGAAGAGAGTCTAATTTAAAGCTTTAAATCATTTATCTTTTTATCTAACATCGTAATTTTTTTCCAAAGTTAGTGAGTAGTATTGACTCAACTGTAACCTTCTGTAACCCAATATGAACTTTTAAAACATCTCATATTTCCTATATATTTAAATTGTGATGATCATTTCTGTATTTCTCTCCTGATTGCAGCTGGAGCCCTTCAGTGTCAAACCTGCACAGATTCGACGTGTTCAAGCACAGTACCAGTTACATGCTCCTCATCGGAAACAATGTGTGTTACAGCTACCATTCTAGGTAATGTTTTCTCATATCATATTTAATATTTTCACTAAATTACAACTGCTGTGAAGCTATTTGTGTTCCATCAATATTAACAAACTACACTTTGAATTTGTAGCTACTTCATCTGGAACTCCGGTCACACAAATCTACAAGGCATGTGTATCTTCCTCCCTGTGTCCAGCCGTAACCTCTCAGACACTTTCAGTCAACCTGGGTTTTCAAAGTGCTCTGGCTTCTGCTCAATGCTGCAGCACAGATAACTGCAACTCAGCAACTCTACCAAGTAAGTTAAATACTACGTTGCTCATTGAAGACAAAAGAATAATATAAAGAAATAAAAACAATAATCTGATGTTGTAAGAGTCTCTGTTCTGAAATGAAATGTCCTCCTTTTCTGTTTCAGATCCTGCTTCTCAGTCAAATAATGGTGGAGTATGCAACTTCTGTGACCCTTCCACTGGTCAGTGCTCCTCCACATTACAGTGTCAGGGAGTGGAGAACCAATGCTTCCAATCAATCAGTAAGTCTCTATGTTGTATCAGTTGTGTCATCGGTTTTCTATCAAAGATGATTTCAAATTCTTTTGTGATACATCTGACATATAAAAGAGCAAAAACTTTTACCCTAATTTATACTTATCCTTGGGTGTGAAAGTTGCTGTGATAAGATTTTAAATTTCATGCCTGGAAGTCAGACAAACACATAAACATTTTAAAAAGCTGTTAAATTGTTCTTTGTGTGAAATATATTAAGCTACCCTGAAATTAGGCAATTTAAAAGAAATCCTGAAATTCTTCTTTTTGATCTGCAGTCAAAAGCAGCACCAGCACGTATCCAGCTCAGGGCTGCGCATCTGCAAACCTGTGTGCAGTTGCTTCAAGCCTGGGATCTCTACCTTTCATGCCGAGCGTTGGTACCGTATCAGGTGTTACCTGTTTGACAGCACCAACTACAACTGCTGCCCCAACTACAACCATCCCCCCAACTACAACTACAACCACTGCCACAACTACAACTACAACCACTGCCACAACTACAACCACCACCCCAACTACAACTACAACCACTGCCACAACTACAACCACCACCCCAACTACAACTACAACCACTGCCACAACTAAAACCACTACCCCAACTACAACTGCAACAACTGCCTCTACAACCAAAAGTGACGCTTGTTCTATCAGACTGGGAATGATCCATCTGCTGCTTGGACTCCTTCTCTTTACCTTTCATTAAAGTCCCGAATAACACAAAAACAAACAAAAGAACATATGATGCTTTAACAAGACTCAAAAACCTTTTGGATATTAACCTTGTGTTTACAAACCACTGTTAAAGTGAAGTCCATGAAAAAAGGCGATAGAGTCTTGTTGAAGCTGACTTGGAATAAGTATGTAAGACTTCTTTGTTTGTTGTCATGATGGACAATTATGTCCATTATGCCCAAAATAAATGACATTATTCATTACATTTATTTGACATATATACATGTATATTCCTCCATGTATGCAAATGTATGCAATTTATTTAATACTAAATGGGTGACACAACTGAATCCTTATAGCAATAACAAAGCATGCTTTGGAAATAGAAGAAAGAAGGAGAATTTCCATTTCTTATTTATTCATTTATTTTGCTTTGTGCTTTTTATTTTCTGCATGTCTCTCTTTCTAATCTGATCTATATTACTAGTGATCAATGGTGGATCTGCAAGGGTGGATCTACAAGGGTGGCATGTGCCCACCTAAAAATAGTCTCTTGCCATCCCTAGTGGCACCCAAGTTTTGCAGTGTTGTTTATTAAAATAAGCTAACATTAACCCTTTGAGCTTAGCTACAGTTACAGTTAACAATGACAGAGTGGGCAATACAGTAAGTTTGCACCTCCTTTTGTCAGACCTGCAGGGTTTAAGCTTGTGGTGTTCTCCTCTGTCTTATGGCAGACAAACTATTTTTTTGCACTGGCACAAATAATTTGTGTGGCATCTTACTATGACACCTGATTGTTGTCTAATTTTTGTTTTAGTAGTTTTAAATGGCAAAAAACTCCAGTTACATTGGCTGCATTTTTAGGTAAAGAGTTGTATAGAACTTTATTGTTTACAAAATTTGGGTGTAGGTCTTTAGAATTTAGGAAATTTCTGTAGTTCTGCCCCTGCTGATGATAAAGATACAATAAAGCCCTTGTCCTATATCCTTCTGTGTTTCAGAGTTAAACTGGGAACATTTCTGACATATGCTGGTATAGATTAATTTGGTGGTGTGGAGGCTGCTGCTTACAATCCTCTGTGTAGTTTTCACAACCGTTGGCAGTCATCTTCTTTGCCATAGAGCAGATTCCATGCCACACAGTGATGGAGGAGCACAGGGAACTCTCTACCACACATCTGTAGAATAGTTTCAGGAGTGAGTTTCCAAGTCCAGTGTTCCTTCACTTCCTGAGAAAGTAGAGTGTGCTGGTGCACCTTGTTAACCACAAAGAAAAAGTTGTGGCTCCAGGTAAAACTGAACACCTTTTCAACTGTTCCTCAATGTGTAGGGATGGAAGGGAGTTTCTGCCCTTCATGAAATGCTGAGACTGGTATCCCTGCACCATCTTTTCAGCCTTTTTACCTCCTGCCCAGGCACGTGCAGACGGGGGGGCTGGAGGGGCTTGAGCACCCGCCCCTTTCCTGATGGGTGCCCAGAGTGCCCTTTTGTTGAGGGAACTTTTAAAAAAAATTTATTTATTTATTTTTTTAATGTGTGTGTGCGTGCGGAGTCCTATCTGTGCCCCTCAACAATAATATTTAACTATTAATCACAGTTTTGCTAAATAAAAGGATCTGGCTTGCATCAGTCACATGATCACTATTAACCAATGATCGCCCTTGACGGCAGAACGCGCTGGTTACGAGCCGGGAACAAGCTCATAAAGAGCACGTGCATTTTTAGCGGTCCGGAGCTGTAGGAGAAACACAAATTAACTCAGAGACAGACTGATGCGACAAAACCAGTAAGTAGGTGTACAGCGCACACTGTAGTGTATAGCACACAGGAGTATTAGCTTATCACGTACACGTTGGTAAGCTGTCTTGTTGCAAATGACGAACTGAAACAAAAGAGCGTGCTGTGTGTGTAACAGCGGGACAAACCTGTCCTTTTATTAACTGCACAAGTAGTGCTGGTCATAGCTGCTGGCTGACTGTGTAAGGCTGTCATGGGTCTGTAGCTCTGTCCACCGTTTTAGGGAACATATTTAGTTTTAAAGTAAGTTACAGGGCTTTTCCTGCCTTTCTGGAGGGCTTATATTTCACTAAAAACGATCTAATATGCATGTCCACATAATTATGGATTATTATAATTATAATACTTAAAAAACATACGCTGTATTTTAAAGAACATACATTAAGACACAGATTATATTAGATTTATATTTTAAAATGCTGATTTTACAGCAGTAAAATTATTGTATCTCTACAGTTTAAAAATGTAATAAGCTTTCTCCCTGCACAGAGTGGATAGTGAAACAAATGGAATCATCATAAATACATTATTTCATATTTATTACTTTTTTCCCCTCATTGCTTTATTATTGTAGCTCTAGTAATAAATAATAAGGGAAGGATTCTGGATCAGCTCCATGATGCCCACAGTATATACAGTATTCTGAAGGTCTAAAATGTCCCTGTGCGTGCATGTGTGTTTTATTTATATGGATTTTTTTAAAATTAGTACTCATGATATAACATTGTCCAGACATGGCTGGTAAGGACATGAGGAGGAAACAGTAGGAGCTGTGTGAGGCTACTTAAGGCAGTGGATCCCTCAGCAGCTGGATTACAAAGAGCACAGGTAACATTAACACATGTACCAGTTGTTGGAGAGGTATTCCAGTATAAAAATAATAATAAGCACAACTGGAATGTTTTGCTTCTATAACATTTTTCTGTCATCATTTTATTATAGATTAAGTGCAAGAATTGTTAGGTGTGGATAATTAAATTATAGTTTATTGCAAAAGCAAGTTGTGCCTTGTTCTCAGATAGACAGCAAGTGGAGAGGAGAAGTAGAGTGATTCACAGGCAGAGCCGAGTTTATTTCTCACAGTTTTTTGTTGCCTTATGGTTCCAAGCGCATTTTATGTTCTTTGCATTTTGTTATTATCTCACGACACTTGTTTAATCAGCTACCATCTCTCCTATGAACTTTTTAATGTCTACAGTCTCAGATCAACACAGCCCTGCCCTCCAGCACTATCAGTAGCAGGAGCAGCAGAAACCCCTCAACAGCAACATTGTACCCATCAGGTAAAACATAGGCTACGTTTGCTTTGCCTTGTCGCCACCTCACAACAATGATATAGTATGATGCGATCCCATATTAGATTCTTGATGAATGTGTGTTGTTGTTATTCAGCCTGGTTCGATATGCCCCTTTTTAACTTTGAGCACCTGCCCCTATAAACGTCTCTGCACGGCCCTGCTCCTGCCTGTATTCAGATTCATCATTCCGCCCCATCTATCACACACTTAATATCTTAAATGTAAAAGTTAATTACAGTACAATTAGAAAAATCCCGAACAACCATGTGAAACGGATTTGGTTGAACAGTACGATTATTCCTCAAATTCCAGTATTGAATAAAAGCTGTATGCCGAGAGTGAATGAGACGAGACATCGATTCACTGATCTACACTACTAGGATAGAAATGTCATTTAGACTGGAGAAGTGTAGTAGGTTGGTAACAGCTAGTCAGAACTGAGGGTACTGCACTACCAGAAGGGAAAATTGCAGAAATAAAGGATTCCGGGTAGCAAATGGGAACAATGAGGAGTAAATGGTAAATGGACTGGTTCTTATTTAGCACATATCTACTCTAACTGAGCACTCAAAGTCCTTTACACAAATCTCCTCATTCACCCATTTACACAAGCACCTTTTTTTCTACATAAATGCTTTCTATCTAACATTCGCACAAATTCAATGGATGCATTTGAGAACAACTTGGGGTTAGTACCTATCTGTCTAGTATCTATCTATCTATCTATCTAGTCATGTGAGAAAATTAGGACACACTATGAAAGCTTGTATGTTTTAAAATATATTTGGACGTGGATATTTAGCATCAATTTTAATGATACTGAGGTATCCAAATAATATAATTAAACGTTTAAAAAAACCAGAAAAGCCTTTTTAAAACTTTATGTGAAATGTAATTTAAAAAGAATGCAATTTCTGGTGAGGAATAAATTAGGATCTAAAAAAAGAATTTCCCTCTAACCCCTGCGGGCGGTCTTTCCTTCAAGCTCGGGTCCTCTACCAGAGGCCTGGGAGTTTGAGAGTCCTGACAGTGATCTCGGATGTTGTTCCTGGGATCTGCTGGAGCCATTCGCCTAGCTTGGGAGTCACTTTTTACCTCTTAAGCTACAGCCATCACAGGTCCTAGCACCCACCCCAGGAGGCCCCTAGGAATGCTGCAACAGCCAAATATCTGCAGAGAGTAAGGCAAATCCTGAGGAGTCAACTGAATGGAAAGAACAACAATTGGGCAATCAATACCTATGCCCTGCTGGTGATCAGATACCTTGCTGGAATTATCAGCTGCCCAAAGGAGGAGATAGAAGCCACTAACAAGGAACCTCCTCACCATGCATGGAGGGATTCATCCCAAGTTCAGTATCCTGAGACTGTAGGGTAGGTTAAGCAGATAAGAGTGAGTGTCAGAACCATTACCCACAGTGAAACAAAGAAATCCATAAATAAATCAGGGAGGTGACCACAACTGATATTTTGCTTAGTGATTATCTCAGATGCCAGAAACCAGAGAAAGAAGAGGAACAAGAGGTAGGAACTATCATGGAAGGACAGACCCCTGCATAGCATGTACCACCGGCTGTTAGAAGAAGTGGCAGAAAAATCCTACCAGTGCCTGGACAAAGCTGGACTGAAAGACAGCACAGAGGCACTACAAATGGTAGTACAGAAACAAGCTCTAAGCATAGGCTTGGTTCTACCGCTCCAAGCAAGTCCCAAGGTGCACGCTGTGCAAAGATGGCCCTGAGACAATCCAGCACATAACAGCAGGGTCATAGTAGGCAGTGCATACATGCAGCACTATAACCAACTGGCCTGCATAATATACAGTAACATCTATGCCGACTATGGCCTGGAAGTTGCAGGTTTAAAATGCGATATGTCCTCTAGGGTGATCGAGCATGACTGAGCGAAGATTGTGTGAGACTCAGATAAAGACAGACAAACTGGTGATGGCTAAGCAACCAGACAAAGTAGTGGTGGACAAGCAGAAGAAGTTGGCCATAGTAACAGATGTAGCTATATTAACAGATAACAGCATCAGGAAAAAGAAATGTGAGAAGCTCCAGAAGTACCAAGGGCTGAGGGGGGAGCTCAAGAAGATGTGGAGTTTGAAGGTAACACTGGTTTCTGAGGTAACCGGAGGACCTTCAAAGTGGGCAAGTGGCTTTAACAGGTCCCAGGAACAACATCTGAGACCTCCAAAGGAGGGCAGTCCTAAGGCACAGCATTAGCATCCAAAACTCACCTCCTTAATTTCTCTGCAGGATGCTTTTCCTCAGTGGTCTGGAAGAACACAATGCTCAGACATCTTACCTGGCTGCCCTTCTGCTCAGCCAGATCACTGCAACAGGAAGAAAATGTCGGACATCTTGGCTCATTCACTTTGCCTCTCACCTCCATACTCACCTGGTTGCATCCCCCTTGGAGCACATTACTCATCACTTTCCAAGTAAGGATGATTTCTAGTAAAGACCCATCTTGCTTCCGGTATTCTCTGCCTTTCAATAATCCGCCTCTCCTTCTGTTGCAGTAGGCTCCACGCCTGTGACTCTCACTCCCTGCTGAGCCCTTGTGGGTAGAATTATTGAGTTAAAAAAAGACTTGTGGGTCCACTTCACGTACAAGCCAACTGGCCTTCTGACAAAACTGAGAGGGGAATTAATTTTTTGATTTTTGATTTTTTTGCTCAAGGTGATATTGATATGAAGTAACAACCAGTCCAACCCAGACATGCAAAGGATTTAAACCATAGATGTTCAAAAATTAAGTTATGTCTCAGTATAGTGCAGTATAGGGAAGTGAAAGTGTGGCAGTACAAGGTGCAAGACCAACACTGAGTTTATACTCTATGGCTTATGTTGGATACAGTTTGAATCCACAGTCTTAGGCTTAGTTTTCCCGAGATAGATAAGGTCTCAAACTAAAATGTTTTTCAGTGGAGAGCTTGACTGAAGTTTTCTTCTAGTTCAGTACTTGGCTTAACGGATGTCTGGGAAACCAGCTGTATTCTTTTTTAATATTATGAATATATTTGAAATTCTCTGGCACTGTTTTTTTTCCCCTTTCTGTTATACTCCATTCTGCTCAGTCATTAAACAGGCTACAGTGTGTTTTTACTGTCACTTTACAATATTTGACTTGCAGGGCTCACATCCTCATTTTATGTTTGACAGCTTTTTAGTAGGTAAAAGCGAATGGCTTGGACATGAATTGATGAATTGCCTTACCTCAGTGAGATAAATCCAACTGGTGTACCTAAAATAATGCTTTACACACTAACATTTGCTCATTATTCTCTTGCTCTCGGCGAAGGCGGTCACACTTTTTTTTCCTCCTCCTCTCCTCTCCCTTAGCTTCCCTGCTTAGCCTCTTGTGTCCTTGTCTAGTCTCGTGTTTTTTGTATTACTTTTCCCTGGAACACTCTCTCACAGTCTGTTCTCTAAAACCTAAAAGAGGAATTATGGATTTGATCAACTGGTCTCTGAATGCGATTGACACCCCTTCAACGAGAAGCCTGGGCTCGGGTGAGCCTGAGTGCTGAAGATATCTACCTATTCGGAACCATGATAACAGGGTTCTTGCTGATCAGAGCTGGCTTGGCCCTGGCTTATTGAAGAATTAAGGAAGCGGAACCGGCTGTTCAAACCCCCACAAGGCTGCCCGCTGGGACTGAAACGATGGGACGAGGCGTGAGTTTCTCGAAATGGGTCATTGAGTGCAGCACGGATGAGATCTTGGAGAACCACACGGCTGCCGTGAATACTCAGAACAAGACCTCTGAGTACGAACTGATTACATCTGGAGGGGCTCACTCGGAATAACACCTCTGGGCGCAAATCGCTCACATCTTGTGTTAGATTTGTATTGTTTATTGCCATTTATGCTTAGAAATATTTACTCATATATTCTTAGAGTTTTATAATTAGGTGTAGAGTGGTAGAGGTTTGATCCTTAATAGTCTGCAAGCTTTGTGTGCATTCCAGAGCTCTCTGACTTTCACACCCGCATTTTAGGAGCATGGGAGAGGTCGTACCTTGTCTTATTATTTTATGGTAGGATAAACGTATCTATATCTGTTTTAGGCTAAGTGCCTTTTGTTTAGATGGACGGCTCTGGGGAGTCTTCCTGGGGTCACAGTTTGACCCCCACACACAGATACACACAGAAGGTATTCTTTGTTCACATGTATACCTATATAAGAGGTCATATGTTAATGACCCTATGCATATTCATGTAACCACAATAAAAGAGCAGTGTTACGGGAGAGCGGACGAGAGCAACTGGGGTCAAGCAAAGGAACGGCGCCTGTCCAGTTCTCTCCCGTGCACGTGAAACATAAAGAATGTTGCCTACTCGTGTCTTGCTTGCTGTGTAATCACATTGCCTCCAACGTTCCAGCGAATAGGTTCAAGCTACAAACCTATCATCTTGGGAAACGCACCGCGGTCATGAGTTCTCAGAATCGGCTCTTTGACCACAAGAATGACAACATCACGGAGCGTAAGTTTGGATCACATCATAGAAAGCTCACGGCTCTCCAACAGGAGATTGAGAGACCAGTGTTGGACTGTTAGAACAGCTTTGAAATTCATATGAGTTGTTCGCACTAAAGTAAAAACCATCATCATTTCATGTGGATACCCCTTCGGCGCCAGCTGCGGTCTCAAGGCTGGAGCTGTACAACAACACCCTGATTACGGACTGTGTTTAGACTGTTCTTCCCATTCTATGCAAGGCCACCTGGGTTGGCTGGAAGACTGTTTACTCAGCCTGGCAGGGCGAAGGACACTGTCTCAGCTGAACTCTGGACGTACACACACACATGCACACAGACATATACACATGCAGATAAACACTCATCTCCCCTCCCCCTCCAAATGCCTTCGACGCTTATTCCCTTCTGATGCTGACGGTGGATCATGGGGACCAGCGCATAGGCTGCAGGCCCGGATGTACTGTCTACATTGGATATCTCTTACCCTTTACCCATCCCTGTTGCTTGTCATGTGTTTCTTTGGTGTATTAAGAGTTTTTTTCATGTGCTATGTGCAGACGTGTTTTTTTCTGTTCTCAAACTGATCTCCCTGTTGGAGCTCAGTCTGGGGGGAGTTATTTTTTTCTCCTTATCTTTCCTCATGTGGTGCTTTTTCCATGTTATACCCCTCTGACCTGTCTTCCCCATGTGATGTTTGTGTAATGTATGTATGGCCAGATGGGTAAGACGGCGCTGGCACGGCTGGCAGCCTTAACCCAATTTCCCTCGGGATGAATAAAGTATAATCAATCAATCAGTCAATCAATCAAAGTTTCTCACAAAATTCTTGTTAAAATCAGTAAAAAAAAAAAAAAAAAAAAAGTTCCAAGAAGATGACAAATAGAACAGATGGATTAGAATAGTGGCCACAAGGGAAAAACATTATCTGGACATCTTGAGAATTTTTACAAAATGAGACTGCTGTTAGAATGAAGAAGTGTATTTGTCTATTTTTAGATACTTTAGTTTCTATTTTGAAACTGATTTTTGTAAGTACTTATTGTAAATATATGTTTTATAATTGTTGAAAACCTTGGAAATTTAACTAAAGCTTTCACCAGCATGTGTAAAACCAACATGTGTGATTTTATGTCCAAAATATCTGTGTTCTGTTCAAGTGGTTTTAGTTTAATGTAATACCAATTTGTACCACAAGATGGTATGCTGAGTCAATACAACCCATTAAGAACGTGTTTGTATTTACCAGGTTGGCCTGGGAAAAGGCTCTTGATGAAATAAGAAAGCTATTTCAGCTAGGCTGCTACGTCATAAAACACTTTACACACCCACTGGTAAAACACACCCCGCTGGTTAATGTTGCAATTACATACTGGAGAGGGTTTTTGCTTAAAGCACCTTTAGATACTTTCTTCTGATTTGAGCAAAATGAGAAAAAAAATTATTTCTATAAAGATTAAATTCTGAAATGATGATTTGTATCTACAGTGCCATCAGGTATCAGCACTTCAGTTCCAGTCAAGGGCTGCATGTCTGAAAACATCTGTACAGCAGTGTCCAGCCATTTAAGTCCCCCTGTCTTGAGTCTTGGGAATGTCAGCTGTTGTGATAACAATTTGTGTAATACTGCTCCAACAACTACAACATTCATCTCTCTTCTATCTGGACTCATATATATTATCTATTATGAAATAAAAAAGCACGAAACACCTTTGAAGCATCAGAAAGACTCAGAAAACCCCTTTTTCAAGACCTGATTCGGCTTAGGAAATCCAAATTAATATATATATACATATATACACACACACACACATATATATATATACATATATATATAAATTTAGATTTCCCATAAACCGCCCGCAGGGGTGAGATGGGTGTTTTTTTTTTCCATATATATACATATATACACATATATAAATATATATATGTACATACATATACATATATATATACATACATATACACACATATATATATACACATATACATATATATATATATATATATATACACACATACATACATATATATATATATATATATATACACATACATACACACACACATCTATATATATATATATATATATATATATATATATATATATATATATACTTTAAGATATATATATGAAAATTTTTGTGAGATTAACATATGAAAAACAAAGTAAGTCACAGTAGTGAAAGTCCTGCACTGTTTATGTGCTCAATCTCCCGATGAATGTTAAACGGTCTCAGTTTATCACTACTATGTTGTTGGATTTTTTAAGTTATGAGATATTTTTGTGTTTTGATGCTGACTTTACTGCCTTGGTAGATGTAAGCAAATCTTTTGTGAGTTTGAGCACAAACATCATCCCTGCACAGTCTACCTTTCAGGATTTGGTAACCAGCCGACAGTATAGCAGTAATGCTAAGGACAGAGAAAATAAAAAGTGGACAGGATTGGATTGGGCAGACTCCAGGAGGCAAAAAGTGCACTCAAAACAGCTTTATTGTTGAACACCAAAACAACTAAACTGAAAACACAAAGCACACAGGATAAACACAAAGTGTAGAATGAGGGACATCACAACACAGATCAAGGAAAACACAGGGCTTATATACTGTACACAGAGGGATAATGGGGGAATGAGACTAGTTTAAATCCTATTTGTCTAATCGATCTTTCTCTGTGGCTACCTCTAAGTTCAGATCCGCTGTCAGCTCTCTTGCCTATGGGGTGCCTCAGGGCTCTGTCTTGGGACCGTTATTGTTTTTGTTGTATTTACTCCCTCTTCTGCAACTTCTTAGCTCTTTCTCTGATATTTCATATCATTGTTATGCAGATGATATTCAGCTATATATCTCTTTTAGGCCACCTGATGTTTCTAAGCTCCAAATCTTGCAGTCCTGCTTAGATTCCGTTAGAGATTGGCTGGCTGGAAACTACCTTCAACTAAATGCTGATAAAACGGAAATCATTGTCTTTGCTCCTGAGAAATTTGTTCCCCACGTGGTTAAAAATCTAGGCCCTCTTGCTTCTTATATTAAATCATCCATTAGGAACCTTGGTGTTACATTTGATACAGCTCTGACGCTGGACACACACGTTAAATCTTTGGTTCGCTCTTGTTTTTACCATTTAAGAAATATCGCTAAGCTGAGTCCCATTGTCTCACGTTCCGAATTGGAAATGATTATTCATGCTTTTGTTTCATCCCGCTTAGACTATTGTAATTCCTTGTTTACTTGCTTAAGTAATGCCTCCCTGGAACGGCTGCAGGGCGTTCAGAATGCTGCTGCTAGGCTTCTGACAAAGCATCACAAACACTCCCATGCCACTCCCCTCCTGATTCACCTGCATTGGCTCCCTGTCAAGTTCAGGGTCCAATTTAAGATCATAATCATGACTTATAGGGCCCTGCACAGTGTAGCTCCAACTTACTTAAGTGATCTTCTTTTTTCTTATCACCCCAGCAGGTCCCTGAGGTCCTGTGACCAGGGGTTGCTGGTTGTCCCGCATACAAGGTTAAAAACAAAAGGTGACAGAGCGTTTGTATCAGTGGCTCCCAGACTCTGGAACTCGCTCCCTTTGAGTTTGAGATCTGTGGACTCAGTCATGTCTTTTAAAAAGCAGTTAAAAACCTATCTGTTTAAACTCGCTTTTGGTTAATTTTGTTTTGTTTTGGATTTTAATGTCTGTTTTCTGCCTCTGTAAAGCACTTTGTGATTTTTGTCTTGAAAGGTGCTATATAAATAAAATTTTACTTACTTACTTACTTAGTGATGCGCGAATCATGAACGAATCGTTCAATACTCGAGAATCACTTTACTGACTCATGAATCATGATTCACAAGCCCAACTGACTCACTGACTCATCCCTGTTGCTGTTAGCAGCAATAAATCTAGCTTATAATTAAAATTGTGGAGAAAAACACAACATCCAGTATCTTAACAAAAACATTTCTGCTCTGAACTGGAAGAAAAAACCCTGAGTAGAAGCTCACATCAAGACAATAGCTCCTTGGTTCACAGTAGCATCGCTCTGCTAACATGCTAACAACACATTTGAGCTACTCACCCCCTCCTTTCCTGTGCTGAATCGTAGGGTAAGCAAATCACTCAGGACTCGCTCACCCCCTCCCTCCTGTGATGAATCATAGAGCGAACGAATCACTCAATGGCCGTTTCTCAATTCTCAAGTATGCGAGTACGTACTCGCGTTCTCGGCGAGTACGTACTCGCCGAGAACGCACGGGAGTACGTACTCGCCGAGAACGAGAGCACGGACTCGCGATTTGTACAATTGGAACACCAGCGTACTTGATGATGTCACAGGTCCGGAGTTTTTACTGCCGTCCCCTCTTAATGTAACTGTGAGTAACATGTTATGAAGCTTAACTTTAATCACAGCCAAACTGGTTTACTCAGAAACAAATAAAACACTGAAATAAACCAAACATTAACATTTAGAAGTGATCTAAGTGACTTATATATCATTTTTAACCTCAGTAGTGAAATCTCTATTAATAAAAATAGTGTACATGTACATACGTGTACATACCTTAATAAAAACAAGCAGGTGAGATGTTAGAACGCTTTTATTTTTATTTTAGTGGACACTCAATACGATAGACAGCTGCTGGAGTTTCTTTAACCTGAGTAGTGAAAAGACCGCGGGCGGCGGGGGGGTTGAAAATGATGTGCCGGGAGTCCGCTGTTCTCGCCGGCTCTAATAATCCTCGACCTCGCTGTCTGCTATGGAGCTGGCGGGTCACAGACGTCTCTGAAAACGTCGGAGCGCGTTTGGAAATATATGATATCTTGATAAATCGAGCAGATATTTGAAGTTTACACAGCTACATTCTCGCTTGAAAATAACTTAAAAGTTTATTTTGTGACCCAGAAAGAGTAATATTTAAAAGTTTTTAGCCCCGCTCGTCCGCCATTGCCGCGTTTGAGTTTTGGACGAAATGCATTCTGGGATATTTAGCTGTACCAAGTCCACACAAGTCACCACCGATGCATGCTCGATAAAACGGGCGGATCGAGAACACATCCGGGACTTTTTCGCGTTCTTGGCTTGATGCGTACTTCGAATTGGAACAGTACTTGGTCTCCGACTGATGACGTATCACGAGTACACGAGAACGCAAGTATGCACAAGTACGCATATTGAGAAAGGCCCACTCACTCACTCACCCCCTCCCTCCTGGCTCACAGCTTCTTCTTCTTCTTGGTTGGCAACCAATGTTAAGGCGCATTACCGCCCCCTGGCTCACAGCTCAGTGGACATTTAGATGAGAAAATATATATTTGACACATTTAAGGAAAATACTAATAACTTATGGATCAAAGTTTTTTAAGCTTTAAACAAAAACTGATAAAATGCCAGAACAAACAAGTTCCAAAGATACTGTTTCTAAGACACCTGGCATTTCTTCTGGGGGTGGGATTTGTTGTTAGAACCCAAAGCGACAGGTATTTCCGGGATTTGGAGCAAGGTAATCTGAGATGAGACTAAAATGAGACTTCTCATGAAGCGTTAGCTGTTTGTGAAATCAGATATCAGCAGTTGACACCTTATTTATTTTTCTTTGCAACTCCTCCCTTCTTACCTTTGTGCATTATGAGTTCTAATGTGTGGTGTCTGATGTAAAACAAAAACTGACCTACATACAGTACATTTTAATTTTCAGAAAATGTAAAATGCTTTTCCTGTTTTTATTTTGATGCAAGTTTTTGTTTTGAACTTTAAACAAAAACTGATAAAATGCCAGAACAAACAAGTTACAAAGATACTGTTTCGAAGACACTTGCCATTTCTTCTGAGTTCTAGGTATATCAGGATCCATGTGTGGGGCACAGAGTCATAGGCTTTCTTGTAGTAAATCCAGACAGTGCACAGGTTGGTTCGTCTGCTGTATACAGCAGTTACAGTATAGACATATAGGAAAGTGTACTTCTACCTGGAATGTAATATGCTATTTAAATAAAGATTTGTTTGCCGTCTTGCATCTTTTGGGGCATTCCTCTAATGTCCTATATAAATAGATATAATACATTACAAATCTAGCTGAATAAAACAAGACTACAAATAGTACATGTCATTTAAATAAAGTAGAAATAAAGGCCATTCAACTGACTTGCATTTCGGAAGGACCAGAGATTGACCCTTGACACTCATGATAACTTCTTCATGTACATGATGTACAGACCCATCTCTTTTGTGTAGCAACACGGTCCCTAATATTACTAACAGTAAGTATAAATGTTATATTTGTATGTGTAACGTAATGCGATGTGTTCTATTTGCATTGTATTTGATAGATACAAGCCACCTGGAAGAGAAGGTAAAATAAGTGGGGCCATTATTGTACTCTCAGTGATAAGTCCATGTTTTGTTTTTGTTTGTTTGTTTTTTTTAACTTAAGGATATAGAGGCACATTTGGACCCATCAAACACTTGTTTATCCCCAAAAGGGGGTGCGGATGGTCTGACTACTAGGTGCCGACATTTGACCTTTCTCATCTGTTTTCTGTTAATGTGCTGAAATGTTATAATTCTTAATATTAGAGAAAAGCCAGCATTTAATGGTGTGTAGTAGGGATGGACCAATCTGATATACAGTATCGGTATCGGTCCGATCCTGACCTAAATTACCGGATCAGATAACAGGGAGAAATAAAAAATGTAACGCGATCCATTAAATATTACAAAAGCACCTCACAAAACTTGCGATGTGGCGTAACCCAGGTAGTGACACTAGCACATCAGAGCAATATGTGTTACGTGAAAGAGCGGCTGTTGCGTGCAAGACCTGACGGCTGTCTGGAATTACTTCACACTGAAAGCATCTGGATTCTTGCTACATGCTGCCAAACTGGCATTTCATCTCCGAGCAAGCTATCCCAGAGAAGTAAAGCAAGTGTGTAAGTTCATCTCTCAATGTTTGTAAAGCATTCCTACGTTATATGGAGCTCGGACGTCTGTGCGTTTTCATTGTTAAGTCTGACTGTACAATGGATAGACTCAAGTTTTGCTTTGAAAAAAAAAACTGTGTGCAGGCTAAACAGTGCAGTTTGAACGTTATTATCAGTGAAAACAAATCAATGCAAAACATTCCAATTGGAGTTGGACTGATAAAGTTTATCAAAAGTATGTAAATACATTTATGTATATTCATCACAAATGCACTTAGAGAGTTTTGAATCTGAACTCTGTAAATATACATCCTAAAGTACATGGTAATGTTACTTTTTGAGTGAATGAGGTGAAAACCCGGGATGCATTACTTTGGATGCAGTATGGCAAACTGCTCAAACTGAAACCCAGTGGCAGTGGCCAGAAACCACCAACTCCCAAACAGATCTGGATATTAAAAAAATTTTGATTTCTTGACATGTGGTCCATAGACATACGGAGTCCACTCTCAGAGTAAGTTCATAACCAAGTTGTTTAAACACACACACACACCTTATGAAAGGATATTTGTGGGGAAATGATGAGAATGATGTCAATTCTACAACGAGAACTGGAGTCCAATGAAATTCTCAGATGAAAATGGTTTTAGTCAAACAAATGCCACAAAGTATGCAGTGTGAAATTAGTATCTCAACTAACCAATACTGTTAAGATCTTCAATTCTGTGTAATCACTTTCCCATTGTCTACTTTCTGTACTGTTGGCACAGAGTCAATGACATAGGTGCAATAGAAGAGGGAGATGAGGATCAGTCCACTGTGGAAATTGAAGCAGATGTCCTTAGTTCTTCCAGTATCCCATTTTCAGTGAATCAGGAAGAGGAAAACACCTCAAACAGTCCACTGGTCAGCCTGTTAAAAGCCTACACCAAAATCAGCAGAACACAGCACTGAGATGGCCAAATTTTCCCTGCTTCAGCAGGTCTAGAACACACTATCAGGATCTAATGCAGATTCTGAGGAGCTGTTTGGCCAACAAGTAGCCTAGGAGTTGAGAAACAAAGGACAGAGCTCAAGAGTTACAGCTCAGGAGAAACATAATGAACATGACGGTTGTGTCCAAATTCATGGGCTGCGTCCTCCTGAGGACCCGGCCTTCGTGGTCTACATGGGCTGGGTCCTCAGAAGGTCGGATAGGCTGGAAGTAAACAGCTGTGAAATTGGACAGTCTAGCCTTCAGATTTGCGTCACCGCTGTCTCGGTGGAGTTTAATAAACTCAGCTGTCTGCTCCTTGCTATCTAAAATATAACAGGACACTGGTGTAAATTCTCGACCATCTCACACTTCTCTTTAATCAGTTTTCTGTTTAACGTTTATTCAGCTGTGTGAAAACCACCCGGGGGATTAATAAAGTTTTATTTTATCTAATCTAATCTAATAACTTTAATCTCAGCCAAACCGATTTACTCACGAACAAATAAAACACTGAAAAAGCCAAACGATAACATTTTTAAGTTATTTAAGTGACTTATATATTACGTTAAACTGAGTATCCGAAAATGATGTGCCGGGAGTTTGCTGTTCTCGGTGGCTCTAGTGACCCTCGAGCTCCCGGCTAGCTATCGAGCTGGTGGATAACAGACGTCTTCGAAAACGTCGGAGCACTTTTGCAAATATGTGATATCTTGATAAACCGAGCAGATGTTTGAAGTGTACACAGCTACATTCTCGCCTGAAAAATATGTTAAAAGTTTATTTTGTGACCCAGAAAGAGTAATAAGAGTAATATTAAAACTTAGTAGCGGCCACCATTGTTGAAAACTGAAATTGGCTGGGATATGGTGGGCCACGAAGGACACACCTGACCCATCTTTCAAATTCGGGGAAAAGGAGGACGCATTTGTCGGCTCCATTCGGAGAAGTCTACGAATTTGGACAGCCTTTGTCATGTCACTGTGACGTAATCGGCCTACAAATGCAGCCTCAGGAGGATGCAGCCTCAGGAGGATGCAGCCCATGAATTTGGACACCCCCGATTTATGACACACAGGAGGCTGAGCAGGGCAGCCATTCTCAAGTTGCAGGTTAGGCCACCTTGGTATCCCATCCATCACATTCACCCTTATCACGTGCTAAACACATTCCATTATGAATTCCAACAGTATTATAATTCCATCAGTAATATAAATATCAGTATTTTTGAGTTTACTAATTACACTTTACTAGTTTCTACTGTTAACACAGTGCAATGAAACTACAGCGTCATTCAAATGCTTTAAATTTTCTTTGTGATACTTCATTCAAATGTTCATTCAAATGTTCTTTGCGACACTATGACTATAATAATGTGACTTTCCTACCTCACTGTTATGGCGTGTTGCAGAACTGTATGTATAATTTGATGCAAGATATTTTTGGGGGGGGGTTTACGAAGCAAACCATTTTGGTAATTTCCCAGGGGTAGATTTATTTTTGTTAGTACTTACAAAGGGAATTTGTTATTTATTACATATATATATATATATATATTATATATTTTTATAAATTAAAAAAAAAAAAAAAAATCTTTGGTCTACCTACACCATGTCTTCTTGCCATGAAACATTCCCTTCCGGTGAGACAAAGTACTTGCGAAGGATGTCCCGTTGCTTCTTCGCTTCCACTGAGGGGTTCCGTGCACGGCCCATTGAAACAGACTGAAGTTCTCCCTCCCTTCTCCATGCACCTTCGACCAGCTGATGGTTGGCATCCTCAGAATCCACATAGCCAGGTGGCACTTTAGATCTGTAGTGCCAGAGAAAGTTGTGCAGACAAAGACATGCAAAAATAATGGTGACAAACTTGTCTGGGTCCAGGCAAATTGTTGTTCAGAAAATTCTGCCAAAATTCTGAAAGCGTTCTCCACAACGTGGCATGCTCTGGACTGTAGTTTTATATTCTCTGATTGGTGTTGAGGTTTCAAAATGGATACAGTTTCATGAGATCTGGTTGAAGGGGATAAGCATCATCTCCCTGCGTGGCAGGGTATCAGCAGGGGTAAAGTTCAGCATGCCTCTGTCCATTGCTTCTCTCAGGTCAGAATGGGGAAAACCCCCGCATCAGACACCCTACCCTGTGTCCCTGCGCTTGCATATACAAACTTGCAACTGGCGTCAACTACAGCCATAAGGATGATGGAAAACCTGGACTTGTAGTTAAAATACATGCTGCCACTCTTGGGAGGGGGTCGGATGAAAATGTGTTTCCCATCTATAGCCCCCAGGCAGTGTGGAAACTGCCACTTGTTTGCAAAGTCTTGGCAATGGCCTTCCACTCAGAGTCAGTTGAGTGTGTCTGTGAAACACAAGTAGAAAGTGATGAATGTGAATGAATCTCTGGTGACTTAATGACTTCCTTTCTTAAACACACATTCAAAACCACTGTCAGACTCAGAGTTCACTTTACTTTTTAAATACACATTTAACAAAGACTGAAGAAATACATCTGGGACTCAGAGAATTGTTTTTGGTGAAAATTCATTGTATTAACTGATGGGATGTTTTTGACAGTGTGCAAGTCAATCTTTCAATAGTATGAGCATGGATAATGTATTTCCAGTCAAAATTGCCTTCAAGTAATCTTCATGCAGTACACAGGTAAAAGCTGTGCATGTTTCCATGACAATCAGTGTGCTTCCAATCCAGTAGTGGAAATTTAATGAGCTGAAGGTTTCCCCTGTCAAAGGGAACAAAGTGTCTTCAATAGCGTTAGTTACATTTTAGGGCTGTCAAAATTGACGCGATAACAATGCGTTAATGCAGTTTTTTTAATACCTTAAATTTTTTTGACAAGCAATTAATGCACTCACAAACTCCCAGCTTGTGACCTTTGGCCCGCCCCTATTTTTCAGAAATCAGGAAGCGACGTATGCAGCAGTTGTAGATGTGAGCAGAAATGCATAAAGAAAAAGGTCTTTTGAACAGCAAGGTCAATTGCCGATTTTTCTCTTGACAAGACCATAGTAATTTCTATTTACTGTTCATGTGAACTGAGTTATCACCGTAGTACGTACAGCCTCTAACTTGCTAGCCGAGCACACAGCTAACGCAGAGAGCCCTCCTCCCTCTCGCCAAAGGCAGTCCACACCGGATAGCTTTCAAAGGAGACGTCTGGACAATTCTACAGCCAACAAACTTTCAACAGCCATAGCAAAATGGGTGGCTGCAGCTTGCAAGCCGATTAACATTGTGGAGGATGAGGGGCTACTTGAAATAATTTGCATAACAACCAACGACTGCACGTATGAATTGCCTTCGAGAGCCACCACTGTAACCAACATACACAACTTGTATGAAGATGAGAAAGCCAAAGTCGAGGAGGCTTTGGGGCAGACCACCATGGTTGCACTCCCCGGAGACTATTGGACTTCTCTAAGTAATCACAGCTACCTTGGGGTAACAGCGCATTATTTTTCACCACAGTGGGAACTTCTGTCACATGCTTTCACTGTTATGAAGACGGAGGAGAGGCACTTAGCTCTAGTACTTGGCAACACCTGCCACATCCATACCATGTGAGAGGTTATTTTCCCTTTCTGGGCATGTTGTTCAGAAGAAGCAAGCTGCCCTGTCATCTGAAAATGTCAAAATGCTTGTCTGTTTGAGCAACTGGTTCAGTGCAAAGAAACAAAAGTAATAGGGACAACCCATGCACTGTATGTTTTTAGTTCTTTTTTTCTTTCTCCTTTGTGGTGTTTCCTTGTTCATGGTTTGTTAGGAAAACAGAAAAAGGAAGAAGCTTGCCTTGCTCAGCCTCTGCTAAATATAACTAGAGAGCAAAAGAAGTATAGCCAAACTGTTTTAGTCAAAGACACTGGAAATATTAAGGTATAGCCTAACTGCACTTGATACACTTATGTATTACACTCCCCACAGTTACATATGCATTTTATTTATTGTATTTTTATTTTTAATGTGTATTGTGTCTCCCTGTTTTGATCCCACTTAGATGGGAATATGTTTTGTGAGCCTTAACTGTCTAATGATAAATTAAACAGTTACATTGTGTGGGAGTATATGCTTAAGTATCCATTCAGCATATTTTTGAGCATTCAGTACCTCTGAGGTTTTTCTGAAGAACATTTTGGACTTTTCATTGTTTTGAATTGTTGCAATAAAAATAAACATATTTGCATAAAGCAAGTATATTTGTTCACTCACACACTGTTAATGGTATTAAAAACATGAAGAGTATCCTGTTAAAGTTCCTTTAGAACAGATTTAAAAAAAAATCTGTGATTAATTTGCAATTAATCTTGAGTTAACTATTGATAAGTATGCAATTAATCACGGCTAAATATTTTAATCGACTGACAGCCCTAGTACATTTAGATGGTTAATGTAAGGGAAGGTGGACATGAATGGATCTTTGTAGAGTGGCAGATTTTAGATGATGGAGGGAGATTAGAATGTAGTAGTAGTAGCTTATGTAGTATGAACATAGTAGTAGTATGTATGTGGATAGAGAGACTTGCATTTAGAGGGCCAGTGATGTAGAAAAGCAAAAATGTGTATGTACTTGCAGGGGTGAATGTCTTCTTAATGTGACATAGGTAGATGACCTTGCCTCATGCCCAGAATTCTATAGTTTAATACGGAGGATTACAGAAATGTCATGTCCACACACTTGCCTGTTGCCAAAAATCATAGGGTAACGGAAAGCCTGTCCCTGGGGCTGATGGCCATCCTGAGGTGTGTGTCCCTCTTGATGATATCAGGAGTTACTCTCTCCAGGAGAAAGTTAAAGTCCTCCACAGACATTCGGAGAAGGTCCCGAAAACTCTTCATATCATCTACCTATTTACACAGAACACACCAATAATACAGCAACATATTAGATGTTGGATGTGTAGAAATGTTTAGCTTATTTTAGAGTTTAGATATGTAGGACTGTTTAGTTTGTTTTAGAGTTTAGAAATGTGTTAAGATAGAATGTAGAATTATGGTAGAGACACTGACACTGCCCTGGATATAAATAAAGGCCTGACTGTGTCATGAACTTAGGAGTAGATCTTAGGAGACCCCCCCAGTTTGAACTGTGAAGTTAAGACAGAAAGGAGTTAATGTTAAGTGGAAATTCCTCAGGGCATACCTAGGTGGGGGTCTCAACATTTGTAACTTGATAACTGTGGTCTGGAAGGGAGATGGGAGAGACACACACCCAGAGTGTTTTAACTGTTACACTCACACATCCACATGCACACTCACTCACGTGCACTCACATAGACACGTGGGTACGCGCACACACAGGCACTCACGTGCTCGTGCACATAGACACAGACACAGAGTTTGCAGCACATTGTGGGGGATTTATGATGGGGTCGCTTCTATAAAGCTGGGTGTAACTAAGAAAGAGGTGGAAGATTGTTTCAGAGGGACACCGGCCTCATCTTCCCTTCTAGAAGTGCATGCTTAAATGAAGATGAATAAAGATGAATAAAGTTTTTGTAAAAATGACTACTGGGTCCGGTGCCATCTCTGGAGGCCCGAGGAATAAAAAAGAACCGGGGTAAAACTGATTTCTCAACAGATGTTATTGGTAATTGAAGAGTCTAACTGATATTTAACCAACGTTGTATAAAGCAGAAAGATGTCCCCAAAATCACTTTGGTAGATATTCAAGTCACTCACTAGAATGCTACTCAACTAAAAGGTTAAAAGTAACTAGGCTAGTAAATACTATAGTTAATGGTCAGTAATCCAATTACATAAAACACTAATAGGCTACAATTAAATGTTGCCTAATGAAAGTAGATGCGTCAGATATCTTTAAAAGTTTACCCATCATTAGATAAAGCCTACATCAACACGGTTAATTCACGTGCAGATAACGTACCTGTGTAGATAAGTGCAATTTAGCTGTTGCTGCTTACCTCCAGTTCCCGTTTTAGTATTGACAAACCATACTGCCCACATCTGCCCAGCCATTTCCCTGTCCATACACGCTTTTCCTTTTAGACGTTTCTGCGAACAGAATGGCACACATTACCAAGGCAGCGCGTTTCTCTTGAGCATTTTCAAATTCTCAGATTACTGTCTCCCCACTTCGGGGTTCTTGTTCTGCTACATCTGTTAACAAGAACACCACATGTTGTGTATGGACGCACAGTGTGAGCACTTAGGTCGCATCAGAGCATTGGGCCGTATAGTGTGAGAGCATGCATCGTGAGCTATGAGCTTCTAACCCTTGCTATTCAGTCGTACACTTTGAGCAGGAGTTGAATAATTCGACTAAAAAACAAATCGCACAGTGCATGCCCAGCTTTAGCCAACAAGGCTCTATGGTGCAGAGCACAGGGCCCACTAGAGGACATTGGGCCCTCGGGCCACCCTTGAGAAGTTTGAGTAAAGAAATATTAATAAAGAAGCATATATTTAAAAGATAACTAGGCCGTGGGGTGCAGGTGACATACCAGGGAAATAGCTGAAGAATTACTGTAATGGCCAAACCTGCATTATTTCTACTTCACAGAAAGAACAAATAGTAATAGAACAAAAAGAACTTCTTGTACGTAAGTGAGGCGTGTGTGACACATGATCATACTTGATGAACAGTGTGCTGTATGTTTAATTTGTGACGTCCTATCATTACATTACAAAGAGAGGGTGGCAATGGCATTGGTTTAACAACAGCAGGTGTGGTAAATTCAGAGAGTAACACAACATTGTGTGACAGCATTTCAGCGTCAGTTGTGCTTGATGATAATTGTTAAAACACTTGAAATGGTAACTTATGAGGTTTAGATGATTTGTTGGCTGTTTGCGGCGTGTAACAATCATGATAAGAGCAAACTGTACAAAGCATAGAACCGTAAAACTGAAAATCAGTGTTTGAGCTAAAAGACATTTCAGTAAAGTAGCTGTGTGAAAGTACAGTTACTTCACTGTTCAAATATTGATCTGACTCACAAAGTAAGGCAGCTGCCACACCTGCAGCAGGTTTTAGACCGTTTATCACAAGCTGCCAGTTTCTCAACAAACCAGTTCTATGGGAAAAAATGAAATAGGTGCGGGGCAAGAAAATAAAGAGTGATTAACATTATTGTTTTATATTTTATTCAGACAGTTACCTCCCAGTCATGACTGCAAGTTCTTGCATCAAGGAACATCTAACGTTTAATTACACACATAAAATCAAACAGATACTACACCACCTGTGTTAATGAGTAAAATCAAGGTTTTATTTGAAAAAGTTGAACATATGTCATAAGGAAAACTTTCATATAGTATAAGTTAATTAAATTTGCAATAAAATTTACAATGATCACTCATTTTTTGTCATAGCGTTATATTTGTTTTGAGAATAAAAATACACATTTTTATGGCAATTTAATAGTTATGTTTTGGACTTCTCTCTTTTGTTTTAGTTTTACCTCTGTAGCATCTTTTGTCTCTCTCTCTTTGGTAACCAAACCCTAAGCTACATTATGATGAATAACTATGATTTCCGTGTCTTCAGAGGAACCTGTTAGCCTATCTTTATCAACTACATTATGCTATAGCAACAGTGAAATTTGCAAATGAGGCACCCAGGTACAGCATTTCTAAAAGTTTGCACTATGAATACATACGTATCAGTCAATTCTTCTTTAAAGCTATGGGTTTCTGTATTAACTTTCTGCTTAAGCTGTTAACACTTTTGCACATTTCCATAGAAACGCCTGAGTCACAGCTAACGCAGCAAATAATTCAGGAGTCGGTAAACAGATTCCATGAAAGGATGTAAATACAAATTGCTGATTCCCCCATTCACCTGACAGCATTCATGGACAAACAATTACTCTGAAAGCACAGATTCCAAAACTGCAAGTTTCATCAGGCTCTAACCAAAATATACCGAACAGCAGCAAACAGCAGAAGGAATTCAGGAGAAATCTCTGTAGCTTAAAAAGATTTAATTTACTTTAGCAGTTGAAATTACAAGTTTACAGCGCCGGACCCCAGTGTGATACAACAGCCTGCCTCACACCAAGTATAACCCTGAAATTGGTTGTACATGGGCTTATATACTGTGACAATAACTGAACATTATTATGGCTCTCTTCTCCCAGCACCCCAATGTGATGCTCCATTCGAATCTTCCTCGTCCAGTCCACCCTCCTATGTGCTCACATTCTTGGAATCAAAAAGACAGATATAAAAACACGCTGCGTGGCCTTGATTATCTAATGTTATCCTTCAGCTGTCCCAGTTCAGGACATCTTGTTCGGACTTCCTGATCCGGACACTTTTCTACCCATTTTCATGTGTATGTAAGCATGCTGCAAAACCGTCTGCACTCTACGTCACTAACAATATTTCAAATCCAGACAATAGCGTTAAATTAAACTCTTAACCCCCAAAACACGGAGCGCCAACTCATTTATGAGCATTGTGTATATATTAAAATAATAAAACAACTTTATCTAATAATTTTATGAACAATCAATAATTTTCCCACACTAACACTTTCCAAGGGTGATGTCCGTATGGTGATTTGCGGGTTTCTTCATTTTATGGTCCACTGCATCATATTTTCAAAAAGGTGTTATGATAGAACAGACACAAGAAAATATTTTTCTGTGTTCCATCCTCGTTACCTTGACACAATAGGAATCTGCTGTGATGCTTATACCTATCATTATGTTTCACAGGTTTTAGATTTATTTTGATAACAAGATGTTTTACACAAACTTTGTAATTGTAGAGAAATAATCAGTTCATTTGGGTATGTCTTTTTCTAGCAGGAACCCCAGAAAGCACCCAAGGATTAACAGGTTAAGGCTCTTCAAGAGTGGAGTTTTTCATGGTGTAATATATGCAGGTTGTTCTGCTGCCAGTACTCCACAAACTAAAGCACTGTGTGCATCATTAGCCCCATTAATACGAAGCCTAAAATATTTCCTCTGGTGGCTTGCTGCAGTACAAGTAATGTGAGTCTGTTATTTTATGAGAGCAACTGGCCCTCACTGTGTCTCCAGATAAAATTCTGGTTTTTGAACAAATGCAGTCGAATACCCCTGATCTGTTTATTAGTAGTATATGTAGTGGACAATACTTAATGTTAACCATTTAGGTTTGACCTTCATTAGTTGTAGAAAAGTCATTCCAGATTTGTTTCGAAACATTTGATCAGCACCCCCAAAGATTTCTTACTTTTTTTTTTGACAATATTTGCTTTTTGTGTGACACACTACTACAAATATAAAAAGCATACAGTACTTGGTTGAGATGTAATATTTTAATAACAAAAGTATAGATATCCCCCAACCCCCCCAAATGGTTTGTTCCAGCTCGCCTCTCCCCTACACTGGCTCTAGCGCCCTTTCTGCCAGAGCGATGATGGCTGAGAAGCAGCGGAGCGGAGGTGTAAGTGCCTGGCTTAAAACACGACATATTAGCTGCATTTAACCTTCAGTTACTCTGTATATAGTTAGGTAGGAGTCAGACCATGTTTCTTTTTAGCTGAAAAACATTACACCCAGGTAACCTGCAGTGTTGAAAACGTGTTTTCCGACGATGTTTGCTACCCTACAATCCATCCTACTCTGTAGTAAAATCAGAAATCAGCTACATTTGACCGTCCTGTTGCTCCCATTGAAATTCATATAGCCTATTTAAAATCTAAAACTTAATATTGTAGCCTAGTGTTGTTACCACTGTCCTGTTTGAAATGGAATGAGAGAAGCTGCTTATTTTGTCATATGTGCATGTGTCGATATTAAACCCAAGGTACTAACTAACTAATTGACTGGATGCCCATTAACCTTATAACCCTTGTTGTGTGTGTGTGTGTGTGTGTGTGTGTGTGTGTGTGTGTGTGTGTGTGTGTGTGTGTACAAAGAGATGGTAAAAGTGTAAGATCAAATGATTCATCAATCAAGAATAATTTTGGATCAGTGTTTCAATATTTATATCTTTTATTACGTGTACATGTGGTTTGGTTATTTGCCTTTTGGTTGAAAGTACACTGAGAGAGGACTTTTTTATTAGTGATCTTAATAGTATTTTTTTTCATATTAATGTAAATTTTTTCATCTAATTGAATACAATCTATTTGTGTATGATTGTCAGTCCAAAGAAGGAGAGAGGAAAGAGGGGAACGTGAGGAGAAAGTACAAGGTCAGGAAGAACCAGGTAAGAAAGCAGACAGGGACTAGTGACAGGCAAAACAGAAACTGTTAAACTGCTCGAGAGAGTTGACCACCAAAAGTGATTTGCCAACCTCAAGGTGAGGCGACGCAGGTTAAAATAAAATAAAAAATCTGCCATAGAGCCATAGTAGTAGTTGCAGTAAAGATCTTTTTATATATAGTATACATTGTACCCTAGGCAAAGTTGCCTCAATTTTTTCTAATTTTTTTTAATTAATATTTTGTACATTTGTACATTATAAGGTGTATTTTTTAATGTATCTGTATTATATTATACATACACAATAAAAGTGAATCTGAAAAATGCAGTCAGTTTTACTTTTTACTCACTATGAGCATCATGCATTATTCTCCCCCAATAATTAAGGTTAGGATATGTATGTTTTTTTAATCCAATCCATTCTTCTTTTACAGCATTTAAATAACCTTCATCAGATTTGATGGTTTTGTTACAAACTTTTCAAAAAAGTGTTTTGCTTTTCTTTCACAAATGTGGGGATTAAATTGTGTTAAAATGTACAAAACAGTGATGTCATGTTTTGTGATGGGGACCCAGGCACAGAGAGACTTGATGAATTTAAGAATCTTATGATTTAATAAAGAAATTTGCAGACGAGCACAGAGATGGTAAAATTGATAATGGAGACGAAGACAACAGATGACGAGGACAGGGAGGACCAGGTGTTTAAATGCACCAAGGAGACAGTCAGAGAGAACTCGGGACAACTGGAGACATTTAAGGATGCAGGGACTGACAGAGACAGGGAAGAAGTCTAATCATGACGAGTAGTTTATCTTGCTTGGCTGGGCAGCTCTCTGGGTGCTAAGCACCCCCAAAGCTCTGATCCTAGAATCACCCCTGCATTTGATCCTGATTTTGTTTGAAAGTGTCAGCTGTTATAAACAAATTGAATTTTATCAACAAAAACTCAATCATGGTTTCAAAATCAAAATGAAAGATGACAGTTTAATGACACTAGGCACGAGGTCATTCTCATTTATTAAAAGGTTAAAAAAATGACTTTGTTTGTTTTGATGCATGAATACGTGTTGTTGAATTGAAGAAAACAGGTGTGGTAAGGTGCTCTGACATAGTGATTTGACGAAAGAAGAGTCAAATGTATGAATGATCATGCTGTAAAAATGTAAACACACCCAAACCTGAGGTCACTTGTTAGGTATATAAAGTGCAGTGGCGCTCCTCAGCTTTAGTATCACAGTCCAGGGAAACTAATCTGCAGAACTGACCTGTTCATCACAATGAAGCTGCTGTTTTCTCTGTTTCTCCTCTGGGCACTCTCCACCACAGGTAAGGACACTCATTTTACCTGCAGGTAAAAGAGAGTCTAATTTAAAGCTTTAAATCATTTATCTTTTTATCTCCAACTGTAATTATTTTTCCAAATTTAGTGAGTAGTATTGACTCGACTGTAACCTGCTGTAACCCAATATGAACTTTCAAAACATCTCATATTTCCTATATATTTAAATTGTGATGATCATTTCTGTATTTCTCTCCTGATTGCAGCTGGAGCCCTTCAGTGTCAAACCTGCACAGATTCGACGTGTTCAAGCACAGTACCAGTTACATGTTCATCGGAAACAATGTGTGTTACAGCTACCATTCTAGGTAATGTTTTCTTCATATCATATTTAATATTTTCACTAAATTACATCCCCTGTGAAGCTATTTGTGTTCCATCAACACTAACAAACTGCACTTTCAATTTGTAGCCACTTCATCTGGAACTCCGGTTACACAAATCTACAAGGCATGTGCATCTTCCTCCCTGTGTCCAGCCGTAACCTCTCAGACATTTTCAGTCGACCTGGGTTTTCAAAGTGCTCTGGCTTCTGCTCAATGCTGCAACACAGATAACTGCAACTCAGCAACTCTACCAAGTAAGTTAAATACTATGTTGCTCATTGAAGACAAAAGAATAATATAAAGCAATAAAAACAATATTCTGATGTTCTAAGAGTCTCTGTTCTGAAATGAAACGATGTTCTTTTCTGTTTTAGATCCTGCTTCTCAGTCAAATAATGGTGGGGTATGCAACTTTTGTAACCCTTCCACTGGCCAGTGCTCCTCCACATTACAGTGTCAGGGAGTGGAGAACCAATGCTTCCAATCAACCAGTAAGTCTTTATGTTGTATCAGTTGTGTCATCGTTTTCTATCAAAGATGATTTCAAATTTTTTCTGATACATCTGACATATAAAAGAGCGAAAACCTTTACCCTAATTTATACTAAATGTTATCCTTGGGTGTGAAAGTTACCGTGATAAGATTTTAAATTTCAAGCCTGGAAGTCAGACAAACACATAAACATTTTAAAAAGCTGTTAAATTGTTCTTTGTGTGAAATGTATTAAGCTTCCCTGACATTAGGCAATTTAAAAGAAATCCTGAAATTCTTCTTTTTGATCTGCAGTCAACAGTGGCACCAGCACATATCCAGCTCAGGGCTGCGCATCTGCAAACCTGTGTGCAGCTGCTTCAAGCCTGGGATCTCTACCTTTCATGCAGAGCGTTGGAACCGTATCAGGTGTTGCCTGTTCTGCAGCACCAACTACGACTGCTGCCCCGACTACAACCACCGCCCCAACTACAACTACAACCACCACCCCAACTACAACCACCACCCCAACTACAACTACAACCACCGCCCCAACAACAACTACAACCACAGCCGCAACAACAACCACCGCTGCGACCACAACCACTGTCTCAGCTACAACTACAACCACCGCCGCAACTACAACCACCGTCCCAACTACAACTACAGCCACCGCCGCAACTACAACCACCGCCGCAACTACAACCACCGTCCCAACTACAACCACAACGACCGCCCCAACTACAACCACTGTCCCAACTACAACCACAACCACCCCCGCAACTACAACCACCCCCGCAAGTACAACCACCACCCCAGCTACAACTACAACCACCGCCACAACTACAACCACCGCCCCAACTACAACCACCATCCCAACTACAACCACTACCACCGCCCTAACTACAACCACCACCCCAACTACAACTACAACCACAGCCAAGAACTACAACCACCGCCATGAACTACTACCACTGTCCCAACTACAACCACAACCACCCCCGCAACTACAACCACCCCCGCAAGTACAACCACTGCCACAACTACAACCACCGCCCCAACTACAACCACCATCCCAACTACAACCACTACCACCGCCCCAACTACAACCACCCCCGCAAGTACAACCACCGCCCCAGCTACAACTACAACCACCGCCACAACTACAACCACCACCCCAACTACAACTACAACCACAGCCGCAACTACAACCACCGCCGCAACTACTACCACTGTCCCAACTACAACCACCCCCGCAACTACAACCACCCCCGCAACTACTACCACTGTCCCAACTACAACCACAACCACCCCCGCAACTACAACCACCCCCGCAAGTACAACCACCGCCCCAGCTACAACTACAACCACCGCCACAACTACAACCACCGCCCCAACTACAACCACCATCCCAACTACAACCACAACCACCGCCCCAACTACAACCACCACCCCAACTACAACTACAACCACAGCCAAGAACTACAACCACCGCCGCAGAACTACTACCACCGTCCCAACTACAACCACAACCACCCCGCATGAACTACAACCACCCCATGCAAGTACAACCACCACCCCAGCTACAACTACAACCACCGCCAAAACTACAACCACCGCCCCAACTACAACCACCGTCCCAACTACAACCACAACGACCGCCCCAACTACAACCACTGTCCCAACTACAACCACAACCACCCCCGCAACTACAACCACCCCCGCAAGTACAACCACCACCCCAGCTACAACTACAACCACCGCCACAACTACAACCACCGCCCCAACTACAACCACCATCCCAACTACAACCACTACCACCGCCCCAACTACAACCACCACCCCAACTACAACTACAACCACAGCCGCAACTACAACCACCGCCGCAACTACTACCACTGTCCCAACTACAACCACAACCACCCCCGCAACTACAACCACCCCCGCATAGTACAACCACCGCCCCAGCTACAACTACAACCACCGCCACAACTACAACCACCGCCCCAACTACAACCACCATCCCAACTACAACCACAACCACCGCCCCAACTACAACCACCACCCCAACTACAACTACAACCACAGCCGCAACTACAACCACCGCCGCAACTACTACCACCGTCCCAACTACAACTACAACCACCGCCGCAACTACAACCACCGTCCCAACTACAACTACAACCACCGCCGCAACTACAACCACCGTCCCAACTACAGCCACAACCACCCCCGCAACTACAACCACCGTCCCAACTACAACCACAACCACCCCCGCAACTACAACCACCCCCGCAACTACAACCACCACCCCAACAACAACTACAACCACCGCCCCAACTACAACCACCGTCCCAACCACAACCATCGCCGCAACTACAGCCACTGCTGCAACTACAACCACTGCTGCAACTACAACCACAACTACCGTCCCAACTACAACCACCGTCCCAACTACAACCACAACCACCGCCGCAACTACAACCACCGTCCCAACTGCAACCACAACCACCGCCCCAACTACAACCACCGTCCCAACAACAACTACAACCACCACCCCAACAACAAGCACCGCCCCAACTACAACCACCGTCCCAACCACAACCACCACCGCAACTACAACCACCGCCACAACTACAACCACTGTCCCAACTACAACCACAACCACTGCCGCATCTACAACCACCGCCCCAACATCAACTACAACCACTGCCACAACTACAACCACCATCCCAGCTACAACCACCGCCCCAACTACAACTACAACCACCATCCCAACTACAACCACCGCCACAACTACAACCACCGCCGCAACTACAACTCCCACTACAACTACAACCACCGTTCCAACTACGACTACAGCCACCGTCTCAACTACGACTACATCCACCACCCCAACTACGACTACAAACACTACCCCAACTACAACCTCCGCCACCATTACAGCTATAACTGCTACATCAACTACAACCACTGCCTCTACAACCAAAAGTGACGCTTGTTCTATCAGACTGGGAATGATCCATCTGCTGCTTGGACTCCTTCTCTTTATTTTTCCTTAAAGCTCCAAATAAATCAAAAATAAACACAAGAACATATGATGCTTTAACAAGACTCAATAACTTTTTGGAGATTTCCCTTGTGTTTACAAATCACTGTTTAACTGAAGTCCATAAAAAAAGGCAATAGAGTCTTGTTGAATCTGACTTGGAACAAGTATGTAAGACTTCTTTGTTTGTTGACATGATGGACAATTATGTCAATTTTGTCCAGAATATTGAACATTATTTATTTTACAGATATAATATATACATTTACATGTATCCAAATGCATGGCATTTATTTAATACTAAGTGGGTGATAAGAATGAATCCTTGTAATAATAACAAAGCATGCTTTGGAAATAAAATAAAGAAGCACAATTTCTTTTAGTTATATGTTCATTTATTTCCCTTTGTGCTTGTTTTTGATGGATTGGATTGGCCAGATGGTGGCAGATGTGTAAAAATAACTCAGTTGTTTGGTGGTGGCAATGGCGGAGCTTCCACAGAGGCCAACAGGTGGATGAGGGAAAGGGGAGGCAGGAGGAGGTGAGACCCAAGGCAGCCGCCGGTCCGACTGTCAGTTTGTTTGTTTGTTTATCTCCCACTTTGCATCAGAAAGAGGAACCCAGCGGATGTTGCGCTAAACAACAGCAGCACGTTTAAGCTTGATCAGCTGTTGTTAGAATTTATTTAATATTAATTTCTAGTATCAGCTGATGTTTGCTGGAGCCACAGCTACAAAAGCTGCTGGTCATGATATCGGTTTGGATATGTGGTGAGAGGGAAACATGAAGATGAAACCAGATGTCCTCACTGAATCATCAGAGCTGAACAGGTGATGGAGAAACAGGTTTACCTTTAAGGTGGCATGAATGAGTTGAAGGGAAGTTATGAACTGTTTCTGAGAGACAAATAACACCAGGATCCTTTTCTAAGTAGCTGACAGCTGGTAACTGTGCAGGGGCAGGTCTAGCAAAGTTTTGCCATTTTGTCAGGAAACAGAAACTGTTTTTCACATGTTTCTTGAATGTAAATGCCTTGAACCACTGTTTGTTATCTTAGAGCATGTCTTTGAAAAGTGTGGAGTGGGTTGGTCTCCATTGGCATTTCTGTTTGGTGCTGGCTATACAAAACAAAAGGCTTCAAAATGGGAGCTGCTAAATTTTGTGGTGGGTCAAGCAAAATTTTCTATATATAAAAGTAGAAAGGATAAGATTGTTAATATTTCAGAGAAAAGGGTTGATACTACTTTCATTTTGCTGGTTAAATATAGAGTTAAAGCGGAGTTTCAGTTTTACTCATTGATGAATAATTTAACAGATTTTTCTTCTCGGTAATGTTTTAAGAATGCGGTGTGATCTGTTACAGATGGCCATTTGTACTTCAGCTCTATGTTCATGTGACAGTTTTGTTTTTTGTTTTCTTCCCTTTGTGACAAAACTTGTGATGTCTTAATGTTTATTTGGGCACATGCGCACGCAGCGACCGGCAGTGAGTGAGAGCTTGGCATCCTAAGTTTTTAAGTTCTTATTGTTTCTTTTCTTTTCTTTTCGGTTCTATCGCTGGCATGTGTTTTGGTTGAAAGAAGTGACAGTTTTCTTACAAAGTGACACACGCTCCACAACATTGAGAACATCATGGATTCTTTCTTCTTCATTGTGGTTGGATTTCTACTGTGCTGGCTTGTTTCCAATGAGGTGGGTGAGGCCGTGAGTCAGCTGAGGATTGTTTACTCCCGCGACGAACTGTTACAACTTAACTTACCGTATGATGGTAAGGACCTCACCTCATGTATGCCGGATTTTATACATAAAGACTCTAACAGAACAAGTGAGAAGAGGAAGAGGAAAAGAGGGAGACGTGGAGGTGTCAAATTGCGTCTGAGGAGACAACAGGTCAGTCGGTTTCCCCTGCTGTCTGTTATCCTTGGAAATGTTCAGTCTATTAGGAACAAGCTGGATGAACTCCAGGGAAACGTCAGGTTCCAGAAAGACTTCAGGGACAGCTGTGTAATGGCTTTTTCCGAGACATGGCTGACGGAGCTGGATCAGGACGCCGATTTTTCAATTGACGGTTTTGGAGCTCCCTTTCGCCGGGATCGGGATGCACGGGTAACAGGGAAATCTCAAGGAGGGGGAGTATGCTTGTATGTGAACAAACGTTACTGTAGCGCTGTGACTGTTAGAGAGTGTATTTGTACACCAGATGTTGAACTTTTATCCGTGTCACTGCGCCCTTTTTATCTCCCTCGTGAGTTTCCACAACTTTTTATTACCGTAGTTTACATTCACCCGAAGGCTCACCCCGCCTCCACTTGCAGCATCATTTCAGACGTAGTGCAGAAGCTGCAGGCGCTCTCTCCTGACGCACCAAACTTTATAATGGGGGACTTTAACCATGTCTCTCTTAAATCAACTTTGGGCAATCTGTATCAATATGTATCCTGTCCTACCAACCGGGATAAAATGTTGGACCTTTGTTACGGATCGGTGAATAATGCTTATAAATCCCTCCCGCTTCCTCCTCTGGGATCTTCTGACCATAACTGTGTGCATCTTCTGCCCATCTATAAAACTGTCTTAAAATGAGAGAAGACAAAGACTAAGGATGTTGACATACAGTGGCTTGCAAAAGTATTCGGCCCCCTTGAACTTTCCCACATTTTGTCACATTACAGTCACAAACATGAATCAATTTTATTGGAATTCCAGGTGAAAGACCAATACAAAGTGGTGTACACGTGAGAAGTGGAACAAAAATCATACATGATTCACAACATTTTTTACAGATAAATAACTGCAAAGTGGGGTGTGCGTAATTATTCAGCCCCCTGAGTCAATACTTTGTAGAACCACCTTTTGCTGCAATTACAGCTGCCAGTCTTTTAGGGTATGTCTCTACCAGCTTTGCACATCTACAGACTGAAATTCTTGCCCATTCTTCTTTGCAAAACAGCTCCAGCTCAGTCAGATTAGATGGACAGCGTTTGTGAACAGCAGTTTTCAGACCTTGCCGCAGATTCTCGATTGGATTTAGACACCAGACAGGTCAGGGATAAAGTTATTGAGAAATTTAAAGCAGGCTTAGGCTACAAAAAGATTTCCCAAGCCTTGAACATCCCACGGAGCACTGTTCAAGCCATCATTCAGAAATGGAAGGAGTATGGCACAACTGTAAACCTACCAAGACAAGGCCGTCCACCCTAAACTCACAGGCCGAACAAGGAGAGCGCTGATCAGCAATGCAGCCAAGAGGCCCATGGTGACTCTGGACGAGCTGCAGAGATCTACAGCTCAGGTGGGGGAATCTGTCCATAGGACAACTATTAGTCGTGCACTGCACAAAGTTGGCCTTTATGGAAGAGTGGCAAGAAGAAAGCCGTTGTTAACAGAAAACCATAAGAAGTCCCGTTTGCAGTTTGCCACAAGCCATGTGGGGGGCACAGCAAACATGTGGAAGAAGGTGCTCTGGTCAGATGAGACCAAAATGGAACTTTTGGCCAAAATGCAAAACGCTATGTGTGGCGGAAAACTAACACTGCACATCACTCTGAACACACCATCCCCACTGTCAAATATGGTGGTGGCAGCATCATGCTCTGGGGGTGCTTCTCTTTAGCAGGGACAGGGAAGCTGGTCAGAGTTGATGGGAAGATGGATGGAGCCAAATACAGGGCAATCTTGGAAGAAAACCTTTTGGAGTCTGCAAAAGACTTGAGACTGGGGCGGAGGTTCGCCTTCCAGCAGGACAACGACCCTAAACATAAAGCCAGGGCAACAGTGGAATGGTTTAAAACAAAACATATCCATGTGTTAGAATGGCCCAGTCAAAGTCCAGATCTAAATCCAATCGAGAATCTGTGGCAAGATCTGAAAACTGCTGTTCACAAACGCTGTCCATCTAATCTGACTGAGCTGGAGCTGTTTTGCAAAGAAGAATGGGCAAGGATTTCAGTCTGTAGATGTGCAAAGCTGGTAGAGACATACCCTAAAAGACTGGCAGCTGTAATTGCAGCAAAAGGTGGTTCTACAAAGTATTGACTCAGGGGGCTGAATAATTACGCACACCCCACTTTGCAGTTATTTATTTGTAAAAAATGTTTGGAATCATGTATGATTTTCGTTCCACTTCTCACGTGTACACCACTTTGTATTGGTCTTTCACGTGGAATTCCAATAAAACTGATTCATATTTGTGGCTGTAATGTGACAAAATGTGGAAAAGTTCAAGGGGGCCGAATACTTTTGCAAGCCACTGTATGGTCAGAAGAATCTGTGCTTACCTTGCAGGAATGTTTTAAGTGTACAGATTGGGAAGTTTTTATTCAGTCTTGTGGAGATGATCTCGACGCTTTGGTGGATGTTACTAGCTCTTATGCAGTATTTTGTAAAGACATGATTATACCCCATAAGCGCGTTAAAGTCTACACTAACAATAAGCCATGGGTCACTAAAAGCGTCAAATCCTGTTTAAAGAAAAAGAGACAGGCCTTTAAAGAGGGGGCTGTTACCGTTTTTCAAACAGCCACCAAGGAACTGAAAATCGAGATCTTGAAAGCAAAACAGAGCTACAAAAACCTTCTTGAAAGCAAATTTGCTGCAAAAAATTTTGGATCTGCCTGGACTTGTATGAAAACCATAGCAGGGTTTCAAAATCCCCAGAGCAGTAGTCAGGTCATTTTAGATGGTTTTAATTCAGACAGAGATTTTGCAAATGCTTTAAACATGTTTTATGCTCGTTTTAGTTCTTCTGATTTTAGCAAGGATATTTTGGAACTGAAACAGAAACTGAGAGATACTCAGCACTTTATCATTGAACTCAGCGATGTCAAAAAGGCCTTTCATACAGTTAATGTGAACAAGAGCCAGGGTCCTGATAATATTAGTGGCCGCCTAATTAAATCTTGTGCTGACGAACTCAGTCCTATATTTCAGGTTATTTTTAACAAATCCTTGCAAACACAACATGTGCCCTCTCTTTGGAAAGAAGCAGTCGTGGTTCCTGTCCCTAAATCTAGTCGTCCAAAAATTCTAAACGACTTCAGGCCTGTTGCTCTCACTTCAATTGTAATGAAAGTCTTTGAAAAAATCATCAGAAATGTGATTATGAAAGAGACTGAACACCAGCTGGATCCAATGCAGTTTGCATATAGGCCCAACAGAGGAGTGGAGGACGCACTTTTGACTTTACTAAACTGATTCTTAAACATGTAGAGAGTAAAGGGACTTTTGCAAGACTTCTTTTCATTGATTTTTCTTCGGCTTTTAATACAATACAGACCCATATTTTAATTAAGACTTTTAGAACAGTTTGAAATCAGGAAAAACCTGGTGGGCTGGATTTTAGATTTTTTAACTGACAGGTCACAAAGAGTGAGAATAAATGGGATTCTGTCTGACCCAGTGTTCTCCTCCAAAGGTTCTCCTCAAGGGTGTGTCTTATCGCCCTTATTATTCATTCTCTATACAAATATGTGTCAGAGCAGACATGAAAACAGGGTCATTATTAAATATGCAGATGACTCTGTTATTGTCAGCTTACTGAAAGAGGGTGAAACTAACCACAGTCCAGTCATTGATGACTTTGTTCAGTGGTGTGAGGAGTCTTATCTCCAGCTGAACATATCTAAAACAAAAGATATGGTTGTTGATTTTAGGAAACAACAAAATGGGCACGGAGTCACTTTAATTAAAGGTCAAAAATAGAGCAAGTACAATCATATAAATATCTTGGGACCATAATCAATGAAAAACTGAACTTTGATCAAAATTGCAAATCAGTTTGTAAAAAGGGTCACCAGCACCTTTATTGCCTTAGGAAACTTGCTCATTTCCACATTGACCAAAAAATTTTAACTTTGTTTTATCGTTCTTTTATTGAGTCTGTTTTATCCTTTTGTTTGGTGGCATGGCTTGGTCAGACCTCTGTCACAGAGAAAAACTCTCTAAATCAGATAGTGAGATGGTCCAGTCGTCTGATAGGTGAGCCACAGTCTTGTTTAGCCTCCCTGTACTCCAAGCAGGTATAGAGGATGGCTTTATCAATCCTTAAAAATGGTTCCCATCCTCTAAGGGGTGAATTTCAGCTTCTTCCCTCAGGACGGAGGTTTCTATTTCCGAGATGCAGGACAAAGCGTTATAAAAATAGTTTTGTCCCCGTTGCTGTCACTGAATTAAATAAGAACTGTTTTTGATTCGAAATATTAAAATTACTATATATGTGCCACAGTAAGCTTTATATATTTACTAGGTATGTGTGTTTTTAAAGGGATGCCAAATGCTGTCATTTTTCTGTAAAGCAAATTTACCTTGCCTTTGGGTATAAATAAAGTTACCTTGACCTTGACCTTGATTTATTGGGAATAAATGTGTTGTTAAAAATCAAATCTTTCTTTCTTTCTTTCTTTCTTTCTTTCTTTCTTTCTTTCTTTCTTTCTTTCTTTCTTTCTTATCTCCAGTTATGTCTGTCTAGTCTGTAATAAAAAATAAATAAATAAATAAATAATAACAAAGGTCAATCAAGTGGACCAATACGGCAAAGCCATAATGACCCACTTGGTAAAATAAATCTGCTGGGCATCTTTCTTGGCCTTCAGACAATAATTCTGATTGATAAAGTACCAATCAGGACAGGCACAAAAAATAAAATAAATGAAAATTGATCTTCAACTAGAACAAAAAAAGAAAACCCACCTTCCTTTGCAGAGTTGCTGCTCCTTAAGACAGAAGAAGACAAATTTGAGTCGCATGACGCAGCATTTTAGCCATGCTAAGTCTGCCCATAACTCCAGCAAGCAGCGTGCCATGTGCAACTCTTTCACACCCCAATAATCTCATAAACAAGACTGATCTTGAGACACCAAAGCAAGAAGTTGTGGACCTCAGTTCAGCTTAACAGTATTGTTCCTGAGAGTCAAAAACCAAAACAACCTAAGCAGCAGAATGCAAGATCCATCCTGCCGTGTGCAACACCTGAAATCCATGGTGTGAAACCAAAAGTACCCAGTCAGCATCCCTCCACATTTAAAGCCAACAGCAACATTACTGTTTCCAGTGTGGGGAGGATGGACATGTTGTCTCAATTTGTGATAAATGCCAAATCCTTCCCTTGTAGCAGCTAAGAAAAGCAGGGTGTTTGGGAAACCTCTAATGCTTCTCAAAGTGAGACACATTTGAACTAAAGTGTACTCCCATAAAGAGACATATGGGAGTGAAGTCTCACAATGTCAGTCCCAAAATCATGAAATCTGTCATTAGAAATGTTAAAGTAGAAGGATCAAAATTTCAGACTTTGTTGAATTGGTACCAAGTGGTTCTCAAAAATACTCAAGATATGACAAAGAAACTCTAAATCTAGTAGTCTTGGTTGCGTAAAACTGGTAGGTAAGATGCCTACAGTTGTTTCTGCAGGACAGACAGTTGTCCTGGAGGCCTCTCTCAATGTAAATCCTGTGAACATACAAAAATATGTTGTCCTTGAACATCCAATCGGGCTCTTCACTACCAAATCTCTTACTGGTTTCACCAATTGCAGTCACTTTACCACGCAAACGCCCATGCCTTCTCCCTGTCGTAGTAAGAAATGAAACCAATCATGACATTGTCATACACCCCAAAACAGATGTTAATGCTATAGTACAAGTGCTACACAAAAAGCAAACTGTCAGAGAACCAGATTGCTCTAAATTTCAAGGTAAGTCTTCCTCAGAACTAAGCTTTGATTTTGTAGATTTACTGATACCCACTGAATGGAAGGAGTGAATTACAAACATGTTAAACGACATGCCAAATGTCTTCTCTCAGAATGACCTGGATTTTGGGCATGCTTCATCTCAAGATGGAAGAAGCAGACAAGCGTAAGACAGCATTTGTTTCCCCACTCAGATTTTGGGAATTTAACAGGATGCCCCAGGGGATTACAAATGCGCCTTTGACCTTCCAGAGTATGATGGAGAAATGTGTGGGCGATATGAATCTAAAAGAGGTTCGGTGTTCATTGATGACCTGATTGTCTTCTCATCATCTCTGGAGGAACATGAACCGTGCTTGGAGTGTGTCCTGCAATAACTGATGTCATATGGCTTGAAACTGGCACCAGAGAAGTGCATATTCTTTCAAACATAGGTAAAATACCTTGGTCACATTGTTTCTGCAAGAGGGGTGGAGACTGACCCTGACAAAGTTGAGGCCCTAAAGACCTGGCTGATCCCCAATCTTAAAGAGCTTCAGTCCTTTTTAGAATTGCCTAGATATTACTGAAGGTTCATTGTCCGACCACTTAACAAACTAACCTCTGGCTATCCACCAATTAGGAAGTGGAACAACAAACCAAGGACAAATGCAAACACGGAGTATCGCCTTTATTTTATTTTACCAGTTGCTGTACACACACACTCCTTGTTACTCAAAGAGTTGAATCGGTAAGTGGAAAGATGGTCTTAACATCTCATATCAGCTTATGCTCCCTGAGGAGCTAAGAGCCACTGTATTTACAAGCCTTCATCATGATACGTGCCACCTTGGAGTCGAACGAACAGTAGATTTGGCAAGGGCCAGATTTTATTGGGTGAAAATGTACATAACCATATAAAATAAGTTAAAGCCTTTGAGTGATGTATCTGTTGGCTCCAGAGGAGGCTGCTCCATCGATAAAAATTAAGACCCCCAGACCTCTTGAACTAGTGTGCATGGACTTTTTATCAATACAGCCAGATCTCTCAAATAGTGATGGGAATTCTGGCTCTTTTTAGAGAACTGGCTCTTCAGGTTGTTTTGTTGCTTTAATTAATTTATTATCAACGACAATATAAAGTTATGCACAAAATGAGTTACTAATGTAAAAAATTGTGATTTTTAGTTATATATGTTTATTATATAAATATGCTTTTATTTTTAATTTTTAAATAAATTTAGAGTGAAACAGCACAAAACACTGCAAACCACAGCACAGTACAATATAGAGTAAAATATGAAAAACAAAATGAAGATGCACGTTCTCTGTCATATAGACCAGGGATGATTTTTGGGAGAGTGTTTTCCTTGCTGGGGTCACAGACTTCTGCAAAAAACTGTCTAATAGAGCTCTGGGTTGGTTTAGGTGGTTGTGGTATATATATATATATATTTGTATTTGTGTGTGCGTGTGTGTGTGTGTCCAGCAGCAGCAGCAACAGTTGCAGTACGCACACTGTCACCTTCATTAATATCACACTCAACTGACTGTGTTTTATCTTCCCATTGCACTGATGGGTGGACAGTTCTCAGGTGAGGTTTTGCTTCTTTTCTTGGTGTCACTCATTTTCTTTACTATACCTTTCTGATGTGTCAGTGTTGTCTCTTGTTGTTGCCCCTGGCTTCCTTTCTCTCTTTCCCTCCTGCTTTGTTCGTGTGCTACTGTTGCTGCAAGTGTAACTACCGCCCCTCCCCCCTCTGCTCAGCAAACACAAGGCTAACATGTGGCGTGATGTGAAAAAACTGAGAGAGAGAAAACAAGAAAAAACTGAGAGAGAGAGGGTGAGCAAAAGAAAAAAAAATGGCTCCCATCGTCGTTCACTTCAAAGAGCCGGTGTTCTGGGAATCCATCCTATCTGACAAACCATCCTACCTGTTATGCGCACAACACGAAATTAAGTGGCGAACCGTACTGCCTTTGTGAATATTAGCCAGAAAAATACTCTGACGGGTAAAATTAAGTGCCCCAACTACAACCACCACCCCAACTACAACCACAGCTCCAACTACAAGCACTGCCACAACTATAACCACAGCTGCAGCAACACCCATCACCACAACTATAACTACAATCACTGCGCCAACTACAATCACTACCGCAACTATAACCACAGCTGCAACTACAATCACCGCTGCAACTACAACTAAAACCACTGCCCCCACTACAACCCCAATTACAACCACCGCCCCAACTACAACCACTGCGGCAACTACAACTACAACCACTGCCCCAACTACAACTACAACCACTGCCGCAACTATAAACACTGCCCCAACTACAATCAGTACAACTACAACCACTGCTGCAACCACAACTACCGCCGCAACTACAACCACTGCCCCAACTACAACCACTGCTGCAACCACAACTATTGCCCCAACTAAAACCACCACCCCAACAACAACCACCACCGCAATCACAGCTACAACCACTCCTCCAACTACAACGAAAGCCGCAATTACAGCTACAACTACCCCCCCCCCCCCCAACTACAACCACTGGTGCAATTACAGCTACAACCACTACCCCAACTATGACCACTACAACTACAACCACTACCCCAACTATAACCACTACAACTACAACTGCTGCAGCAACCACAACCACTGCCTCTACAACCACAAGTAATGCTTGTTCTATCAGAATTGATCCATCTCCTGCTTGGACTCCTTCTCTTTACCTTTCATTAAAGTCCTGAATAAAACAAAAACAAACAAAAGAACATATGATGCTTTCACAGGACTCAAAAACCTTTTGGAGATTTGCATTGTGTTTACAAATCGTTAAACTGAAGTCCATGAAAAACAAACAAACAATAGTCTTGTTGAAGCTGACTTGGAATAAGTATGTAAGACTTTGTTGACATAATGGACAGTTATGTCAGTTCAGTACTAAATATTTATTATAGTAATAAATATTATTTATTATTTTTATTTTACATATATGTTATATACATATATAATTCTCCATGTATGCAAATGAGATGGAAGCATGTAACTATAATAATAACCACTGCAGCAAAAAAGAGTGCCTGACGAGCCCAGTTGTAAGTAAGCTATTAAGACTTGACTGTACACTGTGTTCGTGTTTTCCTCCGAAACAATAAGTTCCGTTGGAGCACCCTTTCAATGCCTCTCTCTGCCTCTCGCTAGCAAAGTTGACCCAGACAGTAAAGCTAGTTTTTGGGCCCGACACAGAACCCCACGTATTAGCCAAAAGTTCCTTTATGGTTTTACGCCTTTACGGTTCAGAGCCGCGGACCTGTTTTATATTCGGGTGGAATAGTTTTCTATATCAGATTGCTGCAAAGAAAGTGCAGCCTTACCTAATGTCCACCCTACTGTTTCTCATTTTATATTAAGATTTAAAAATCTAGTTGGTATTGGTATGGCGAGTATCCTTCAGTAATAGTAATAAATCATACAGCAATAGTACATTGATATCATTGTAAAAAGCATGATAATATATTAAGTAATCCAAAGTATTCAGAGTACGTTACTCTCATTGAATAAGACTCGACTGTCATTGAGTAATGTAATGGAATACGTTACAAAATACATTTTTGGGCATGTATTCTGTAATCAGTAGTGGAATACATTTTAAAAGTAACCTTCCCAACACTGGCCACAGAGCAGAGTCCATGCCACACAGGGATGCAAAAGGACAGGGAACTCTCCACCATACATCTATAGAATAATTTCAGGCCTGAGCTCCCAAGTCAAGTGTTCCTTCACCTCCTGAGAAAGTACAGTGTGCTGATCTGCTTTCTCTGTATGACTAGAGAAAATTAAATTTTTTTAAATGAGCTACTGCTACTACAAATATTTTTTTTCAAACCACATTAAATTGTATTTAAAGAAATATTTTTATTATCAATCTTTTAATTAAAATATATTCCATTATTACTTAGCTTGTCTAAAATATATATATTTTTTATCTTTCATTAAACATGACTTATCACTGAATGTCATCACTCAGAGCACTATCCCATTGATGCTGGAGAATGTGGATCCTTATTTTTTTCTGTGAGTTTCTTACCTTGGCCTGACAGATCAAATGCTCCTTATAATCTACATATTTTGTCCTTTTTCTAGTAGTTTTTTTTTCATATACTGTAAAACATGCAACTCTAAAGATAAACTAGTAAAACACACAGAATAAAACATTAAAATTACCTCCTTCCAGTGACATGTGAAGCTGAGTTCTGCAGTAGCTATGTAAATGCTCTCTGTGCATCGAGGGTTTCATCCCAAGTCCAGTAGTGTAGACTGTAGGTGGGGTAGGCAAAGCAGATGGAAGCTGTTATGGCCTAGGCTTTTGGAATGTATGAGACAACATGTTTTCCTCCAGGAAAATCCAAGTGTGTCAGCCCTCGCAGGTGATTGGCCGGCTAGAACCCTGTGGAACACCGGGAAGCAACAAGTGGCCGATTGAGCCGCTCACCTGTGTCTATAAAAGACTGATGATCTATCATTTGGCGCGGCTGCTTAGACCGAGAGCGCAGTCTGCCTCTTCAGCCCGCTTTGTGAATGCTAGTTAAACTGTGTGTGTAAAGCCAAGCACTGTCCAGTCCCACTTGTTTGTTCTCGGGAGGTTAGCTGTCACGGTCTGTGTTAGCAGACCGTGGGGAGATGGGGAAATAGGACCCAAACGCCGGACTCTTCAGTGCAACAGTGTTTATTTACAAGGTGGTGAGGTAAATGACAATAAATCCCCAGTTTCCCAGACTCCCGTGTAGTGTCTTCTTCCCAAAAGTCTCCGTGTAGTGCTCTCTGCCCCAGTGTCCCTGCACTCCCCGTGCTCACTGCTCCTTCTCATCCCACATTTCTCCTGAGGGGAAAACCATAGAGGTAGCCGTTAAACACTTATCCCAGCAGGCATACACTCACACTTGACTGTGCTTGAAGACTGACGTGTAGTCAAACGCAATAATCCAGCGTCGGTGGAAGCTCCATCACTCCTCTAAATAGTTCCACCGACGAGCCCTGATGAGGAGCAGGTGTGTGGCAAGGGCTTCGGGTGTGGCCAGTCCTCGAGCTAGGCCACGCCCCTCAGGCCTGAAGATGCCTGTAACTTGGCCACAGAAACAGCAACACACAAACACACACAAACCTGCCTACATACAGATGAGGGCAGAGATCAGAGGCAGTGCAGACAACACACCAAAATAATAATAATAATAATAATAATAATAATAATAATAATAAAGACAATCCAAATAATGATAATGCTAATAATAATAATAATAATAATAATAATGGTCCACACTGTTCACGGACCCCGAGTCCCCGGAACCGGGTCCGTGACATTAGCTGAGTAGGGTTTATTGTATTAAGTTATTTTTCCTCCCTTCCTCAAGCCTTGTTTAGTTGTCTACAGTGCCCCTGTGTCTTATTTCCTTTGTGTGTGTATGTAACATTGCCCAGTGGCTTGCTTTGTGCAGCCCTGACAGTTTTCTGTTGTAAAATTGGTAATAAAATCCCTGTTTCTGTTAGATTCCTGTGTAAGGGCTCGTTTATGTTACTCTCGCCCTGGCCCCTAGCAGAGGGGTCGTAACAAAGCAACAAAGAATTTTTGCATGATGTATTTAATAAATTTCAAGAAGCGGTTCAATACTTTTTCCCTGGATCATTTCTCATTAATACGCAAAGCTTTATTTATGGAGATCTATGGTTTGATCTCTCTGCATGTGTGGATTTGATGAGTTGTTACTGAGATCTGATCAGAATTTCAGTATTACCTGTCAATAACACCTTTAGACAAATGAATAAATAAATAAATGTATTTAGCAAACTGGCAACATATTTAATACTCATGTTACCTGTTGTATATGGTTCTATATGTGTATAACTAAATCACAGCATTTAGGAGGAAAAGGATTATTATTAGTAATATTGCTATTGGATTTATTTTGTCTGACCCTTTATTTGATTACTAAGGGAAGGAGGTTAAAAATAAAAGTTAAAAATACAAGATTTTTTAAGCTCATTATATGCAGTGCACTTATTCTTATATCTGTATTATACCCCTTAGCTGTGAATGTGTTCCTAACTGTGTTGTTAAAGAAAAAAATATAACAGTGCATAAATTTGTCGTGTTATTTTTATTGTACTTTACATTGTCCGAGATATCAAGGTATTCCTTGAAAGTGTCTATTTCCAATTGGACATAATAACAGTTCAGGTTGTTTGCCCTTGCAGTTTCATCCTCAGCAGCCAAAGGCTTCCTTTTATAGTTAATATTTGTCAGACAGTGGTTCAGGTGTTTCATCTAAGACATGGAAACAGAAAAGAGTAAAGCAGTAAAGAAAAAGCAAAGAAGAAGTATATATTTTGAAGATAACTAGGTCGTGGGGTGTAGGTTACATACCAGGAAAATAGCTGAAGAATTACTGTAATGCCCAAAGCCTTAATTAACTAAGTACATCAGAAACAACCTGCGTTATTTCCACTTCACAGAAAGTCCATAATAGAACAAAAACAACTCCCACGTAAGTCAGGTGTGTGTGAGACACATGATTATACTTGATAAACAGCATGCCGTATGTTTGATTTGAAGAGTGCTATTATTACGTTTCAAAGAGTGGGTGGCAATGGCATCAGTTTAATAACAGCAGGTGTGGCAAATTCAGAGAGTGGCATAACACTGTGTGACAGATTTTCAGCGTCAGTTATGCTTGATGATCATTCTTGAAAACACTTGAAATGGTAGATCAGGAGTTTTAGATGATTTCTTGGCTGTTTGAGGCGTGTAAAAATCATATTAAGACAAAATGTCCCTCTGTTTGACAAACAAACTCTAAACTAGATTATGATAATTTACTGGATAATTTCTCTGGCTTCAGAGGAACTTATTTGGCTATCTTTATAAAGTACATTATTTGCTATTTTTTGACTACTTTGCCTTACACTACTGTGCAAAAGTATTAAGTCACCCATCATTTCTTATATTGCTTCCAAGGAGACAGATTTTCAGACATTCTTGTCATTTTTAAATGGGTCCTGAGCAATAGTTCTCTAGGCTTTCTGAAGGTCTTTCAGAGTTGCGGCTGCTTTTCCCCCCACTTTCAGTCCAGCCCTTGTACCTAACCATTATCAGAGGAATGTTTGTCTGTTAATCCACTTAACACTGACAGATGAATCAAGAAAAGCATAAAAAGCCAAGGAATGAGATAACTTAGCAAAGAAAGAATTAATTAATTAATTGTATATAGAGAGTTCATCACTAGCAGCCAGTCTCTAAAACACATAATTTTTCTTTAATTTCTTTTCATCTATAAAAAATGAGAAAGATAACTGGCCTAAAAACTATCTATACTATCTAGAGCAGATGAATAGTATCTGAAACTTATGTCATCTAACTAAGATAATAAGGATTCTCAGGGTTCCTGAATGTACTTTCTGGGAAGTATTTATCATTAACAGTAATTAAATATGTAGTGGACAATACTGAATGTTAAGCATTTAGGCTTGACCGTCATTCCAGTTCTGTTTCATAAGGTTTCATCCTGATTCTATTTGGCAGTGTAAGTGGTTATTCCAGTTGATTTTATGGTTCTTTGATTTTGCACTGGATAATGGCAGTACGACATTGTTGTCTTAAGATTTTACTATATTTACAGCTTGAGGGGGATTCTTTCAGTTCTTTACAACGAGTTGTTATTTGTTTAAATTTGTGAATAAAAACAAACTACCAAATATGAGAAAGTATAGTTATATAAAGCAATGTAAATGAAGAACGAAGAAAAAGACGAGGTAGGGATTCCATGATCTGCTAACCTTTAAAAAGTTAGATTCATTGTATGATGAAGGAACTGAATTTTATGAATTGAAAATCAATTGTGGTTACCACAACGTTGTTGTATAAAGCAATTTGAGTCCTCCGGGAGAGTAGAAAATCGCTATACAGTGGTCCCTCGCTATAATGCGGTTCATCTTTCGTGCCCTCGCTGTTTCGCTGATTTTTTTGTGTGCAATTTTGCATGCTTTTCTTTTTTTTTTTAACTTTGAGAGAGAGAAAAGTGTGAAAATGCTCATGCCTCTCTGGGAAAAGTGTATAAAGTGTGTAGTGAGGGGTTTTACAGCCTTAAAACATCTATAATAATTTTAAAAAATAAAGCTGGCTACTTTGCGGATTTAATCTGTCGCGGGTTATTTTCAAAACGTGACTCCTGCGATAAATGAGGGACCACTGTACAAGAATCACTCCTTTTAGCATTTACCAAAAATCTAAATTGTGTCAATTATGACTAATGAAACAGGACATGAAGTCATTCTCATTTAATGAAAAGTTAACAACGCAAAAGAAAATTTCTGAGCTTGTTTTGATGCATGAATACTTGTTGTTGAATTGAAGAAGAAAGGTGTGGTAAGGTGCTTTGACATAATGATTTGACGAAAGAAGACTTGAAAGTATGAATGATCATGCTGTAAAAATGTAAACACACCCAAACCTGATGTCACCTGTTCAGTATATAAAGTGCAGTGGTGCTCCTCAGCTTTAGTATCACGGTCCAGGCAAACTAATCCGCAGAACTGACCTGTTCATCACAATGAAGCTGCTGTTTTCTCTGTTTCTCCTCTGGGCACTCTCTACCACAGGTAAGGACACTCATTTTACCTGCAGGTAGAAGAGAGTCTAATTGAAACCTTTAAATCATTTATCTTTTTATCTCCAATTGTAATTATTTTTCCAAAGTTAGTGAGTAGTATTGACTCGACTGTAACCTTCTGTAACCCAATATGAACTTTCAAAACATCTCATATTTGCTATATATTTAAATTGTGATGATCATTTCTGTATTTCTCTCCTGATTGCAGCTGGAGCCCTTGTATGCCAAACCTGCACAGATTCGACGTGTTCAAGCACAGTACCAGTTACATGTTCATCGGAAACAATGTGTGTTACAGCTACCATTCTAGGTAATGTTTTCTCATATCATATTTCATATTTTCACCAAATTACAACTGCTGTGAAGCTATTTGTGTTTCATCAACATTAACAAACTGCACTTTGAATTTGTAGCTACTTTATCTGGAACTACGACAACACAAATCTACAAGGCATGTGCATCTTCCTCCCTGTGTCCAGCCGTAACCTCTCAGACATTTTCAGTCGACCTGGGTTTTCAAAGTGCTCTGGCTTCTGCTCAATGCTGCGACACAGATAACTGCAACTCAGCAACTCTGACAAGTAAGTTAAATACTATGTTGCTCATTGAAGACAAAAGAATAATATAAAGAAATAAAAACAATATTCTGATGTTCTAAGAGTCTCTGTTCTGAAATGAAATGTCCTCCTTTTCTGTTTCAGATCCTGCTTCTCAGTCAAATAATGGTGGGGTATGCAACTTTTGTGACCCTTCCACTGGTCAGTGCTCCTCCACATTACAGTGTCAGGGAGTGGAGAACCAATGCTTCCAATCAATCAGTAAGTCTCTATGTTGTATCAGTTGTGTCATCGGTTTTCTATCAAAGATGATTTCAAATTCTTTTGTGATACATCTGACATATAAAAGAGCAAAAACTTTTACCCTAATTTATACTAAATGTTATCCTTGGGTGTGAAAGTTACTGTGATAAGATTTTAAATTTCAAGCCTGGAAGTCAGACAAACACATAAACATTTTAAAAAGCTGTTAAGTTGTTCTTTGTGTGAAATATATTAAGCTACCCTGAAATTAGCCAGTTTGAAACATATCCTGAAAATTCTTCTTTTTGATCTGCAGTCAAAAGCAGCACCAGCACGTATCCAGCTCGGGGCTGCGCATCTGCAAACCTGTGTGCAGCTGCTTCAAGCCTGGGATCTCTACCTTTCATGCAGAGCGTTGGTAGCGTATCAGGTGTTGCCTGTTCTGCAGCACCAACTACAACTGCTGCCCCGACTACAACCACCGCCCCAACTACAACTACAACCACCGCTGCGACCACAACCACCATCCCAGCTACAACTACAACCACCGCCGCGACCACAACTGCCGTCCCAACTACAACCACCGCCACGACCACAACTACCGTCCCAACTACAACCACCGCTGCGACTACAACCACCGCCGCGACTACAACCAGCGCCGCAACCACAACCACCATCACAGCTACAACTACAACCACCGCCATGACCCCAACCACCGTCCCAGCTACAACCACCCCCCCAACTACAACCACTGCCCCAACAACAACTACAACCACCGCCGCAACTACAACCACCGCCGCGACCACAACAACCGCCGCGACCACAACCACCGCCCCAGCTACAACTACAACCACCGCCCCAACTACAACCACCATTCCAACAACAACTACAACCACCGCCGCAACAACAACCACCGCTGCGACCACAAGCACCGTCCCAGCTACAACTACAAAAAATGCCCCAACTACAACCACCACCGCAACTACAACCACCACCCCAACAACAACTACAACCACCGCCACAACTATAACTACAACCACCGCCGCAACTACAACCACCGCCCCAACTACAACCACAACCACCGCCGCAACTACAACCACCACCCCAACAACAACTACCGTCCCAACTACAACCACTAACCCAACTTCAACCACCATCCCAACTACAATCACTGTCCCAACTACCACCAGTACAACTACAACCACCGCCCCAACAACAACCACCACCCTAACAACCACCGTCCCAACTACAACCACCGCCACGACCACAACTACCGTCCCAACTACAACCACCGCTGCGACTACAACCACCGCCGCGATTACAACCACCGCCGCAACCACAACCACCATCACAGCTACAACTACAACCACCGCCATGAGCCCAACCACCATCCCAGCTACAACCACCCCCCAAACTACAACCACTGCCCCAACAACAACTACAACCACCGCCGCAACTACAACCACCGCCGCGACCACAACCACCGCCCCAGCTACAACTACAACCACCGCCCCAACTACAACCACCGCCCCAACTACAACCACCATTCCAACAACAACTACAACCACCGCGGCAACAACAACCACCGCTGCAACCACAAGCACCGTCCCAGCTACAACTACAACCAATGCCCCAACTACCACCACCACCGCAACTACAACCACCACCCCAACAACAACTACAACCACCGCCACAACTACAACTACAACCACCGCCTCAACTACAACCACCGCCCCAACTACAACCACAACCACCGCCGCAACTACAACCACCACCCCAACAACAACTACCGTCCCAACTACAACCACTAACCCAACTTCAACCACCATCCCAACTACAATCAGTGTCCCAACTACCACCAGTACAACTACAACAACCGCCCCAACAACAACCACCACCCTAACAACCACTGTCCCAACTACAACCAGTACCACGACAACCACCGCCCCAACGACAACCACCGCCCCAACTACAACCAGTACAACGCCAACCACCACCCCAACGCCAACCACCGCCCCAACTACAACCAGTACAACGACAACCACCACCCCAACAACCACCGTCCCAACTACAACCAGTACAACGGCAACCACCGCCCCGACGACAACCACCACCTCAACAACCACCGTCCCAACTACAACCAGTACAACGCCAACCACCACCCTAACGCCAACCACCGCCCCAACTACAACCAGTACAACGGCAACCACCACCCCAATGACAACCACCGCCCCAACAACAACCACCACCCCAACAACAACCACCGCCCCAACAACAACAACCACCCCAACAACCACCGTCCCAACTACAACCAGTACTACGACAACCACCGTCCCAACTACAACCAGTACAGCGGCAACCACCACCCCAACAACCACCGCCCCAACAACAACCAGTGCAACGACAACCACCACCCCAATGACAACCACCGCCCCAACAACAACAACCACCCCAACAACCACCGTCCCAACTACAACCAGTACTACAACAACCACCACCCCAACAACAACTACCGTCCCAACTACAACTAGTACAACGCCAACCACCACCCCAACAACCACCGCCCCAACTACAACCAGTACAACGCCAACCACCACCCCAACAACCACTGTCCCAACTACAACCACCGCCCCAACGCCAACCACCACCCCAACAACCACTGTCCCAACTACAACCAGTACTACGACAACAACCACTGTCCCAACTACAACCAGTACAACGCCAACCACCACCCCAACGACAACCACCGCCCCAACTACAACCAGTACAACGCCAACCACCACCCCAACGACAACCACCGCCCCAACTACAACCAGTACAACGGCAACCACCACCCCAACGACAACCACCGCCCCTACAACAACAACCACCACTACGACAACCACCGCCCCAACAACAACCACCACCCCAACAACCACTGTCCCAACTACAACCACCACTCCAGCAACAACCACCGTCCCAACTACAACCAGTACAACTACAACCACCACCCCAACAACCACTGTCCCAACTACAACCAGTACAACGCCAACCACCACCCCAACAACCATTGTCCCAACCACAACCAGTACAACGGTAACCACCACCCCAACGACAACAAGTACTACGACAACCACCACCCCAACGACAACCACTACAACTACAACCACAGTCCCAACGACAACCAGTACAACTACAACCACTGCCTCAACAACAACCACCACCCCGGCTACAACCACTACAACTCCAACCACTACCCCAACTATAACCACCGCCCTAACTACAGCTACATCCAGTACCCCAACTATAACCTCCGCCTCAACAACAGCTACTGCCCCAACTACAACTTTCACCCCAACTACAACCACGGCCCCAACTACAACCACTACACCAAGTACAACCACCGCCTCAACAACCACCACTCAAACGACAACCATCACCCCAAAAACAACCACCGCTCCAACAACAATCACCGCCCCAACTACAGCTACTTCCAGTACCCCAACTACAACAACCACCTCAACAACCACCACCACAACTACAACTGTCACCCCAACTACAACCACAGCCACAACTACAACCACCACCCCAACTACAACTACCGCCACAACTACAGCCACCACCCCAACTACAACTACAACCACCACCCCAACTACAACTACCGCCGCAACTACAACCACCACCCCAACTACAACTACAACCACCACCCCAACTACAACTACAACCACCACCACAACTACAACCACCGCCTCAACTACAAGCTCTAAAGCTACAACTGCTACATCAACTGCAACAACTGCCTCTACAACCAAAAGTGACGCTTGTTCCATCAGACTGGGAATGATCCACCTGCTGCTTGGACTCCTTCTCTTTACCTTTCATTAAAGTCCCGAATAACACAAAAACAAACAAAAAAACATATGATGCTATAGCAAGACTCACAAACCTTTTCGAGATTTGAGTTGTGTTTACAAATCACTGTTAAACTGAAGTCCATGAAAAAAAGGCGATAGAGTATTGTTGAAGCGGACTTGGAATAAGTATGTAAGACTTCTTTCTTTGTTGGCATGGACAGTTGTGTCAGTTCAATACTTCATATTATTTATAATATTTATTTTAAATATGCGTTATATGCATGTTGTTTTCCATGTATGCAAATGTCTGGATGTTAGTTTATACCAAGTGGGTGATACAAAGGAGTCCTTGTAATAATAGCAAAGTATGCTTAGTAAATAAAAGAAAGAAGCACAATTATATTTATTTATTGTTTCTTTGTTTCCCTTTGTGCCTTTGATTTCCTAAATTTCTCTCTCTACTTAATCTGCTCTATATTACTTGTGATCAAGATACAATTAAGTGTTTCAAGGCCATTTCCAGTCGGTTAAAATGGGTTTCATTTTAATACAAAATAAAAGTAAAGGTGTAACTAGTGATGTTCGATTCGTGAACGAATCGTTCAATACTCGAGAATCACTTTACTGACTCGTGAATCATGATTCACAAGCGCAACTGACTCACTGACTCATCCCTGTTGCTGTTAGCAAACTAATTCCATTAGTAGAAATATATCTAGCTTATAATTAAAATTGTGGGGAAAAAAACAACAGCCAGTTTCTTAACAAAAACATTTCTGCTCTGAACTGGAAGAAAAAACCCTGAGTAGAAGCTCACATCAAGACAATAGCTCCTCAGTTCACAGTAGCATCGCTAAGCTAGCATGCTAACAGCACATTTGAGTTACTCACCCCCTCCCTTGCTGTGCTGAATCATAGCATAAGCGAATCACTCAGGACTCACTAACCCCTCCCTCCTGGCTCACAGCTCAAACGAGTTGAACGAATCACCGAATCACTCACCCCTCCCTTGCTGTGCTGAATCATAGCGTGCAGGCGAATCACTCACCCCTCCTCCTGGCTCACAGCTCAAATGAGTTGAACGAATCACTCACTCACTCACCCCCTCCCTCCTGGCTCACAGCTCAAACGAGTTGAACGAATCACTGGGCGTTTCTCAATATGCGTGCCCTTGTGCGTGCTTGCGCTCTCGTGTACTCGTGATACGTCATCAGTCGGAGACCAAGTACTGTTCCAATTGGCACGCATCAAGCCGAGAACGCAAAAGTCCCGGATGTGTTCTCGCTCCGCCCGCTTTATCGAGCATGCATCGTTGTGGACTTGGTACAGCTAAATATCCCAGAATGCATTTCGTCCAAAACTCAACAGCGGACTCCCGGCACATCGTTTCAAACCCCCAGCTCATGGTCTTCTCACTACTCAGGTTAAAGAAACCCCAGCAGTTGTCTATAGTATTGAGTGTCCACTAAAATAGAAATAAAAGCGTTCTAACATCTCACCTGCTTGTTTTATTAAGGTATGTACACGTATGTACATGTACACTATTTTATTAATAGAGATTTCACTACTGAGGTTGAAAATGATATATAAGTCACTTCGATCACTTCTAAATGTTAATGTTTGGTTTATTTCAGTGTTTTATTTGTTCCTGAGTAAACCGGTTTGGCTGTGATTAAAGTTAAGCTTCATAACATGTTACTCACAGTTAAATTAAGAGGGGACGGCAGTAAAAACTCCGGATCTGTGACATCATCACGCACGCAGGTGTTCCAATTGTACAAATCATGTGAGTCCGTGCTCGCGCGTTCTCGGCGGGTACGTGCATCCCGTGCATTCTCGGCGAGTGCGTACTCACCGAGAACGCGAGTACGCATCACAGCATTTGAGAATTGAGAAAGGGCCACTGACTCACTCACTCACCCCCTCCTCCTGGCTCACAGCTTCTTCTTCTTCTTCTTGGTTGGCAACCAATGTTAAGCGCTTTACCGCCCCCCTGGCTCACAGCTCAGTGGACATTTAGATGAGAAAATATATATTTGACACATTTAAGGAAAATACCAATAAAATAAAATAAAAATAAATAAATGTTCCCTTTAGAATTTTTTTGCTCTAAAGAAAATAGTTGTTTTCTTTTACAATCATTCATCTTAGCAGTAGAATTTACATTAAAAGAGAAACAAATTAAGTTTGAGTGAAAATGTACACTTTTGCACTCTCTGGTCAACTGACTCAGTGACTCAAATAACTCAAGAAACCCGATTCACTTTGGTGAGTGACTCATTAAAACTCGATTCAGTAAAAAGAATCGAATTTACCATCACTAGGTGTAACAGCGGCACCTAAAAACAATTAAAAGTTTTACTTGATTAAGTACGATAAAAACGATAAAATTGTCTGATTGCCCGTGAGACAGGATAAGAGCTGCGGGGAACCTGTTAAAAACAAATCAACATATCACACACGTTAAAAGGGACGGCAACTCACACTGAATCCCAACTGGGCAAAACACTATAATAAGACAAATCTTCAGTGCCGTTTTCACTCAGGCTCACCGCGGTGCATGCAAAAAGCGGCAAGGAAAAAAACGGATTGGTTTCCATGCAGCGCCTTCACTGTCTACAACAATATATATATGAAAAAAAGGGTAAAACACTAAAAGACAATATCTGCAGTGCCTACTGATACAGAAAAATAAAACAAATAACCCAAACAAAATCGACAGCTGCAGCTGCCGCAATATGTCGGATTACACCAGGTTAAAACAAATTAAAATACACCGCTGTATCGGGTCCTCGGCCCGCAGCCAGATCCACTCGGCAAAGCAGCAGCTCTGTTCTCTGTAAATAAAAGCAGGAGGTGACTTGCGCTGGACAGTAAAATGCAGGGGGAGTATCCCTCCAATTGTACTGCTTTCATTACCTGTCCACAAGTTCGCGTCACACCCTAATAAATATTGGTCAGTGGCGGTGGACTCCACTACACGTCTCTCTGCCGGAGTAGCGCAATGTTTCCCACATACAAGGTTGCAAATAACTTTAAATGTCTGCCAAAGAGCCAGAACTCAAGTGGTCCATTTGCTATGACCTACTGTTCTAACAGAAGACTAGGGGGCCCGCATCAAGCGTCCATAAAAGAAGTTAAAAGTGCCAACTTGCCCGGCTTGGACCAAGCACTCGCAGCTTCAGGCAGTAGCGGTTTTTGATACACGGGCGGTTGCCCGGGGCGGCATAGTGGTGGGGGGCGGCATCACGGGCATCGGCAAAAAAATAAATAAATAAATAAATTTGCTCGTACTCATGCTGCCCCGACATCATGCGCATTTTGGGAATGTCGTAGGCACCGATCGGTTTTCTATCGCCCATTTGCTGGGAGTAAGGGCGCCCTCCGTTTGCGAGGTGCGCCTGGTGCTTGCGGCACAGGGAGGAGAGGGCGGGGCGGCGGGGGATTCTCTGGCTGGCGCAGCATCGAATAAACAACTCGCAAAATAAAACAAAATAAAAACAAAACAACAAACACGAAAACACCAGACATTATGATACAGACTTATAATTTGCACCGATGTTTTTTCGAAATTCTATACGCGAAAAGTGAGCGTGAGAGCCCTCGGTGCGCCTGCTTGCCGCTGAAGTCAAAGTAAACTTTATTGTCATCTCCGCTATATACAGTCCAGTATATAGAGAGACGAGACGACGAGGCTCCAGTTACAACAGTGCAAGTAAACAAATAATAAATATAAGAAGAGTAAGAAAATAAATATACACTTTAGGACCAGGGGTAAAGGGATCAATAACAATTTAAAATGTATAATTTACAGTTTGATGATTTAAAGTCTCACACACAACCCGTCGAAAGGGGAGGGAGACCTGCTGCTTCCAAATAGAGCACATTTCATTCATAATGTTGTAAATCCAAGCCCATTATGTATTCATGATTTGAACCCTGGGTTGTGCGAAATCCCAGAAATAAACCCTAGACAAAGCGAATCTGTGAAATAAGGTGTAGGTCTATTAGGTTATGATTCTCGGGTTGGGGGATGGGTGTTCATACTGGAGTGCAAAATTAAAACCAAGATGGACAAGAAAAGTTCAAAGCCATCAGTTTAGAAAAAAGAGAAAAGAGGGGGAGGAGAAACGAGCAAAAAATACAGGTAAGCAGATGTGTCATTGGATAATGGCAGGTCATGTATCCTGAAACAATCAGAATCAGAATACTTTATTAATCCCTAAGGAAATAATGTGGATTACAGTTGCTCCAAGAAGAAATGGTAAAAATAGTAACAGTAACAGACTAAACTCCAAACAATACATTATGTTACAGATTTTAATATTAATTAGTAATTGTCAGTTGTTGATTTGTCTTGTTCTCATTGTATGACGAATTATGATGGCTGTCCGGTAGCCGTTTGCATACTATGCATACTCTCTCTTCATATGTGTGTGTTTGATGTTTCTCTGGTGAAATTCAGTATGGTTCCGACAACAGTTTTATGTTAATGTACAATCTTTAATATGTTTTATATGTGTGTGTGTGTGTGTCGGCAGGGGTGGGGGGGGGGGGGGGGGGGCAGAAGGAGTGTTTGCCCAGGGCACCAAACAGGGTAGGACCGCCACTGGCTTCAGGTGTGCTCCAGAGAATACCTAATTGCCCACACCTGAGCTTATGAAAGGGACAAAAACCAGCTCTGCCTACCAGGGGCGGTTCCCAGACTCAGGACTCACCTGTCACACATGCATTTGGTGCTGGGGAGGCTGCTGCTTACAATCCCCTGTACAGTTTTCATGCATCAGCAGGGCTATCTTCTGGGCGGAGGACAGTGAACTCTCCACTCCGTTTTTGCGTTTACGTGTGGACGAGAAAAACGGAGAAAACGCAGCGTCACAGGTGTGCGCATTTTTTGACGTCACACTTGTTTCGGTGAAATGAATTTCTACAATGGCGGACTTACACAAAATACCATTAGAGTTAATTTTACTCTCTGCAGTGTTTAAATGCTTACATATATACACACACAGTTACTGTCCCTCCCAATGACTGTAGAAAACATGGACGACGCGACAGTGCCTCCTCCCATTGTGCAAAAATGAAGCCAAAATACCCCGCTTGTGGAGGCTGCCATCTTGCATTTTTGGAGCCAGAGTCTGCGCAGTAGTGACTTGAGGTGGAGCGACTGTGTAACACTCCCGCCCACACACCCGCTGGACGTGACCGCAAACACGCCCCTCTACACTTTTTACGTAACCCGGCGGCTCAAGTTTTTTGCTGGTTTACCGCGACTGATGACTCGTTTAATTAAGGTAAATACAACCATGTCACTGTTATAAAAAAAGACACACAGCTTATCATCTTATAGTTCTAAAATCACTCTGTTGTTAATTCGTTTGATAGATTAGCCACTAGCATACGCACTGTGTTGGAAGCTTGCTGCTAGCTAGTTAGCGATGCTACACACCTGTTACTCTAATAGTCTGTATTATTGAAGGATTCAGCACTTAGGTTTTTTTATGCATTTTTAGACAGCGATGAGATCATCTGCACACTCTACAGAGGCCCAGAGTTACTGTTAATATCAAAAATACAATGCTGTCCTTTGAGATTTTAATATGAGACTGTGAGTGTAATGGACCTAAAACTGTTTAAATCTTCACAGCCGTCTACAGCCTGGTAACATGGAAACTTTAAAAACATCAGCAGAACGTTTCAGTAGTGTAGTCTAATTTGTTCTTTTCATTTAATAATAGAGTCCATATTATATCAACAGCTACATTCACCCTGGAGAGAAACTAGTGAGGGAGAGCAACAGGACCAAGCTGGGTTTCCTGGGTCCAGAGATTTGGAGAAACTTCTTCCCTTTCTTTAATCACAGCTGTCCTGTGCCAGAAGTTTTGTTGACCCACTGAAAGAGGCATCATTTAAGAAACACCAGGAACACTGAAGCTCATCGCATTGATCAAGCAGGACTCATGATCTTCACCAGCAGCTCCCTCACAGGGAAATCGTCATCACTCCTCCGTAGGCCTGCCCCAGGAGATGGATACACCCAGCATTTCATGAACACTGTGATGGAGACCTTTGCTTTGTGTAATGTTATAAATAATTGGATACTCCCCAGAGGCTTCGGACTTTTACATAAAGATATTATATTCAGTCCTGTATAAAGTTATATATTCAAAAATATATGATCCTCTCTGGTTACTGTGGTATGAATAACTCTGAATCACTTTATGGTAAATAACACTATCTGCAAAAAACTGTGAAAGAATTCCAGATCACAAGTTTGTAGTTCAACATACAAGTGAAGACCATATGCTCATATGACTCATATGCTCTTCATGCAGCTGAGTACATCAAGTGTTTAAAACAGAAGCTGTGCAGGTCTGAGATCAGCAGCTCTCTGAAACACCAAACAGGTTCTGTTAATGCTGATATATAGTGACATAGTTACATGGGTGATTAATCCTTTTGATTTTTTGTCTTTAACTTTATCAATAAAACAGCTGCAGCTTTCACTACAGCACATGTGGTACTTTAACCTTTGTACTGTTTTCATCAGTTCATTTTGCAGTTAACATGTGAACATGTTGGATGATCTGTCTGCTGTCACTGGGTGGTGCTGAGGTCTGAATCTGAGGGCAGCTCCTGTAATCAGAAAGAGAACAGAACCATCAAACCCAAATATAAATTTTATCCCTCAAAATTGAAATAAAGCTGATTCTTCTCTGTCCTCACACACCCAGGATCTGAAGCTCTTCTCTTACATTTTTTTCAGTATTACAGTACAGTACAGTACTTCAATCCATAGTTACTGATTAATGAGGAGTTACTGAAGTACAAGTTTTTTTTAAAAAAAAGAAAAAAAGAAAAAAAAAAGATGTTACTGTCTTTACACATGTGGAGACTGAAAACATGCTGTTGTTTGCACATATTTAATAATCAGCTCTGCACAGGAGCTGAAGCAGAGTGCAGCCTGTTGCTTTTACAGTATAACACTTGTAATAAAAGTACAGTAACGGTAATTAGTGACTGAGCAGCCCGGGGCGTTTCTCTTGATTTCTTTAGTCAGGGTAAATTCATTCACCTGCACGGATTAGCTAAACGAACCCCGACAGCCGAGTGCTCATCTTAGCTAGCTAGGTCTCAGGACCTAGCTAAGGACGGTAGTTACGGAGTAGCTTACAAACACGTTTAACTTACCGAAAAAGTGCAGCCGGGCCTCGGGTCCTTCTGTCAGGTAGTCCAGTTTACTGAAGAACACCTCAGGCTGTCAGGTTAAAACAGTCCGTCATGTTTTCGTAACGTAAATGCTGGCCCTCCTCTCAGAGCCTACGCGCTATCTGCTATTCCCGAACAGAGATACGCAAGTTTCTCCGTGACTGCAGCTGCCAGTCAAAGCTGTTATGATGACGTTTCACCCCAATTTAACATCACCGCGTTAGGAATTAGAATCAAACTTGTGGGAGAGGAGACCCCTTGGACATCAAGCACCGTGATGAGAACTATTGAAAACAAAAGAAAGAATCTTTGGAAAAAAATTATCTGACGAGAATAAATTTATTTTAGTCTGACCCCAGTCCCATCCGCTAACATGGAGGAGGCGGGGTTTATGACCTGTACTGCAGCCAGACACCAGGGGGCGATAGAGACGTTTTGGCTTCATTTTGGGGAGCTGTGGCGTCGTCCATGTTTTCTACAGTCAATGGTCCCTGTTGCTACCCGATCCGGATCGGGTAGTGACAGTCCCTCCACACATAGGACTCGGTTCTGCTTCTATGCGCCATCTTTGTTTACTCTTTCCCACCCAGGCTTATAGACTTCTGATTGGCCAACATTTCTACATGGATAGGAATATAGCGCCACCTGCTGCTTTGGCATGTTCCTAGCAGCGTTTTCCTTCGTTTTTGGCTTTTACGTGTGGATGGGATTTTTTTTGAAAACGGAAAATCTCCGTTTTCAAAAATACCCGTGTACGTGTGGACGTAGCCTCAGATTCTCGTTCACTGCCAGTTCGTCAACAACCTTGCTCTTGCTACTTGTTTTGTCATTTACTTTGATTTCCTGTGCTACACTTTTCCTGGACCTTCTTTGCCATTGCCATTGCTACCTGCCAATTCCCCATTCACCCCATTGACCCACGGCCACATCATTAGCAACACTTTGCCACCTGTTGACCTTATAAATAAACACTGTAAAACATACGAGCAGTCTCTGTTGTGGTTCTCTGCGTTTGAGTCCAGTTTAGCTATCGGCCTTTAGCCATTATGACATCCTCATGCCAAAAGAGGGGGTTTTTGTTGATCATCTGCTAATGTTGCCCCTAATACTTTGGCAGGCATTTGAAACCCCTGGCCTAAATGAGCTAACAGACCTGAACTTCCATTCCATTCCAAACTAAAGAGCACCTGATTTATTAATTATGTTTTAATATCTATAATAAACAATAAACAGAGGCAGTGAGGTCTCTGCTATGATCATTAGCCTTTAACATAGTAAGTAGTAAAATACACTATTTTTTTCCAAAGATTTATTTATTGCTTTTCCAAAAGTATTTTAAACAATGAAAACAAAGAAAAATAAAATAAAGGCAGAAATTAATAAAAATTGAGTATGTAATAATAATGTATGCTCATCGTATATGAACAGTGTGCGAAAACACATAGATATAGATATACACATTCACCCATGTAGATACACTCATATATTGTTACAAAACAAAAAGAGAAAAGCAAAAAAAAAAAAACCCACCACACAAAAACAAGGGAACAGACAGTGCTCAAAGAACAGTTATAACACAATGAGACAATAGGTTTAAGTTTGGTACTCCAGGGCTTCGGGCTGGAGTTTTAATCCAAGGGCTTCAAGTTAGTTAGAGAGGCATCCGACCAGAGATGGGCAGTAACACGTTACAAGTAACGCGTTATTGTGATCCGATTACTTTTTTCAAGTAACGAGTAAATAAGGGATTACTATTGCAAAAAAGGTAATTAAAAATACCTTTACTTTCCCGTAAGCACGCTGCGTTACTGCATTACTAAAACCGTGAGTGTCTCATGACAATGACGTAAGCAAGTGCGACATTCGTGGCAACCAGCTCCCAAGAGTACCTGGCTGCAGCCACTGGGGAGCGCCATATTGCCACCTCCACACTAACCGGAAACACGTGACCTCCACAGTAACCGGAAACATGTAAATTCAGTTAAATCGACTTTGACAGCGAAAACTAAATTGTGTTTTTGTTACTAGTGATGCTGCTGATAAATAAATTTGGTTTTAAGTTGTTTTTTTAACACTCTGGGTTTATTAAAAAAAAAACATCACCATCCCTTCAGCTTGTTCGTGGCCAAAAGTGTCCATGTGTTATGTTTTCATTTTTGTGCTACTTTTTCTGCATAAAGGTTTTTTCATAAATATAAAATAGTCATTACTTTTTACATTTTTTATCCTTCAAACACCCTTTTCTAGTACAATGCACTTGTTTGAAGACAACCTCAAAACTCACCATTTCATATATCAGCAATGCTACTGGAAATTATTGTACAGTGGCCCCTCACTGTTTCGCTGATTTTTTATTTTATTTTTTATTTTTTTTACAGCACATTGTGTTGTGCGTTCTGATTGCTGTAGACCCTTGTCAATCAATCTAGTGCCGTGTCTCCTGCACAGCGGTCCCCAACACCCAGGATCGTTTGGTACCGGGCCGCGAGAGTTTAGGCTCGGGTGTGAAGTGTATGGTTTTCAGGGTTTTTAATCGTTAAGTTGGGTTCCCTGGGTCTTTTCTCGTGTTGTAGTCGTGTGTCTTATTTTGAAAGAAGTATTTACGTGTTACCATAGCGACCAGAGAGCATTAAGAAGCAGAGAGGAGGATGTTACTCTCAATGTTGTTGGTTTCAGGAGGACGCTGCTAATAAAGTTACACAATTACACAGTGAATTCGCGTTTATTATCATATTTACAAAATACCACAGTTTTTTCTTTGTCTGTATCATTTTATTTTGTTGTATTTATCCGCGACACCTTAAAGGCCGGTCCGTGGAAATATTTTCTGACATTAAACTGGTCCATGGTGCAAAAAAGGTTGGGGACCGCTGCTGTACAGTACAGAATGCGTTTAGCTTGTCGAATTTATATAAATCTTCGATCACTAGCAGTGTAACTCTGAAGTGCTGCACTGTATGTTTGTGAGTTTTCTCCCCGACAAACACAACAATTCCGACGAAACGTTTTGCACGGTTTCATTCTATAATACTGGACTTATGTTTCTATAAAGGTTTGAACTTTAAGAGTGTTTTAATATTCTGCCCCTCTGTTGTTACTTTATTGGGTTTCTATGGCTGGTGCGTTTCTCAGTTTTCCCACGGGTGGGCAGTATTACCCTTGAGTTTGTGGCTTCTTCTTTAGTTTTTTTGTGTGCATTACACTGCCCCTTTGGTGATGTGTTGTAAGCAGCAGGAAAAGTTCACGCAGGCAGTGTGAGAAAATGCCTGGAGCAGAAAACAAGCTGCACAACTTTAAGCCCAGTTTACATCGCTGGGGAGTTTGTTGAACCATAATCTGTAAGTAATCAATGTCTAGCTTTATTTTCTGTAAGATTTGTTACTTTCATGTTACTTAAGAGGTTATTTGAACGTATAAGGAAAAATGTTTATGGTGAATGTAAAGCATAAGAAAAGCTAAGTTGCTAACTTCTGTTTTTGGTTACAAAATATGTCGATACTGATGCTTACGTATTATTTTACTGTATGTTCACAGTCTTACAAATTAAAAGAGGAAAAAACGGTCTTCAGTTAAAGACACAAAGACAAAGCGATGTGTCCTGTCGTTCCTGGAACCATCTCCTCTTATGTTAAGCTCGCTGCATAGGGTGAATAGCCATACATTCACCTGAGGGCAGCAGATTAAACAAAAGAGAAAAGTGTGAAAATGTTCATCCCTTTCTGAGAAAAGTGTATAAAGCATGTAGTGAGGGGTTTTACAGTCTTAAAGCAACTATAATAATTGTAAAAAATAAAGTAGGCTACTCACCTATTGCAGGTTATTTTTAGAACGTAACTCCTACGATAAATGAGGGACCGCTGTATTATTAATAGTAGAGTCTGGGACATCTAATTGATTAACATCAACATTATTATGCACTGTTATTTTTGTTCAAGGAGAGCAAAAAATTTAAAACTCTCTCTCAGCTTGTCCGTTGCCAAAAATGGCCACTTTTGTGTATGTTCACAAAATGCTGTAAAGTGTATATTTATTAAAACATTTATCTACTTTTACCGACTTGACTCTTTAAAATAGCACCAATCCTTTTCATCAAAATCAAAATTGTGTCTACATTCTTTTTTTTACACTTTAAATGCCAGTTAGGTTATATATAACCAGTAACGTTTCAGAGAAAACAGTGATAAAGTCCGGATGGTTTCATAAATCTTCGTATTTTTTTTCATATAAGCATCAGGGACAAGGCTGTCTTGCAATTGTTGAGGTCACTAGTGTGCGCCCTATTTCTTCCAGGATCACTCTTCATTTGTAGGTTTTAGTGGACTCCTACTACTGTGAAGTGGTTTTCATGGGACAAAGGCTTGTATTCCAAGATACACACACAACTATTAGATCCTTAAGATCAAACCTGTGTCATTCTTTTGGTCCACTGCAGTGTAGTAGTGTAGTAAAAAAGAAGTGAAGTGGCCCCAAATGGCCAGGATAGAGCCCAGAGGGTTAATGCGTAAAATGTATGAAAATATTATTGATTACAGGGTAATACATTAATGTTAATATCAACAGTAAGTTTTTTACTCTGAAGTTACAAGTATAAACAATTCTGTTACATTTACACTTAAATTTTTTACTATAAGTATGGAAACAAGTGAACATTTTACAATAAGTTTAACTGGAATTCTGTACACTGAAAAACAAACAACACATAAAAAACACAAACAAACAGCCAGGGCCTTCATCTGTCCATTAAATGTCAAACATCGCACTGACCCATAGTCCCTGCTTGTCAGCACATGCTTTTGAAAAGCATGTCCTCTGAAAACTGAAAAACAAAGAGGAAGAAGTCCCTCTACACAAAAACACTGCAGATGACAGGCCAACTAAACATCTATTGATCTGTCTGAATGCCTCCTCATCATGTGAGCCTTGAAATTTTTTTTGTAAGAAGAGTAAAACCACAGTGAGGGCATTTCATTTTCATGGACTTTCCACAAGCCACAGTTTCATTTAGCGCAGAGGGTAGAGCACATGAATGTTCTACTGAAGATTCAGAAAATGGTTTAGATGCTGGAGACAAGACATCGAGAGGGAGATGGGACTCCATGGAGAGTGCAACGGGAGAGAGGCGGGGCTCCTCGGAGAGTTCAGTGGGGAGCAGTCCTGAATGCTGACATGACAATAATTGCCTTGTCATATCCCCATGCTGTATGATTGTCATGGTACAGACAGGGCAGTGAAAGTGCACCGACATATCATTTTGTCTGTAAGAGAGAAAAAAAAGAAAGAAAAAACAACAACATGTAATGTAAATGCAGTTGTATAGAATATAATCAGTTTATCTAACAATCAGATTGTACATATTAACAAAAATATCCAAGCCATCCTCAATAATGAAAGCAAAATGGTATGGATCACAAGAGCTGTCAAGAAATGTGGTGAACAGGAATAAAAATGTAATGAAAACACACTTTTTTCTCTTGCTGATGAATGAACTGAACTGTACAATGTGAAAAGCAACTTTTAAGTCAACAAAGAGACTGCAGAAGTGCTGAAAAGAAGTGCATATTTATAACTTAAACTGTGAGGTATATTTAATACCAACATACCTTTGAAAGGAAAAGCATTTCTAATGTGTCCATTTATATGCTCCTCAACCTTTGCCCTGACAGTAGGGCTGAAAGTGGGGCACAGAGGGCAGTGAAACAGCCAACACGTGGTGCATTCCTGCAATTCCTGCAATTGGAAGCAGAATTCCAAATTGATATTTGCATCTAAAACAGAGAGAAAAAGAGATAAACACCATATACACATTTAAGTTCAGGTTTTAGCAGAAATAACATGTTACAGTTAGCATGTAAGAGATTTGGGAGAAAATTCTTTAAAAAAACACAATTTACAAGACACTTTTATTTGTGACATACGTATCTATTGACATAGACAATTTTAGGCTAACTAAAATCTGAGCAATAAAAAAGCAGAACGGAATGGAATAGAGAATATTAGCATTTATAAATATATAAACCTCTTTGTGACGAACTTAGACCTCACACCGAGCACATCTACTGCGGGTGTGGTGCCTGTTATTGGACCCGGAGTTAGCAACATCCCCCAAAAACCCAAAGAGTAGAGTCCTGGCCCCTAGCCCTGCCAGTGTAGCAGAAATGATGACGGAAGATGATGGCAGCAGCAGCCGTTCTTCTCTGCGTGAGTAGCTTAATGTTGTTCGTGTATAATTTACGTTGAGTACGCTAACCACGTTATTAAATTAATGCACGTAAGGTGAACTAGCAAACACCATCGTAGTTACATGTGGCTGTCTTCTTGTTTCATGGCAGATACTCCCTTCACCCTGGCACAAAAAGGCTAAAATGACTAAAGAAAAAGTGGAAAACAGCTAAACATGAGAGGTTTTTGGACAAAGTTGGTGTTTTTTCCATTGTTTAAGCACTGCTTCCAGCCAAGAGTGATACCATAAATCCCCTATAGCTGCAGAAAAGGCTAACATTGTTATCTTTTTACAAAAAAACAGCTGAACATGAGAGGTTTTTGGACCAATTTTGTGTTCTCCATTCGTTAATCACCGGTTCGAGCACCGTTTAAGCACCGGCACCGTTTCAAAAGTACCAGTTTGGTACTGGTATCGGATAAAACCTAAACGATACCCATCCCTAAGTGTAAGTGTGACAAACAATGTATGAAATTTGTAACAAGTAATCATAAAATAGCATTAATATATGTGTGCGCAGGGCTCGCAAAATCGCTAGCCCAACGTCCCGGGGCTAGCGATTTTTCCAGTCGGGCTACCAAAATCCATTTCAGCCCTGCCCGTCGGGCTATCATAGGAAGGAAAAATATGTGTCAATGCTTTTGCATTTTCTTTCGCAAATGTAGCTGAGTAAGTATGTTATTGGCATCGATGAGTCACTGTCAATATGTGACATATTGAAATCGCGTTTGAATTTGCGCTTGTTTTTTGCTTTCACTTTCACTTTGCGATCACGCGAACGGTGTATAGAGAGCGGCAGCACTGATTGGTGAGTGATGATTAATTGTGCACCAATTCCTCTGACATCGTCTTATCACTCATTAGCTTAGGGTACTATTCAAACGTGACAAGTGAAATCTCCCACAGCAAGCTTAAACATGTGAGAGGTTGATTGCGCAGAGAATCGCTGACCGTTATGTGAGTGCGTGTAAAAGCAGATGGATTTACGCCGGTATTTTAGTTCTGCTGAGCCAAATAAGACAGGTCAGGGTGAAGAAGGGGCAGCCAAATAAAAACCTACCACAAAACGGAAAAGTTATGACAAATCAGACTATGAGGTAAAAAGAAAGCTCAGCTTTTTTGGTTTCATGGACAAAAGAATTTATGTGGCTGGAATATGACGAGCTAAATAACATCATGTTCTGCCAGGTGTGTCGTGAGTTTCATTTCATTTGAGTCGACAAGCGCCTTTGTAACTGGGACCAGTAATTTGAAGAAAGACCCCATCAGAACCCATGAGAAATGCAAGAAATGCATTATTGCCCAGTCTGCAATATCTTTCCCAGAACAAACAGCAATTGCAAAAAACATACTAAAAATAAACCAAGCACAAGAAGGAGTCCTGAAAAATCTTTCAAAAGCGTACTATGTTGCAAAGAGTGAGCTACCATTGTCAAAATTTAGCAGTCTTTGCAAACTTCAAAAAGCAAATGGCCTCGATCTTGGTTCCACTTACCCCTTACCCTTGACTTCAGTGAAAATTTCAGATTCAGGATCTGACACAGACTGATTCATGTTCTACACAGTTCTTACAAGTTCATAGAAATTTCTGTTCAATTAGAAACAAGTATTTGAGTTGATGATTGTAATTTTTACACAGTTGTTGTGATTTGTATTTTAACAATTTTCTGATTAATTTTTGTTTCCGTTACAATATTATACTTTAATGTATAATATTGTAAAGGAAACAAAACATTAAAAAATTGTTCTCTTTTTTATTCGGGCTACTTAAATTTATTTTGGGCTACCAAAAACTGAAGAGTGCCTGCCCGAAGGGCTACCAGAGATTTTGAAATTTTGCGAGCCCTGGTGCGTGTGACAGACTTCTTGACACTGAATATGAGAACGAGCATGTGAAGGGAAAACAATTTATTCCAGCAACAGGGAATACTGTGATCTGATTGTTTGGTAGGTATATAAAATCCCCCACTTGAAAACGCCTTTACACCTTGCAACATCTTTGATGTTACACAAACTCATGGTCAAAAGTCTGAAACTAAAAAATTAGATTTGAAATAAAATAGAAAGTGAAACAGAAAAATTGTGAAACTAAATAAATGCAAGAAAACAATTTATTCAAAGTAAAATAATTCATGTTTTTAACACATTTTAAATTTCTTTTACATTTTTTAAACATCAAAACTTAGAATTTCAGTGTGAAATCGCTTGTTTAAATAAATAAGTTTTAACCCTCATTTAGCTCTCTAGTTAGCTAGCCAGTTAGAGGAACTCAAAACTCCTCATACAACGATGATTTTTCTAAAAACATCACATGCCTTCAGAAATACGTATTTTCATTTTTTTTAAATTTCATATTTCTATGATGTTTTTTCATTACATTAAGCTAAACTACTAAGGGATACTTACTGTAGGGTCTTACAGTATTTCAAGCCAGGCAGCCCCCCTCTTTGTGTCCTTTGTCTCAGTGGCATGAAGAAAGACCGCCCCCTTCCCGCTACTAATATGTCATGTTCCTGGGCAAAATTAGATTATTTTTCCAGCGTGTGTGTTTAAGCTTCTTTTAGTTTAATTTATTACCTATTCTTCCAAATTTAGTATACCATGCACACCTTGGCCCACATTAAATCATAAAATATATGATTTGATAAAAATTAAAAGGGTAGGACTGTGAAAAAGACCAATAATTGGATATTTACATTCATTCAATTTATATTGTTAGAATATAATAGTTAATATACACTTAAACACAAACACATTAATACTGAACTGCTTGTTTTAGATCCTGCTTTTGCTGGATTCTGAAAATAACACAAAAACAGTGCACATTTTTAAAATATTTAGTGTTACACATTATATTAGAATTAAAAAATGTTTAACTTATTCTTTCTAAGAGTGGACCGGAGCTTTTTCAGTAATTTTACACATTTATTTACAATTCAAGTCCAAAGAGAGGTGCTGACAGATTTCTTTTTTTCTCAGCTTTTTCTTTATCATATAGAAAAGCAGTTAAAGATGTGACTTCTTTACACTAACAGAAAAGAGGGTTTCACTGGTCCACTTAAGATCAAAGTGGCTGTATGTGGCCTGCGATGTAAAATCAGTTTGATACCCCTGATTTGCACTATCTGCTTCAGTCTTTGTCGATGTGCACATTTTGTAAACTGTCTGTGAGAAGCTGAGGACAGTACTGCTTGAAATCCACCGTGCAGCTGCTCACTTCTTTTTTCGCATCATGAGCCCGTGCCAGCTTGGAGATGTCCGCTGATCACTCTGCATTCCTTTACACATAACTGTTATGATCTCATTTCAGAAGGTGTCATAGTGTTCCAGATCATTTTCCAGTAATTTCATTTGATTGTCTCAGCCGCAGAGGATAACAAGAGACAAATACAAAAGCTCTTAAAAAAAAATTATTCAGCTTTTTCAAAATTAGACCTTTTATGTAAAACACAACTAAATGAATGAACAAAAAACAAATGCACACTGCAAAACTTGGGTAAGAGTCACCAATGGAACAATATTAAAATCAATACAGTTCTTTTTCAGGTCATGTATGTTATTGTTACTGTTATAACAATATCTGAATCAATAATAATTAATTATTAGTTTCGTTACAAACGTTTAGACTGCCAGCATAGTAAATGTTCTTTATCTTTATTCTCTTACTGTTGCAGCTTCATTAGAAATTCCTCTATTTCTCTGCTACCATATTTTTCAGTGTATTTCTCCAGCATTGTAATGCTGTTTTTGCGATACAAGGATTGGTGTGGTATCGCTGCTGCCTTCTTGTGATATTCTATTGACTTTTGTCTATCAATCAACTTTCCATTAAAATATAAATGTTTTGCATATTTGTTGTAAAGCATCTGTTGCTCTTTATATTCCAGGTCACTTTCTAGCAGTTCATTGTATATCTGGTCAGCTTTGTCGTGGTTATTTACCTTTACATATATGTCTGCAAGAGTTATTTTCATGTTAAGTGAAGAATGAGGGTAAAGGGAAATCACCTCCTTACAGAGACTGATGGCTTTGTCAATCATGCTGCGCTCGAGCAGACCGGTCCTTGTCTGCCTGAAAAAGATCCTTCTTCTGTAGTAGTTTGCAGCACACCACTTCAGGTAACGTTCATCTGGATGTCTTTCCAGAGCTTCTTCTATCAAATCAATAGCTTCATGTACAGATAAATATTTACTGTAAAGCAGAAGTATTGGATTGATACCACTGTAGCTGCTAACTGGTTTTTTTAAAACTCTTCTGGCCAATGTGCATACTTCATCTTTCATTTTTGTTCCTTTTTGAGGACATGCATCAAGGTAAAGCGCAGCAAGGTACAAGTTCTCTGGATCATGTTCTTTGGCGATTCTCATTTTTTCCAAGATGGCATGGTCACTATTGTTATTAGCATTCACTAATGCTAACACATAGCTGGTCCGCCATGCCACCATGTCAGGCTGCATCCTGATGGCTCTCTGGAAGTAATCTATAGCCAGCAGCTTTTTTTCTTTGTTGAACTTCATCAGGGTCCAGGCTTTTTCTGCATAAATCTCTGGATGGAGTTCATCCTGGGATGGAGATGGGTATTCATTCATCAGTGCATTAATCTTTGACAGGTAATTCTGACTTTGTGTTTGTTCTCCCTGTTGGTTGTGTAGCCAAGCCAGGTTCCCATAGTTCACTACCAGCCAGGGACCCTCATCTGATACTGTGTTTCTCATCTGACGGAAGGCTTCTGTGGCCCTGCTGAAGAAACGCAGGGCATCTTCACTGAAGCCCAGCTGGTAGTGAATGAACCCCTGCAAGTTATAAATGTGACCCAACCAGCTCTTCCCCTCTTCGGTGCCAATGTCCTCCAAATTGTACTTGAGACGGAAAAGTGTGGACCTGCTACAGTCCAGATTCCAGTTGAAGTGGCACTGCAGAGCCTCCAGTTTGGACTCTAGCGTTGACAGACTCTGAGAAGAACTATGGGGATTCAAAATTAAAACAAATGCACATTCAAGAAATATAATGTTCTCTAAATATTCAAATCACATACCCCCCCAAAAGACAAACAAAACAAAACAAAAGCAGCTGCTCACCTCATCTTCTAACTCAGTTGCTTTCTAAATAGCACTAGTGTCCTTTCTTTGGACTATTTCTTTGGGTGTGGCACCATAAAAGTCAGTCATGTTTAACTTCTGTACTGTTGTAAATGATGAACTTTGAACTTAGTGAACTATTACTTCTCATGAAAAATACCGCCACGTCTATATTTACTTAAGATAGGTTAGCAAATGATTAATTTTGGGTGTTACCCAAAGTATTAGTCAGGAAACTGAAATGTTGATTGCATACTTTTTTTATTTCTTTACCTGAGTTAAGATATTTTAAGCCATCAAAAGGCTAAAATCCAGGTGAGGTCATACTAGGTGATGTCTAAACTGAATTCCTCTTGAAATTATTTTTCAAAGTCATTCCATTCAAAGTGCAGTTTAAATAAATGAAGTTCACACAGTTAAACGCTGAGCCCTACCCTATCAACTCTATCAAGTGCTTTTTCTACATTTAGAGACAATACTGTGGTTTCAGTGTTTTTACTGTGTCTATCAAATTAAGTAATCTATGTTTATTCATTCATCTATGTTTATTATTGGGCATACTTTTCAGGGCTTCCAGATGAGTCTTTAATGGCACATATAGTCATTTTTTAATTTATTTTGACTGGTTAGCTAGAAATCGTCCTGATTTGTTACCATGTTCATAGAAGGCATCCCTTCTATGTATGGGAATGGGGTGTTGGGCGACCCATCACTGGTCATTCGGTACCTTTATGTACGAGCTTGGTTTATAATGCCAGCAGTCAGACTTATTTCCAGTAGGTGGTTATAAACTGCAGTAAGAAGCCATTTTTATTTAATCCTGTTGTCTCTTTTTTGTTGGTTAGGAGCATAGGTAATAAAAATTGTCTTTCTTTGCCTTTTATTTTCAGTTAGGGAAGACGAGGGAATTTAAACCTTTGTTTGCCGTTTTGGCATTGTCCCAAATAAATTAGTGCCAGGCATTTTCAGTTGTTCTGTGAAGCTGCCCTTTTCTTATGAGTGGTTGGAGTGGGGAGTTGCACCTCATCTCATATTTTTAATTTTCTGTTTCTCAACTTATATTTCTTTATTATATTTTATATATACAGAGAGTGATCCGTACAGCAGAACGCTGCTGCAGGATTGCTCTCCCCCCGCTTCAGGACACCTACAGTGGCTTGCAAAAGTATTCGGCCCCCTTGAACTTTCCCACATTTTGTCACATTAAAGCCACAAACATGAATCAATGTTATTGGAATTCCACGTGAAAGACCAATACAAAGTGGTGTACACATGAGAAGTGGAACGAAAATCATACATGATTTCAAACATTTTTTACAAATAAATAACTGCAAAGTGGGGTGTGCGTAATTATTCAGCCCCCTGAGTCAATACTGTGTAGAACCACCTTTTGCTGCAATTACAGCTGCCAGTCTTTTAGGGTATGTCTCTACCAGCTTTGCACATCTACAGACTGAAATCCTTGCCCATTCTTCTTTGCAAAACAGCTCCACAACTGCCCTGTGACGGCCTCAGAGGTTGTCTAAGAGAATATTGGGAGCAACAACACCATGAAGTCCAAAGAACACACCAGACAGGTCAGGGATAAAGTTATTGAGAAATTTAAAGCAGGCTTAGGCTACAAAAAGATTTCCCAAGCCTTGAACATCCCACGGAGCACTGTTCAAGCCATCATCCAGAAATGGAAAGAGTATGGCACAACTGTAAACCTACCAAGACAAGGCCGTCCACCTAAACTCACAGGCCGAACAAGGAGAGCGCTGATCAGAAATGCAGCCAAGAGGCCCATGGTGACTCTGGACGAGCTGCAGAGATCTACAGCTCAGGTGGGGGAATCTGTCCATAGGACAACTATTAGTCGTGCACTGCACAAAGTTGGCCTTTATGGAAGAGTGGCAAGAAGAAAGCCATTGTTAACAGAAAACCATAAGAAGTCCCGTTTGCAGTTTGCCACAAGTCATGTGGGGGACACAGCAAACATGTGGAAGAAGGTGCTCTGGTCAGATGAGACCAAAATGGAACTTTTTGGCCAAAATGCAAAACCCTATGTGTGGCGGAAAACTAACACTGCACATCACTCTGAACACACCATCCCCACTGTCAAATATGGTGGTGGCAGCATCATGCTCTGGGGGCGCTTCTCTTCAGCAGGGACAGGGAAGCTGGTCAGAGTTGATGGGAAGATGGATGGATCCAAATACAGAGCAATTTTGGAAGAAAACCTCTTGGAGTCTGCAAAAGACTTGAGACTGGGGCAGAGGTTCACCTTCCAGCAGGACAACGACCCTAAACATAAAGCCAGGGCAACAATGGAATGGTTTAAAACAAAACATATCCATGTGTTAGAATGGCCCAGTCAAAGTCCAGATCTAAATCCAATCGAGAATCTGTGGCAAGATCTGAAAACTGCTGTTCACAAACGCTGTCCATCTAATCTGACTGAGCTGGAGCTGTTTTGCAAAGAAGAATGGGCAAGGATTTCAGTCTCTAGATGTGCAAAGCTGGTAGAGACATACCCTAAAAGACTGGCAGCTGTAATTGCAGCAAAAGGTGGTTCTACAAAGTATTGACTCAGGGGGCTGAATAATTACGCACACCCCACTTTGCAGTTATTTATTTGTAAAAAATGTTTGGAATCATGTATGATTTTCGTTCCACTTCTCACATGTACACCACTTTGTATTGGTCTTTCACGTGGAATTCCAATAACATTGATTCGTGTTTGTGGCTGTAATGTGACAAAATGTAGGAAAGTTCAAGGGGGCCGAATACTTTTGCAAGCCACTGTACACCAGGAGATGCCGGACTAGAGCAACGCAGATACTGAAGGACTCGTCCCATCCTGGCAACAAACTGTTCCAACTTCTACAATCTGGTAGAAGGTTCCGCATCATCCGGGCAAGGACAGAGAGACTCAAGAGGAGCTTCTATCCTCAAGCCATCCAGGCCCTAACCCCCCACACACACACACACACACACGCCCTCTCCCATCATCTATAATTGACTGAGACTCTCCTCCAGACACTCAATTCCTTTAACTTTAAATATGTTTATATTGTCCATTCTGTAAAATAGTCAGATGTCTATTCATATTAATGTACAGAATTCACCTGCTTGCTGCTACTACTGCACATTCACCCAATGTATATACTATATATATATATATTTATAATGTTATTCCTCTACCCCCCATAGTTTTTTCTATGTACAATATTTAGGATTCCATTGCCAGTAGTGATGTGCCGCTGTTATCTGTATATGACTAAAAACACTTGAAACTTATTCAAATGAAAGTCTGTCTCTGCAGTCGTCATCATTTTGCACATGGATGTTTAGCTTTAAAATATGTGACCTCTCTAAACATTAGCAACTAAGAAAACTTGGCAAAAGGTGGCCTGGTAAATAATAAATAAATCAATTGTTTTTTTTCTCCTATCCAATTCGGGGTCATAGGGGGCTGGAGCCCATCCTGGCTGTCAGAGTACACCCTGGACAGGTCTAGAGTCTGTCAATGGTCTAACATGGACAGACAGCCATCATGCTTACATTCACACCTACAGCCAATCTAGAATCACCAGTTGGAGTTCCTGGAGACATCGTGCAAGCTCTACACAGAAAGACTGTAAAAGCTGCAGTGCTATTTTTGTTGTTGTTGTTGTTGTTGTTGTTGAGGCCCTGTACAGGCTCTTGGTAAATGCATTGAGGAAATTAATGACTGGTTGTGCCACAATTTTCTCCAGCTAAACAAAAACAAAACTGAAGTAATAGTCTTTGGAGCCAAAGAAAAACGATTACAGGTCACCAGAGAACTTCAATCTATACACCTAAAAACCACCAACCAGGCGAGAAATTTGGGTGTAGTGATGGATGCAGACCTAAACTTAGAAAAACACATTTAGACAATAACAAAATCAGCTTACTATCACCTCAAGAATATATCAAGGATAAAAGATCTGATGTCTCAACAGGACCTGGAAAAACTAGTCCATGCATTCATCTTTAGTAGGCTTGATTACTGTAACAGCATCTTTACAGGTCTACCTAAAAAATCAGTCAGACAACTACAGCTCATTCAGAACTCTGCTGCTCGAGTCCTCACTAAGACCAAAAAAGTGGACCACATCAGTCCAGCTCTGAGGTCTTTACACTGGCTGCCTGTCCGTCAGAGGATAGACTTTAAAGCTCTGATGCTGGTCTATAAAGCTCTGAATGGTTTAGGACCAAATTACATCAGTGACCTCCTGACCCTGTATGAACCTTCCAGATCCCTCAGGTCATCTGGATCCGGTCTTTTATCAGTTCCCAGAGTCAGAACCAGACACGGAGAAGCTGCATTCAGCTTTTGTGCTCCATATATCTGGAACAAACTCCCAGAAAGCCTCAGATCAGCTGAAACACTCAGTTTATTTAAATCCAGGTTGAAGACTCACCTATTCTCAGCTGCATTTGAATAAAGCACCAAATCCGCACTTTTAAGCTTAAATTTCAAAACTTACATTTTAACTACTGATTTTATCTACTGTTCTGATTTTATCTACTGTTCTAATTTTTGATTTTATATACTGTTTTGTTTGTTTGTTTGTTTGTTTGCTTGTTTGTTTTAATCAATTTGAAATCATGCTTTTTATTTCTCCAAAAGTTGATTCTGTTCATCTGGACGTAGCGTTTTGTGGGAGACACTACGTCCAGATGAACAGAATCAACTTTTGGAGATTTACTTTCCTGGATGATTGAGAATGCATCAAGATGCTTTTTATTTGTTTTTGTTTTTAATGTCTCTGTAAAGCACTTTGAATCACCTTGCTGTTGAATTGTGCTATATAAATAAACTTGCCTTGCCTTGTCTTGTTGTGACATTTCAACTTGAAATACACAATGCTATTGCTCCCATTAAGTCCTTCTAAGTTTTAAAATACGTAGGAAAGCGGGCTCTTACTTACCTTACTTACTTTAAAACAAACAAATTAACGTCAATCATAAGCGTTAACTCGAATAACAACCGGTAGAGGGCAGAAATACGCCAATGTCTTTTCTGCCTATTTAAAAAACGAAGAAGGAAGAGGACCTCTGTGACGTATTTTGCTCTGCGACAGAAACTCTGTGTATGTTGCGGTTTAAAGCTACTTTTCTGGAAGCATCTGCTTACTATGGAATATAAATGGCACTACAAGACTTACTGAACACTCCGTGATTAATGATGTTCATACGTGAACAGAAAAGAAGCGGCTGGAGCATGTTAAAGCCCCGTACAGTCACATGGCAGTTTGGTGTCGTCGGCTAAACTTGGTGACTATTTGTGCACAGTGCCTTTTTATTCGCGTCTCTTGTTTAGCTCAGGTGAGCATGTAAGAGTCAGCCGTGTTTTGGTGGTGTGGAGTTGTGCATGTCCCGGTTGCAGAAAGTGGAGGAGAGCAGGCGGAGGGCGTGAGCTGTGTCCAGGCGGCTGTCGGTGTCCGGGATGGAGACCTGGACCCCCAATCCCCGAGCTAAGCCCTTCATCCCCCGCCAGCAGAGGAGTCTCTATCTCACCTGGAAATACAAATTGACCAACAAGAGGACGATTCGCCGGTTCTGTCAGGTAAATAGTTAAACGGTCTGTACTGATAGAGCTCAGCTAAAGAGTGATGTTGCTGCTGTAAATCAATAAAATAAACGTATTGTCCTGGCTAATTGTCCTGTTTTCTCGCTTGTTTTACATTTAACAAGCCACATTAGCTCATATTTAAAGGTTTCATCTTGCCAAAAAGTTTTGGTAAAGGAAATGTCAGGTGTTCTTTCAAAGTAAAGGCTGCAAGACATATCCTGGCTTGATTATATCAGTGCCTGGTCCTAGATGCACTCACTGGGCACTTTGTAGGGTACATGTTACTCGTACTGGGTTGGACCCCTATTTTCCTTCATTTTTCATGGCATAGATCTAACAAGATTCTGGAAACACTCTGTGATTTTGATTTATATTGACATGATGGCATCACACAGCTGCTGCAGATTTGTTGGTTGTACATTCATCTCAATCTCCCACTCCACTGCATCCCAAAGCAATCCACTGGATTGAAATCTGGTAACTGTGGAGGCCATTTGAGTACATTGAGGTTATTGTCATGTTCAAGAAACTAGTTTGAGTTGATTTAAGCTTTGTAACATGGTTTGTTGTCCCATAAACAGACATCAGAATAAGCACACCATAGTCATAGAGGAAGGGATGTGGCCTGCAATAATACTTGTTGGGTGTCGCATTTAAATGACAATAAAATAAATACCATCTGAATCTCACAGCAGAAATCAAGACTCATTAGTGCCAGCAGATCAGCAATTAAGTGAACCATTTGTAGAGTTTAATAATATCAAAATTAACTAACTACAGACATCAAGATGAACACTGATACATATTTTTTTTTATCCTACAGGCTGGTGCCGTGTTGTTTCTGCTGATAACCGTCATAGTCAACATTAAACTCATCCTGGATACGAGAAGAGTTGCCAGTGAAGATGCAGCAGCCCAAGAATATGGTGAGAAACATGTTCACATGTCATTTTACTTACTTATACTTAGTACACTCAGGTTTAAGTGAGTGTATGTATAAATTTGAGCCTGTATGTACTATATAGGGGGCGACCATGGCTCAGGGGGTTGGGAAGGGCACCTGTAACCGGAAGGTCGCCGGCTCGATCCCCGGCCTCTCTGTCCTGGTCGTTGTGTCCTTGGGCAAGACACTTTACCCTACCGCCTACTGGTGTTGGCCAGAGGGGCCGATGGCGCGATATGGCAGCCTCGCTTCTGTCAGTCTGCCCCAGGGCAGCTGTGGCTACAACCGTAGCTTGCCTCCACCAGTGTGTGAATGTGAGCGTGAATGAATAATGTCATTGTAAAGCGCTTTGGGTGCCTTGAAAAGCGCTATATAAATCCAATGCATTATTATTATTATTATTATTATTATTATTATTATTATTTTGACCCTGTGTGGATTAGTGAAAATCCTAAATGAATTCACACTTCTGCATCTAATTCTAAGTCTTTAAAGGTCTGTGCTGTACAATAACTCCGCAAAAAACCCTGCTACAAGCAACTCGTTACCATGGTATTTTACCCATGATGAATGTTGGCGAGTGACCACAGCTTTAGCTTTGAGTTGTAGCAGACTTTTGTGATTAGTAGTATTTCGGCCTATCGGCCTGATAGATGGACGTCTCATCCTTTGATATGTCAACTTGAACTTTTTATCTTGATTTGTGATTTCAGAGTGAACTTTAACTACAGTCTTTCACCCATCAGTATACTTGGACAGACACTGCAATTTTGTCATGGATTTAAATTCAGTTTTATTTATATAGTTTCCTCAAGGTGATTCTATAAAATATCTCATCTACAATATATGTATACAGTATACAGTACAGTCTATAGTCCCCAAATGTCTAACTCTGTGACTCTCTGGACAGTAATGCAGCTTTCAGTCAATTCCTCTGAAACGTTTACTGTATGTTAATGTAACAGTCAGTATTTAAATATGTTCAAACTCAGTTTAATAGAAGAGTTGAGGGTTGATCGGTCTGTTGCTATCTGACAGATCCACCCATCACTCATTAACCTTCTGATACACGAAGTGAAAGTGTTCCATTAAAGTTTAGTTTTATTATGAAGTGCATCATCTTGATCTTGATGTTTGTTTTTCTCTCTCTTTAGAGGATGTTATTCCTAACATGGAGACAGCACGCAGGCCAGCTAATGGACGCAAAGTCCTCGACATTGAGGTGTACTCCAGCCGCTCCAAGGTCTACGTGGCAGTAGATGGCACCACGGTGGGTGAATAACTGGTTAACTGGCTGATGCCTACTGTCAGGTTACTTGAGACATTCTGCTTTAATACTCAAAGGGGCTTAGCTAATATAACCGACTCACACAACAACAGAGGGTTTGGTCTCACTAACTTTCCAGGTGCCTGAAGACGTCAACAATCTTACTCAGACCGAGTAAGCTGCTGCTGCTTGGGCCTCTCACCATCCCAGTTTTCAAGACAATCTATACATCCTAGACTAATCTTTCCTCCCACTAACCTTCATTTTATTGTTAGGTTTTCAGTTGAGTTCTGTTTTGTCAAGGGAAATATTTGCAATGCAAGGTGTTTAAATTTTGGCTTTTTAATGTCATTGAACTCATGTTCAAAATGGTAATAATCCTTTATAATTAATTTGGTTAATGATAGACACAAAGCATCAGACTGTTTCTTCTGGCTGAGCATTCACATGCCACATTTCTCACAGAATTGTATTGTATTTAATAAATAACACCATGTACAGCAACAACAATACAAATTAGTCTCCAGTAAGTTTCTCATCATGTGGATAACTTTACCATCTTAGACTGCCACTGGCAATGAAGTCCCTATCCCGCTAATAAATCAAATGTATTTTGTATTTTAAATAGAAATAAAACAATGTAGAGTATACCTGGGGAGCCTGCCCAGGTAAGATTAGTGTCTGACACACTTGGCTCAGTAAAAATATTATTTTTCTTTATTTTACTTGTTCCTGCAGGTGCTGGAAGATGACATGCGAGAACAAGGCAGAGGGATCCATGTGATAGTTCTCAACCAAGCAACTGTGAGCATGTGCTGCTTATTCTTCATATCATGATGCATGTCTTTCCACTGGCAACTCATATGTAAAATATAACAAACTGCAATTACTGTACATACTAGAGGTGGGAGGAAAAAAATGGATGCATCATGTTATCATGATTTTTTGCTAACTGTGTTTCACTGTTTTTATAGCTGTATTCATCACAATACAAACAACGTCGAAGTTAAACTTATCAAATGTCAGTAGTAGATTTTTAGCAATTTCCGATTTTTCTGTTTTTTGTTTTTTTTTAAAGACACTTTTAGTGTGGCCTCTGCAGAAATAACTTTTATAGGTGTATTTAAATAGGCTTCAATAAGGGGGTGTGTGTGTGTGTGTGTGTGTGTGTGTGTGTGTGTGTGTGTGTGTGTGTGTGTGTGTGTGTGTGTGTGTGTGTGTGTGTGTGTGTGTGTGTGTGTGTGTGTGTGTGTCTGTGTGTCTGTCTGTCTCACTCACTCACTCACTCACTCACTCACTCACTCACTCGCTCACTCGCTCACTCACTCACTCACTCACAGGGTCATGTGATGGCCAAGAGGATATTTGACACCTACTCTCCCCATGAGGATGAAGCCATGATCCTGTTCCTCAATATGGTGACTCGTGGTCGAATCCTCATCTTTACCATAAAGGTCAGGAGCTACTAACTGTCTGAGGAGTGAAGGGGATATTCATGTTCCAGTCGTAAACCATACCCGTAACTGTGGTTTTTGTTTTTTGGGGGTTTTTTGTCCTGCAGGATGAGGGCACATTCCACTTGAAGGATGCTGCTAAGAACCTGCTCAAGAGTCTGGGTAGCCAGGTGTCCCTCAATCTGAGCTGGAGAGACATGTGGACTCTAGTGGTGAAGAAAGGAGGTAGAAAAGCAGACCTTCATTTTTAACAATGACACTGAGGACAGCCATTATACAGGAAGAGCTTCACTAAATCGATCAGTCACAAAACATCTGAGGAGCTGGGGAGAATTATGATTGGTTGTTTAGAAACATTAAGAAGATTTGATTATGAGATTTCACAAAGTCAGCCCAAAGTGCACCATTTTATCGTTGATTGACATATGATTTTTATTTTTATTTTTTTTTTTTAACTAGGATCAGCTTAGATTGTTTTCTGGGCCACTACAACTTTACTGTGTATGACTGAAAGAAAGACTTTTTTGTTCTACATATTCACATTTGTGTCTTGACCTTTGTGCTTGAGGTGTTGTCACTAATGGTTAAACACGTTCTCTTAGGCTGAACTTAATCATCTTTGGTTTACAGGAAACAAAAGAGATGGATATATTTAATTGTCTGTGCAGTTTTTCATCACTATTTTCTACATAAACTTGGAGTTTGTTGAGAAGTTATCAGTATAAACCATAAAAATGGCTTCTTTGATCTTTACTGATAAAGCTGTCAGTAGACTTGCCCTGAGATTACCTCTCTTGACTTGACGTTGTTTTTGTGTTCAGGTCAGGTTTATGGAGAGAAGCATTCAAAGTCTCCAGCTCTGTCTACCTGGGGAGACCCAGTGCTGCTCAAGACTGAAGTGCAACTTACTGCCTCTGAAGGTAAGCGCCAGTTTTAGCATGCTTGACAAAGGGTGAAATATTTAAACTAGATTCCCCCTCTCATGTACACACACACACACACACAAAAAAGTATTTTATTCACTAAAAGACTTGTATCTTTTTTTATGAATAATCTTTTGAAAGTGCGATGACATGCAGTAAAAGTTGTGTCCTTGAGAAAAAAGTCAAAGTGGGGGAGTTGCTTCTGCTTATATTAGTATATTTTAGTCCCGACCTCGTAGGGACCAGATGAGTTAAAAGTTTGAGCCAAAGACTGTATATGAATGATGGTTGTAGTCACCCGGTAGTGTTGGATTTCACATTTTGTAGGTTTAGCATGAGCATTTTGGCCACAGTTGGGGAAACTGTAAAATGTAAATTAAAAACAAGATGATGATTTGAAAGTCTCAATCACATTTTATTCACAAAATAACACAAATGTTAAAACTGAGAAAAATTATGAGTTCAAACCAGTTGTTGAACTTTGGGGAGAGGAAAGTTGTTCATTCTTGTCTGATACAGGAGCCGAGCTGCTGAAAAGTCTTGTGTCATCTTAGTTGTATTTTTCATTTCATCATGTGTCAAATATTTTTAACTAATTGAAGGTCTCGGCTGCAGGCAGGCCAGTTCAACACCTATAATTCTAACCAATGTATTTTGCGGTTTAGCATTGTCTTGCTGAAATATGCCTCACATGGGGAAAAAAAAAAAAAAAAAAAAAGTGTTCTCTTTGGGAGCACGTTGCTCTAAAACCTGTGTACACATTTTAGCATTAATAGCACCTTTTCAGATGTGCAAGCTGCCAGTTCTAATGCACCCATCTATATACCATCAGAGATACAGGCTTTTGGATTGAGTGCTGATAACAAACAGGATGGTCCCAATTCTTTTTAATCCAGAGAATGCGATGGTGGCCATGTTTGCCAAAAATAATTTAAAATTTGGATTTGTCTGACAAGAGAATAGTTTCCCACTTTGCCTTAGTCAATTTACGTGAGCTTTGGCTCAGAGCATGTTCATGTTCATATACATCTTCCTCTTTTGCATGATAGAGCTTTAAGCTGTATTTATGGATGACACAGATACAAGTTTGCCTCTCTAACATGTTCTTTTCATACCCAGTCATGTTGCTGGCCTGTTGACAGTTCACCTAATGTATTCCGACATGTTCCTCCTGCTGTATCTTTTTAGCATTATTTACTTCTCTAGCTTTGAAGTAAGCCTCTTGCCAAAATAATTTCATATGTTACAAAACACTGTAAAATAATTTGGGATGTGATCTTATGTTCTGCAGAGGCAGAGTGCCACTGGGCAGACACGGAGCTGAACAGGAGGAGGAAACTCTTCTGCAGCAAGGTGGAAGGATACGGCAGCATCTGCAGCTGCAAGGATCCGGCACCCGTAGAGTTTAATCCCGACCCTGTAAGACACGTAACAGACACGACTCTTTATTTTCACCATGTTTTTCCTGTGTGGGGAAGCACAGGAATGCCAAGCTGTAAGGAGGGAGTAATGTCCTGTCATCAGTCAAATGATATTTATTTATTTTGCTATAATTTGTATGGTTTTTTTGGTCTTGGATGAAGACAGAATCCCACAGAAGTGAGAGTAGCATTTGAGCGAGTAGTGAGGCACTGAGCACACTTGCTCGTATGTTTGAGTATGCTCAACTTCACTGTCTCGATGATACTTCCTGTGCTGCTCTGTAGTGAGCTCAGGATATTGGCGTTAGTGCTCTTCAGGCTCAGTTAGAGTGACCCTCCAGTTTGCAGTGGATCTCAGGAACAGAACAGAACAGACTGTCATCATCTGCAGTCAAAAATGGTGGAGCCCGAATCTGTCTGAGCATGCTGCGAGGGACTCAAGACAGTTGAATGACATAAGGGGCCTTCATCTGACAAACAAGCCTGAAGGATGCCACAGAACAGGAAGGACAGAGTTAGCTGAGAAAAGTCCAGTAGTTAACAAACCACTTCTTAGACAGATGGAAAAGAATGAAGGTAAATTGCAGGATTTACCTGGCCAGCTGTCCAAATACATGAGGCTGTATAGTCTATGTAAAGTGTCATTCTTGAAATGCTCATATACTTTATTTAAGTAATCAGGTGTATGCTTTACCGATTCTTGTCTTCTTGTCCACTAATTTGAGTTTCATGTGTGCAAGTGTAGATTCAGTATGATCACATTTTTACTCTGTTTTGTCCTTGCAGCTCCCCAACAATAATGTTTTCAATGTCCCAGTGGCCGTTATTGCAGGAAACAGACCTAACTATCTCTACCGGTAAGATCTGAAAAATACTGGCAGAATTTTAAAGTCTCTTCTGTGGTTAAAGTGGAACGAATGGTAGTCATACAGGAGAACAGAACAACAGAACAAGGTAATAAATCTCAGTAAAAATATAACCAGGTTTTTGTTTTTGTTTTTTTGTTGTTGTTTAGCATGCTGAGGTCACTTCTTTCAGCTCATGGTGTTAACCCACAGATGATCACAGTCTTCATTGATGGATATTATGAGGTACCTTATTTATTATTATTATTATTATAATATTTTTTTTTATTGCTGCAGTTTGCCAGTGATTGTTGTATATGTGTACGTGCATGTGTTGAGTCATACAATTTTAAGATCTTAATCAAGACATCATATTTCAATACCTTATTTTAAACAAATACAAGAAACAATTATATTTGCAGAAGTCTTTATAGATCGTTTAGATATCTATAAATATCTTTTCCCTTGTCACGGACTGTAAAAGTTATGGGTAACTTTTTACCCCTTGGCTGTAAAAGGCTGATGCGGATTTGTTGTTAACCTGCCGGGCAGGCAGCGTGAACACCAAACTTGTGAATGCGATAACTTAGGTAACTCGTAGGAATTTGAAATTGATAATATTGGTGCTCCTAATAAAAATGTTGGATGAGTTTGAATCTCAGTGACCTCAAGGTCAGAGGTCAAGTTTTTTAGAAAGCCTTGTGAATGCGATAACTTGTAAACAAGGCTTTTAAAATTAATACTATCTCTCTCTAGGAGACGAAGGGGTACCACTGACCACTGCCCCCAATTTTTTTTTTTTTTTTAATTGCGAGTCAGTTTGACTTATAACGATCACGTGTGTTTTAGCAAATGAATGAACTGAATCTATGAATTAATTATCTTACCTAAATGTTAAAAAAAGAAGAATTTTTACAGTGTATCTTCGCCATAATTACCATGAAAATACGATTAAACTGCACTCTGTGTGAGATTACAACAATTTAAACTAGAACTACAGAAATCCACTTTTTGTGTTTTATGTGTTCTCTCTTTAGGTTTCTATTTCTTTTAGAAACAGAATGGTCATTTCAGGTTATACTCACCACCTCAGTGGATTTTGTTCAGGGAAAAATTTTGCAAATTATTAAAGAATCTTTTTGTAGCTCTCAAACATCTGCCTTTTTGACTCAGGAGCCAATGGATGTTGTTGACCTGTTTGGACTGAAGGGAGTTCAACACACACCTATCAGCATCAAGAATGCCAGAGTGTCTCAGGTAAGCAACAGCTTCTCATTCAAGGGTTAACACATAATTGCGAGCAATACAAGCTTAGATTTTAAAGGACCGATGTTTCCTTTACAGAAACGTTCAGCAGTGTCTTTATTTAATTATTCTTTGTTACTGTGAAACTCGAACATCTCTTTCCTCAACCACAGCACTACAAAGCGAGTCTGACTGCAACCTTCAATCTTCACCCAGTAAGTACCAACATCAAACACTCATCTTTATCATGTTAATGCAGCTTGTTATAACTCTTATTTGAATTTTTCATCTTTTATAATATGTGCATTGTACAGCCTCAATTTTACATTGCACTTCAGCATTTCTTTAATTTAAAAAGAAATCATCTGACACGTCCAAACAGAGGTTTCACAGTGCACACTCAGTTGCTCCAATTCATTTGTTTCTCTGACCATCATAACTTGCACTAACCTGCAACTTAACCAGAGGTAAACCCTCTAACATAAGTCTGAATTGTAGCTGTATACATGTAAATTTCTGCTTCCACTCAATATTAATGAGACTTCTGAAACTCTTACTGTCAACACTGACATTATGATTTTATGCAGCGAACTCTGTGAATGCACTGTGGGTGTTTTATTGTGCAGTTGCCTGGGGTAGAGTCTGTATGTACCATATGTATGCGCTCATTAGAGTTTGTTGTGTCTGTTTTATCTTTTCCCAGGATGCTAATTATGCCATTGTACTAGAAGAAGATCTTGATATATCCATTGACTTCTTCAGGTATTTCTTCCAGTCTACATAACCACTACTAAAAGCAGCCAGATGTCCATGTTAGTTCCAGGAAAGGGCTCTTACTGATTGATATCTGGTCACTCTCTACTGACAACTCTTTATGCAGCTGCTGTTTTTGGTTCTCATTCTGTTAGACTGTACTCATGCTTCTGCAATCTATGCTAAAAATTCTCCATTATTTCAGAGCAAACTCCCTTTAAATTGATTTTACATTTAATGTTATTGTGAAGTTTATTTAATTGCTTATGTATTGCTTAATTACTTCAGTGTAGTAAGCTGTAAATGCTTTAAACTACAGTTAAGTCTAAAATGTATGCCCCCTACACTTTTTCTTGCTTGGCCGATTGGTGGCTCTCCCCTTGTATTGTCCTGAGCAGCCTGTAAATCGGGCTGGCTAGGTGATGATTAGGATGAATATAGCCCTAAACAGAGGTTCACGGTATTCCACCATCTTGATTCAGTTTTCAGATACGTGACATTAGAGACACCAGCAACCATAATAGATTGTCTTCCAGGGCCCAGAGCAGGCGATTCTGAAGAAACCCTGAAAGTGTTGGCTAAGGATAAACATAAATTCTGTAATATTATAATTCCTGTTGGTATTAATAACACCTGGTTACATCAGTTGGAGGTTCATTAAAATTAATGTTGCATCAGTGTGTAACTTTGCCTAAACAATGTATACAATACAAACCTCCCTTGGACAGTATCATTTTTAGGGCATAGCATACATTTTAATTACTAGATGATACCCAGCTTTATCTATACATGAAGCCAGATAATAAACACCAATTAGTTCCATTCCAGGTGATCCTCTTAAAAGGTTTCCATAAGGGCCCCGTGACTCCTGCCACATTGGCTGCATTGCACCCTGACAGTTTTGCCGCCACAGCGCTGTACCATTTATACTAGCACTTACTGAGTACTTGTCAGCGCTGTTATAAAAGGAAAAGAAGTCAAAACTAGAACTAGTAAAGACATCACAGAAAGTCAAACTGTTGCAACATCTCTCTGTATAATTTGTGAATCTCTGAGCTTCTGTACTGAGGCGTTACTAAAATGATAGTAAAAACTGACAAAAGCCTACACTTGTATCTTTGTCCTGGCTGCAGCGGCAGCGAATAAACACATAAAGTTAGACAAATTGAGAGATGCACAACTGGACAAAACGACACCAAAGCAGCAACTTGCACCAGTACTTTAGTCGTTCCATTTGGGAGGGTGGGGATGTGAAGCATAATCGCGTCATAAGACACTTCAGGACCATCGAAAAGAACTCTGTATTTTCATTTTTAACCTTGGAGATGAACTAGGTGCACATTCTTGTGAAGGTTAAAATGAACAATAGCCATGTTGCTTGTTTCAGTCCTCGTGTGACAAAGCCACCTTTGGGTTTGAATGTAGGCACACATTCAAACTTGGTGCTCGTTCTCTTTCTCCAAGAGAAAGAGCTTGTGCATTAAATGGGATAGTAACTCTTAAGGACTCAAATGTATACTAGGAATATGTGTCCAACCTCTGTGCTGTTGCTTTTGCAGCAAGCTGTGATTTATAGTTAGCCACAATTTAATGATGAGATGAGGAGGAGATCAAGTGGAAATGCATCTTTATTTTTTTTGTTAAAGAGAACTTTCTGCATAGCATCCTCAGCTCTTCCGTGACATTATAAAGATGTTTTTGATTCTATAATGTCAGCTGAGACTGCCTTTTAACACTCTGACCTGCAAGATTCACCACCAGATGGCAGTAGACCCACAGTGATAATAATGCTCTGCTCTGTTAGAACCTCCAGCCTTCCTTTGTCGAACAGGCTGTGCTTTGAACTGTGTGTTTGCTGCTGTGAAAGCTCCAGCTTCCCTCCTGGGCTGACCAATCTGTTTGAAGCTCTCACTTCAAATAGTGGAGAAGAACTTGCGGCCATCATCTGTGTTTGCGCCAGTTTGCTTTTGAGCTTCAAGCTTTCAGTTAGAGAGCACTGAAATTAAAGCTTGCTTCTATTGACAAAAACAAGCCTGTTATTTCTTCTTTATTTCCAATAGTTGTAGTTTCTTAAGGGAATATCTACAATTCCAGTTCAGGAGTAGTAAATGTAACTACTTAACTGTAGCAAACATCTGATATCGGCCGCAATCATTTTAAATGAGACTGTGATTACAACCTGTGCATTCCAGTTAGTTCCTAATGCATGGATTATTTCCACTTCTGATATAATATAGATATTGATCTAATACCTTATTAAATTAATGAGCTGTAATCTTCACTGTGAGGAAGAGACTCATTTCTTTATGTGTATGACCACGTCAGGCTCAATGTAAATGTTGCTTTCTGTACTTTTTTTAATTAAGAAACTAAATTGATCATATTTGGCATTCATCTGCTGAGTGCACTTCTGTAGAAAAAGCCATTGAATGTGGATTGAAGCTGACAATAGACAAGTAAAGTATTTTCAATCCATAACAACAAACATTATGTTACTGGAGGGAAAAAAGAAAAAAAAAAAAAGCATTACACCGACCACAACTGTGAGAATGAAAGAGAAGCCCATAGACTAACACATCATTGGAGTTTTTCTATCAAAAACAAAGAAAATCTTTCAGCTTTGCAGGTCTGAAATGCCTTGGAGTACTAGATATAGGACCTAACATTTAGAAATTTTATGCAACACCTACACACACACACCTGCTAACTTCACAGAAGGATTGTACCTCACGATAGCGCATATTAATTGTCAGATAATTCCAATAAAATGCTCCAAAACGCAACAGCAGCATGCTTGCTCTGGAGTCTAACACTATCAGACCACAGTATGCTACAGCTGCCTGTGTCAGCTTTCAATCACAGTCTAATCTGTTGAAGTACCACAACAATGTTCCTGTTCAGTGATCAGACATCGGTATGTTCAGGTCTTCTGTTTAGATCAAAGTTTTCTTCATGGTTGTGTTTTTTTTCTAAAATCATAACTGCCAACTAGACACCTTTTATATGCAGACTATTGTCAGAAAACTGTTATATTATCAATATTTTCTCTGTTTCTGTAGCTTCCTGAGTCAGACCATCCACCTGCTGGATGAGGATGACAGCCTGTACTGTATTTCAGCCTGGAACGACCAGGTGAGTGCTGACTATCATCTGCATCCCTTATTTTCACACTTAAATGGCTTCTCTATTTGACTTCTCTAAGTCTGCTTTTTATGAACATTGTCCCGCCAGTCTTTGTTATGTAGATGATAACGCTCCTCTATATGTGGTGTTGATCAGGGCTATGAGCACACAGCAGAGGACCCAGCCCTGCTCTACAGAGTGGAGAGTATGCCCGGCCTGGGCTGGGTGCTGAAGAAAAGCCTCTACAAAGATGAGCTGGAGCCAAAATGGCCTACACCCGAAAAGGTGCAGGACTTGTCTTTTCTTTTGTTGTGATATTTAGTCACTGATTGATTCTTCCACTGGCCATAATAGATATGTGAAGTGTGAATAATCTTCAGTAACTTTTAAATATGAATAAAGTTTGATTGTCATTTAGCAAAGTGATTAAAAAGGAGCTGCATGAAAGGATTTTTAATATGTTATGTTGTTGCTTTTACTGTCATGTTGTAATGCTAAAAATTTTTAATAATATTTATGTAGGGCTTAAAAAGAATAGTGTCTAGCTGACAAGTAAAAACAAATGCAGGAACACGGTGTGCATGCGTATGAGGCGGTGTTGAAAGACCTTGACTAAGTGCGTGCCTGTGCTCTTTCTGGCTTGTAGCTGTGGGACTGGGACATGTGGATGCGAATGCCAGAGCAGAGGAAAGGCCGAGAGTGTATCATCCCTGACGTGTCCCGCTCCTACCACTTCGGCATCATCGGCCTCAACATGAATGGCTATTTTCACGTAAGATCTGAAAGAAAAATGCTGATTGTCATCAGCTTTTCATTTGTGTATTCGTGACCCAAAGCAACGGGTTTGAAGGCAGGACTAGAGCAGTTAAGTCAGCTGTATCTTTTTAGCCCACTGTTAAAGATTGCTGTTTTGTCTCTTCGTGTCACATAGGAGGTGTATTTCAAAAAGCACAAGTTCAACACTGTTCCCAATGTACAACTGAAGAACGTGGGCAGGTGTGTACAGCCATGTGATTAAATGCTATTGTTGTCTGTAAGTAATCTGGCTACATGGTGACAGACTTGGCTTTAATTGTGCTTCACAGCTTGAAGAAAGATGCTTATGAAGTTGAAATCCAGAACCTGCTGAAGTGAGTACAGACTCTGGCATCACTCAGCGTGTTTGCTTATGGTTGTTGTAAACCACAAAAAGTAAATTTTGTGTGTGTGTGTGATTCCAGAGAGGCAGAGGTGCTAGACCACACCAAAAACCCATGTGAGGACTCATTCCTGCCTGACTCTGAGGGGAAGATCTACATCATGTTCATTAAGATGGAGTCTGAAACAGATACATCCACTTGGACCGAGCTTGCCAAGGTGGTCATATTTACATAAGTGGTCTTGTTTGTAAATGGTAAATGGCCTGTATTTATATAGCGCTTTTCTAGTCCCTAAGGACCCCAAAGCGCTTTACATATCCAGTCATTCACCCATTCACACTAGAGCTGCCACGATTAGTCGACTAGTCACGATTACGTCGACTATCAAAATCGTCGACGACTGATTTAATAGTCGACGCGTCGTTTGAAGCTTTGTAAGATCACAAAAGACGCAGGAATAAGTAGTAGGATTTAAAAGTGTAATAACGGACTGAAACAGAAGATGGCAGCAGTGCATGTAAAGGATGCCAGCTGCCGTTAAACCCCGAAGAAGAAGAAGCTGTGTCCCAGAATTCATAGTGCGGCCCAGCGCAGTTGTCAACAATGGCGGCAGCTAGTTAGTTTTAATATTACTCTTATTATTCTTTCTGGGTCACAAAATAAACGTTTAACATATTTTCAAGCTGTAAGTTTTACGTCCAATCGATGCATGATCTGATTAGTCGACTAATCGCAAAAATAATCGGTGACTAGTCGACTATCAAAATAATCGTTTGTGGCAGCCCTAATTCACACACACATTCACACACTGGTGATGGCAAGCTACGTTGTAGCCACAGCCACCCTAGGGCGCACTGACAGAGGCGAGGCTGCCGGACACTGGCGCCACCGGGCCCTCTGACCACCACCAGTAGGCAACGGGTGAAGTGTCTTGCCCAAGGACACAACGACCGAGACTGTCCGAGCCAGGGCTCGAACCGGTAACCTTCCGATTACAAGGCGAACTCCCAACTCTTGAGCCACGATCGCCCCATTGTGATGTTTACAGACAGTGATTTAAGCCCTTATAAATTCTATCATGTCTCTTGTTTAGTGCCTGCACGTTTGGGATCTAGATGTTCGGGGGTACCACAGAGGTTTATGGCGGCTCTTCAGAAAAAGGAACCACGTGTTGGTCGTGGCTGTTCCGATCTCTCCGTACTCGTAAGTAACTCTCAGATTATATGTAGCCCATACCTATAATCTTTCTGTGCTTTCTGGGAAAACAAGAAATGTGTCAGAGATAGAGACAGGGAAATCGTATGACCATTTTCTGATGTTTTACAGCAGTTGCACCCTAATACAGTATGAAACAAGCTGAAACATTTCCACAACCCTGAGAGGAAAACGAAAAAATATCCTGTTTATTACCTAAGAGCAGCTTCTGTTTGTGGTAGAGCAGCAGGTCTGTGTGACGGCCTGTAAATGCAGAACAGAAAATGAAGATGGAGAGGGATGCAAACAGCAGAGATGTGGCCTGGTCGTTGCATGAATAATTCAGGGTTTTCACAGTGGAAACAAACGCAAACAATGACCTTTTACGTCACAGGAAAGGGAGAAAGGAAAAGTCTCAGGTACTTTGGATAGATAAAGGGCTATGCAAATAACTTAAGGAGTCTAAACAACATATTGTCTCTGTTTGCTGCCTGCCTATTATATCAGGCAGTCAGTCTGCTACCACCTGCAGTCTTCTGTTGGCTTGGATGTATTCAGGTCCAGGTCTCAAGTGATTGGCAGTCCAGCACACATTCTGTTACACAGTTGGCATTTAGCTTTGAAATGCTTAGAAGGTCCATTCTCTGTATGTTTGTTTAAGTTTTAGCCAGATTGTTGATATTTTGGTGAGATGCTGCATCTCTCACTTGTTTATGGTTATATTGGTTCTCATAGCAACACAAGGAGCAGATTTATTAATTGTAAACATGATTAAACGATGGATCTAAGGGTTCATGTGGGAGGTACTGGTTATAACTGGTGCTTTTAATGAGAAGAGCATTTCAGGAAGGAAGACTGTTGAAACACTCTTGAGTACCCTGGCTCATTTCTTTTAAAGAGGTACCTCGTTAGAGAGGAGGGAATAATTCATTAGCACCAATATTTGAAGAAAATGTTTGATTTCCTTCCATTGCCCATAAACTTAATTTATATAATTATATAAAGGTTATATAAACTCCACCTTAAGACATAATGTGAATACGATAAGATACAAAGAATCATGAATATCCAATAACTTTACTTTAAATAAAGTCAGTCCTGCTGCACTGTGCAAGTCCTCAGAGGGAGAAAGGGAATTTATTAGTAATATGATAACTCCTGTTATTGTTTTCGCTTCCTTTCTTCAACGATTAAATTGTTTTTGTTTTTGAAACTTTATTTCAGTAAAATAACTTTAAGCCCTTTAACAGAATCTCTTGTTGGAGTCAGAATTTTGCATCCTCTCTTTGCATTAATTACTGATTTAGTGATAATTTTTCCTATCAATATATGTTCTCCTTGTCAGTGACCACAAGAGCAAAAAAATCACCGTGATTCATTAATCTGCTTCAAATTCACAACACCAGAACAGCCAACTACTGTTGCATTCCTAAAGTCTTTTGCTTTTACTTCTCATTTTAATGACCATCTTGGGTAAATTCGCGCCAGATAAAAAGAACAAAACAATTTGCGTTAATTCACATGTATTTCTGTGTAGGTTCTCAGTCATCTAGATCAGATCAGAGTCTATGGAGCTTGGAAAGAAAACAAAGTTTCTTGAAGATGTTTCACACCTCATCTGAGAAGCTTTGGTTCTAAACTTTAGAACTGCAGAAGCTTCTTCAGTTCTATATGTTCTCTTGTTTTGATCTGTGCTTGACGTTATCATCTCTCCACTTCCTTTTTTTAACCTCATGTGTACTCTCTTCTTTTATTCTGATCAGTGTGAGGAAACCAGCGAATGTTACTCCCATTCATTTAGAGCCTCCTCCTAAAGAAGAGGGAGCACCGGTGGAGCAGATGTAGATCTGATGTCACACACACACACACACACACACACACACACACACACACACACACACACACACACACACACACACACACACACACACACACACACACACACACACACACACACACACACACACACACAAACACACAAAAACAGAAACAGAGACTTCAACAAGCCCTGGCCTTAACACTACAACTTCTCTCCAACAACGAACATTAATAATCCAGCCTGGGGCCCAGAGCTACAGGTCTGACTTGGGTACAAGAGGATACCTGGACACTGAGTCTATTTTTTATGTTGGAGGAAGAATTAACACTACAAACAGCACTGGTGAGTCCGTCCAGCAGTGATGCTAAAACTAGTTATAGTTAATTGTGATTGTTCAACCACAACAGTGTACAGCTGCCACAACAGCTGTGTCTTTTTGTGGATCGATCACTAAGCTACGTCTTTGACAGAACAGTACAACTGACACAAACACACTGACCTGAATGAAGCCAGTGCTCCTCATAGTTTGGTGTTTTAACTACTGAGTGTTTGTCCATTTTTGTACATACATTTTAACGAATCTCTATTTATTTTACATCTGTCAAAAGTTAGTGATTTTTTTTCTAAATAAGAAAATCCACTTTGATCAAGTTCAATGCATTTTTAAGAGTCTAACTTTTACAATGAAAAAATGTAAACGTTTCATTATCTGTGTGTGTGTGTGTGTGTGTGTGTGTGTGTCTAAAATCTAAAAGTTGGCATATTTCTCAGCATTGGATATTGAGTGTAAAAGCCCCATGGGTTTGTACCGTTATTGACTGTTTAGATCACTTGCCTCTGATTAGGTTGATGATGTAATCTGAAAGGTGGCCGTGAGACAAAAACCTGAAAAGTCATACTTTTAACAACATGTGCTGCATCTAAAAACAGAACAATTACAAAGGCTGTGATGTTAATGTGCGCTCACCTACAAAATGATGCACGTTGAACAAACCGCTTTAAATTCTGACTTTTTTTTCTTCTTTTTTTTTATTTAGTAAATTGACCTTTTTCCATGTAATTATCTGTTTCTGGTAAAGTTCACTACGGGCTTTTGTTCTGTCAGGGGAAAAAAGCGTGTGGCCCTCCCAGTACCAACAAGTAATAATTGACACAGGAACTGAAAATCATAATTAACAATCAATAGGAACGAAACCCTTTTGTTGTGTACCCCCCAAAAATGCAGGAAAATCCGTGTCTAGGATCAGAGCTAAATATGCAAACTTATGTGCTAAACAAACAGTTCAGGATATTTGTATCCTAGCACTGCATTTACGTGTGTACGCATTATTTTTTTTATTTATTTTTTTTTGTTTTTTTTTTTCCCCCCCTCCAGAGGCAGACGCACTTTTTTTTCTGTGCTTGCTGCTGTTTTTGAGATACAAGTGACAGCGGCAGCTGCATAAGGTGCTGAACATCCAGTTGCTTCTTTTGTTTCCTGATCGAACAGTGTTCAACTACTGAAGCTACTAAAAACCTACTTTGTACACAGCCATCCAGTCACACAGGAGAAGGGCTCGGATAACAAGAACACCTGGTATAAACCCTAAAGAACCGAGTGCAATTTCTCTGCTTGTACCAAATGAAATCCCCAAACTAGCACTTTAGTCATATATTAATTAAGTCATTGTGGGTCAGACATCACAGCAGGCAGGTACTTGCAACCAGCTACTTCCTGGATGCAGCATATGTGTTAAAAAACTGAATTATTTCTATTATTTTATTTTTTTTCTAGTTTCTTAGTATGCATGTCAATTTTGGTCTCTCTCAACCATCCTGGAGGCCAGAGGCTCCACCACTTCCATCCACTGAAGGTAGCAATGTGAAAAGAGGTACTAAATCTTCGTTACGCATGTTTATATTTTTGAGTTCCTCATTGCAGTGTTATCCATTTTTAAGAGTAGTGAAAAAGTGAGATTTATTTGATAATCTCACTGGCCGCATTCAATGCCCTGAGATGCAGCTTAGAGAGAGTGTGTGGGTGTATGGTTGAGTGAGAACCGCTCTTTCTCTTGTAGTTTTTATAACTGGTGGTCAAATAGAAACCCAACCCTTCAAGAAAATGTTGTTGTTATTTATGGTAAGTAATGCAAAAACAAACCAAGTATTATCTGCTCATGGATACATTTATTTTGAACGTCACACTATAGAACTGATTAATAATTTATTAACTCTGTACCGGTCATGTTATCTTTATCAAATGTTATGTTATCAAACAACTGTTATGGATGTTTCAGGCAATTAAAAATAGAAAGATAATTGAAACATTTGTTTCACTTAAGGTCTAAAAACACTGACTTTTAATCCAGATGTTGATATACTGCCAGAAGTATTCAAAGAATGTGGAGTTTTTAACCATTTTAACAGAGAGAGGGGTGTGTGTGTGTGTGTGTGTGTGTGTGTGTGTGTGTGTGTGTGTGTGTGTGTGTGTGTGTGTGTGTGTGTGTGTGTGTGTGTGTGTGTGTGTGTGTGTGTGTGTGTGTGTGTGTGTGTGTGTGTGTGTGTGTGTGTGTGTGTGTGTGTGTGTGTGTGTGTGTGTGTGGAAGAGATACTGGACATGTGCTTTTCAGCTGATGTAAGAATGCTTTAACCAAATGAATTTGCATTTATTTTAATGCTCTGTTAGTATTTGCAGTCTTTTGATTGGACAGTGTTTACCTGTCAGACTGAACCACTCAAGTTGGGGCTAAGTTTAAGTCCCAGTGTGTTTCTCTGGTTTTAGATCTCTGCACATTGTCTTTTTTTCTCTCTCTCGATTGTTCTTCATTTCACTTTGGTGTTGCTGCTTCTCTGGGTTTCAAGGGTTAAATTGAATTGAATCATTGTTTCCATAGCAATACAGTTGATTTAATGCTGTGGCAGGATTCTGAAAATACTGGAAAGTGCTTCGTATGAGTGACACAGGAGGATCTGTGGACTTGAATGCAGTTTGACATGTATGAGTTTCTTTTATCTTGGAGATGAATAAAGATTTTTTTTTTTTAAACTCACTCTCATGCTTTTTGCTTTTCCTTTTCCCCCCTCAAGGCTGTACTGTACATCATTTTAATAATTCATAAATAAAGATTTATTTTGTGTGTTTATAATATTCATGGAATAAACTAGAAGCTCTTGTTGTTCTGAGAGAGAGCGAGAAAGGGAGCTGCCTCTAGATTTCCCATGAGAGGCATGCAAAGGAACTGAGAGGCAAAAACCTCATAGGGAAATGTATGCAAATCCTCAGGACTCGGTGGATTTCTGTATTCATTGTGGCTGACCAAGGATGAGTGCGGCTTCCTATCCTTTGAGGTACAGCTTTTGCAGCTAAACTGTTTGTTTTTGGTGATTACCCCCCTGACATCAGTCTTTTCTTTTGTTCGAGGAGAGCCACATGTTCTGATGCATGCATGTGTGTGGAGGCAGACTTCTACAGACGTAAAAAGAGATATGCTTTGTAGCATTCTCAGCTGATTGCAGGTGGCTTGTTCAATTACAAATATCAGCTGAATTTTTTGAGAAACCATACCTTAAAGTTGAAAAGTGTGAGGTCAGGCCGGACAGTCTGTTCACTGTTTGCTGACAACTGTAGTGAGAGTAAGGACCAAGTGAAAGAGGTGGAGGTATTCTTTGGAGAAGAGGGATTAAAGATAACTGAGCAAGAGGAGGTGCAATCCTAACTTGAAAGTAGTAGAGGGAGTAAAGGCAGATGAATTTAAATACATGAGGTCAACCATCCAAAGCAAAAGAGAAGAGCGTGGAGGTATGGTGAGCAGGTGCAGACAATACTTAGCCCTGGATGGTTTGGAGACAGTAACACACACAAAAAAAGACTGTAGGCTGAAGATTTTAACTGGGATGGGCAAAACTAGAAATGATTATATCAGACAGACAGCTCAGGTTGAACAGTTTGGAGATGATGTTGGAGAGACAAGGTCAAGATTGTTTGGTCATATACAGAGGAGTGATAGTGGATATATTGGACAGTGTTCAGGATGGAGGAAGATGGAGAAGGTTCATGGATGTAGTGAAGGAGTACATGCAGAGTGTTGGTGTCATTGGGGAGGATGTTAGGGATAGGATTGAGAGATTGAGGCCCTTAAAGGTTTAGGCTGAAGAAAGAAGAGTGATTCAATAATAAATGGTTCATAAAATTAATATTCTGCACTTGTCCTTTGTGACTATTTGCTTAAAGTCTTGAGAAAAATCAGGAGTATCTGTTATTTAAACCATTTCACTGTCCTGTCCAAGTCGCTCGCTCCCAGCGAGCCCTCCCTTTATCAGGAAGTACCTCCAGATTTTGGGAGTAGAAAGAATGGAATGGCCTGCCTGTGGCCATGACCTCACTGAGCACTTGTGCGATTAGTTTGGGGATCCTGATCATGTCCAAGTGACCAACCATATGGCTGACTTGCATCATTCATGTGAGTATAACTAAAAGTTGAAGTTGTAGAGACATTTCTGTTCTGATGGAGGAGTCTTAAATTCTGCTTTATATTTAAGCCAGCAATCAAAATGAAACCGATCTGAGGATTTAAACTCATCAGAGTTAGGCTTGTAGAGGCCTCAGAGGACATACACCTCTCTAAAGGACTACTGCTTAACGTCATGTGAAATGTTTTGAAACACTAAGATTATTTGGGCATGACAAGGGTGAGTCCATGCAGGTCAGTGATAATATTCTTTAATTTTTCATGTATTATTATTTTTATTTTTTTTAGAATTCAACTGACTTTGTAACAAAAGCAAAAGATCTTCACCCATGGTCTCGGATCAGTTAGTTGTTAAACTTTGAATGGTGCAGATGAGGGGGGTTCTGTGGGAGCAAGAGCAGTTGCAGAGATGAATGGAAATTCTCTGTGCATTCATCACTATGAGTGACATGTTTCATAGCATACAAAGACATTTTGTTCATGCATCATCTAAATTATAGATTAGTGTGGCTGGCTGCTGAAAATTTAAGGGTCACTCTCACTTCACTACACAACTGCAGCCATGACAGAGGGAACTCAATCAATTTATACAAAACTCTACAACTTGTAGTATAACTGTGTAGCACTCTGTTTTTTTTCTGTTATAAATGACTGTTTGAACAAGGCTAATGGATAATGTTTGAAAGCATTAATTCAAGAGCAGTGAATAAACCATCAAAATTGAAATAGAGGAAAAATGTATGATTTAAACCACTGCAGCACAGTATCATTAATACCTACATCATTTTCTGCTAGATGTATATAATTATTGTGATCAGCATTGTCAAACGCTGTGCTGAAGTCTGTTAGAATAAGCACAGACATAAGTCCACTGTCAGAGGCCATAAGAAGCTCATTTGTGACCTTTACTAATGCCGTTTCTGTGCTGTAATGAGTTCTGAAACCTAACCAAAAGTCTTCTGTTAAACATTTCCTTTGCAGATCAGTTAGATGTTTTTCTATGATGTTCTTCCTTTTTTTTTTTTTAGATAAAAGGAAGGGATGGATAGAACTGGAGCCACTGGATTTAAAAACCATGACCTCAGTCTTTTTTTTTCATTAAAATTAAGTAAATTTGGTGCCATCCACCTCATGATGTCACTGAGACAATCAAGGAGAGGCTGAACAGAGCCACCGTGTTTTAAAGGGAAATAGACTTGACAGTCATCAGCATATAAATGAAATGGAACACAATGCTTTCTAAAAATGGCACCAAGCGGCAGGAAATACAGAGTGAAAAGTTAGAGGACCAAGAATGGAACCCTGAAGTACCCCCCAGGTGAGGGCAGCGGAAGAAAATCATCCATCATGAGACAGAAACTCCTATCAGAGAAATAGGACCTAAACCATTGCAGAGCTGAGGCAGTGATGCCCACCCACTTCTCCTGTCGGGAGATGAGAATTTTATGGTCCACTGTGTCAAAAGCAGCTGTTAAATCTAAAAGCACACGTAAAAAACTTTTCCCTGAATCCATCGCTTAAAATATGTTGTTAAGATCAATTAACAACATATTTTTCAATTCCAGCAAGCATAGTGACCTGTCCTTGGTGTTGTACAGCAAAACAGGCTCAAGCTATCATGCTTCCACCACTGTATGTCACAGATTGTATCAGGTTTTTATGCAGGATTCCAGTGCTTCCCCTTCTCCAAACAGAACACTTCTGAATTTTTTTACTATATATGATTGTAGCATATTTATGTACATATGTCTATATATGTACAGTGGCTTGCAAAAGTATTCGGCCCCCTTGTACTTTCCCACATTTTGTCACATTACAGCCACAAACATGAATCAATGTTATTGGAATTCCAGGTGAAAGACCAATACAAAGTGGTGTACACGTGAGAAGTGGAACGAAAATCATACATGATTTCAAACATTTTTTACAAATAAATAACTGAAAAGTGGGGTGTGTGTAATTATTCAGCCCCCTGAGTCAATACTTTGTAGAACCACCTTTTGCTGCAATTACAGCTGCCAGTCTTTTAGGGTATGTCTCTACCAGCTTTGCACATCTACAGACTGAAATCCTTGCCCATTCTTCTTTGCAAAACAGCTCCAGCTCAGTCAGATTAGATGGACAGCGTTTGTGAACAGCAGTTTTCAGATCTTGCCACAGATTCTCGATTGGATTTAGGCACCAGACAGGTCAGGGATAAAGTTATTGAGAAATGTAAAGCAGGCTTAGGCTACAAAAAGATTTCCCAAGCCTTGAACATCCCACGGAGCACTGTTCAAGCCATCATTCAGAAATGGTAGGAGTATGGCACAACTGTAAACCTACCAAGACAAGGCCGTCCACCTAAACTCACAGGCCGAACAAGGACAGCGCTGATCAGAAATGCAACCAAGAGGCCCGCGGTGACTCTGGACGAGCTGCAGAGATCTACAGCTCAGGTGGGGGAATCTGTCCATAGGACAACTATTAGTCGTGCACTGCACAAAGTTGGCCTTTATGGAAGAGTGGCAAGAAGAAAGCCATTGTTAACAGAAAACCATAAGAAGTCCCGTTTGCAGTTTGCCACAAGCCATGTGGGGGACACAGCAAACATATGGAAGAAGGTGCTCTGGTCAGATGAGACCAACATGGAACTTTTTGGTCAAAATGCAAAACGCTATGTGTGGCGGAAAACTAACACTGCACATCACTCTGAACACACCATCCCCACTGTCAAATATGGTGGTGGCAGCATCATGCTCTGGGGGTGCTTCTCTTCAGCAGGGACAGGGAAGCTGGTCAGAGTTGATGGGAAGATGGATGGAGCCAAATACAGGGCAATCTTGGAAGAAAACCTCTTGGAGTCTGCAAAAGACTTGAGACTGGGGCGGAGGTTCACCTTCCAGCAGGACAACCACCCTAAACATAAAGCCAGGGCAACAATGGAATGGTTTAAAACAAAACATATCCATGTGTTAGAATGGCCCAGTCAAAGTCCAGATCTAAATCCAATCGAGAATCTGTGGCAAGATCTGAAAACTGCTGTTCACAAACGCTGTCCATCTAATCTGACTGAGCTGGAGCTGTTTTGCAAAGAAGAATGGGCAAGGATTTCAGTCTGTAGATGTGCAACGCTGGTAGAGACATACCCTAAAAGACTGGCAGCTGGAATTGCAGCAAAAGGTGGTTCTACAAAGTATTGACTCAGGGGGCTGAATAATTACGCACACCCCACTTTGCAGTTATTTATTTGTAAAAAATGTTGTGAATCATGTATGATTTTTGTTCCACTTCTCACGTGTGCACCACTTTGTATTGGTCTTTCACCTGGAATTCCAATAACATTGATTCATGTTTGTGGCTGTAATGTGACAAAATGTGGAAAAGTTCAAGGGGGCCGAATACTTTCGCAAGCCACTGTACCCTAGAAACTCCTAAGAGGTTTACTAATCTGCATGAAACTTTCCACAAACATGATTACCAAAGCAGCAATTAGCATCTATATGTTTTTAAAAAAACATTTTTTGTAAATTCCAGTTCTTTAGATTTTCATTTCCATCATCAATATGATGTTATGTCCGCCATTTACGTGTCTTTCACATCGCATTTAGCATATGTCACCTGAAGCAATTTGTATCCACAACAGACTGTTGTTTGACTCACCACTAAATATGAAATGAAAAATCTAAAAAAGCAGTGCAGGTCCGGCAAAACTGCCTGCAAGTAAGGTTTTTTGTTAGTTAAACTAAAACATTTTGTTTTGGGTGCTAGCTGACTGAACCTCTTCAGCTCACGGTTTTTCATTTGCTTCTACCTTTAGGTCTTTATACTAAGTTGACTTTGACTTTTGCTGCTGAACTGAAACTGTGGCCACTAAAAGTGGATAAAAATCAGAAAAAAAACAAAAGGTGTTGAAAAAATAACCCAACACTGAAACACATTCAATAAATGTTTGAAATATTTTATTTTATATATACATTCTTTTTGAAAAGGCAACATTGACAACCAAGGATGATATTGGTAAAAGTTTACTACATCTAACAGAGACTTATATATGATGTTTTTTTTTTACATAATAAATATGACTTTATAGCCAATTCTTGCATAAAAAGAATAAGATTGATGTTAATATAGTTTATTTTTAATTAAATTATCTGTCACACCCATATTGTTCTCTGTGAAGAGCTCTCAGCTATCTTCGTTATCCAGGTGGCGGTACAAGTTAATGGACACCAATATGGCAGCAATCTGGAGAAACAAAAGTGTAAGAGTCCAAACAGAATGACATAAACATGAATGCATCCTTAAGCTTTGCATGAGTTTTTACCTCCAGTAATCCAATTCCTGCAGCAGTGCCTCCCATGGTGCTAGCGTTCCCTTTGATGATCATCAGGATCTGCTGAAAACAGCCCTGATAGGAAATGGGCTCTGGTTAATTCTTAATGCATCAACATAACACTCATGGCTGACGACCGATGCAGACACTAATGCAAAAATAACATTCACAAAACTGCAAAATAATGGCTGGCTGAAAAACCACTATATTTCAAGGCCAGAATCAAGATGCTTGGGGTAGTCAACATTTGGTCCAGAATCAAATATATTAACTGTTGTTTCCGTCATAGCATTTAGACATAAATGGTCTCCCACTGTTAAAATCTTAGTGACGTCTTGGTGTTTTTCATTTGTTTGCATAGCTCTAAGGTTATGCAGAAAAAATGACTGTGGAAATTAAATCCATGCAGGGGCTACAAGCAAATACCAGTTGAAGATAAGTTAACCTGAAAAAATGTTAAAGCTTAAAAACGCATGGCAAAAACCAAAAAAATAGTTGCAGTAGACAGTTTTCATTGTTTTTACTGGACATTGTTGTCATTGGGCAGGATGTTCCACACATTTTAACACCACTCCATGTGTCAGTAATGAACTACAATGTGGAGTCTGTAAAGCTCTGCCAAAAACTGAGGGTGGCATGATTTCAATACCAGACATATACACTTTATTTATGCTTAACACCATTTATGTCTATGCTAAACACTAGCTTGTTTGAATTGTCATTGTTTGCATGCTAAAGCTGCACAATGTATAATGTGGTAATTTCACCTGCACATTGCTGTACTCTGCCTGGGCTGGGGTGCAAGTGTTGTTGTTGGTCCTGCAGCAGATGGAAGGCAGGCTGCCTCCAGTTGCATTTTCGAAGTTGGAGCCCATGAAATCAGTGTAGTTGGAGAAACCACAGCAATGTAGCTGAAAGAAGGATGACATTCTTGTGTTATCATGCCGCAGGAAAACATGTGAAGAGGGTTATTTACATAATGGTCCAAATATAGTCAACTTTGATCAGTTAAACCTTGAACCAGGCTGCTGCACAACAATTTATGTGAATTGTTAAGAACAAAGTAGTGCTGGCTGTATTACACTAAGCTCCGAAAACCTTCAACCACTGAAAACCACTAATAAAGTCTCTGCAATATCTCTAAAAAGTTTCCTTTCCGCCATTATTCTGTTCCATGGTTTAAAAGACACTAGCAGAACCTTTGTTATTTTCTTTTTGTTGCATACTAGTTTCTTTTTAGATGGCTCTATGAACAGCAGCCTGGTGTTTTTAAAAGTATTCTGAATCTTTTGACGTTCTGATCATAAATGAAGTCAGTGAATGGAGTGAAAGTTTAAACTCTTAAATTCAATGATAATTCATATATAAGAATTACAAATCAAATCACCAAATAAAACTGAAAAGATTGGTTAGGCCCCCAGAATAAGGGATAAAAATCTTTAAAAAAATGTTTATACTTTTTAGACTTGCAAGTTAGGTTCACAACATTATAGCTTCCTTTAACAGCTCAACTAAAAGTGTCAACGTACTCAACGTTTCCCAAATAAGCTATACACAAATGTCTTGTTAATCATGTTATTGACTGTTAACAGGGAAACATGTTTGCCCTGATAATTTGGGCAAGGCAACTAGCTGTTAGATCTGTGGTATCTGTGGTTCCATCTTGGGACCCCTTCTGTTTAACATTTACATGCTCCCACTGGCACAGATTATAAAGAACAACAAAATAAACTATCATAGCTACGCAGATGACACACAAATATATATCACAATGTCACCAGGAGACCGAGGCCCTGTACAGGCTCTTGGTAAATGCATTGAGGAAATTAATGACTGGTTGTGCCACAATTTTCTCCAGCTAAACAAAAATAAAACTGAGGTAATAGTCTTTGGCGCCAAAGAAAAACGATTACAGGTCACCAGAGAACTTCAATCTATACACCTAAAAACCACCAACCAGGCGAGAAATTTGGGTGTAGTGATGGATGCAGACCTAAACTTAGAAAAACACATTTAGACAATAACAAAATCAGCTTACTATCACCTCAAGAATATATCAAGGATAAAAGATCTGATGTCTCAACAGGACCTGGAAAAACTAGTCCATGCATTCATCTTTAGTAGGCTTGATTACTGTAACAGCATCTTTACAGGTCTACCTAAAAAATCAGTCAGACAACTACAGCTCATTCAGAACTCTGCTGCTCGAGTCCTCATTAAGACCAAAAAAGTGGACCACATCAGTCCAGCTCTGAGGTCTTTACACTGGCTGCCTGTCCGTCAGAGGATAGACTTTAAAGTTCTGATGCTGGTCTATAAAGCTCTGAATGGTTTAGGACCAAAATACATCAGTGATCTCCTGACCCAGTATGAACCTTCCAGATCCCTCAGGTCATCTGGATCCGGTCTGTTATCAGTCCCCAGAGTCAGAACCAGACATGGAGAAGCTGCATTCAGCTTTTATGCTCCTTATATCTGGAACAAACTCCCAGAAAGCCTCAGATCAGCTGAAACACTCAGTTTATTTAAATCCAGGTTGAAGACTCACCTATTCTCAGCTGCATTTGAATAAAGCACCAAATCCACACTTAAGTTTAAATTTCAAAACCTACTTTTTAACTACTGATTTTATCTACTGTTCTGATTTTATCTACTGTTTTGATATTTGATTTTATTTACTGTTTTGTTTGTCTGTTTGTTTGTTTGTTTGCTTGTTTTAATCAAATTTAAATCATGCTTTTTATTTGTTTTTGTTTTTAATGTCTCTGTAAAGCACTTTGAATCACCTTGTTGTTGAATTGTGCTATATAAATAAACTTGCCTTGCCTTGCCTTATATCGCTCTTGTCAATATCTTCACTTCCATAGGTACTTCTTTATTTCTTCTATTGACAGACAGCTCTCCACACACTCAAATCTGTCAGTGTTAATGACAGGAAACTTTACATAGCATTTTCTTTTTTTAATCTCTTCTTAGGGGGTGTTCCTGCTCTGCCATGATAAGTCCCTCTGTGCTATCTTTCAGTAGAGGTTAGTCCAGCCACTGGTATGATTTCTTGAGATCAGCCAGTTCTTCTATCTGCATGTAGTATATGCTATGCAGGGATCTGTCTTTTCATGATGGTTATTCTTACTCCTCTTCTTGCTCATCAATCTCATCCTGGATTGTGGACAGTGGGACTGGGACTCAACACTCCTCAGCCTACTTCTTTCTTCTTGGTGTACAATCTCAGTGTGCTGGACATGCATGGAGGTTTTCACCCTCCATGCATGGTAAGACACTTTCTTGTCTTGATGCTAGTGGTTTCAATCTCCTCTTTTGGACACATATTCCAGCAGGGTGTAGGTGTTACTTGCCTGAATCTCATTTTTCCCTTTCAGCTGACTCTTCAGGACTTGCCTTACTCTCTGCAGGTATTTGGTGGTTGCAACTTTCCTGGCAGTCTCTCCGTGATTCCCATATCCCTGTGAGATTGCCAGGTAATTGTCGCTATCCTTGGTGTCTGCAATGTTCCCTTTTGGTTTTGCAATCCCCTCAGTTCTGACTACCTTCACTCTCTTTGTTTGTTCCCTCTCCAGTTCGAATAGCATTCCAATGTCACTGGTGTAGATCTTGGTGGGATGGATAAGTGAATCTATGTCTTGTTCACTCCTGGCATACAGCTTGGTATCATCCATGTAGAGGAGGTGGCTAACGATTGCTCTATTCTGTAGGCAGTGTGTGTAATCAGTCCTGTCAATCACCTGGGATGAAAGAGTTCAGCATATGGAGAACAACAGTGGGGGCAGAGCATCTTGAACAACTGCTCTGTCTACCAGTAGCTGATGCTTTACCCCTCTGATGATCAGCACTGTCCAGCCTTCAGTTAGCCATTCCAGCTACGTCTTGTCCATTAGCAACCGGTTCATTTCTGCTGCCAGGTGCTCATGGAGTGCTGTTAGTTCTTCAGCAAGCAGATGTGAATCAAGTTGGGGCATGGTACTGTCCAACTCGTGCTGTTCATTCTTGAGACATGCTTGAGACTCTTTGTTGGATGTTTGACACTGTGATGGTTACTAGATCCTGTTCAAGCAGCAGAAATGCAGACTCATCCGACAAGACAATGTGTTTCCAATTGTCTGTTATTTGAGTTAGTGTTGCTTTCCTACCAGCTCAAAGCAACCCCGCCAACTGTGTCTGACTTCCAACATTAACAAGGAATTTCACTCACTGGATATTTTCTCTTTTGAAGATCACTGTCTGTAGGATGACTATGTTCTAAAATACAGGTAAATCAGTGATTTCTAAAATACTCAGACCAGCCCGTCTGGCATCAGCAGCTATGCCATGTTCAAGTCACTTAAACCACTTTTGTACATGACTAAATGCATTTGTTTCTGACATGTGATTGGCAGAACAGAGCAGGTATACATAAATCAGTAGTGAATGTATATACAGCTCATATATAAAGTTCTAAACACATATAACAAGAATATGAAAACACACAGAATTTCCAATATCCTGTACCTGTGTCATGGTGCTGTTCCAGAGCTTAGTGACAGCAGGATCATGACCATATTGCTTCTGTAGAGCAGGAGTCGCCCACGCTCTCAAGATCCCCTCAGCCTGTAAAAAAAAAAGATTTACTGACATCATATATAAACAAATATATCCTCACTGGACACATCTAGTCTGAATTTTATATTTTGTTTCTAAAGTGGAAGGTTTGAGACAAGAGAGATTCCTTTGTTGGAAAGAATCCCGTCACGATCCTGGGTCATTTGAACCAGCGTTTTGAGTTTCTTGTGTTTTGTCATTTTGTATTATGGTTTGAGTCTATCTTGTTAGTCTAAAGTTTATTCTATACTCCCTAGGTTGTTATGTTTAGTTTTAGTGTCTTGTGGTGTCTAGATAATCTGTGTCCCCGTGTGTCCTCACTTCCTTCGTTATCCTCTTGTATTTAGTGTCTGTGTCTTCCTGTGCTCATTGTCACTATCCATGGCTGTGTGTTTCCTTGTGTTCCTCTCCGTGTGTTTAGTTTATATTTTCCTAGTTTAGTTTTGTACCATTTTCCCCTTGTGGCAGCAATAAAGCTGCCTTTTGAGTACACCGTGTAGTCTGCGATTGAGTCTTGTACTGCCTGCACACAGCCGCATCATGACAAGGATAGCTTGCCCGCATGCCCTCCCCTCTTTTTTTCCTTTCCTTTGCAGATTGCTCTTTCTGTTTTGATAAATAATCCTATCAAGTACTGTCACAAAGACCTAATTGATGGGTTGGGAGGGTCAGAAATATACTTTAAATGCATGTAGCCATGTACAGCCATATTTTTTTTTCTTTTTAGCTTCTCTGTGTGCGTGGACATGTTTGAATGCGTGCACAGTGAATGGGATACATGGGGTATCCCAAGGGGATGCTGTGATACGAGTCACAATTAAACTTGGCCCCCAAGTGAGGCTAAGATCAGAAAGATATATTACTAGGAGGCTAATTTAACACTGTCAATTGCCCTGCACCTTGTCACATTCTGTTGGCTGCGTGCATGTGCATCCGCCCACACACACACACACACACACACACACACACACACACACACACACACACACACACAGTGGATAAGCAACAAGGAGCTTGAAGTAATACACAGTTCAGTGATGCAGGAGGTGTTAGAACTGTACATCTATTAATGTAGAGTGGTATGAACACATTTTACACATGATCAAAATCTCCACCGTCATCTTTTATTAATTTCTTCTATTGAAGAAAGTGACGATTTTCTTGTAAAACAAAGCGGGGCCGAGTAAAAAAAGTTTGGGAACCACTAGGTTAGCATCTGGTTGCAAATTTAAAATTTTTCTTTAAATAGTTCAGTTCTGACTCTGTTTTGTTACTGTACACAGAAAATTCCAGTAGCTTACTTGGAAATGGAAAATATATGCTTTTTATTAGCTTTTAATAAGTTACTGTTGATTGTGTGGTAAAAATAGCATATTACAGTGGTCCCTTGTTTATTGAGGGAGTTACGTTCTAAAAATTACCTGCCATAGGTGAACTCCGCAAAGTAGCCAGCTTTATTTTTTACAATTATTATAGATGTTTTAAGGCTGTAAAACCCCTCACTACACACTTCATACACTTTTCTCAGACAGGCATGAACATTTTCACATTTTTCTCTCTTGTTTAAGCACCCTCAAAGTTCAAACCTTCGTAGAAAAATAAGTCCAGTATTATAGAATGAAACCATAGATCAAACCCTGTTTTTAGGTCCAGAACGTGGGAACAGAGCAGCTGCTAGAGAATTAAACATTAATGACTCAATGGTATGGAAGTAGAGGAAGAAAGAAGAATGAGTTGAGTGAAGTTTGACTTATCTGACTGTTTTGTTTCGGTTATTACGCCTCGTCTTGATGCATTCTTAATCATCCAGGAAAGTAAATCTCCAAAAGTTGAATCTGTTCATCTGGACGTAGCATTTTGTGGGAGAAACGTTTCGTCACTCAAGTTTCGGCCTGTCTCAGCAATGCAAAGCCCCCAGCATCCAACATCACCATGGAGGAGAGGAAGGCACTCACATCACTTAGTGATGATAACAACATTATCATCCTTCCGGCAGACAAGGGTAGGTGCACAGTATTGCTTAACCAGAAAGACTATCATGAGAAGATTTTGTCACTACTCAGTGATGAAAATACTTATGAGCCCCTGAAACGAGACCCAGGAAGTGGCTACAGGAAGAGGGTCATAGACTGTCTGAAGCAGTTAGAACAAGACAAGGCTATCGACCGGACCTCATACCACAGGCTGTACCCAGGGGAGTCTACACCAAGTCTGTATGGTTTACCGAAAATACATAAGCAGGGTGCACCTTTAAGACCAATTGTCTGCATGATCAACTCGGTCACCTATAACATCTCCAAGTTTCTGGCTTCGATCCTCAACCCGCTGGTGGGCAGCTCTGAACACCACATCCAGAACACCCTGGATTTTGTTGAGAAGGTGAGAGATGTCATTATGGAGGCAGATGAAACCATGGTCTCGTGCGACGTTACATCTCTCTTCACTTGCATCCCAGTCACGGAAGCGTTGGAGGTAGTCCGTAAGAGATTACAGGATGACACCAACCTCAGCAACAGGACCACTCTCAGCATCGACCAAGTGTGTTTGCTTTTGGAACTGTGTCTTCATTCCACCTACTTCACATACAAGGGTCAGTTCTACAGGCAGAAACATGGGTGTGCCATGGGCTCCCCAGTTTCACCCATCGTGGCCAATTTGTACATGGAAGAAGTGGAAAAGAGGGCGTTGCTATCCTACCCTGGAACACCACCAAGCCATTGGTTCAGATATGTGGATGACACCTGGGTGAAAATCAAATCTCAGGACGTACTACATTTCACGGATCACATTAACTCGGTGGACCAACACATCAAATTCACCAGGAGGATATGAAAAGTGGCAGGTTAGCCTTCTTAGACTGTGAGATTTCCATCAGTAATGGGGACATCTAAAAGCTGGCGTGTACCGTAAACCTCGCATATGGATCAGTATCTAAGGTTTGACTCTCATCATCCACTGGAGCACAAACTGGGTGTCATCAGGACGCTACAACACAGAGCGAACACCATCCCCACTGACACAGCGGCCAGGGAGGCAGAAGAACAGCACATCAAGAAGGCCCTGAGTAAATGTGGTTATCGCAGCTGGACTTTTGTCAAAGCTGGGAAGGCACCTAAAGAAAGCTCCAGCCGATCCAGGAGAGAAGGACAACCGCTGCCCAGGCGAAAACCTGTAGTGATCCCATATGTGTCAGGAGTATCGGAACAGTTGAGACGCATTTTTTTCTAAACACCGGGTCTCTGTGGCTTTTAAACCCCAAAATACGCTGCGCCAAAAATTGGTCCACCCAAGGATCGGGTCCCCGACACAAACAGAGTAACATAGTGTGCGCTGTTAAGTGCCAGGAGGATTGCCAGGATTTATACATCGGGAAACCAAACAACCTCTAGCGGCGGATGGCACAACACAGAAGAGCAACCTCATCAGGCCAGGACTCTGCAGTTTATTTACACCTACAGGCCAGTGGACACTCTTTCAACGATGAGGATGTACACATCCTGGACAGGGAGGAACGCTGGTTTGAGCGCTGGAGTCAAGGAGGCCATTTACGTGAAAAGGAAAGACCATCTCTGAATCGAGGAGGGGCCTAAGGGTACATCTTTCGCCATCTTACAATGCTGTGATTGCAGCCATTCCCCAACTCTCTGTGAATGGTACTCATGGCCATTGATCAGTGTTCTTTGATCAGTGGGTTTTGGTCAGTGATTGTTGATCAATGGTCATGGGAATTTGCATAATTATGATTAAGGAACTGACCTGACAACCCATTGTTCCTTCAGTGGGCTGGTTTCAGTCATTATGCAAATGTACTGTTTATAAGGTTTGGGGAAACCTGCAGTCAGCTGAGACTGAAGAAGTCACTTGGATGAGTGACGAAACGTTTCTCCCACAAAACGCTACGTCCAGATGAACAGATTCAACTTTTGGAGAGTTATTACGCCTCATAATCTGGAAAATAGGGTAACTTCTACCTTCCTTTAGCAGGTCCAGAAGTCCAACTTTTTGTGCAATGGTTAGCATCTTACGCTGCCTTTTGGGTGCTACCACAGGTGTCTTTGACAGTGCAAAACGTTTTGTAGACATTGTTGCGTTTGTTGGGGAGAAAACTTACAAACATACAGTACAGCACTTCAGAGTCACACTGCTAGTAATCGAAGATTTATGTAAATTTGACAAGATGAACGCATTCTGTACTGGACAGGAGACACGGCACGAGATTGATTGACAATGGTCTACAACCAATCAGGACGCAGAACACAATGTGCTGTTTAAAAAAAAAACATGCAAAATTGCACAAAAAAACTGCGAAACAGCAAGGCTGCGAAAGGTGAACCGCATTATAGTGAGGGACCACTGTACTCATTATTTCTGAGTAATGTTAACTTAAAGAAAATAATGAAGTAACAAAGAAAATTAACGTTAGGTGGATCCCCTGTAGGGATCTGTTGCTGAGTGATAGTGGAGGAGAGAGTTAGGGGGCCGAGTGGGACTGATTGAGGCCAGTTTGTAAGGAAGTCTTTGATCCAGGAGCAGGTGGCAGGGGAACCTGAAGGTGGTCCAGTTTGGTGGTGAGGATGTTTGGTATTATGGTGTTGAATACTGAGCTGTAGTCTACAAAGACCATACTCAAGTAGCTCTCCCCGATGGTAGGGTGACCATATTTTGATTTCCAAAAAAGAGGACACTTGGCTCAGTCATGAAAAACTTGCTTAAAGAAACATAAAATTGGCCCCAGCATTTTGACTAGAGATCGGCCCACCAGGTATTATAGGAAAAACCATAAAGCCTTTGAATGAAAACGAACGCTGTTGTGACAGTGATGTACACTGTCTTGTTGGTATATGTATGATTTCTATACATTTTACATCAGATAAAAACTTTGGTTGTAAGATTCAGATAATTATTTATTAAAAGCTAGACATTTTAAATGAGAATAAGAAAGAAAATATTTCTTTGTGCCCCCCTTTCCCTGTTAATGCCCTACCTGGCCCACCTGGCAAAACTTTGCTAGACCTGCCCCTGCACAGTTACCAGCTTTCAGCTACTTAGAAAAGGATCCTGGTGTTATTTGTCTCTCAGAAACAGTTCATACCTTCCCTTCAACTCATTCATGTCACCTAAAAAGTTAACCTGTTTCTCCATCACCTGTTCAGCTCTGATGATTCAGTAAGGACATCTCCTGGTTTCATCTTCATGTTTCCCTCTCACCACATGTCCAAACCAATATCATGACCAGCAGCTTTTACAGCTGTGGCTCCAGCAAACATCAACTGATACTAGAAATTAATATTAAATAAATTTTAACAACAGCTGATCAAGCTTAAACGTGCTGCTGTTGTTTAGCGCGACATCTGCTGGTTTCCTCTTTCTGGCGCAAAGTGGGAGATAAACAAACAAGAGAGAAAAGCCGATCAGCTGATCATTGATCAGTTTCATGATTGAAGTAGCAACAGAAGAGGGAGGGGGAGAGAATGAGAGGAGAAGAGGCAGCTGCTCAAGGTAAAGACGCATAATAACTCCAGCTTTGTCTTTTTCCATCCTAGCTGAAGTGCGGGACAAACTGTGTTCCTTTTCACCTCAATACGAAAGGCGTAATATTTTCTCTGAATGCGGGACGATTCCGTTTTTTACGGGACGGTTGGCAACTCTACTAACTAACCTTATGAACAAAATAAAGTTCACTATCATAACATCATAGCACCCACCCAGCTGTATAGAAACTCCGTCATGCTAGCCAGTACGCAGTACGAGTTATTGTAACTGACTGTAAAAAGTCAGCACAACAAAAATAAACTACACCTAAACTTGGTTTATATCTGACCCAGATAGACTGCAGTTCATAACTTCTTACCTGAAGTTCAGTTCACCTGACACTCGGACCGGCGGCTGCCTCGGGTCTCTCCTCCTCCTGCCTGCCCTTTCCCTCATCCACCTGCTGGCCTATGAGGAAGCTCCGCCACAGCCACCACCAAACAACTGAGTTATTTTTACACATCGGCCAGCATCTGGCCAATCCACCACCTTTCATTGTTCATACCGTTACAAAAAAAACCCCATCGGCCCATAAAAACGAAAAATCACCATCAGCCCACCGGGCAAATGCCCGGTATGCTCGATGGCCAGTCCAGCTATGGTCGGTACGAGAGAAATTTCTTTTGCAGTCTGAAAGATATACTTGTGCTTTGAGATCTTTTAAACATCATTAGGTGCGTTGCTGCGCGCTGTCTGTCCTGTCTGTGAGCGCAGAACAAGCGCTCACAAAGCAGCAGTTTGGGGACGACATCACACACATGGGTCCTCTGTCAGAATATAGGAGAACCCGGACATTTTTATCAATCTCGAAAATCCCCCCGGACGCCCCGGACAGAACGTGAAAAGAGGACATGTCCGGGGAAAAGAGAACGGTTGGTCACCCTACCCGATGGCTCAGTGCTGATGGCATCGTCTGTGGACTGATTTCTTCTCTAAGCAAACAGGTAGGGGTTGAGGGAGGGGGGTAGATAGTCTCTGTTATGCTGAGACACTATCTGCTCAAAGCACTTCATGACTACAGACTATAGGTCTGTAGTTATTGAGACTGTCTATGCCAGTCTTATTGGGAATGGGAATGATGGTGAAAGCCTTCAGACAGCTGGAACCTATGGCATAAGTCAGGGAGAAGTTGAACAGGAGGGGGAGGGGGAGATGGAGGGCAGGAGGTGTGGGATGTGATGTCAGACCGACGTCAAACCAAGGTATTGAGCTCCTCTGCGACTTTGAGGCTGCTGTCAGGGGTTGGGTAGCTCTGTTCTTTGTAGATAGTGAGAGTTTGGATACCTCTCCACACCTACCGGGGGTTGTTGTCAGTGAAGAAGCCCTCTATCCTCCTCCCATAGGCCTCCTTGGCCAGTTGGATGTCCCTCCTCAGGTTGGCTCTGGTAGTGCTGTAGAGAGACTTCACTCCTTATTCAAGGTTTTTGGTTAGGAAAAAGCCGGATGGTTATTGTCACTGTCCCAGTAGACAAGGACAGACTGAGTGAAGGTCTCCTCGTCCTGCTGTTCAATGGACTAGTCCAGGGGTCTGCAACCTTTTACACCCGAAGAGCCATTTGGACCCGGTTTCCACGCAAAAGAAAACACTGGGAGCCGCAAATACTTTTTGACATCTAAAATGAAGATAACACTGTATATATTGTTTTTTATCTTTATGCTTTGTGTGAACAACTAAGGTGTGTTGCTTATGAAATCCATGAAGTGCTACAGAGAAAATTTAATTATATTTATGTAATCAACACATTTTGAACTCTTAAAGAAATATAACAAAAGGAAAGACACCCAGCTGAACTAAAATGATCCATGTAGCAAACAAAAACTGTTGTCAGCCGCCACACTTATATCGCCTTTGGGCTGTTGGAGCCTTGACCTGACTCTTAAAAAATAATTTGAAAAAAGCACTATGCTGCTGAAAAATGAAAAATAGATATTTGCGGCTGTATGCGTACAGCAACCGTGTGTGAAAAGTGCTCAATAAAGAGATGCTCAAAAGCATGCTCATGGAAACATCGTCGGGTCTGCCGTGATTTGTTTACAATGGGACTTCTGCTCCTTAACCTCTGCGCACAGAGTCCGCAAATCAGGGCTATACGAAGTCAGTTTACGCAGGACTGTCATCTGTCAGGTGTGAACGGTGTTTGTCTTTAACATAGTTCACGGTGGAGAACAGCTGCTGACATAATGTGGATCCGAAGATCCATAATTGGCCTACCTGGGGTTGAAAGTCTCGATAAATGCACGGCGTTTGCATGGTATACCGCTTCCGTGAGTGTGACTCTTATTTTGAGCGATGAAAAAATAATAGAATATAATTTTATTTTTATATTTCAATATCACAATAATCTTCCAATTTAGAACTACAAGTTAAAAAGAACTAACATAAATAAAATACACTTCAGCTAAATACTTCTAATTTATTTGCCCAAACCACGCGGAGCCGCAGTATAAGGACTAAAGAGCCGCATGCGGCTCCGGAGCCGCGGGTTGCCGACCCCTGGACTAGTCTGTCAGATCAAAACAGTCCTGTAGCTGGAGGAGAGGAACATCTCGCCATGGCAGGGGTGGATGGAAAATGGATGGAAGCACGGGTGTGTGTTGTTGTTTTCACAGCTGGATACAATAGCCAGTTCTGCATCCTTGCTTTTGTTTCCTCTCCCTGCGCCATCTGCGTTGCCTTCTGTTCCGACAACAACCCACAGAGCACTCGGTGGTCTCGCAAACTCAGGTGGGATACTGTCTGTCCAATCCAAAGTAAAGTCTGGGTTCTATCTGAGATCAGTGTCTAAAAGTGATCAGTGCATTGCTGGAAGATGCAATAAAAAGGCATAAAAAACACAAACACAAAAAGGTGCACCGTAGTTGGGAGCACTGTGCCACTGGATACGTCCATACGTGCCAGCAAGAAGTAGCTTTCCAGAAGTAGTCCTTGATTCTTGGAAAACTCTTCTGATAATTCTGTTCACTGCTCTGTGTGAAATCTTGTGGGGAACACCTGATCATGGGTGGTTTATGGTGAGATTACGTTCTTTTGACTTCCAGAATATGGTCCCAACAGTGCTCACAGGAACCAGAAATTCTGTAATTCTATAACCAGTGCCATCAGTATGTTTTCCAAAAATAAGGTTGTGAAGATCTTGAAAGACGAGGTCTTGATTTTTCCCATCATGAGATGTTTCTTGTGTCAAACGTTGATAATGAGACAACTTTTTACAGGTTATTAGTTGGGACTGAACCAGCTGATATTAATTTGCACTAAGTGGCAGGCTTTCATTCATGATTACTGATATATTTCAGCTGGTGTCATGGCTGTCCATGCCTTTTCACACCTCCCTTTCTTCATGCACTCAATACTTAATTTATGGAGATGTATGTTTTGGTTTAATGCATGTGTGGGTTACAATGGCTGTTACCAATATCTAATCAGAATTTCATGTTAATAGCACATTTAGAAATATATTTACTTAGAAAGTTGGTGGCATGTTCAATACTTTTCTAAAAATCTGTTGTACATGTATCAGTACAACATACATTTCTATTCCTCTTGTTTTTCTTTTTTGTTTTATTTTGAGGCGTTTGGTTTTCAAGCATTTTCTAAGGAAGGTTAACTAATAAGAATTAAAGTGGCGCAGCTGTGGTGTCACCAAACATCACAGCACATCTATTTCACTAATGTACTCAAAACTCATATCATATCAGCCCTGTAATATATCTCCACTTTGGTCACTTTGTACAAACAGAACCATGAGAATGACCACTGATAGCTTCTCATAATACATGCTGGAAATCTCAGTTACTCTGACTACCTGAAGGTTATTGACTTCCGGTTAGATGGGGGGCAGAGACCCAGAAACCGAAAGGCAGATTTATGCTGCAGATAAGTAATACAGGATAGATCAGGGCTTTATTTATATCCTAATTTATTTGTACCCGCCTCTGTCTCTTACATATTTACACAGGCAGCTATATATATGCATATTAGATGTATGTTGTCCATTTTCATTATTCCACTGGTATAGTGTTTATTGTGTCTTATGATAAGCAGGAGATGGACAGCTGGTCTCACACATTAATATCCACGATGGAACTCACCATGTCTGCAATGAACAAATGACGCTAAAGATAGCAAAGAGCACATTAAGTCGTCTTAATGAGAACAAAGCTGAGTTATGTCTTACATTTAATGGGGGTTCAGGCAATAGCTTGGACCCACTCCTCACTTTCCCTAGACAGGCATGCTCTGTGTTGTCAAAGCGTCTCTCACCACTTGCCGTTTACATGGCTGGCTTTGGTTTGCTCAACTTTTGAAAACGAGAGCGGAGAGATTGAATTTAACATACTCAGAGAACGACAGCAGGAGAGCAGCTCCCTGTTCAGTCTCCAAGGACAACCACCACCGCTACACTTGCCTATAGCTTCTGTGTTTGATAGGTGGCACACTCAGGATTGAACAGGAACATAATATATTGGATTCCACCCAGAGAAAGAAGTTAAATGCAGACCTGGACACTGCAAAAGATAATCTTTAACAGATCATCAGCGCAACTGCATAAAAAATTTAAAATCACTCAACAAAAATGTATATATATATGTATATATATGTATGTATATATATATATATATATATATATATATATATATATATATATATATATATATATATATATATATATATATATATATATATATATATATATATATATATATATATATATATATATATATATATATATATATATATATATATATATATATATGTATCAATTTAGTTCAAAACTGCTGATTCAAAAGCCTCAGTTTGAAAGAATTTTTTTCAGCTTAGTTTGTATACACATACACCAGTGAACGAGAAGGTCGCTTCCCTTTGCCTTTCGGGTCGGAGAATGGGTTCTGTCATTTGTGCTTATGCATGGAATGACAGTTCAGAATACCCAACCTTCTTGGAGTCACTGAGCGGGGTGCTCGAGCGTGCTCCATCTAGTGTTCCTACTGGGAGACTTCAACACTGAGGGCAACAAGAGTGAGACCTGGAGGGGTGTAACTGGTCGGAACAGCGGGTTACCCTGTAGGACTTCAGAGGTAGCTCATGGGTACAGGCAAGCCAAACAGAATGTGGCTCAGCAGTAGCTGAAGCCAAAAAATCAGGGATGTACAGGGGGTGCTCCTCACTGAGGTAGTTTATCCTTTATTGGCCAAGATTTGTACAGGTCCAATGGAATTATTTTGTTATTTTGGGTGCAAAATGAAAAAATAATTAAATCTTTAAGGAACCATTTGAATTTTCTCTCTAGCCCAAGATGGTTGAGGAATATGAAAACCTGAAGCGCATGTGTAATCTAATCAGACCTGATTTTTTTCCCATCCATGTTCAGACAGTACTAGCTTGTGAATGTCTTCTGTTACCATGATATACACAATATTCCCATAATGCTCACTTTTTCCTCTTTCCAAAGCATTTTGTCTCAAAAACAGTAACAGAGTTATGGTCATTTAAAAAGAGCTTGTGAAATGGGCCTGCTGGCTGGCTAATGGTAAATTATAATGGCCAACAATAAGTCTGCTTGGTTTCCACCACAGATGTCCTTTGTCACCAATTTTAAATGTTAGCCAGGCAGCACACCATTTGACATCATCAGCAGGCCTCTACATGAGATAGTTGTTTTCACTGGATTATCCAATGATATGGGGCAGCTCTGGCTCAGTACAGTAGGTCATCAGCTAATTGGAACATAGTGGTTGGATCAGTCTGCATGTTGAAGTATCCTTGGGCAAAATAATGAGTTGCCCTCTGAGTTACAACCACATTCATTGGAGTCAGCGTGTGTGAGAATGAGAGTATGAGAATGTTATGTCATAGAATAGTAAGCGCTGTATGAATGTGTGTGTGATTGAGTGAATTAGTAGAGAAGAATCAGTAGAAATTTAGAGTAAGTTAAAGAAATAAATACAGCAGCCACTTGGCAAATCATAATGAGCCAGTCAAACTGAACTTAGTATTCACTTCCTAAGTCTGATCACTTTTTGTGTTCAAACCAGCAATGATTTGATCAGGGTGTAACATGTGTTGTAGCTACGTAAGACTACCAAAAAGTCATACGTCCTCCAGTTTTTGGTTTTGGGAAATATTTCAGCAGTTATAACCTACAGGACTTTCTTTTGCTTGTTTTGTTTGTTTTTGCTTGTTTTTTTGTCCCTTTTTGTGATACCTTTTGCAGTGTGTACCTGCAGCTTAAACTGGTTTATCAACAGCAGAAGTTCAAACAAATTAAATGAAATTTCCAAGCACTGCAGAGTTCCCTCAGCTCTGTTCCTCATTTCCCAGCTGCAGAAAGCCATGTATTAGATTACCATTCTTGCTTCTAGAATTTCAGGCACAACCGATTTTCTCTTAGGACCCCAGTCTTCACTAACCTCCCTTTTCACAGCTCCTTTGAATTCCTTTTAATTTTTACTTGGTGTGGCACTAAATGAGAATGGAGCATGCATGTATGCAGGCGTGTGTGTGTGAGTGTGTGTGTATGTGAGTGAAAGATAGAGAGAGAGAAGGCAGACAGAGGGGAACACATATCTAAATAGGCTGTTTTGCATATAAAATGCTTTAGGTTTTATATTTCAGAGTAATATATTGTTCAAAGTGAGAGACAGCGCACACAGCCCCAGGCTATCCCAGAGTCATTAAGTAGCAGAAATGTAGTGAGGTGGACATAAAGCCCATAATTCAATAAGAGCCCACTGCTAAGATAGAAAATTTATATGGAGATAAAATTCAGAGAATGGTACAATGAGGTGAAAGGGTGGGAGAAAAAGCAGAACTAGATGAAAAAAATTGAAAAGACAAAAGAAAAAGGAATGAGAGCAATGGACAAAGAGAAAAGGGATGGATGCAGGAAATGAAAACTTACAAACGAGGTGTAGGTCAAAGCTACGACTCCAGCAGCCACTTCAGAAATGAATATGATGAGCATGATGGAGGCGAACTGCAGGGAGAGAAGAAAAGGGGAATGTGTCAAGGTTTTTCAAATATACTGATAAAAAAAGCTTATCTAAAATCGTATTGTTGTAAAATCAATGCACAGTGAGTACACAGGTCTATGCTAAAAGGACAGAGCTGATGATCCATCCTCGTTTTCTATCTCTGCTGTCATTCAACTCGCCAGGAGATGTAGACATGATGGGGGCTCTGCAGGGGGAAAATGTGCTGCCTGTGCTTCTCATTACTCACTGCAGTGGGATAAGAGGTAGTTAACATCTTCACTAATGAGTGTAATAATGTACAATGTGTTGTACAAGGGTTGGTGGTGTTGCTGATATGGATGAGGAAGGAGGGTGGCTGTGCTGAGCCACTGATGAACCCAGTGTAAATGCAAGGATGGGTGGGATACCAAAATATGTGGGCCACTTCATGAAACCAAACAGTATCATTTTTAGTGATTTTGATCTTAATATCAGTGTCCTCATTTAAAAGCAGTGAGGCAATACATATATAGATTATCAATCCATGATTGCTGTTTGATTCCATCTAATGAATTGAAGTTTAACATTCAGTCATATTTCTTTAGTTGCTCAAACTTTCCATTTAGATATGATTGAGATATGATTCCACTGAAATAATATTTAAGCAATTACAGGTGACAAATTTTTATTAACTCTGAAGACAGACTGAAATGACTACCAGAAACTGTGCATGATATTAGTGACTGACGTGACAGGGTAGTAAAAATATTAGAAGACTGTCTAGGCACCTAGAGCCCGGGAAATCTGTTAGCGACTCATTATCAGCTTAAAAGTTCTGCACACCAAGTGAGTTTCTCCGTCTGAATGCATACAGGGAGTGACTCTGGGTGTACGCTATGGTTTTCCTTCCTGTCTTTGTTCTTTTCCTTTTTGTTACTGTTTGCTACACACTCATTTGTTACGCCAGTGTTCAGTTACTCATGCATCTTTATTGTCCTTTTGTCCATTTTATTAGCCACGGTCTAAAGCAGGAGTTGTCCACTTACTGTAAGGAGTAGACACTTGCTCTTCTTATGGGCTGCATAACAGCCCAAGAGTCCCAGCATCACCAGCACAGCCCCGATGACAATGCAAAAGAAGCCAACATTGACCACCGGGGTACTTTGTTTGGAGAAAGGTCCCAAGATCTGGAGCAAGGAACCCCCATCACTGCTCACCCAGCTCCCCAAGGCCAGCAGAGAGAAGCCACCCATCTGTAGGAGAAACAATTGTGTCCATGTGCAAATGTCTGTCAAGTATGTGCAAGTAATTCCCATTTGACAAAAATAAGTACATTCAGTTGTTTAACTGAAAATGGGACAATCTGTTCAGTTCACTTTTTTATTTCTTCATTGACTTCTGCATTTACTTAGCCATGTGTCAAGCGCAGTGCATCAATTTTAACAGAGTATATCAGTTTCTATTTCACCCACTCTCACTGTTATTTTCAATGTAAGATTTGTTGGGTAATGTTTATGCACTTAATAGTATAATATGGTGTATTTTTAATAATTAATATTATTTCCCTTTAACTGTCTGATCAGCTTTGTCTCATTAGTGTTGTCATTTTTTATTCTACTAGTACAGAATCATTTAAATTGTATCATTGGATACATTAATTAGTTACATTGTTTTTTACAGAGCTGATAAAACAACCAAGTTATAATCTCAGACAGACAGCCTCACACTGATCTTGTTGTTATATCAGATTACTGCTTTCCCCAGGGTGACTGTAGCTTAAGCTATGCATTGTAATGTTTACTGTATAGTAGTATTTACAGGTAAAAAGAAATTATGAAATAACTACTACGATGAAACTTACCTGTACCATTCCTTATGTTTCCTGCATTTTTTGTGTTTGAAAAGGCAAATAAGGCCATCATCATTATTATGCACTAATTTGCATATATTTCCAATACACAGAGTGAAGTCAAATAAGTACCCAAATGTGTATCTTGGATATTTCTTTGCGCTAATGGGAAAAATGGCTATGCAGCCTAATAGAAGGAAACCAGCTTAAAATATGAAAAAACCCTGCTTGATTCATGAAGATTTTAAGATTTCAACCTGTAGTGTCTCAATCAAGTAAGCCTCCCTATGGATATAGCCATTGCTGTTACTTGAAAGACCACATTACATCACATTACATGCTGCACCAATTAGATTGATGCATGAGCATTACAGACAACAGATGCATTCTTTCAACCACAATTTTTGACTATTTAATGATGTCTTATAAATCCAAATAGAGATGTCACTAGACAGTCTAGTAGTCTTTGTGTGTAGATTTCATGCCAGCAGCCCCTAAGGGTAAAAATAAAAGTTCTTTTCCTCTTTCCATCTTATATAAATCCCAATTAACTGTACCATGGAGCCGGCCTTAGTACAGTGGCTTGCAAAAGTATTCGGCCCCCTTGAACTTTTCCACATTTTGTCACATTACAGCCACAAACATGAATCAATTTTATTGGAATTCCACGTGAAAGACCAATACAAAGTGGTGTACACGTGAGAAGTGGAACAAAAATCATACATGATTCCAAACATTTTTTACAAATAAATAACTGCAAAGTGGGTGTGCGTAATTATTCAGCCCCTTTGGTCTGAGTGCAGTCAGTTGCCCATAGACATTGCCTGATGAGTGCTAATGACTAAATAGAGTGCACCTGTGTGTAATCTAATGTCAGTACAAATACAGCTGCTCTGTGACGGCCTCAGAGGTTGTCTAAGAGAATATTGGCAGCAACAACACCATGAAGTCCAAAGAACACACCAGACAGGTCAGGGATAAAGTTATTGAGAAAATTAAAGCAGGCTTAGGCTACAAAAAGATTTCCCAAGCCTTGAACATCCCACGGAGCGCTGTTCAAGCAATCATTCAGAAATGGAAGGAATATGGCACAACTGTAAACCTACCAAGACAAGGCCGTCCACCTAAACTCACAGGCCGAACAAGGAGAGCGCTGATCAGAAATGCAGCCAAGAGGCCCATGGTGACCCTGGACGAGCTGCAGAGATTTACAGCTCAGGTGGGGGAATCTGTCTATAGGACAACTATTAGTCGTGCACTGCACAAAGTTGGCCTTTATGGAAGAGTGGCAAGAAGAAAGCCATTGTTAACAGAAAACCATAAGAAGTCCGTTTGCAGTTTGCCACAAGCCATGTGGGGACACAGCAAACATGTGGAAGAAGGTGCTCTGGTCAGATGAGACCAAAATGGAACTTTTGGCCAAAATGCAAAACGCTATGTGTGGCGGAAAACTAACACTGCACATCACTCTGAACACACCATCCCCACTGTCAAATATGGTGGTGGCAGCATCATGCTCTGGGGTGCTTCTCTTCAGCAGGGACAGGAAGCTGGTCAGAGTTGATGGGAAGATGGATGGAGCCAAATACAGAGCAATCTTGGAAGAAAACCTCTTGGAGTCTGCAAAAGACTTGAGACTGGGGCAGAGGTTCACCTTCCAGCAGGACAACGACCCTAAACATAAAGCCAGGGCAACAATGGAATGGTTTAAAACAAAACATATCCATGTGTTAGAATGGCCCAGTCAAAGTCCAGATCTAAATCCAATCGAGAATCTGTGGCAAGATCTGAAAACTGCTGTTCACAAACGCTGTCCATCTAATCTGACTGAGCTGGAGCTGTTTTGCAAAGAAGAATGGGCAAGAATTTCAGTCTGTAGATGTGCAAAGCTGGTAGAGACATACCCTAAAAGACTGGCAGCTGGAATTGCAGCAAAAGGTGGTTCTACAAAGTATTGACTCAGGGGGCTGAATAATTACGCACACCCCACTCTGCAGTTATTTATTTGTAAAAAAATGTTCCACTTCTCATGTGTACACCACTTTGTATTGGTCTTTCACGTGGAATTCCAATAAAATTGAATCATGTTTGTGGCTGTAATGCGACAAAATGTGGAAAAGTTCAAGGGGGCCGAATACTTTTGCAAGCCACTGTATCTGGGAGTTCAAGTGGATCACAAGCTGGAGTGGTCTGCCAACAAGGACACTGCCTACAAAAGGGTCCTTTCTACGAAGGCTCAGATCCTTCAATGTATGCAGCAGGCTGCTCTATATGTTTTATCAGTCTGTTGTTGCAAGCACCATCTTCTTTGCTGTAGCGTGCTGGGATGCAGGCATCAAAGCAAAGGACGCAAACAGACTGAACAAACTCATCAAGAAGGCAGAGTTGGCATGAAGCTCGCCACCCTGGAGGAGGTGATCAGTGACAGAATGCTGGCAAGACTGCAGGCAATGATGGACAATGACTCCCCTCCATAACACACTGGACAATCTGAAGAGCAGTTTCAGGAACAGGTTCCTTCAACCTCGCTGTCTGAGGGAACGTTACAGTTGGTCGTTCCTTCCCGCTGCTCTTATTTTTATGTATTTTTATATTTATACCTATCTCTATTTATCTATTTATCTTAACAATTAATATTCTTAAAAATTCTTAATATTTATTCTATCAATATCTCTGTTTCTACACTCATTTTATATGAGTGCTTGATATTTGTTGTATATTTGTTGCTCTGACAACTCAGTTTCCCTCTGGGTTTCTCTGACCTGCGTGAAGGCATCTGCGTTTGCTGTTTTTTATTTTTTGTTGTTGTTGTTGTTGTTGTTAACTTTGCTGCTGCCAGAGCTTCCTATTATGGACTTGGGTCAAGTCAAAACCTCACCTTTTTTAAAACTGTGTGAACAAAATGACAGCATCTTTATGTCACTACCTTTATTTCGCACAGGCTCATTGAACAGGAACCGATTCAATAACCATCTAATGCTGTTTGAGAAAGCCAGCCTTCAGGTTTCTGGAGGAGGGCTCCAGGATTACGGCTTTGCCAGTAACAAAGAGAGAATGTTACCATCCTCCATTAATTTTATGGACTGCAGTGTAATTCTTCCATCTTCAGCTTTACAAAAACTGGACACTACGTATGTGTCCAGTATCCCTATGGGCATTCACCGAATAGCTTAGTAGTTAACAGCGCTACTTCACAGAAACTGTTATCTCCAGGTGCTTTACAACACAACATCAAAGGGAAGCCCAGTGACTATTAGTCTCTAGGTCTGGGTGAGTGAGATAGGTAAATATGGATAACAAGTGAAAAAAAGGTCAATATGATAAGGGCTAAATGTGATGTTGTTCTGCTGCTGTATTAATGATGAAAAAAAATATATAATACACTTTCATTGACATGACAAAGAGTCATGGCAAATGTAGAATTGGATCACATTTCATATTACAGTCTTGCTGTCATAAGTCAGTAGTCTATTCAACTGCTGATTTCACTGCTGTGTGATACTTTCTGGTGAATTTCTGTTCACCAGATAGCTGTTGTACTTTGTTTCTATCTGCATTTGCTAACAGACTACTGTAATGCTATCGTTGCAGAACTCTAACTATACGTATGTATGATGAAATGTGCTCTATAAATAAAATGTCATTGCCATGATCTCTCTGGCTCCTCCTTCATCTCTCCATCTTTGACTTTCTCTTCACTTTCTTTTATACCCTTTTAACCTTCTCCATCCCCTCTGTGTATTTCACCCTCCACTCACCCTACTTTGAAGCCTCATATGAGCAGTCAGGCTCTATCAGACTGGTTTCAGTCATGGGACCCCCTTCTGCTCCACATCAGGAACCAGCACTCCACATCTGTCAGACACTGACATGTCCCTTATGGGAAAAATCTCCTGTTTCCTGTCTTTGTCTTTCCTGCACATTCTCTTTGTTTTTGACTCTCTCATTTATTCTTGTTTTCACTCTCCACCTCTTACTCTGGGGTGTCTCTTCAACCTGTTCAGTACATCATAGCATTGTCAACTAAATGTGATGCAAGAAGCATGCCCCATCTACAAAAAGGTGAAAAGTGTGCCATCTATAAATACACGTATCATAGCTGGCACAGTTTTCACCTTTTTGAGACCTTTGACGGTGTGCTATATGCATTTGGATGTCTTTTTCAGGAGCTACATTGCAAAGGGATTGGGAGTAAACTAGGTTTTATGAGACTGAGAATTGGTGGTAGTGGTGGAGAAACAATGTCTTTGTCATAGAGATAGAAAGAGTCTTACAGTTAGTGGACTGTGACTGAATAATAGGCTGCCGAATGAGAAATAAAGGCACCAATAAGGGGAGAGTGAAGTGAGAGAAAGCTACAGTGGGAGTGAAAAAGAACAACCTCAGGGGAATTAGTTCACTTTGAAAAGCTTGGAAAGTGATAGTAGGATAGACCGATAGATGTATCTTTATTAATGGGCTGTGCACCACAAGCCTTTAAGGTGGCAGCATTAAAAAGCCATCACTTGACCCGGGAGTTATAATTTTGGATATTGGCCTAATTATAAGGTAAATTATAGAGTACTTGTAAAACAGCTAACTGATTTGATCAAACTCATCACATACAGAAAATCCAATAGTGAAGATGAAAAATTATCTGCTTATGGCTTCTGACAGTGGACTCATCTCTATGTTTGTCCTGCTAGAGGTCAGTGCAGCTTTCATCACTGTTGACCATAATATTTTATTACAGAAATTAGAACATGTCATAGGTAATAAAGTTGCTGCACTGCAGTGTTTTGAATCATATCCATCTATAGACTCCAGTTTTTTCATGTAAATGGGGAGTTTTCTTCACACACTGAGGTTAACAGGTATCTGTGCTAAGACCCTTAGGCCGTATCATTAGAAGATGTAGCATACATTTTCATTGCTATACAGATGATGAATAGCTTTATCTATCAATGAAGCACATCAAATACTTAAACTAAAGGAAAGTCTTAAAGTTATGTCTTTAAGACATTCCTACCTAGATGCTCTAATTTCCTGTTTCAAAATTCAGATAAAACCATGAGTATTCTACTCTTCCCTAAAAGTATTGGTGTATAAAAACCTGGTGTACACATGGTGGATGGCATTACCTGGGCTTCCAGTAACACTGTGAGAAATCTTGGAGTCATTTTTAACCAGGATATCTCCTTCAATGCGAACATTAAACAATTGTGTAGGACTGCATTCTTGCATGTGTGCAATATCTCAATTATTATTCAGAGTATACCATCAGTCAGTACTGATGTGGTCATTTTGGTAGCAGAAAGGGTTGTTAACACATTTCAGCTTCTTTGGTGTTTATAAAATTAACAACGGGTTCACTAGAGGGGGGACAATGAGATAACCCCACTAGTTCACCAGTTTTCCATTTAGGGCCGGTGTAACTACTGATAGCATGAGGTGTTACGTGGACTCTACAGACATTGGACAGGTAGTCCAACTCCTGACAATGCAACATATTGATGTGCCATCCTGGAGGCTTGCTGTTTCTCCTAGCACACTCTCAAGAGCATGGAGGAGATTCAGTGAGAAATGCAGTTAATCAAGGAGTTAGTCAGGGCTGTAGAGGGTCCTAAACCCATCGGCAGGATAGGCATCTGCTCTTCTGCGCAAGGAAGAACAGGATGAGTGCTGCTGCAGAAAAGCGCTATATAAGAATTGATCCATTCAGTCCAGTATCCAGGAGCTCTGTGATGATCTGGTTGAGCTGTAGTAGGAGGACGCCGAGGAGACCATTTGTTGTCTCATTAGGAGCATGGATCAACATTGTCAGCTATCCATACAAGCATATGGGGGCCATACAAACTACTACTTTTTTCAGTTTCATTTTAGGGGTGTCTTTGAATTCAGTGCTCTGTTAGTTCATAATTTTGATTTCCACCAAACAATGTGGCACATTTTAATTCCTAACACATTACTTAGTCTATATACGACGTTCTGCAACATGAATTTATCTGAATTGAGTGGAAAAAGAGTGAATGAACTCAAAGAAAGAAACTCCACCACTAACTAGTGTTTTGATCATGAGCAACACATTCACAGATTAGAAGATTCAGTGGAGAAGTAGAAATCATATGTTAAGATAATCTTGAGCAGTTAAACACTTTGATTATTAAGTGTGCGATTCATATTTTTTTTGGACTCTACTATTGTAGTTTTTGCATGATTAGTATTTTGAAATAACTGGGCTTTTGAGCTGCCCCTCAGTTCACTTCTCTGTCCGAAGTAATATTTTAGCTGCTTTCCTGTTCCCTATGAGATTTATCTCTCTTTAACTAGCATTTGATTACCTGGACCTTGCATGCACCTAAACAGCAGGGTGGGGCTTGTGTGCTCATAGCTCTTGCTTTTACTACATTTATTACTTATGCACAGTGTTGGGCAAGTTACTTTGAAATAGTAATTCAATTATAGTTACTAGTTACTTCTTCAAAAAAGTAACTGAGTTAGTAACTGAGTTACAATATTCTAAAAGTAATTAATTACTTGGAAAAGTAACTATTATGTTACTTAAAAAAAACAAAGAACATTTAACCCTCTGGCGTCCAGGGTATAATTGGCCATTTTTTTACTACTCTTGATTTTCTCTCCACATTTTACCTTTAAAAACTATATACTTTGCCTTGTTTGGTATCATTCTTTTTAGCGCAACCTCACGTGCCTGAATTTACAGTTATGTTCTCATTTTGTCATACTGTATAACCAGAATTGATCCAAAATCAGACAAAAAACATAAAATCACAGTAGAAAAGGTTATATTTTTACTGTAACAACCATAAACATGTTTAATGAATCATATTTCATAACTTCAAATGCAAATATTAATTGTCAATTTTAAAATCCTATGCACAAGTTTTGCAAACAAAGTTATTTGCATCCATTTACCTTTTACCCTTTTTTAAAAAAATAACCATTTCAAACTATTTACAGAACAATCAGCTGTTCTTCAATAAGATGCCACACAAATTATTTGTGCCACTCCAAAAAAATAATTTCCGTCCACTATAAAGGAGAACATCACAGCCTGATACCTGCAGGTCTGACAGCAGCAGGTGTATCACTCCTGTTTCTACCTGGAGACAGCAGTCGCCTCATTGTTCTGACACACAACACAAAACTATCCACAACACTACACACTAACTACACAAGACAGCACATTAACTACACACTCCAAACGCGCTAAACGTCACAAATCTCACATCTCAAAACTCGCTCTCTCTCTTTTCCTGCTCTCTCTCTCTTTCTCTCTCCCTCTCTCTTTCTCTCGCCGTCACTCCTAAAACTTTTTTTTGTTTTGTTTTTTGCTCATAAGCAGAGAGTGCTTGCTAGCGCTAACGTGGCGAAACTATTGAGGAAAAAACGCCGCGTATATATTGTTTATCATGACTCTGGTTTTACGTGGCCTATCGACACAATTTAAAAACTGGCACCTTGTTGCTTTGTCTTTAAGTGGTCACGTGATTGACTTACCACGACTACTTTATTCTTCCTCAGTCAAACAGCAGCACTCATGTGATTGTTTTGCCCCCTGAGCTCCAGGTGTTGTGCTAGACAGTGATCGTGATTGCCGTCCGCGGGAGCGCGCAGCTGCTTAAAGCTGTAGCGTCCAGATACTTCCGTGCAGCTGATATAAGATGCGGTAAGCTGAACACAGCTTCAACCGTCTGTTTGTTGAAAAATAGTAACGGACCGCGTTTCCTTGTTAGTAACTGTAACGCCGTTGTAACGATAGGAATAGTAATTAGTTAGATTACTCGTTACTGAAAAAAGTAACGCCGTTAGTAACGCCGTTACTTGTAACGCCGTTATTCCCATCACTGCTTATGCATTTTCATGCACACTATTTAGTTATCACTGAAGATAAGGAAACACAGTCTGAGTTGCTATCCTTTAATGTTCCTATACGTGTTCACTTATTTACAGTTTTCTCCTTCCACTATAAACAACAGGGCTTAGTTCTTGAAAAAGTGTCTGCTTTAGATATGTTTTGAAGGGAGCTGCAGTTGCAAAAATATGTTTGAGCGTTCACATTAAAGCAAGATCTTTATGACCTGTAAATAACTGTTACATCATTCTCCTGTGCTGTCTTAGATTTCAGAGGGACATCACAATCGCAGCACCTTGAGAGCTGCCGCACCAAATTTATCAAGGAGCACTCAACCGAAGATATCCATTTTGAGTAAAATGGCTCATGCTATATCTCATCTATAGCTCACCTTTAACAGCAAGAACCCAAGTGAGCCCAGACCCCAAGCAAACTTATCTTAACATTGGTAAGACTGAGGTGAAGATGTACGTGGCATAATTAATGTACAGCCTTTAAAGTTAATGAGATAAAAATTGCAACAACCAGGCAAAATCTTTGGTATAGAAAGAATATTATTTAGGCCTTCAGAGTGGTCAGAGATGATTATGTAACATCTCTGTTTGCATTGAATGGGAAGGGGAAATTATTTTCCAGGTTGTTTGTTTTTTACTTTTTGTGTACGAATGTCACTCAGTAAATCAGTGTCTCACAATCACGCCACAACATCTTCTTCCTAGTCATGCTGTATGTGTAATCAGAGTGGAAACATACTTACAAAGATAAAGAGGTTGAATAACACCATCATGAATTTGAGAAACATGAAGGAGCACATTTTAATCTGCAAAAGGAGGAAATTAATTTTAGGGTTTTGTACTTACATTATTGAGGACTCGTATCTAACACACTCACACACGCAAATGTTACTGGAAGGTTATGGAAAACAGAAAAGGAAAATCAGAGAAAAGATAGTGTTCAAAAGTGGCAGCGATCTTACCTCTTTCTGTAAAACCAAAGTAGAGAAAAATTAAACTAGTTGGGTTTCTGAATTAAATAGTGACTAAAAATGCAGCAGAAACTTAAATACAAATGATCATCTGTCTCTTTAGTTTATCTCTTTCCAGGAACATCCAGAGATGGAGGTAAAAAGTGCGTGTCTGAGATCACAGATCTGAAATTTGTTTCCTCTTGGTGGAGTGAGAGGAGTGCTGGGTGTGTCTTGGAGGATACAGGTGACAGCAGGTGAAGGTGTGGTGCTGCTTAGGTAGCAGCTGTGAACCCTGCAGGGGCAGGGACACATTCAAAGCAGAGGATTTCCTTTTTTTTTCCTTTTTTCCGTTTTTTACATATTCGTCACACTTGCATATATCATTTACATCTCCTTCATTTGTGGATAATGGCTGTCCATGTGGTTTGCTAGAGTCCCAACTCCTTAGAAATGTGTTTTGCAACCCTTTCCTGACTGATAGAGGTCATTAACTTGTTTACTCATTTGTTATTGAGGTTTTTTTTAGATTGTGGCTTGACGTATGTGTTTGTGTTTTTTCACAGCATTGAAAAATGAATTTGCAATAGACCTTTTAGACCTGTGAAAAGATCAAAACAATCCACAAATCTTAAGACAACAGATTATTGTGAAGACTGAAAGGTGATGTAGGTAGCGCAGTATTCGACTTTGGAAGTCAGAACCTTTCAATTCTAGCTCGTCAAAACTTGCAGCTGTGTCACGCTGTGTGAAACTTGTTGATGTTTGAGCTGTTCATATGCTTTACCATCCAACTCTGAGGTCCCATTTGTACTCTTGAGCTGAACATTTTTACCGTTCCCATCTTGGTGTTTGAAATCAGAGCATAATAAGCAAGGTGAATCTGCTGACACACACACAGATGCATCAGGCCAGCTTAGGGTTCACTGTCTTGCCCCAGGATCCTTCAAGATGACTTGCTCCATCTCCTCAGCCACATCCATCATTTTTGAGTCCATCTGTATAAGCAAGACCTGCCCTGTAGAAGAAGTTATCTCAACCTCAACATATGTTGCATATGTCATTCTACATTAATGGTGTCTTCACAGATGTGCAAGTTATTCTTACAATTTATACAATATAATCATCAATTTAAACTTTTTGAAATTCAGCATTGATTTTCAGTCTTCTCTCTTTCTCCAGATTATGCGACCCTTTTAATGACCAAGACTGTTGACTGTTTATGACGAAAGCCACAAATTCTTTGCAATTTTACTTTGGAAGGCTGTGCAGCTAAATAGGTCAGAGTCTTAAGAAATCAGTAAATCCTAATAAATGAACAAATAAACTATACAATTGTTCCATTATTTTATTGCTTCTGTTGTTGATGTTTTCAACATTCGTAGATTTGCATTATTTACAAATTGATTTGCAAACTGCTCTGTTCGGCATTACATTGTACACAGCCGCTCTCTCGCATCTTTTGGAAATATTATTACAGGACTTCACAAAGTATACTTATTTTATATGATGAACCACACCCTGCATATGTTCAATTACCGTCACCACATTAAAACGTTGCCCACACTTGTTGGCACTCTCCTTGTCTTTGCTGTTTAATGGTTACTATCAGAGCCAGAGATCAGCAGTATCTGATCTCTGTTACTGCTGCCTGCTGTCAACTCTATTGTTCATCTCTGCTTTCTTTGTTCTGTTTCTTACTAAGCACTGCAGCATCCCATCCTGACCACCAGAGGGGAGCAGTGAACTGCAGAGGTACCTGTCAGAGCTTTTGTCTCTATTGTCCTGCAACTTTTACTGGCAAATTGGTCTTTCTTTGAGTGCAAGAATGTGCCTCCCTTTGTCTTTGTTCTTCATTTTGACTAGTTGTGTGTACCTTTAGCAGCCAATCAAATGAAATTGTCTAAATAATACTTCTCTAAAATAAAACCTAGTATATAATTAGGAATGTTGTATGTTGACAGTTTTCCTGTATTGTCTATTATGTTTAAAGAACAAAAGCTTCCTTGTCTTCCTTTGTTTCTTTCTGATAGTCTTTATTTGAAACACATTTCTACAGCGCTACAGGGAAGAGGGGGGAAAAAAGAAAAATGACAGGAATCCTCCATCTAGTGCCACCTTGTTGGGAAGTTGAGTCCATATCAGCCAAAGTCTTTCTCAGTAATATCACTTTAATGGTCTTATTGTGAGTTATGACAATCTCACCCACAGGGTCGTTAACCTACTGGCCCTTAATCTCAGTGAGTGAAGCACCTGTCAGGCTTTGTTAGCCATTAAACTGTTAATAATCTCTGCTCACGTCCAAGAACGCACGCACTCTGCAGAAGCTGTGTGTGGAAAAAGAAATGGTGATTTTTCATCACCTCTGATGAAAGAAGTGGCAGCTTTGTAGATGTCTCAGTGAGATGAAAAAGGTAAAAAACAAAGGTCTCTTAATGAGGTCATTTAGACTGAGTATTATCAGTGGCCCTCCAGGGCAGCCACCACAGCTATACATCTGCTGTTGCTGGGCTGTTGCCATAACATGTATACCTTGTAAATCCCATGTGAGCACTGACTCATCTTTTACCTTGATTTTAAAATTGATGTAATATCAGCCAGTACGTGATCCTATGCTCATTAAAAGTTCTCAGAATCCTCGATGGAGTTTCAGTCTAGAGATAAATTATGACACTAAATTGCAGAGCCGTACCTATAATTTGTTGGCGAGACATAAAAATATCCTGTACCTGTAAGTTTTGGGAAATGTATTTTTTGGCCCTGACGGTTTCGTTGTATGTTGCGAAAGAACATGTTTGATTACAAAGATTAGTTAATAACTTTTATGTCAACGGTGGAAATACTGGGAGAAGTATCTATGGTTGGTGTCTTTTACAGGAGTCACTTTGTGTTAAAAAATGATCATAACATTTAGGCTCCAAATAACATTAAAAAAATCTGTCAAGTATTATAACGGGGATAATTAAGAAGGCAGAGTAGATAATCACTGTGGGAAAAAATACATAACAGCTCAGCAAAGGCTATTGCAAAGACAGTATGACAATTCTCAAGCTAAAATGCAAAACACTGACTGCACACCTGATTGAACATCCATGGGCATCCGCAACATTACGTCAGTCGAATAATGACAGTGTACCATTCAGTCTAAAAAGCAGCACTGTTTGTTTATCACACCATTATTGTTACAGTATTAAGTATCAGTGCCTTGAAAACCAGCCTCAGCCTGAAAGCATGTCTTCCCCTGGGGTTGATCTCAGCCCTTCAAGAGAGGCTTGGTCATATGGGAGAGTATAGGCACTTACTTCTTCACATGGAAATGAGCTACGTGAGCTGATATGGGCAAACGACTATAACCCCTTGAACACCTCCTACAGAATATCAGGTGTTTCCTGCATGTCCAAACAGGAGGAGGCTCTGACGCAGACACAGGGCAGGCTCGCTGTTGTCTCTTAGCTGCCTTGAGCATGCATTGCTACACCACTGAATGAGGTGACTGGGGTCTGCACATCTCTGCTTCTCTAGAAAAAAGAGAGTTAGATGGATGCATGGATGACTCACCTAAAAGATGAAAACAAAAGAAAAGAAAAGAATAATTTTGATGGAATATTGTTACAAATTTTGGCCTCGTACAATTAAACCTTTCTCAAAGCATATTCCTGTTATTATTACGCATTTCTTGGCACACGCTATTTTTCAGAACTACCATGAGTGTGTTCCAACTTTTGACTGTTACTATATTACTGCATTATTATATTACCATTTAAGTACAGTTTTGATATGCACACTGACCATCCACAGAATCAAAATCTTGCACCTAATATTATGCCGCCCAAAACAGCTGTTAGGACTGTTAGGGCATCTCCTGTGGTGTCTGAAACAGAGAAATTGGCAGCAGATCCATTAAATTCTAGGGTGGAGCCTCAGTGGATTGGGCTTGTTCAGGCACATGCCACAGATGCTTGATCGAATTGGGATCTGGGGAATTTCCCAGGCTGGGTCAAAGCCTTGGGCTTTTTGTCATGTTATTCAAGCCATTCTTCTGTGAAAGGCCCCTACTGCTGGAAAGCACTATTTCCACGGGATGGGGGGATGCTTGTCTGCTGCAGTTATGTTCGGTAAGATATGTCAAGGTAACATCTAAATGAATTGAATTTGACACTGAATGAGTGATAAATCATCAAATGTCTCTGTGCTGTGTAGAAAAATCTCCAAGATCTTTTTCTCCTTTCTAGAAGGAGAAAAATGTTTGTTCCAAAAAAGCGAGCATCGTGAAGATGAAACGCTTTCACCTGACAGTGATGATACGCTGTCAGTGTGTGTGGGCAGAAAGGGACTAACAGGCCCCCTTTTAGACAGTGTGAAATCTGGCCTTCAGAGTTCATGACCCTGATGTAAACCACCAACACAGGGCCTCTTGATTTGGATTGGAGCAAATAGCCTCCGGTCATAAAGTGTGAATTACAAAAATCAGATGATGATGATGATGATAAGGCTGATGACTGTGATGTATACTTGCACCTATCCTGACCTCTCCTTCCTGCTACCCCCAAGGCAGGCTGTGCTGCTTATCTCTGAACTCAGCAACAAAGAGGATGAAAATATGAGCCGATGAATCATCTCTGCAGCCCGGTGATGCCCTTTGTTCGCACAAATAACAATTGCAGGTTTCACTCATTATGAAAGAACTAATTATTTCCACATGCTAATGATATTGAGAGACTTGATTTAAACAAGCACTCCAGTCACTCCATTATTGTTCATAATCTATTATGTCAGGATTACAGGCAGATTTTTTTTTTCAAGTTAGGGACCGACCAGCACCAATTTAAACACAGTCAGTATAGCAAGTGATACCTCTGTGACCTCTATTGTGTCTCCTGGTCCTTAATTTATCTCTCTGTCTTACACACACACACACACACACACACACACACACACACACACACACACACACAAAGCATTGCATATTAAATTCACAGCCATCCATTAGGCCATAGGCGGCCCTTGCTCTATAAATCAAAACTAAAGGGCCGGCTAATTGACTCACACACAAAGGAACAGGATCGCTAGATAGGGAGATATACGAGGGGGGAAAAGGGATGAGGACGAAGGGATGAGGAGGAAAGGGTTAATAGAAAAGGAAATGTATGGGGGGGAAACAGAAATGAAGAGGAGTGGAGCAGCAGCATGCAGCAGTGTATTGCTGCCTTTGACCTGGGTGCCTCCTTTGTTCTATGACTGATGGTGTTCGCCAATGACACACATTGCTTATGAGCCCCCGTGGCCACAGAGTTGATCTCAACACCTATAGGGCCATGGTGCAGCAAGGGCAATTCTCAGAGGGCCCTTAGCAGCACTGCTAATTAGTTAAAAGGGGTCATTTTTATGCAGTCTCTCTGTCTCTTTATCTTCAACTCTCATGCTCTCTCTGCCTCTCTCTATATTTCTCTCAGCTATCACTCCATTTCCCTCACACCCTTCTTGCACTTTGTCATTGCCACTGTAATTGTATCTGGTCTAATAATTAGTGTGACTTGGGTCTAACATGCTGGCTGTCAGCTCTTGATTTTGAGTTTAGAAAGTTTAACTTCTCCCCCTCACTGATTCTGAGATGACATTGCTTTAGACTAATCTGTTGAATATAGGAACCAGAGTGACATTATTCTTTCTACAAGTAAGGCCTAGTGAGTTACAGGTCACAGGGGTCTGAAGATTAATCCAGGACTTGAGCCGGGCAGGATCATAATTACAGGGAGTGCAGAATTATTAGGCAAATGAGTATTTTGTCCACATCATCCTCTTCATGCATGTTGTCTTACTCCAAGCTGTATAGGCTCAAAAGCCTACTACCAATTAAGCATATTAGGTGATGTGCATCTCTGTAATGAGAAGGGGTGTGGTCTAATGACATCAACACCCTATATCAGGTGTGCATAATTATTAGGCAACTTCCTTTCCTTTGGCAAAATGGGTCAAAAGAAGGACTTGACAGGCTCAGAAAAGTCAAAAATAGTGAGATATCTTGCAGAGGGATGCAGCAGTCTTAAAATTGCAAAGCTTCTGAAGCGTGATCATCGAACAATCAAGCGTTTCATTCAAAATAGTCAACAGGGTCGCAAGAAGCGTGTGGAAAAACCAAGGCGCAAAAGAACTGCCCATGAACTGAGAAAAGTCAAGCGTGCAGCTGCCAAGATGCCACTTGCCACCAGTTTGGCCATATTTCAGAACTGCAACATCACTGGAGTGCCCAAAAGCACAAGGTGAGCAATACTCAGAGACATGGCCAAGGTAAGAAAGGCTGAAAGACGACCACCACTGAACAAGACACACAAGCTGAAACGTCAAGACTGGGCCAAGAAATATCTCAAGACTGATTTTTCTAAGGTTTTATGGACTGATGAAATGAGAGTGAGTCTTGATGGGCCAGATGGATGGGCCCGTGGCTGGATTGGTAAAGGGCAGAGAGCTCCAGTCCGACTCAGGCGCCAGCAAGGTGGAGGTGGAGTACTGGTTTGGGCTGGTATCATCAAAGATGAGCTTGTGGGGCCTTTTCGGGTTGAGGATGGAGTCAAGCTCAACTCCCAGTCCTACTGCCAGTTTCTGGAAGACACCTTCTTCAAGCAGTGGTACAGGAAGAAGTCTGCATCCTTCAAGAAAAACATGTTTTTCATGCAGGACAATGCTCCATCACACGTGTCCAAGTACTCCACAGCGTGGCTGGCAAGAAAGGGTATAAAAGAAGAAAAACTAATGACATGGCCTCCTTGTTCACCTGATCTGAACCCCATTGAGAACCTGTGGTCCATCATCAAATGTGAGATTTACAAGGAGGGAAAACAGTACACCTCTCTGAACAGTGTCTGGGAGGCTGTGGTTGCTGCTGCACGCAATGTTGATGGTGAACAGATCAAAACACTGACAGAATCCATGGATGGCAGACTTTTGAGTGTCCTTGCAAAGAAAGGTGGCTATATTGGTCGCTGATTTGTTTTGTTTTGTTTTTGAATGTCAGAAATGTATATTTGTGAATGTGGAGATGTTATATTGGTTTCACTGGTAAAAATAAATAATTGCAATGGGTATATATTTGTTTTTGTTAAGTTGCCTAATAATTATGCACAGTAATAGTCACCTGCACACACAGATATCCCCTAAAATAGCTAAAACTAAAACAAACTAAAACTACTTCCAAAACATTCAGCTTTGATATTAATGAGTTTTTTGGGTTCATTGAGAACATGGTTGTTGTTCAATAATAAAATTATTCCTCAAAAATACAACTTGCCTAATAATTCTGCACTCCCTGTATATCTGACTATAGTTGGAGAGATCTACTGTCCCAGAGATCATATTTCTCTTTAAAAGTTTGAAATGTTAGTGATTTGCGAGGATTTAATAAAATTATTCATGGTGGTGTTTTAGAGACATTCAGATATTTGGCCTAATATGTACAATGCATACAGAAAGTATTCACAGCACTTCCTTTAGTTCACATTTTGTCATATTACAGCCTTTTCCCAAAAATGTCCAATATTATTTTTCACCATAAAATTCTGCGCACAATAAACTATGAAGATAAAGTGGAGAAAATTTTTGTAAATTTATTAAAAATAAAAAACTAAGTGTACATAAGTGTTCACAGCCTTTGTTCAATACTTCCAGATGCTCTGTAGCATCTGTAGAAAAGGTTGTGACCTGGTGCTCTTATAGTGTACCTTTAATAAAATGTATTCAAGGTACACAATAGCATTATTGACTACACTTCTATATTGCAATCAAGTTACACAGTAACATATCTTCAGAACTTTTCACATCCTACATTTTTATTCACTTTGCTACATTTTCTACCCTTTTATTTACTGTCTCGGTATAAAAAGAAGCAAAGAACTTTTTTTCAGACGTTTCCCTATTTTTCTTTTCTAAAAGCAGAGTTGAGTGTTTCAGATCCAGCTGCCCTCACATGACATCTAGAAGTTTGTCATTAGGCTTGACAGAAACCTTAGCACAGCAATATAAAGATTCATTTTTCCACATTTCCTCACTTTTATCTAAATATTAAATTAATCCAGCCTTGAATCTTTTAGTCAGAACTGTAGACCGTATACGAAGGTTGGACTGCTGTCATGTTGGTTTTTTGAAGCAAGAAGTAACTTTTATTTAAATATAGTTACTTTAGGTTCAGTGCTTAGTTATCAGCTAACACGAACAAGCTCCACTGATAAACTGTAGGAATGAACATATGTGCTAATTAGTGAAAATGAAGCATCTTGGTAATTTTCTAAAAAATATTAGCAGATTAATTATTTCAAGTTTTGATTTCAGGTAACTAATGGAACTAGAAAAATTTGCATTTCCTGCGAAAATGCAGTGTGGATGCTGGAACGCTGAAGCTGTCAGCTGAAACTAGCTGAAAAAGCTGAAAAGTTGCAGAAATTGTAAAAACTTTGCAGAAGCAAAGGAACGTTGCTAAAATGTAGTAACTTAGCAGAACTGCAATATCTTAGAGGAAACATAATACTTGGCAGAAATACAATAGCATAGCAGAACTTAGCAGAAATATTGTAACTTACCAGAAACGCGATAACTTCCCAAAAATACAAGAATTTCGGAGAAATAGTATAAGATAACAGAAAGAATATATTTAGCCAAACATTCTTAAACATTACAGAAATACTACTCTATAGCAGAAATGATATATTTAGAAAGAAAAATATAATATAGTAGAAATACTATGATTTAGCAGAAATCCTACAATATAGCTCAATAACAATGATTTAGAACAGATACTATGATTGAGCAGAATAGTAATAACTTAAGTGAACATATTGGAAGGTAAAATGACAAGCTGAATAAAAGGAACATGGTTAAGTTTGCTCAAAACTAATTTTTGTTCACCTGTGAAAAATAAAATAAAAATACATTTAGAAATACAAATAAGAACAGCCAACAGATACACACAAAATTAATTATGGATACACAAATCAACAAATACACACAAAATCAAATATGGATACACAAATGTACAAAGAGAGACACACACACTGGGTCTATGCCAGTCAACCAGTCTGAATATATTATATTTTTATCCAACAATGAGATACTGCCCTAAAAAGGGCTTTGTGTGTGTCTTTCTCTCTTTCTCTCTCTCTCTCACTCACACACACACACACACACACACACAAACACTCACACCCACACTCAGGCTCACACACACGCGCGCACACACACACACATAGCATCAGCAAGTGAACAGGGGCTGTTAACAGCATGTTTCTAGGTCAGTCAAACAGCTGTGAGATTCTCAATTTGAATCCACCAATCAGAGGGGCTGTGTGCTTTTTCCTGCCAAAACTGGTGCACCAAGTGCAGGCTTTTACAGCACAGAGAGAGACAGGATTTTTGCAGTCTATTTCTCATAGTGAGGACTCCCCTCAAACAAACAGCCATAAATTCCTAACCGTAGGGGCTAAAACGGTCATTCTTAGACCGTTGTGTTCAGAAGACATGGGAGAATCTTGAAATGTTGACCATTTAAAATAAAAATATGAAATATCATAGATATATGACATAGATGATTGGTTGTCTTAGAAGCCATGAAGGCAACAATATGCAAATTTGAATGTGCAAGCCCTTGGATATGATTGGTTGTCTTAGAAGCCATATAAAAAGCAGTACAACTGTACTATGATTTGGTAGAAAAACTATAATTAATCAAAAATACTATATTTGGCAGAAATACTATTTTGTAGCAGAAACACTATATTTAGCACAAATGTGATGAAATAGAAGAAATAGTATGATTTAGCAGAAATGCTGTATTTAGCACAAATACTGGAAAGCAGCAGAAATGCTATGACTTAGCACAATAGTAATAACCTAAATAGAAAATTGGAAAAGCAAAATGGACAGCTGAAAAATCCTGAACATGCTAAGGGTCCCTCAAATGTAATTGTTAAATGAAAAAAAAAAACATCAAAAAAAAGTATAACAGTCACACAACCACAAATATGTACACATATGTTAACACACATGCACAGACAGACACACAAAGGATCAAATTCAGTCAACCAGTCTAAATATATTGAATTTAAATCACACACACACACACACACACACACACACACACACACAAGATCCAATTCAGTCATCCAGTCTAAATATATTGAATTTGAATCTTACAATGAGATCATCCCATAAAGAGGCTTTCTCTCTCTCTCTCTCTCTCTCTCTCTCTCTCTGTCACACACACACACACACACACACACACACACACACACACACACACACACACACACAAGATCCAATTCAGTCAACCAGTCTAAATATATTGAATTTAAATCTTACAATGAGATCATCCCATAAAAGGCTCTCTCTCTCTCTCTCTCTCTCTCTCTCTCACACACACACACACACACACACACACAAGATCCAATTCAGTCAACCAGTCTAAATATATTGATTTTGAATCTTACAATGAGATCATCCCATAAAAGGCTCTCTCTCTCTCTCTCTCTCTCTCTCTCTCTCTCTCACACACACACACACACACACACACACACACAAGATCCAATTCAGTCAACCAGTCTAAATATATTGAATTTAAATCTTACAATGAGATAATCCCATAAAAAGCCTTTCTCTGTCTGTTTCTCTCTCTCTGTCACACACACACACACACACACACACACACACACACACACACAGCAGCAGCAGCAGAAAGTAAACAGGGGCTGTTAACAGCATGTTTCTAGGTCAGTCTTGCAAGCCTGGGAGCTGCTAAATTTGAATCCACCAATCAGAGAGGCTGTGTGCTTTTTCCCGCCAAAACTGGTGCACCAAGTGCAGGCTTTTACACATGCAGCACAGAGAGAGACAGGATTTTTGCAGTCTATTTCTCATAGTGAGAATTCCCCTCAAACAAACAGCCATGAATTTCTAACCGTAGGGGCTAAAACAGTCATTCTTAGACCATTTTATTCAGAAGACATAGGGGAATCTTGAAATGCTGACCACTGAAAATAAAAATATGAAATATTAGAGATATATGACATAGAGAATTGGTTGGCTTAGAAGCCATGAAGGTCCCAATATGCAAATTTGAATGTGCCAGGACTCAGATATGATTGGCTGGCTGGGAAGCCATGAAGGTCCCAATATGCAAATTTGAATGTGCCAGGACTCAGATATGATTGGCTGGCTGGGAAGCCATGAAGGCAACAATATGCAAATTTGAATGTGCCAGGACTCAGATATGATTGGCTGGCTGAGAAGCCATGAAGGTCCCAATATGCAAATTTGAATGTGCCAGGACTGAGATATGATTGGCTGGCTGGGAAGCCGTCCAGGTCCTGATATGTAAATTTGAATATTAGGACTGACTCCTGGGGACCTGGCAGAAATATATAGAAATACAATGATTACCCAGAAATACTGCATTTAGTAGAAATACTATGTTTTAGCACAAATACTATAAAATGGCAGAAATACTATAATTAAGCAGAAATATTATATTAAGTACAAATCCTATAAAATAGCAGAAATAGGATGATTTAGCACAAATGCTGTATTTAGCACAAATCTTATAAAATAGCAGAAATAGTATGATTTAGCAGAAATGCTGTATTTAGCACAAATACTGAAAAGCAGCACAAATGCTATGACTTAGCACGATAGTAATAACTTAAATAGAAAAATTGGAAAAGCAAAATGGACAGCTGCAAAAAGTCCCACAAGCACAGAGAGACACACACAGGATCAAATTCAGTCAACCAGTCTAAATATATTGAATTTAAATCATACAATAAGATGCTCCCATAAAAACTCTCTCTCGCCCTCTCTATCTCTCTCTCTCTGTCTCACACACACACACACACACACACACACACACACACACACACACAGGGAGAGAAAATCAAGTTTCTAGGTCAGTCAAGCAGCCTGGGAGCTGCTAAATTTGAATCCACCAATCAGAGAGGCTGTGTACTTTTTCCCGCCAAAACTGGTGCACTAAGTGCAGGCTTTTACACACGCAGCACAGAGAGAGACAGGATTTTTGCAGTCTATTTCTCATAGTGAGTATTCCCCTCAAACAAACAGCCATAAATTTCTAACTGTAGGGGCTAAAACAGTCATTCTTAGACCATTTTATTCAGAAGACATAGGGGAATCTTGAAATGCTGACCATTTAAAATAAAAATATGAAATATTAGAGATATATGACATAGATGATTGGTGGGCTTAGAAGCCACGAAGGTCCCAATATGCAAATTTAAATGTGCCAGGACTCAGATATGATTGGCTGGCTGGGAAGCCATGAAGGTCCCAATATGCAAATTTGAATGTGCCAGGACTCAGATATGATTGGCTGGCTGGGAAGCCATGAATGCCGCAATATATAAATTTGAATGTGCCAGCCCTCACATATGATTGGCCCGCTGGGAAGCCCTCCAGGTCCTGATATGTCAATTTGAATATTACAGTCCTTACAGAGGACTGACTCCTGGGACCTGGCAGAAATATATAGAAATACAATGATTACCCAGAAATACTGCATTTAGTAGAAATACTATGTTTTAGCACAAATACTATAAAATGGCAGAAATACTATAATTAAGCAGAAATATTATATTAAGTACAAATCCTATAAAATAGCAGAAATAGTATGATTTAGCAGAAATGCTGTATTTAGCACAAATCTTATAAAATAGCAGAAATAGTATGATTTAGCAGAAATGCTGTATTTAGCACAAATACTGAAAAGCAGCACAAATGCTATGACTTAGCACAATAGTAATAACTTAAATAGAAAAATTGGGAAAGCAAAATGGACAGCTGCAAAAAGTCCCACAAGCACAGAGAGACACACACAGGATCAAATTCAGTCAACCAGTCTAAATATATTGAATTTAAATCATACAATAAGATGCTCCCATAAAAACTCTCTCTCGCCTCTCTCTCTCTCTCTCTCTCTCTCTCACACACACACACACACACACACACACACACACACACAGGAGAGAAAATCAAGTTTCTAGGTCAGTCAAGCAGCCTGGGAGCTGCTAAATTTGAATCCACCAATCAGAGAGGCTGTGTACTTTTTCCCGCCAAAACAGGTGCAGCCGTTTTACACACAGAGCACAGAGACAGGATTTCTGCAGTGAATTTCTCATAGTGAGGATTCCTCTCAAACAAATGGCCATAATTTCCTAACCGTAGGGGCTAGAACAGTCATTCTTACACCGTTTTGTTCAGAAGAGATGGGGAATCTTACAGTGTTGACAATTTATCATTACAATATGAATTATTGAAGATATTTGACTTCTAATGCACCATAACTGAGTAGAGCAAAGCAAAACTGCCTTGACTTGCCCTCAAACAACGCTTTCTAACTCTAAATCTATTTGGAGTATCAATATCATTCTTTCACCGTAAGAGACAGCAGGCTTTGGTGAACAATCATGGAAATTTTCAGGTCTCTGTGGAAATCCATTAAAAGATATGACGAGAGAAAAAAAGTGGTTCATTTCCAGAGTTTGAAATCTGAAGAAATCTGAGCGAAGGACGAATTTCCTACCCTCAAACAAGTCTAACTCATTTCAGAACGGTAATAGGTGAGAAAGAAATTCTTGAATTGTGAGCGTCAGGAGTGTCTGAAGATATACGGGGACAAGCCTCATGTTTTAACTTCGCTTCGTTAAGGAGATATGACGATTCGAATATGCCTCTCATTAGAGAAATCAAGCGATGATTTTGAACAAACTCTCCATTGACTTTCTATGGAGAGTTTTATGACTTTGTGTTGGTCTGAGGATTTGCCAAAATTCTATAAATCTCACAACCATGATAGTAACATTTTCTGAAAGCCAGCAAAAATACCTACGTTTTGATGTATAATTTGTGTGGGTTAAGTGAAAATTGAGCGAGTAGCAAGAAGTTGTTCGGACATGAAGAGAAAATTGCCAAAGGTACAGTGGCTCACTTAGAACCAACTGCATAGCAACCATAACAACGCATGTATTTTGTGAAAAATCACAAAGATGAAACTCAAAACTTAAAGAGGATAAGATGAAAACGGTAACAGATATGAAAAAGCTGAATCATTCATGAATAGCCCAATAATTTGTGAACATTTTAAAATTTGAATGGTTGTTCTAGGCGAAAGTATGAGAACGTAGTTAAGTTTCAAAAAGAGAGTAAGTTTTAGCAGAATTGCGGAAGTTTCCCATTCATTTCAATGGGACAAATTAAAGGAAAAAAAATGTAATATTTTAAAAAGTATAAGAGCAAAAAATACCAAAAGTCATTGCGGAAAGAGCAAAAATAGCAGAATAGTTTAAAATTTGAACGGTGAAAATAGCACAAAAATTGTGGAAGTAGTTCTCTGAAAAAAACGTCGGAAGCAACTTGAAGAATAATAATAATAACTAGAAAAATTTGCATTTCCTGCGAAAATGCAGTGTGGATGCTTTAAAGCTGAAGCTGTCTGCTGAAACTAGCAGAAAAAGCTGAAAAGTTGCAAAAATTATAAAAACTTTGCAGAAGCAAAGGGACTTTGCTAAAATGTAATATCTTAGAACTGCAATATCTTAGAAGAAATAGAATACTTGGCAGAAATACAATAGCATAGCAGAACTTAGCAGAAATATTGTAACTTACCAGAAACACGATAACTTCTCAAAATACAAGAATTTAGGAGAAATAGTATAAGATAACAGAAAGAATATATTTAGCCAAACATTCTTAAACATTACAGAAATACTATGATTTAGAAAAACAGTACAACATAGCAGAAATGCTGTGATTTACCAGAGACACTGTAATATACTATGAATATTGTAATTTTAAATAAATACTATGTTTTAGCAAAAATACTCCAGTTTAGCATAAATATTATAACATAGCAGAAATACTACTCTATAGCAGAAATGCTATATTTAGAAAGAAAAATATAATATAGTAGAAATACTATGATTTAGCAGAAATCCTACAATATAGCTTAATAACAATGATTTAGAACAGATACTATGATTGAGCAGAATAGTAATAACTTAAGTGAAAATATTGGAAAGGTAAAATGACAAGCTGAATAAAAAGTAACATGATTAAGTTCACTCAAAACTAATTTTTGTTCACCTGTGAAAAAATAAAATAAAAATACATTTAGAAATACAAATAAGAACAGCATCTCATTTGTGTGTGTCTTTCTCTCTCTCTCTCTCTCTCTCGCTCTCTCTTACACACACACACACACACACACACACACACACACACATTTAGGCACACACACACACACACACACACACACACACACACACACACAGCATCAGCAAGTGAACAGGGGCTGTTAACAGCATGTTTCTAGGTCAGTCAAACAGCTGTGAGATTCTCAATTTGAATCCACCAATCAGAGGGGCTGTGTGCTTTTTCCTGCCAAAACTGGTGCATCAAGTGCAGGCTTTTACAGCACAGAGAGAGACAAGATTTTTGCAGTCTATTTCTCATAGTGAGGACTCCCGTCAAACAAACAGCCATAAATTCCTAACTGTAGGGGCTAAAATGGTCATTCTTAGACCGTTGTGTTCAGAAGACATGGGAGAATCTTGAAATGTTGACGATTTAAAATAAAAATATGAAATATCATAGATATATGACATAGATGATTGGTTGTCTTGGAAGCCATGAATGCCCCAATATGCAAATTTGAATGTGCAAGCCCTCGGATATGATTGGTTGTCTTAGAAGCCATATAAAAAGCAGTAAAACTGTACTATGATTTGGTAGAAAAACTATAATTAATCAAAAATACTATATTTGGCAGAAATACTATATTTAGCACAAATCTTATGAAATTGCAGAAATAGTATGATTTAGCACAAATGCTGTATTTAGCACAAATACTGAAAAGCAGCAGAAATGCTATGACTTAGCACAATAGTAATAACTTAAATAGAAAAATTTAAGGAAAATGGAAAGCGGAAAAAATGCTGAACATGCAAAGGGTCCCTCAAATCTAATTGTTAAATGAAAAAAAAAAATCAGGAAAAAAGTATAACAGTCACACAATCACAAATATGGACACATATGGAAACACACATGCACAGAGAGACACACACACAAGATCCAATTCAGTCAACCAGTCTAAATATATTGAATTTGAATCTTACAATGAGATCATCCCATAAAAAGGCTTTCTCTCTCACTCTCTCTCTCTCTCTGTCACACACACACACACACACACACACACACACACAAGATGCAATTCAGTCAACTAGTCTAAATATATTGAATTTAAATCTTACAATGAGATCATCGCATATAAAGGCTTTCTCTCTCTCTCTCTCTCTCTCTCTCTCTCTCACACACACACACACACACACACACACACACAAGATGCAATTCAGTCAACCAGTCTAAATATATTGAATTTAAATCTTACAATGAGATCATCCCATATAAAGGCTTTCTCTCTCTCTCTCTCTCTCTCTCACACACACACACACACACACACACACACACACACACACAAGATCCAATTCAGTCAACCAGTCTAAATATATTGAATTTGAATCTTAAAATGAGATCATCCCATAAAAGCCTCTCTCTCGCTCTCTCTCTCTCTCTCTCTCTCTCACACACACACACACACACACACACACACACACACACACACACACACACACACACACACACAGGAGAGAAGTAAGTTTCTAGCTCAGTCAAGCAGCCTGGGAGCTGCTGAATTTGAATCCACCAATCAGAGAGCCTGTGCACTTTTTCCCGCCAAAACAGGTGCACGCAGCACAGAGAGACACAGGATTTTTGCAGTCTATTTCTCATAATGACGACTCCCCTCAAACAAATGACCATAATTTCCTAACCGTAGGGGCTAGAACGGTCATTCTTACACCGTTTTGTTCAGAAGAGATGGGGGAATCTTACAGTGTTGACAATTTATCATTAAAATATGAATTATTGAAGATATTTGACTTCTAATGCACCATAACTGAGTAGAGGCGAAGCAAAAACTGCCTTGACTTGCCCTCAAACAACGCTTTCTAACTCTAAATCTATTTGGAGTATCAATATCATTTTTTCACCGTAAGAGACAGCAGGCTTTGGTGAACAATCTTGAAATTTTCAGGTCTCTGTTGAAATCCATTAAAAGATATGACGAGAGAAAAAAGTGGTTCATTTCCAGAGTTTGAAATCTGAAGAAATCTGAGCGAAGGACTAATTTCCTACCCTCAAACAAGTCTAACTCATTTCAGAACGGTAATAGGTGAGAAAGAAATTCTTGAATTGTGAGCGTCAGGAGTGTCTGAAGATATACTGGGACAAGCCTCATGTTTTAACTTCGCTTCGTTAAGGAGATATGACGATTCGAATATGCCTCTCATTACAGAAATCAAGCGGTGATTTTGAACAAACTCTCCATTGACTTTCTATGGAGAGTTTTGAGACTTTGTGTTGGTCTGAGGAGATTTGCCAAAATTCTATAAATCTCACAACAATGATGGTGACATTATCTGAAAGCCAGCAAAAATACCTACGTTTTGATGTATAATTTGTGGAAGTTGAGTGAAAATTGAGCAAGTAGCAAGAAGTTGTTCGGACATGAAGAGAAAATTGCTAAAGGTACAGTGGCTCACTTAGAACCAACTGCATAGCAACCATGACAACGCATGTATTTTGTGAAAAATCACAAAGATGAAACTCAAAACTTTAAGAGGGATAAGATGAAAACGGTAACAGATATGAAAAAGCTGAATCATTCATGAATAGCCCAATAATTTGTGAACATTTTAAAGTTTGAATGGTTGTTCTAGGTGAAAGTATGAGGAAGTAGTTAGGTTTCAAAAACAGGCAAGTTTTAGCAGAATTTTGTAAGTTTTCCATTCATTTCAATGGGACAAAAAATTGCATAAAAAGCTTAATATTTTAAAAAGTATAACAGCAGAAAATACCAAAAGTCATTGCCGGAAAGAGCAAAAATAGCAGAACAGTTTAAAATTTGAACGGTGAAAATAGCACAAAAATTGTGGAAGTAGTTCTACGGCGAAAAACGTACGGAAGCAACTTGAAGAATAACTAGAAAAATTTGCATTTCCTGCGAAAATGCAGTGTGGATGCTGTAACGCTGAAGCTGTCTGCTAAAATTAGCTGAAAAAGCTGAAAAATAGCAAAAAATTGTAATAACTTTGCAGAAGCATAAGAACTTAGCAAAAATGTAAATACTTAGCAGAACTACAATAATGTAAAGAAAACATAATACTTGGCAGAAATAAAATAACCTAGCAGAACTTAGCAGAAATATTGTAACTTAGCAGAAACATGATATCTTCTCAGAAATACAGGAATTTAGCAAACATGGTACAAGATTACAGGGATACTTTATTTAACCAAAAATACCTAAACATTGCACAAATACTGTGATTTAGGACAAATACTACAACATAGCAGAAATGCTGTGATTCAGCAAATATACTATGCTATGGCACAAAAAGAATGAATTTGCTCAAATACTATGATTTTGCTCAAATACTATGATTTAGCAATAATACTAAGATTTGGCAGAAATACTATGCTTTGGCACAAATACTATAATTAATTACAAGTACAATAACATAGCAGAACTATCAAGATTTGGCAGAAATACTATGTTTTAGTAGTAATACTGTGATTTGGTAGAAAAACTATAATTAATCAGAAATACCATATTTAGCACAAATCTTATAAAACAGCAGAAATGCTATGATTTAGCGCAATAGTAACAACTTAAACAGAAAAATTGGAAAAGCAAAATGGACAGCTGAAAAAATGCTGTACATGCTAAGGATCCTTCAAATGTACTTGTTAAATGAAAAAATCGGCAAAAAAAAATTATAACAGCCGCACAATCACAAATATGGACACATATGGAAACACACATGCACAGAGAGAGACACACACAAGATCCAATTCAGTCAACCAGTCTAAATATATTGAATTTGAATCTTACAATGAGATGCTCCCATAAAAGGCTTTCTCTCTCTCTCTCTCTCTCTCTCTCTCTCTCTCTCACACACACACACACACACACACACACACACACACACAAGATCCAATTCAGTCAACCAGTCTAAATATATTGAATTTAAATCTTACAATGAGATCATCCCATAAAAAGGCTCTCTCTCTCTCTCTCTCTCTCTCTCTCTCTCTCTCACACACACACACACACACACACACACACACACACACACACACACACACACAAGATCCAATTCATTCAACCAGTCTAAATATATTGAATTTAAATCTTACAATGAGATCATCCCATAAAAGGCTTTCTCTCTCTCTCTCTCTCTCTCTCTCTCACACACACACACACACACACACACACACACACACACACACACACACACAAGATCCAATTCAGTCAACCAGTCTAAATATATTGAATTTGAATCTTACAATGAGATCATCCCATGAAAAGGCTTTCTCTCTCTCTCTCTCTCTCTCTCTCACACACACACACACACACACATACACACACACACAAGATCCAATTCATTCAACCAGTCTAAATATATTGAATTTAAATCTTACAATGAGATCATCCCATAAAAGGCTTTCTCTCTCTCTCTCTCTCTCTCTCTCTCTCTCTGTCACACACACACACACACACACACACACACACACACACACAAGATCCAATTCAGTCAACCAGTCTAAATATATTGAATTTGAATCTTACAATGAGATCATCCCATGAAAAGGCTTTCTCTCTCTCTCTCTCTCTCTCACACACACACACACACACACACACACACACACACACACACACACACACAGAGAGGAGAGAGAAGAAACTTTCTAGGTCAGTCAAGCAGCCTGGGAGCTGCTGAATTTGAATCCACCAATCAGAGAGGCTGTGTACTTTTTCCCGCCAAAACAGGTGCAGGCGTTTTTACGTGTTTGTGCCAAAACATAGTGTTTCTGCCATATTGTGGTACTACTACATTACAACATGAATACGGATTAAAGATGAAAGAAACTGGCAACAAATTCCTCCACTACAAACCAGTCTGATACCACTTCTTTGCAGTGTTCACGTTTACTAAGGCACTACCCAAAAGGCGCCACAAGAGGGCACTCCAACACAAGAGATGACCTATGTACACTGATGCACTTAGTAACAGTCAGCCTCCTTGAATTGGCAGAAATACTGTGATTTAGTAGTAATACTATAACATAACAGATATACTGTGATGTTGCAGACATAGTATGTTTTTGCACTACTCATTTGTAGTGAAAAAAATTAGCAATATAAATTACAGGTCTGTGATAGTGTATAAATTTGTAGTGAAAAAAAAAATGTTGACCAAGGTGGGATTGAACCCACGACCTTTGAGCTGCAGAGCCGTGTCATTACTGATTGCGCCACCTGGAAAGAGGGCAGGCAGCTGAAAAACAAAGAGATCAGCAATCAGAAATAAAAGAGATTTCTGTTGAAAACACCTGAAAAAGCTGGGATTTGTGCTGAAAAGGGGTGAAAAAATGAAAATTTTGCTGAAAAGGGTGAAGAAGCTAAAGTATACCAAATCAAAGTATTTGTGCCAAAACATAGTATTTCTGCCATATTGTGGTATTTGTGCCACAAAAGTTACCACATTACAACATGAATACGGATTAAAGATGAAATAAACTGGCAACAAATTCGTCCCACTACAAACCAGTCTGATACCACTTCTTTGCAGTGTTCACGTTTACTAAGACACTACCCAAAAGGCGCCACAAGAGGGCACTCCAACACAAGAGATGACCTATGTACACTGATGCACTTAGTAACAGTCAGCCTCCTTGAATTGGCAGAAATACTGTGATTTAGTAGTAATACTATAACATAACAGATATACTGTGATGTTGCAGACATAGTATGTTTTTGCACTACTCATTTGTAGTGAAAAAAAATTAGCAATATAAATTACAGGTCTGTGATAGTGTATAAATTTGTAGTGAAAAAAAAAATGTTGACCAAGGTGGGATTGAACCCACGACCTTTGAGCTGCAGAGCCGTGTCATTACTGATTGCGCCACCTGGAAAGAGGGCAGGCAGCTGAAAACAAAGAGATCAGCAATCAGAAATAAAGAGATTTCTGTTGAAAACACCTGAAAAAGCTGGGATTTGTGCTGAAAAGGGGTGAAAAAACTCAATTCTGCTGAAACGGGGTGAAGAAGAGGTGTTGGACTGTTGAGAAGAGTTAAATAAGTTGAACAGATATGTTTGGGTACAGATACTATGATTTGGTAATAATACTGTGTTTTAGCACAACTCCTGAGATTTGATTGAAATAATATGATTTAGAAGAAATATTATGACTTTGTGGAAATACAATGCTTTATCACAAATACCATGATATGGCAAAAATACTATGATTCAGCAGAAATACTATGATTGAGCAGAAGTACTAAGATGTAGTAAAAGTACTTTGATTTAACAGAAATGCAATTATGGAGGAGTAATACTTTAAAATGGGAAAAATATTGATACACACACAGATACACAGAGCCTAAAGGGAAGAGTATTTGTGCCATGGAGTGTTAAGAAGAATCTGAGGTCCATATTAGAAAAGCTGCTAAAATCATAAAACTTTGCAGAATTGTAATAAATGATGAATATGAATTACTTGTCTGTGATAGTGTATTAATTTCTAGGGAAAAAAAAAATGTTGACCAAGGTGGAATTGAACCCGTGATCTTTGGGCTGCTGACCGGCGTCATTACCAACTGTGCCACTGGGAAAGAGAGCAGCGGTTTGGAAAACGGGAGATGAACTGTAAGATTTAGATCGCGGTGAGGCGTAAAACGCCGATTTTGGAGTTACAAAACGTTGTGTAACTCCAAAACTAGGTGGGATAGAAGCACAATTCTTGTACTGGGTCAATCAGCAGACTTTGCTGAACTTTCACTGCGATTTTCATTGCTCCTTTTACCTCCATCGCGGAGATATGATGAGAGAAGAAAAACGGCTTCATTTTCAGAGTTTGAAAAGTGAGAGGAGGACAGATTTCCACCCTCAAACAAACGTAATTTATGGCTTAACAGTAAGATGACTGTAAAACTGCTCTATGATTTACATGAAATACTTTGATTTAGAAGAAATTCTATAATCTAGCAAAAAGCACTACAGCATAGCAGAAGTTATATCACTGAGCAGAATTACTAGGATTTAGCACAAACACTATGATTTGGCTCAAAAATCTTTATTTTGCAGTTATATTATGATTTGGCAGAAATACTATGAGCAGTAATAATATAACAGTACATAATACTGTTATTTTGTGGAAATACAATGCTTTATCACAAATACCATGATATGGCAAAAATACTATGATTCAGCAGAAATACTATGATTGATTGAAGTACTAAGATGTAGTAAAAGTACTTTGATTTAACAGAAATGCAATTATGGAGGAGTAATACTTTAAAATGGGAAAAATATTGATACACACACAGATACACAGAGCCTAAAGGGAAGAGTATTTGTGCCATGGAGTGTTAAGAAGAATCTGAGGTCCATATTAGAAAAGCTGCTAAAATCATAAATGTTTGCAGAATTGTAATAAATGATGAATATGAATTACTTGTCTGTGATAGTGTATTAATTTCTAGGAAAAAAAAATGTTGACCAAGGTGGAATTGAACCCGTGATCTTTAGGCTGCCGACCGGCGTCATTACCAACTGTGCCACTGGGAAAGAGAGCAGCGGTTTGGAAAACGGGAGATGAACTGTCAGATTTAGATCGCGATGAGAGGCGTAAACGCCGATTTTTGGAGTTACAAAACGTCATGTAACTCCAAAACTAGGTGGGATAGAAGCACAATTCTTGTACTGGGTCAATCAGCAGACTTTGCTGAACTTTCACTGCGATTTTCATTGCTCCTTTTACCTCCGTCACGGAGATATGATGAGAGAAGAAACGGCTTCATTTTCAGAGTTTGAAAAGTGAGAGGAGGACAGATTTCCACCCTCAAACAAACGTAATTTATGGCTTAACAGTAAGATGACTGTAAAACTGCTCTATGATTTACATGAAATACTTTGATTTAGAAGAAATTCTATAATCTAGCAAAAGCACTACAGCATAGCAGAAGTTATATCACTGAGCAGATTTACTAGGATTTAGCACAAACACTATGATTTGGCTCAAAATCTTTATTTTGCAGTTATATTATGATTTGGCAGAAATACTATGAGCAGTAATAATATAACAGTACATAATACTGTTATTTTGTGGAAATACAATGCTTTATCACAAATACCATGATATGGCAAAATACTATGATTCAGCAGAAATACTATGATTGAGCAGAAGTACTAAGATGTAGTAGAAGTACTTTGATTCAGCACAAATACTATTATGGAGGAGTAATACTTTAACATGGGAGAAATATTGATACACACACACACACACAGAGAGCAAAGTGTGCAGAGGCTGTTGAGAGTCTGGGCTTGGCATATCTAGGTCAGCTAAATTGGCTGCACCTGCTGTAATCAGCACTTACACAGACAGACACAGAGAGAGCTATGGGTTTTCTTCAGTGTATTTCTCACATTCAGGACTCCCCTCGAACAAATGGCCATAATTTCCTAACCGTAGGGGCTAGAATGCTCATTCTAACACCATTTTGTTCAGAAGAGATGGGGGAATCTGCAGGTCTTCATAATTCAGCGATAAAATATAAATTATTGAAGATATATGACTTCTAATGCACCATAACTGAGTAGAACAAAGAAAAAAACTGCCTTGACTTGCCCTCAAACAACGCTTTCTAACTCTAAATCTATTTGGAGTATCAATATCATTTTTTCACCGTAAGAGACAGCAGGCTTTGGTGAACAGTCATGGAAATTTTCAGGTCTCTGTGGAAATCCATCAAAAGATATGACGAGAGAAAAAAAGTGCATCATTTCCAGAGTTTGAAATCTGAAGAAATCTGAGCGAAGGACGAATTTCCTACCCTCAAACAAGTCTAACTCATTTCAGAACGGTAATAGGTGAGAAAGAAATTCTTGAATTGTGAGCGTCAGGAGTGTCTGAAGATATACTGGGACAAGCCTCATGTCTTAACTTTGCTTCGTTAAGGAGATATGACGATTCGAATATGCCTCTCATTACAGAAATCAAGCTGTGATTTTGAACAAGCTCTCCATTGACTTTCTATGGGGATTTTTGAGACTTTGTGTTGGTCTGAGGAGATTTGCCAAAATTCTATAAATCTCACAACAATGATGGTGACATTTTCTGAAAGCCAGCAAAAATACCTACGTTTTGATGTATAATTTGTGGAAGTTGAGTGAAAATTGAGCAAGTAGCAAGAAGTTGTTCGGACATGAAGAGAAGACTGCAAAACCTTCAGTGGCACACTGGAAGCCAAGTGCATAGCAACCATAACAACGCATGTATTTTGTGAAAAATCACAATTTTGCAACTCAAAACTTAAAGAGGATAAAAGTAAACGGTAAAAGATTTGAAAAAGCTGATTTATTCCTGAATAGCCCAATAATTTGAGAACATTTTAAAGTTTGAATGGTTGTTCTACGTGAAAGTAGGAAAAAGTAGTTAAGTTTCAAAAACAAGCAAGTTTTAGCAGAATTGCGGAAGTTTCCCATTCATTTCAATGGGACAAATTAAAGGAAAAAGCTTAATATTTTAAAAAGTATAACAGTATAAAATACCAAAAGATATAGCCGGAAAGGGAAAAATTAGCAGAATAGTTTAAAATTTGAACGGTGAAAATCGGCTGAAAATTGTGGAAGTAGATCCACGGCGAAAAACGTACGGAAACACCCGGAATAATAATAATAAAGAACTAGAAAAATTTGCATTTCCTGCGAAAATGCAGTGTGGATGCTGTAATGCTGAAGCTGTCAGCTAAAACTAGCTGAAAAAGCTGAAAAGTTGCAGAAATTGTAAAAACTTTGCAGAATCAAAGGAACGTTGCTAAAATGTAGTAACTTAGCAGAACTGCAATATCTTAGAGGAAACATAATACTTGGCAGAAATACAATAGCATAGCAGAACTTAGCAGAAACATTGTAACTTCTCAGAAACATAATCACTTCTCAAAAATACAAGAATTTAGGAGAAATTGTATAAGATAACAGAAAGAATATATTTAGCCAAACATTCTTAAACATTACAGAAATACTATGATTTAGAAAAACAGTACAACATAGCAGAAATGCTGTGATTTACCAGAGACACTGTAATATACTATGAATATTTTAATTTTATATAAATACTATGTTTTAGCAAAAATACTCCAGTTTAGCACAAATATTATAACATAGCAGAAATACTATTCTATAGCAGAAATGCTATATTTAGAAAGAAAATGTAATATAGTAGAAATACTATGATTTAGCAGAAATCCTACAATATAGCTAAATAACAATGATTGAGAACAGATACTATGATTGAGCAGAAGTAATAACTTAAGGGAAAATATTGGAAAGGTAAAATGATAAGCTGAATAAAAGGAACATGGTTAAGTCCGCTGAAAACTATTTGTTGTTCACCTGTGAAAAAATAAAACAAAAAAATACATTTAGAAAAAAAAAACTAAGAACAGCCAACAGATACACAAAATCAAATATGGATACACAAATCACCAAATACACAGAAAATCAAATATGATTACACAAATGTACAGAGAGAGACAAACACAGACAAACACACAGTCTATGCCAGTCAACCAGTCTGAATATATTATATTTTTATCCACCAATGAGATGCTGCCCTAAAAAAGGTCTTTGTGTGTGTCTTTCTTTCTCTCTCTCTCTCTCTCTCTCTCCCTCCCTCTCTCTCACACACACACACACACACACACACACACACACACACAGCAGCAGCAAGTGAACAGGGGCTGTTAACAGCATGTTTCTAGGTCAGTCAAACAGCTGTGAGCTTCTCAATTTGAATCCACCAATCAGAGAGGCTGTGTGCTTTTTCCCACCAAAACTGGTGCACCAACTGCAGGCTTTTACACACGCAGCACAAAGAGAGACAGGATTTTTGCAGTCTATTTCTCATAGTCAGGATTCCCCTCAAACAAACAGCCATAAATTCCTAACCGTAGGGGCTAAAACAGTCATTCTTAGACCGTTTTGTTCAGAAGAGATGGGGGAATCTTGAAATGTTGACCATTTAAAATACAAATATGAAATATTAAAGATATATGACATAGATGATTGGTTGTCTTAGAAGCCATGAAGGCCCCAATACGCAAATTTGAATGTGCCAGGCCTCAGATATGATTGGTTGTCTTAGAAGCCATATAAAAAGCAGTAAAACTGTACTATGATTTGGTAGAAAAACTATAATTAATCAAAAATACTATATTTGGCAGAAATACTATTTTTTTTAGCAGAAAAACTATATTTAGCACAAATCCTATAAAATGGCAGAAATACTATAATTAAGTAGAAATACTATATTAAGTACAAATCCTATAAAATGGCAGAAATAGTATGATTACTGAAATAAAAATAAATACTGAAAAGCAGCAGAAATGCTATGACTTAGCACAATAGTAATAACTTAAATAGAAAAATTGGAAAAGCAAAATGGACAGCTGAAAAAAATCTGAACATGCTAAGGGTCCCTCAAATGTAATTGTGAAAGGAAAAAAAGAATCGCAAAAAATATATATAACAGCCACACAATCACAAATATGGACACATATGGAAACACACATGCACAGAGAGACACACACAGGATCAAATTCAGTCAACCAGTCTAAATATATTGAATTTGAATCTTACAATGAGATCATCCCATAAAAGGCTCTCTCTCTCTCTCTCTCTCTCACACACACACACACACACACACACACACACACACACACACACACACAAGATCCAATTCAGTCAACCAGTCTAAATATATTGAATTTAAATCTTACAATGAGATCATCCCATAAAAGGCTTTCTCTCTCTCTCTCTCTCTCTCTCTCTCTCTGTCACACACACACACACACACACACAAGATCCAATTCAGTCAACCAGTCTAAATATATTGAATTTAAATTTTACAATGAGATCATCCCATAACAAGCCTTTCTCTCTCTCTCTCTCTCTCTCTCTCTCTCACACACACACACACACACACACACACACACTCACACACACACACACACACACACACACACACACACACACAAGATCCAATTCAGTCAACCAGTCTAAATATATTGATTTTGAATCTTACAATGAGATCATCCCATAAAAAGGCTCTCTCTCTCTCTCTCTCTCTCTCTCTCTCTCTCCTGTCACACACACACACACACACACACACAAGATCCAATTCAGTCAACCAGTCTAAATATATTGATTTTGAATCTTACAATGAGATCATCCCATAAAAAGGCTTTCTCTCTCTCTCTCTCTCTCTCTCTCTCTCTCTCTGTCACACACACACACACACACACACACACACACACACACACACACACACACACACACACACACACACACACACACACACACACACACACAGGGAGTGAGAAGTAAGTTTCTAGCTCAGTCAAGCAGCCTGGGAGGTGCTGAATTTGAATCCACCAATCAGAGAGCCTGTGCACTTTTTCCCGCCAAAACAGGTGCACGCAGCACAGAGAGACACAGGATTTTGCAGTCTATTTCTCATAATGATGACTCCTCTCAAACAAATGACCATAATTTCCTAACCGTAGGGGCTAGAACGGTCATTCTTACACCGTTTTGTTCAGAAGAGATCGGGGAATCTTAAAGTGTTGACAATTTATCATTAAAATATGAATTATTAAAGATATTTGACTTCTAATGCACCATAACTGAGTAGAACAAAGCAAAACTGCCTTTACTTGCCCTCAAACAACGCTTTCTAACTCTAAATCTATTTGGAGTATCAATATCATTTTTTCACCGTAAGAGACAGCAGGCTTTGGTGAACAGTCATGGAAATTTTCAGGTCTCTGTGGAAATCCATCAAAAGATATGACGAGAGAAAAAAGTGCATCATTTCCAGAGTTTGAAATCTGAAGAAATCTGAGCGAAGGACGAATTTCCTACCCTCAAACAAGTCTAACTCATTTCCGAACGGTAATAGGTGAGAAAATTCTTGAATTGTGAGCATCAGGAGTGTCTGAAGATATACTGGGACAAGCCTCATGTTTTAACGTCGCTTTGTTGAGGAGATATGGCGATTCGAATATGCCTCTCATTACAGAAATCAAGCGGTGATTTTGAACAAACTCTCCATTGACTTTCTATGGAGAGTTTTCCGACTTTGTGTTGGTCTGAGGAGATTTGCCAAAATTCTATAAATCTCACAACAATGATGGTGACATTTTCTGAAAGCCAGCAAAAATACCTACGTTTTGATGTATAAATTGTGGAAGTTGAGTGAAAATTGAGCAAGTAGCAAGAAGTTGTTCGGAAATGAAGAGAAGACTGCGAAACCTACAGTGGCACACTGGAAACCAAGTGCATAGCAACCATAACAACACATGTATTTTGTTAAAAATCACAAAGATGAAACTCAAAACTTGAAGAGGGATAAGATGAAAATGGTAACAGATATGAAAAAGCTGAATCAGACATGAATAGCCCAATAATTTGTGAACATTTTAAAGTTTGAATGGTTATTCTAGGCGAAAGTATGAGGAAGTAGTTCAGTTTCAAAAACAAGTAAGTTTTAACAGAATTGCAGAAGTTTCCCATTCATTTCAATGGGACAAATTAAAGGAAAAAGCTTAATATTTTAAAAAGTATAATAGTATAAAATACCAAAAGATATAGCCGGAAAGGGAAAAATTAGCAGAATAGTTTAAAATTTGAACGGTGAAAATCGGCTGAAAATTGTGGAAGTAGATCCACGGCGAAAAAACGTCGGAAACACCCGGAATAATAATAAAGATAAAGAATAAAGAGAAACAGGAACTCAATAGTGTGGATGCTTAACCAGCATCCACACAATAAAGAGAAACAGGAACTCAATAGTGTGGATGCCTCCAGCATCCACACAACTAGAAAAATTTGCATTTCCTGCGAAAATGCAGTGTGGATGCTTTAAAGCTGAAGCTTTCTGCTGAAACTAGCTGAAAAAGCTGAAAAGTTGCAGAAATTGTAAAAACTTTGCAGAAGCAAAGGAACTTTGCTAAAATGTAGTGACTTAGCAGAACTGCAATATCTTAGAGGAAACATAATACTTGGCAGAAATACAATAGCATAGCAGAACTTAGCAGAAATATTGTAACTTACCAGAAACACGATAACTTCTCAAAAATACAAGAATTTAGGAGAAATAGTATAAGATAACAGAAAGAATATATTTAGCCAAACATTCTTAAACATTACAGAAATACTATGATTTAGAGAAACAGTACAACATAGCAGAAATGCTGTAATTTGACAGAAATACTATATTTAGCACAAATCTTATAAAATAGCAGAAATGCTGTATTTAGCACAAATACTGAAAAGCAGCAGAAATGCTATGACTTAGCACAATAGTAATAACTTAAATAGAAAAATTGGAAAAGCAAAATGGACAGCTGAAAAAATCCTGAACATGCTAAGGGTCCCTCAAATGTAATTGTTAAATGAAAAGAAAAGAAAATCAGCAAAAAAAAAGTATAACAGTCACACAATCACAAATATGGACACATATTGAAACACACATGCACAGAGAGACACACACAGGACCAAATTTAGTCAACCAGTCTAAATATATTGAATTAAAATCATACAATAAGATGCTCCCATAAAACTCTCTCTCTCGCCTCCCTTTCTCTCTCTCTCTCTCACACACACACACACACACACACACACACACACACACACACAGCAGCAACAGCAGAAAGTGAACAGGGGCTGTTAACAGCATGTTTCTAGGTCAGTCAAACAGCTGTGAGATTCTCAATTTGAATCCACCAATCAGAGAGGCTATGTGCTTTTTCCATAAAACTGGTGCACCAAGTGCAGGCTTTTACACATGCAGCACAGAGAGAGACAGGATTTTTGCAGTCTATTTCTCATAGTGAGAATTTCCCTCAAACAAACAGCCATAAATTTCTAACCGTAGGGGCTAAAACAGTCATTCTTAGACCATTTTATTCAGAAGACATAGGGGAATCTTGAAAAGCTGACCATTTAAAATAAAAATATGAAATATTAGAGATATATGACATAGATGATTGGTGGGCTTAGAAGCCACGACGGTCCCAATATGCAAATTTAAATGTGCCAGGACTCAGATATGATTGGCTAGCTGGGAAGCCATGAAGGTCCCAATATGCAAATTTGAATGTGCCAGGACTCAGATATGATTGGCTGGCTGAGAAGCCATGAAGGTCCCAATATGCAAATTTGAATGTGCCAGGACTCAGATATGATTGGCTGGCTGGGAAGCCATGAAGGCAACAATATGCAAATTTGAATGTGCCAGGACTGAGATATGATTGGCTGGGTGGGAAGCCATGAATGCCCCAATATGCAAATTTAAATGTGCCAGGACTCAGATATGATTGGCTGGCTGAGAAGCCATGAAGGTCCCAATATGCAAATTTGAATGTGCCAGGACTCAGATATGATTGGCTGGCTGGGAAGCCGTCCAAGGTCCTGATATGTAAATTTGAATATTAGGACTGACTCCTGGGGACCTGGCAGAAATATATAGAAATACAATGATTACCCAGAAATACTGCATTTAGTAGAAATACTATGTTTTAGCACAAATACTATAAAATGGCAGAAATACTATAATTAAGCAGAAATATTATACTAAGTACAAATCCTATAAAATAGCAGAAATAGTATGATTTAGCACAAATGCTGTATTTAGCACAAATCTTATAAAATAGCAGAAATAGTATGATTTAGCAGAAATGCTGTATTTAGCACAAATACTGAAAAGCAGCACAAATGCTATGACTTAGCACAATAGTAATAACTTAAATAGAAAAATTAGAAAAGCAAAATGGACAGCTGCAAAAGTCCCACAAGCACAGAGAGACACACACAGGATCAAATTCAGTCAACCAGTCTAAATATATTGAATTTAAATCATACAATAAGATGCTCCCATAAAAACTCTCTCTCGCCTCTCTCTCTCTCTCTCTCTCTCTGTCTCACACACACACACACACACACACACACACACACACACACACACACACACACACAGGAGAGAAAAATCAAGTTTCTAGGTCAGTCAAGCAGCCTGGGAGCTGCTAAATTTGAATCCACCAATCAGAGGGGCTGTGTACTTTTTCCCGCCAAAACTGGTGCACTAAGTGCAGGCTTTTACACATGCAGCACAGAGAGAGACAGGATTTTGCAGTCTATTTCTCATAGTGAGAATTCCCCTCAAACAAACAGCCATAAATTTCTAACCGTAGGGGCTAAAACAGTCATTCTTAGACCATTTTATTCAGAAGACATAGGGGAATCTTGAAAAGCTGACCATTTAAAATAAAAATATGAAATATTAGAGATATATGACATAGATGATTGGTGGGCTTAGAAGCCACGAAGGTCCCAATATGCAAATTTAAATGTGCCAGGACTCAGATATGATTGGCTGGCTGGGAAGCCATGAAGGTCCCAATATGCAAATTTGAATGTGCCAGGACTCAGATATGATTGGCTGGCTGAGAAGCCATGAAGTCAACAATATGCAAATTTGAATGTGCCAGGACTCAGATATGATTGGCTGGCTGGGAAGCCATGAAGGCAACAATATGCAAATTTGAATGTGCCAGGACTGAGATATGATTGGCTGGGTGGGAAGCCATGAATGCCCCAATATGCAAATTTAAATGTGCCAGGACTCAGATATGATTGGCTGGCTGGGAAGCCATGAAGGCAACAATATGCAAATTTAAATGTGCCAGGACTCAGATATGATTGGCTGGCTGGGAAGCCATGAAGGTCCCAATATGCAAATTTGAATGTGCCAGGACTCAGATATGATTGGCTGGCTGGGAAGCCGTGCATGACTTGATATGTCAATTTGAAAATTACAGTCCTCACAGAGGATTGGCTTCCTGAGGAGCTGGCAGGAATACATAGAAATACTATGATTACCCAGAAATACTGCGTTTAGTAGAAATACTATGTTTTAGCACAAATACTATAATTAAGCAGAAATATTATATTAAGTACAAATCCTATAAAATAGCAGAAATAGTATGATTTAGCACAAATGCTGTATTTAGCACAAATCTTATAAAATAGCAGAAATAGTATGATTTAGCAGAAATGCTGTATTTAGCACAAGTACTGAAAAGCAGCACAAATGCTATGACTTAGCACAATAGTAATAACTTAAATAGAAAAATTGGAAAAGCAAAATGGACAGCTGCAAAAAGTCCCACAAGCACAGAGAGACACACACAGGATCAAATTCAGTCAACCAGTCCAAATATATTGAATTTAAATCATACAATAAGATGCTCCCATAAAAACTCTCTCTCGCCCTCTCTCTCTCTCTCTCTCTCTCACACACACACACACACACACACACACACACACACACACACACACATACATACACACACACACAGGGAGAGAAAATCAAGTTTCTAGGTCAGTCAAGCAGCCTGGGAGCTGCTAAATTTGAATCCACCAATCAGAGAGGCTGTGTAGTTTTTCCCGCCAAAACAGGTGCAGCCGTTTTTACACACACAGAGCACAGAGACAGGATTTCTGCAGTGAATTTCTCATAGTGAGGATTCCTCTCAAACAAATGGCTATAATTTCCTAACCGTAGGGGCTAGAACAGTCATTCTTACACCGTTTTGTTCAGAAGAGATGGGGGAATCTTCCAGTCTTAACGATTTATCATTAAAATATGAATTATTGACGATATTTGACTTCTAATGCACCATAACTGAGTAGAGGCAAGCAAAAACTGCCTTGACTTGCCCTCAAACAACGCTTTCTAACTCTAAATCTATTTGGAGTATCAATATCATTTTTTCACCGTAAGAGACAGCAGGCTTTGGTGAACAGTCATGGAAATTTTCAGGTCTCTGTGGAAATCCATCAAAAAGATATGACGAGAGAAAAAAGTGCATCATTTCCAGAGTTTGAAATCTGAAGAAATCTGAGCGAAGGACGAATTTCCTACCCTCAAACAAGTCTAACTCATTTCGGAACGGTAATAGGTGAGAAAGAAATTCTTGAATTGTGAGCGTCAGGAGTGTCTGAAGATATACTGGGACAAGCCTCATGTCTTAACTTTTCTTCGTTAAGGAGATATGACGATTCGAATATGCCTCTCATTACAGAAATCAAGCTGTGATTTTGAACAAGCTCTCCATTGACTTTCTATGGGGATTTTTGAGACTTTGTGTTGGTCTGAGGAGATTTGCCAAAATTCTATAAATCTCACAACAATGATGGTGACATTTTCTGAAAGCCAGCAAAAATACCTACGTTTTGATGTATAATTTGTGGAAGTTGAGTGAAAATTGAGCAAGTAGCAAGAAGTTGTTCGGACATGAAGAGAAGACTGCAAAACCTTCAGTGGCACACTGGAAGCCAAGTGCATAGCAACCATAACAACGCATGTATTTTGTGAAAATCACAATTTTGCAACTCAAAACTTAAAGAGGGATAAAAGTAAAACGGTAAAAGATTTGAAAAAGCTGATTTATTCCTGAATAGCCTAATAATTTGAGAACATTTTAAAGTTTGAATGGTTGTTCTACGTGAAAGTAGGAAAAAGTAGTTAAGTTTCAAAAACAAGCAAGTTTTAGCAGAATTATGGAAGTTTCCCATTCATTTCAATGGGACAAATTAAAGGAAAAAGCTTAATATTTTAAAAAGTATAACAGTATAAAATACCAAAAGATATAGCCGGAAAGGGAAAAATTAGCAGAATAGTTTAAAATTTGAACGGTGAAAATCGGCTGAAAATTGTGGAAGTAGATCCACGGCGAAAAAACGCACGGAAACACCGGAATAATAATAATAAAGAACTAGAAAATTTGCATTTCCTGCGAAAATGCAGTGTGGATGCTGTAATGCTGAAGCTGTCAGCTAAAACTAGCTGAAAAAGCTGAAAAGTTGCAGAAATTGTAAAAACTTTGCAGAATCAAAGGAACGTTGCTAAAATGTAGTAACTTAGCAGAACTGCAATATCTTAGAGGAAACATAATACTTGGCAGAAATACAATAGCATAGCAGAACTTAGCAGAAACATTGTAACTTCTCAGAAACATAATCACTTCTCAAAAATACAAGAATTTAGGAGAAATTGTATAAGATAACAGAAAGAATATATTTAGCCAAACATTCTTAAACATTACAGAAATACTATGATTTAGAAAAACAGTACAACATAGCAGAAATGCTGTGATTTACCAGAGACACTGTAATATACTATGAATATTTTAATTTTATATAAATACTATGTTTTAGCAAAAATACTCCAGTTTAGCACAAATATTATAACATAGCAGAAATACTATTCTATAGCAGAAATGCTATATTTAGAAAGAAAAATGTAATATAGTAGAAATACTATGATTTAGCAGAAATCCTACAATATAGCTAAATAACAATGATTGAGAACAGATACTATGATTGAGCAGAAGTAATAACTTAAGGGAAAATATTGGAAAGGTAAAATGATAAGCTGAATAAAAGGAACATGGTTAAGTCCGCTGAAAACTATTTGTTGTTCACCTGTGAAAAAATAAAACAAAAATACATTTAGAAAAAAAACTAAGAACAGCCAACAGATACACAAAATCAAATATGGATACACAAATCACCAAATACACAGAAAATCAAATATGATTACACAAATGTACAGAGAGAGACAAACACAGACAAACACACAGTCTATGCCAGTCAACCAGTCTGAATATATTATATTTTTATCCACCAATGAGATGCTGCCCTAAAAAGGTCTTTGTGTGTGTCTTTCTTTCTCTCTCTCTCTCTCTCTCTCTCTCTCTCACACACACACACACACACACACACACACACACACACACACACAGCAGCAGCAGCAGTGAACAGGGCTGTTAACAGCATGTTTCTAGGTCAGTCAAACAGCTGTGAGCTTCTCAATTTGAATCCACCAATCAGAGAGGCTGTGTGCTTTTTCCCACCAAAACTGGTGCACCAACTGCAGGCTTTTACACACGCAGCACAAAGAGAGACAGGATTTTTGCAGTCTATTTCTCATAGTCAGGATTCCCCTCAAACAAACAGCCATAAATTCCTAACCGTAGGGGCTAAAACAGTCATTCTTAGACCGTTTTGTTCAGAAGAGATGGGGAATCTTGAAATGTTGACCATTTAAAATACAAATATGAAATATTAAAGATATATGACATAGATGATTGGTTGTCTTAGAAGCCATGAAGGCCCCAATACGCAAATTTGAATGTGCCAGGCCTCAGATATGATTGGTTGTCTTAGAAGCCATATAAAAAGCAGTAAAACTGTACTATGATTTGGTAGAAAAACTATAATTAATCAAAATACTATATTTGGCAGAAATACTATTTTTTAGCAGAAAAACTATATTTAGCACAAATCCTATAAAATGGCAGAAATACTATAATTAAGTAGAAATACTATATTAAGTACAAATCCTATAAAATGGCAGAAATAGTATGATTACTGAAATAAAAATAAATACTGAAAAGCAGCAGAAATGCTATGACTTAGCACAATAGTAATAACTTAAATAGAAAAATTGGAAAAGCAAAATGGACAGCTGAAAAAATCCTGAACATGCTAAGGGTCCCTCAAATGTAATTGTGAAAGGAAAAAGAATCGGCAAAAAATATATATAACAGCCACACAATCACAAATATGGACACATATGGAAACACACATGCACAGAGAGACACACACAGGATCAAATTCAGTCAACCAGTCTAAATATATTGAATTTGAATCTTACAATGAGATCATCCCATAAAAGGCTCTCTCTCTCTCTCTCTCTCTCACACACACACACACACACACACACACACACACACACACACACACACACACAAGATCCAATTCAGTCAACCAGTCTAAATATATTGAATTTAAATCTTACAATGAGATCATCCCATAAAAAGCTTTCTCTCTCTCTCTCTCTCTCTCTCTCTCTCTCTGTCACACACACACACACACACAAGATCCAATTCAGTCAACCAGTCTAAATATATTGAATTTAAATTTTACAATGAGATCATCCCATAACAAGCCTTTCTCTCTCTCTCTCTCTCTCTCTCTCTCTCTGTCACACACACACACACACACACACACACTCACACACACACACACACACACACACACACACACACACACACATCCAATTCAGTCAACCAGTCTAAATATATTGATTTTGAATCTTACAATGAGATCATCCCATAAAAGGCTTTCTCTCTCTCTCTCTCTCTCTCTCTCTCTCTCTCTCCCTGTCACACACACACACACACAGATCCAATTCAGTCAACCAGTCTAAATATATTGATTTTGAATCTTACAATGAGATCATCCCATAAAAAGGCTTTCTCTCTCTCTCTCTCTCTCTCTCTCTCTCTCTCTCTCTCACACACACACACACACACACACACACACACACACACACACACACACACACACACACACACACACACACACACACACACACACACACACAGGAGTGAGAAGTAAGTTTCTAGCTCAGTCAAGCAGCCTGGGAGGTGCTGAATTTGAATCCACCAATCAGAGAGCTGTGCACTTTTTTTCCCGCCAAAACAGGTGCACGCAGCACAGAGAGAGACAGGATTTTTGCAGTCTATTTCTCATAATGATGACTCCCCTCAAACAAATGACCATAATTTCCTAACCGTAGGGGCTAGAACGGTCATTCTTACACCGTTTTGTTCAGAAGAGATCGGGGAATCTTAAAGTGTTGACAATTTATCATTAAAATATGAATTATTAAAGATATTTGACTTCTAATGCACCATAACTGAGTAGAACAAAGCAAAACTGCCTTTACTTGCCCTCAAACAACGCTTTCTAACTCTAAATCTATTTGGAGTATCAATATCATTTTTTCACCGTAAGAGACAGCAGGCTTTGGTGAACAGTCATGGAAATTTTCAGGTCTCTGTGGAAATCCATCAAAAGATATGACGAGAGAAAAAGTGCATCATTTCCAGAGTTTGAAATCTGAAGAAATCTGAGCGAAGGACGAATTTCCTACCCTCAAACAAGTCTAACTCATTTCCGAACGGTAATAGGTGAGAAAGAAATTCTTGAATTGTGAGCATCAGGAGTGTCTGAAGATATACTGGGACAAGCCTCATGTTTTAACGTCGCTTTGTTGAGGAGATATGGCGATTCGAATATGCCTCTCATTACAGAAATCAAGCGGTGATTTTGAACAAACTCTCCATTGACTTTCTATGGAGAGTTTTCCGACTTTGTGTTGGTCTGAGGAGATTTGCCAAAATTCTATAAATCTCACAACAATGATGGTGACATTTTCTGAAAGCCAGCAAAAATACCTACGTTTTGATGTATAAATTGTGGAAGTTGAGTGAAAATTGAGCAAGTAGCAAGAAGTTGTTCGAAATGAAGAGAAGACTGCATGAAACCTACAGTGGCACACTGGAAACCAAGTGCATAGCAACCATAACAACACATGTATTTTGTTAAAAATCACAAAGATGAAACTCAAAACTTGAAGAGGGATAAGATGAAAATGGTAACAGATATGAAAAAGCTGAATCAGACATGAATAGCCCAATAATTTGTGAACATTTTAAAGTTTGAATGGTTATTCTAGGCGAAAGTATGAGGAAGTAGTTCAGTTTCAAAAACAAGTAAGTTTTAACAGAATTGCAGAAGTTTCCCATTCATTTCCAATGGGACAAATTAAAGGAAAAAGCTTAATATTTTAAAAAGTATAATAGTATAAAATACCAAAAGATATAGCCGGAAAGGAAAAATTAGCAGAATAGTTTAAAATTTGAACGGTGAAAATCGGCTGAAAATTGTGGAAGTAGATCCACGGCGAAAAAAACGTCGGAAACACCCGGAATAATAATAAAGATAAAGAATAAAGAGAAACAGGAACTCAATAGTGTGGATGCTTAACCAGCATCCACACAATAAAGAGAAACAGGAACTCAATAGTGTGGATGCCTCCAGCATCCACACAACTAGAAAAATTTGCATTTCCTGCGAAAATGCAGTGTGGATGCTGGAACGCTGAAGCTGTCTGCTGAAACTAGCTGAAAAAGCTGAAAAGTTGCAGAAATTGTAAAAACTTTGCAGAAGCAAAGGAACGTTGCTAAATGTAGTAACTTAGCAGAACTGCAATATCTTAGAGGAAACATAATACTTGGCAGAAATACAATAGCATAGCAGAACTTAGCAGAAATATTGTAACTTACCAGAAACACGATAACTTCCCAAAAATACAAGAATTTCGGAGAAATAGTATAAGATAACAGAAAGAATATATTTAGCCAAACATTCTTAAACATTACAGAAATACTACTCTATAGCAGAAATGATATATTTAGAAAGAAAAATATAATATAGTAGAAATACTATGATTTAGCAGAAATCCTACAATATAGCTCAATAACAATGATTTAGAACAGATACTATGATTGAGGAGAATAGTAATAACTTAAGTGAAAATATTGGAAAGGTAAAATGACAAGCTGAATAAAAAGGAACATGGTTAAGTTTGCTCAAAACTAATTTTTGTTCACCTGTGAAAAAATAAAATAAAAATACATTTAGAAATACAAATAAGAACAGCCAACAGATACACACAAAAATAAATATGGATACACAAATAAACAAATACACACAAAATCAAATATGGATACACAAATGTACAGAGAGAGACACACACACAGGGTTTATGCCAGTCAACCAGTCTGAATATATTATATTTTTATCCAACAATGAGATGCTGCCCTAAAAAGGGCTTTGTGTGTGTCTTTCTTTCTCTCTCTCTCACACACACACACACACACACACACACACACACACACACACACACACTCAAACACTCACACCCACACTCAGGCTCACACACACACGCCACACACACACACATAGCATCAGCAAGTGAACAGGGGCTGTTAACAGCATGTTTCTAGGTCAGTCAAACAGCTGTGAGATTCTCAATTTGAATCCACCAATCAGAGGGGCTGTGTGCTTTTTCCTGCCAAAACTGGTGCACCAAGTGCAGGCTTTTACAGCACAGAGAGAGACAGGATTTTTGCAGTCTATTTCTCATAGTGAGGACTCCCCAAACAAAGAGCCATAAATTCCTAACCAGGGGCTAAAACGGTCATTCTTAGACCGTTGTGTTCAGAAGACATGGGAGAATCTTGAAATGTTGACCATTTAAAATAAAAATATGAAATATCATAGATATATGACATAGATGATTGGTTGTCTTAGAAGCCATGATTGCCCCAATATGCAAATTTGAATGTGCAAGGCCTAAGATATGATTGGCTGGCGGGGATGCCATGAAGGCAACAATATGCAAATTTGAATGTGCAGGCCCTCAGATATGATTGGTTGTCTTAGAAGCCATATAAAAAGCAGTAAAACTGTACTATGATTTGGTAGAAAAACTATAATTAATCAAAAATACTATATTTGGCAGAAATACTATTTTGTAGGAGAAACACTATATTTAGCACAAATCTGATGAAATAGAAGAAATAGTATGATTTAGCAGAAATGCTGTATTTAGCACAAATACTGAAAGCAGCAGAAATGCTATGACTTAGCACAATAGTAATAACCTAAATAGAAAAATTGGAAAAGCAAAATGGACAGCTGAAAAAATCCTGAACATGCTAAGGGTCCCTCGAATGTAATTGTTAAATAAAAAAAAACCAGCAAAATAAAGTATAACAGTCACACAACCACAAATATGTACACATATGGTAACACACATGCACAGACAGACACACACAGGATCAAATTCAGTCAACCAGTCTAAATATATTGAATTTAAATCACACACACACACACACACACACACACACAAGATCCAATTCAGTCAACCAGTCTAAATATATTGATTTTGAATCTTACAATGAGATTATCCCATAAAAAGGCGCTCTCTCTCTCTCTGTCACACACACACACACACACACACACACACACACACAAGGTCCAATTCAGTCAACCAGTCTAAATATATTGAATTTGAATCTTACAATGAGATCATCCCATAAAAAGGCTTTCTCTCTCTCTCTCTCTCTCTCTCTCTCTCTCTCTCTCTCTCTCTCTCTGTCACACAAACACACACATACACACACACACGATCCAATTCAGTCAACCAGTCTAAATATATTGAATTTAAATCTTACAATGAGATCATCCCATAAAAAGCCTTTCTCTCTCTCTCTCTCTCTCTCTCTCTCTCTCACACACACACACACACACACACACACACACACACACACACACACACACACACACACACACACACACACACACACACACACACAGGGAGAGAGAAGTAAGTTTCTAGCTCAGTCAAGCAGCCTGGGAGCTGCTGAATTTGAATCCACCAATCAGAGAGCCTGTGCACTTTTTCCCGCCAAAACAGGTGCACGCAGCACAGAGAGACACAGGATTTTTGCAGTCTATTTCTCATAATGACGACTCCCCTCAAACAAATGACCATAATTTCCTAACCGTAGGGGCTAGAACGGTCATTCTTACACCGCTTTGTTCAGAAGAGATGGGGAATCTTAAAGTGTTGACAATTTATCATTACAATATGAATTATTGAAGATATTTGACTTATAATGCAGCATAACTGAGTAGAGGCAAAGCGAAAACTGCCTTGACTTGCCCTCAAACAACGCTTTCTAACTCTAAATCTATTTGGAGTATAGATATCATTGTTTCACCGTAAGACACAGCAGGCTTTGGTGAACAGTCATGGAAATTTTCAGGTCTCTGTGGAAATCTATCAAAAGATATGACGAGAGAAAAAAAGTGCCTCATTTCCAGAGTTTGAAATCTGAAGAAATCTGAGCGAGGGACAAATTTCCTACTCTCAAACAAACCCAATTCATGGCCAAATGGTAATAGATGAGAAAAAATTTTGAATTGTGAGCGTCAGGAGTGTCTGAAGATATACTGGGACAAGCCTCATGTTTTAACTTCGCTTCGTTGAGGAGATATGACGATTTGAATATGCCTCTCATTACAGAAATCAAGCGGTGATTTTGAACAAACTCTCCATTGACTTTCTATGGAGAGTTTTCCGACTTTGTGTTGGTCTGAGGAGATTTGCCAAAATTCTATAAATCTCACAACAATGATGGTGACATTTTCTGAAAGCCAGCAAAAATACCTATGTTTTGATGTATAAATTGTGGAAGTTGAGTGAAAATTGAGCAAGTAGCAAGAAGTTGTTCGGAAATGAAGAGAAGACTGCGAAACCTACAGTGGCACACTGGAAACCAAGTGCATAGCAACCATAACAACGCATGTATTTTGTGAAAAATCACAAAGATGAAACTCAAAACTTGAAGAGGGATAAGATGAAAATGGTAACAGATATGAAAAAGCTGAATCAGACATGAATAGCCCAATAATTTGTGAACATTTTAAAGTTTGAATGGTTATTCTAGGCGAAAGTATGAGGAAGTAGTTCAGTTTCAAAAACAAGTAAGTTTTAGCAGAATTGCAGAAGTTTCCCATTAATTTCAATGGGACAAATTAAAGGAAAAAGCTTAATATTTTAAAAAGTATAATAGTATAAAATACCAAAAGATATAGCCGGAAAGGGAAAAATTAGCAGAATAGTTTAAAATTTGAACGGTGAAAATCGGCTGAAAATTGTGGAAGTAGATCCACGGCGAAAAACGTACGGAAACACCCGGAATAATAATAATAAAGAACTAGAAAAATTTGCATTTCCTGCGAAAATGCAGTGTGGATGCTGTAATGCTGAAGCTGTCTGCTGAAACTAGCAGAAAAAGCTGAAAAGTTGCAGAATTTGTAAAAACTTTGCAGAAGCAAAGGAACTTTGCTAAAATGTAGTAACTTAGCAGAACTGCAATATCTTAGAGGAAACATAATACTTGGCAGAAATACAATAGCATAGCAGAACTTAGCAGAAATATTGTAACTTACCAGAAACACGATAACTTCTCAAAAATACAAGAATTTAGGAGAAATAGCATAAGATAACAGAAAGAATATATTTAGCCAAACATTCTTAAACATTACAGAAATACTATGATTTAGAAAAACAGTACAACATAGCAGAAATGCTGCGATTTACCAGAGACACTGTAATTTACTATTAATATTGAAATTTTTTAAAAATACTATGTTTTAGCACAAATACTGTAATTTGACAGAAATACTATCATTCGGCAGAAATACTATGTTTCAGCAGAAATACTCTGGTTTAGCACAAATATTATAACACAGCAGTAATACAATTATATAGCAGAAATGCTATATTTAGAAAGAAAAATATAATATAGTAGAAATACTATGATTTAGCAGAAATACTGTAATCAGCACATATACTGTAACATGACAGAAATTCCTCGACTTAGTAGTAATACTATAACATAAAACAAATGTTATGATTTGGCACAAAAACCATAATTTGGCAAAATACTATGATTTAGCCGAAATACTATGATTGAGCAGAAGTACTAAGATGTAGTAAAAGTACTTTGATTTAACAGAAATACAATTATGGAGGAGTAATACTTTAAAATGGGAGAAATATTGATACACACACACACACACAGAGCCTAAAGGGAACAGTATTTGTGCCATGGAGTGTTAAGAAGAATCTGAGGTCCATATTAGAAAAGCTGCTAAAATCATAAAAGTTTGCAGAATTGTAATAAATGATGAATATGAATTAGTGGTCTGTGATAGTGTATTAATTTGTAGGAAAAAACACATGTTGCCCAAGGTGTAATTGAACCCACGACCTTTGGGTTGCAGACCTGTGTCATTACCAACTGCGCCACCTGGAAAGAGAGCAAGCGCCTGGAAAACAGGGTGATGAGCAGTCAGAATTAGATTGCGGTGAGAGGCGAAAAACGCTGTTTTTTGGAGTTACAAAACGTCGTGTAACTCAAAAACTAGGTGGACTAGAAGCATAATTCTTGTACTGGGTGAATCAGCGTACTTTCGTGTACTTTGACTGTGATTTGCATTGCTCTTTGTACATCTGTCGCTGAGATATGACGAGAGAAGAAAGGGCAGACCTCAGATATGATTGGCTGGCTGGGAAGCCGTGCAGGCCCTGATATGTAAATTTTATATGTATCAGTCCTCACAGAGGATTAGCTGCCTGGGGACCTGGCAGAAATATATACAAATAGTATGATTAAGCATAAATACTACATTTAGTAGAAATACTATGTTTTAGCACAAATACTATAAAATGGCAGAAATACTATAATTAAGCAGAAATACTATATTTGGCAGAAACACTCTATTTAGTACAAATCTTATGAAATAGCAGAAATAGTATGATTTAGCAGAAATGCTGTATTTGGCACAAATCTCATAAAATAGCAGAAATAGTATGATTTAGCAGAAATGCTGTATTTAGCACAACTACTGAAAAGCAGCAGAAATGCTATGACTTAGCACAACAGTAATAACTTATAGAAAAATTGGAAAAGCAAAATGGACAGCTGGAAAAATCCTGAACATGCTAAGGGTCCCTCAAATCTAATTGTTAATTGAAAAAAAAAATAACAGCAAAAAAAGTATAACAGTCACACAATCACAAATATGGGCACATATGGAAACACACATTGCACAGAGAGACACACACAGGATCAAATTCAGTCAACCAGTCTAAATATATTGAATTTAAGTGATATAATAAGATGCTCCCATCAAAAGGCTCTCTCTCTCTCTCTCTCTCTCTCACACACACACACACACACACACACACACACACACACACACACGCGCACACACACACACACAGAGCCTAAAGGGAACAGTATTTGTGCCATGGAGTGTTAACAAGAATCTGAGGTCCATATTACAAAAGCTGCTAAAATCATAAAAGTTTGCAGAATTGTAATAAATGATGAATATGAATTAGTGGTCTGTGACAGTGTATTAATTTGTAGGAAAAAAAACACATGTTGCCCAAGGTGTAATTGAACCCACGACCTTTGGGTTGCAGACCTGTGTCATTACCAACTGCGCCACTGGGAAAGAGAGCGGCGCCTGGAAAACAGGGTGATGAGCAGTCAGAATCAGATTGCGGTGAGAGGCGCGAAACGCCGCTTTTTGCAGTTACAAAACGTCGTGTAACTCAAAAACTAGGTGGACTAGAAGCATAATTCTTGTACTGGGTGAATCAGCGTACTTTCGTGTACTTTGACTGTGATTTGCATTGCTCTTTGTACATCTGTCGCTGAGATATGACAAGAGAAGAAAGGGCAGACCCCAGATATGATTGGCTGGCTGGGAAGCCGTGCAGGCCCTGATATGTATTTGTATGTATCAGTCCTCACAGAGGATTAGCTGCCTGGGGACCTGGCAGAAATATATAGAAATAGTATGATTAAGCATAAATACTACAGTTTTTAGAAAAACTATATTAAGCACAAATCCTATAAAAAGCAGTAAAACTGTACTATGATTTGGTAGAAAAACCCTAATTAATCAAAAATACTAAATTTGGCAGAAATAGCAGAAACACTATGTTTAGCGCAAATCTTATGAAATAGCAGAAAGAGTATGATTTAGCAGAAATGCTGTATTTAGCACAAATCTCATAAAATAGCAGACATAGTATGATTTAGCAGAAATGCTGTATTTAGCACAAATACTGAAAAGCAGCAGAAATGCTATGACTCAACACAATAGTAATAACTTAAATAGAAAAATTGGAAAAGCAAAATGGACAGCTGAAAAAATGCTGTACATGTTAAGGGTCCCTCAAATATACTTGTTAAATGAAAAAAATCGGCAAAAAAAAAAAAAGATAACAGCCACACAATCACAAATATGGACACATATGGAAACACACATGCACAGAGAGAGACACACATAAGATCAAATTCAGTCAACCAGTCTAAATATATTGAATTTGAATCTTACAATGAGATCATCCCATAAAAGGCTTTCTCTCTCTCTCTCTCTCTCTCTCTCTCTCTCTCTCTCTCTCTATCTCACACACACACACACACACACACACACACACAAGATCCAATTCAGTCAACCAGTCTAAATATATTGATTTTGAATCTTACAATGAGATCATCCCATAAAAAGGCTTTCTCTGTCTCTCTCTCTCTGTCACACACACACACACACACACACACACACACACACACACACACACACAAGATCCAATTCAGTCAACCAGTCTAAATATATTGAATTTAAATCTTACAATGAGATCATCCCATAAAAGGCTTTCTCTCTCTCTCTCTCTCTCTCTCTCGCTCTCACACACACACACACACACACACACACACACACACAGGAGAGAGAAGTAAGTTTCTAGCTCAGTCAAGCAGCCTGGGAGCTGCTGAATTTGAATCCACCAATCAGAGAGCCTGTGCACTTTTTCCCGCCAAAACAGGTGCAGCCGTTTTTACACACACAGAGCACAGAGACAGGATTTCTGCAGTGTATTTCTCATAGTGAGGATTCCTCTCAAACAAATGGCCATAATTTCCTAACCGTAGGGGCTAGAACGGTCATTCTTACACCGTTTTGTTCAGAAGAGATGGGGGAACCTTAAAGTGTTGACAATTTATCATTAAAATGTGACTTATTAAAGATATTTGACTTCTAATGCACCATAACTGAGTAGAGCAAAGCAAAAACTGCCTTGACTTGCCCTCAAACAACGCTTTCTAACTCTAAATCTATTTGGAGCATCAATATCATTCTTTCACCGTAAGAGACAGCAGGCTTTGATGAACAATCATGGAAATTTTCAGGTCTCTGTGGAAATCCATTAAAAAGATATGACGAGAGAAAAAAGTGGTTCATTTCCAGAGTTTGAAAGCTGAAGAAATCTGAGCGAAGGACGAATTTCCTACCCTCAAACAAGTCTAACTCATTTCAGAACGGTAATAGGTGAGAAAATAATTCTTGAATTGTGAGCGTCAGGAGTGTCTGAAGATATACTGGGACAAGCCATAAGTCTTAACTTTGCTTTGTTAAGGAGATATGACGATTCGAATATGCCTCTCATTACAGAAATCAAGCGGTGATTTTGAAGAAGCTCTCCATTGACTTTCTATGGAGAGTTTTGCGACTTTGTGTTGGTCTGAGGAGATTTGCCAAAATTCTATAAATCTCACAACAATGATGGTGACATTTTCTGAAAGCCAGCAAAAATACCTACGTTTTGATGTATAATTTGTGGAAGTTGAGTGAAAATTGAGCAAGTAGCAAGAAGTTGTTCGGACATGAAGAAGACTGCAAAACCTTCAGTGGCACACTGGAAGCCAAGTGCATAGCAACCATAACAACGCATGTATTTTGTGAAAAATCACAATTTTGCAACTCAAAACTTTAAGAGGCATAAAAGTAAAACGGTAAAAGATTTGAAAAAGCTGATTTATTCCTGAATAGCCCAATAATTTGAGAACATTTTAAAGTTTGAATGGTTGTTCTACGTGAAAATATGACAAAGTAGTTAAGTTTCAAAAACAAGCAAGTTTTAGCAGAATTATGGAAGTTTCCCATTCATTTCAATGGGACAAATTAAAGGAAAAAAGCTTAATATTTTAAAAAGTATAAGAGTATAAAATACCAAAAGATATTGCCGAAAGGGAAAAAATAGCAGAATAGTTTAAAATTTGAACGGTGAAAATCGGCTGAAAATTGTGGAAGTAGTTCCACGGCGAAAAACGTACGGAAGCAACTAGAATAATAATAATAATAATAACTAGAAAAATTTGCATTTCCTGCGAAAATGCAGTGTGGATGCTGGAACGCTGAAGCTGTCTGCTGAAACTAGCTGAAAAAGCTGAAAAGTTGCAGAAATTGTAAAAACTTTGCAGAAGCAAAGGAACGTTGCTAAAATGTAGTAACTTAGCAGAACTGCAATATCTTAGAGGAAACATAATACTTGGCAGAAATACAATAGCATAGTAGAACTTAGCAGAAATATTGTAACTTACCAGAAACACGATAACTTCCCAAAATACAAGAATTTCGGAGAAATAGTATAAGATAACAGAAAGAATATATTTAGCCAAACATTCTTAAACATTACAGAAATACTACTCTATAGCAGAAATGATATATTTAGAAAGAAAATATAATATAGTAGAAATACTATGATTTAGCAGAAATCCTACAATATAGCTCAGTAACAATGATTTAGAACAGATACTATGATTGAGCAGAATAGTAATAACTTAAGTGAAAATATTGGAAAGGTAAAATGACAAGCTGAATAAAAAGGAACATGGTTAAGTTTGCTCAAAACTAATTTTTGTTCACCTGTGAAAAATAAAATAAAAATACATTTAGAAATACAAATAAGAACAGCCAACAGATACACACAAAATTAAATATGGATACACAAATCAACAAATACACACAAAATCAAATATGGATACACAAATGTACAGAGAGAGACACACACACAGGGTCTATGCCAGTCAACCAGTCTGAATATATTATATTTTTATCCAACAATGAGATGCTGCCCTAAAAGGGCTTTGTGTGTGTCTTTCTCTCTCTCTCTCTCTCTCTCTCTCTCTCACACACACACACACACACACACACACACACACACACACACTCAAGCTCACACACACACACACACACACACACACACACACATAGCATCAGCAAGTGAACAGGGGCTGTTAACAGCACGTTTCTAGGTCAGTCAAACAGCTGTGAGATTCTCAATTTGAATCCACCAATCAGAGGGCTGTGTGCTTTTTCCTGCCAAAACTGGTGCACCAAGTGCAGGCTTTTACAGCACAGAGAGAGACAGGATTTTTGCAGTCTATTTCTCATAGTGAGGACTCCCCTCAAACAAACAGCCATGAATTCCTAACCGTAGGGGCTAAAACGGTCATTCTTAGACCGTTGTGTTCAGAAGACATGGGAGAATCTTGAAATGTTGACCATTTAAAATAAAAATATGAAATATCATAGATATATGACATAGATGATTGGTTGTCTTAGAAGCCATGATTGCCCCAATATGCAAATTTGAATGTGCAAGGCCTAAGATATGATTGGCTGGCTGGGAAGCCATGAAGGCAACAATATGCAAATTTGAATGTGCAAGCCCTCGGATATGATTGGTTGTCTTAGAAGCCATATAAAAAGCAGTAAAACTGTACTATGATTTGGTAGAAAACTATAATTAATCAAAAATACTATATTTGGCAGAAATACTATTTTGTAGCAGAAACACTATATTTAGCACAAATCTGATGAAATAGAAGAAATAGTATGATTTAGCAGAAATGCTGTATTTAGCACAAATACTGGAAAGCAGCAGAAATGCTATGACTTAGCACAATAGTAATAACCTAAATAGAAAAATTGGAAAAGCAAAATGTACAGCTGAAAAAATCCTGAACATGCTAAGGGTCCCTCAAATGTAATTGTTAAATAAAAAAAAACCAGCAAAAAAAGTATAACAGTCACACAACCACAAATATGTACACATATGGTAACACACATGCACAGACAGACACACACAGGATCAAATTCAGTCAACCAGTCTAACTATATTGAATTTAAATCTTACAATGAGATCATCCCATAAAAAGGCTTTCTCTGTCTCTCTCTCTCTCTCTCTCTCTCTCTCACACACACACACACACACACACACACAGATCCAATTCAGTAAACCAGTCTAAATATATTGATTTTGAATCTTACAATGAGATCATCCCATAAAAGGCTTTCTCTCTCTCTCTCTCTCTCTCTCTCTCTCTCTCTCCCTCTCTCTCTCTGTCAAGCACACACACACACACACAAGATCCAATTCAGTCAACCAGTCTAAATATATTGAATTTAAATCTTACAATGAGATCATCCCATAACAAGCCTTTCTCTCTCTCTCTCTCTCTCTCTCTCTCACACACACACACACACACACACACACACACACACACACACACAAGATCCAATTCAGTCAACCAGTCTAAATATATTGATTTTGAATCTTACAATGAGATCATCCCATAAAAAGGCTTTCTCCTCTCTCTCTCTCTCTCTCTCTCTCTCTCACACACACACACACACACACAAGATCCAATTCAGTCAACCAGTCTAAATATATTGAAATTAAATCTTACAATGAGATCATCCCATAACAAGCCTTTCTCTCTCTCTCTCTCTCTCTCTGTCTCACACACACACACACACACACACACACACACACACACACACACACACACACACAAGATCCAATTCAGTCAACCAGTCTAAATATATTGATTTTGAATCTTACAATGAGATCATCCCATAAAAAGGCTCTCTCTCTCTCTCTCTCTCTCTGTCACACACACACACACACACACACACACACACACACACACACACACACACACACACACACACAAGATCCAATTCAGTCAACCAGTCTAAATATATTGAATTTAAATCTTACAATGAGATCATCCCATAAAAGGCTCTCTCTCTCTCTCTCTCTCTCTCTCACACACACACACACACACACACACACACACACACACACACACACACACACACACACACACACACACACAAGATTCAAATCAGTCAACCAGTCTAAATATATTGAATTTAAATCTTACAATGAGATCATCCCATAACAAGCCTTTCTCTCTCTCTCTCTCTCTCTCTCTCACACACACACACACACACACACACACACACACACACACACACACACACACACACACACACACACACACAGGAGAGAGAAGTAAGTTTCTAGCTCAGTCAAGCAGCCTGGGAGCTGCTGAATTTGAATCCACCAATCAGAGAGGCTGTATACTTTTTCCCGCCAAAACAGGTGCAGCCGTTTTTACACACACAGAGCACAGAGACAGGATTTCTGCAGTGAATTTCTCATAGTGAGGATTCCTCTCAAACAAACGGCCATAATTTCCTAACCGTAGGGGCTAGAACGGTCATTCTTACACCGCTTTTGTTCAGAAGAGATCAGGGAATCTTAAAGTGTTGACAATTTATCATTAAAATATGAATTATTAAAGATATTTGACTTCTAATGCACCATAACTGAGTAGAGCAAAGCAAAACTGCCTTGACTTGCCCTCAAACAACGCTTTCTAACTCTAAATCTATTTGGAGTATCAATATCATTTTTTCACCGTAAGAGACAGCAGGCTTTGGTGAACAATCTTGAAATTTTCAGGTCTCTGTTCATATCCATTAAAAGATATGACGAGAGAAAAAGTGGATCATTTCCAGAGTTTGAAATCTGAAGAAATCTGAGCGAAGGACGAATTTCCTACCCTCAAACAAGTCTAACTCATTTCAGAACGGTAATAGGTGAGAAAGAAATTCTTGAATTGTGAGTGTCAGGAGTGTCTGAAGATATACTGGGACAAGCCTCATGTTTTAACTTCGCTTCGTTAAGGAGATATGACGATTCGAATATGCCTCTCATTACAGAAATCAAGCTGTGATTTTGAACAAGCTCTCCATTGACTTTCTATGGGGATTTTGAGACTTTGTGTTGGTCTGAGGAGATTTGCCAAAATTCTATAAATCTCACAACAATGATGGTGACATTTTCTGAAAGCCAGCAAAAATACCTACGTTTTGATGTATAATTTGTGGAAGTTGAGTGAAAATTGAGCAAGTAGCAAGAAGTTGTTCGGACATGAAGAGAAGACTGCAAAACCTTCAGTGGCACACTGGAAGCCAAGTGCATAGCAACCATAACAACGCATGTATTTTGTGAAAATCACAATTTTGCAACTCAAAACTTTAAGAGGCATAAAAGTAAAACGGTAAAAGATTTGAAAAAGCTGATTTATTCCTGAATAGCCCAATAATTTGAGAACATTTTAAAGTTTGAATGGTTGTTCTACGTGAAAATATGACAAAGTAGTTAAGTTTCAAAAACAAGCAAGTTTTAGCAGAATTGCGGAAGTTTCCCATTCATTTCAATGGGACAAATTAAAGGAAAAAAACGTGATATTTTAAAAAGTATAACAGTTTAAAATACCAAAAGATATTGCCGGAAAGAGCAAAAATAGCAGAATAGTTTAAAATTTGAAGGGTGAAAATCGGCTGAAAATTGTGGAAGTAGTTCAACGGCGAAAAGTGTACGGAAGCAACTAGAATAATAATAATAATAAAGAATAAAGAGAAACAGGAACTCAATAGTGTGGATGCCTCCAGCATCCACACAATAAAGAATAAAGAGAAACAGGAACTCAATAGTGTGGATGCCTCCAGCATCCACACAACTAGAAAAATTTGCATTTCCTGCGAAAATGCAGTGTGGATGCTGGAACGCTGAAGCTGTCAGCTGAAACTAGCTGAAAAAGCTGAAAAGTTGCAAAATTGTAAAAACTTTGCAGAAGCAAAGGAACGTTGCTAAAATGTAGTAACTTAGCAGAACTGCAATATCTTAGAGGAAACATAATACTTGGCAGAAATACAATAGCATAGATATTGTAACATATTGTAACTTAGCAGAAATATTGTAACTTACCAGAAACACGATAACTTCCCAAAAATTCAAGAATTTTGGAGAAATAGTACAAGATAACAGAAAGAATATATTTAGCCAAACATTCTTAAATATTACAGAAATACTACTCTATAGCAGAAATGATATATTTAGAAAGAAAAATATAATATAGTAGAAATACTATGATTTAGCAGAAATCCTACAATATAGCTCAATAACAATGATTTAGAACAGATACTATGATTGAGCAGAATAGTAATAACTTAAGTGAAAATATTGGAAAGGTAAAATGACAAGCTGAATAAAAGGAACATGGTTAAGTTTGCTCAAAACTAACTTTTGTTCACCTGTGAAAAATAAAAAAAAAAATACATTTAGAAATACAAATAAGAACAGCCAACAGATACACACAAAATTAAATATGGATACACAAATCAACAAATACACACAAAATCAAATATGGATACACAAATGTACAGAGAGAGACACACACACAGGTCTATGCCAGTCAACCAGTCTGAATATATTATATTTTTATCCAAGAATGAGATGCTGCCCTAAAAGGGCTTTGTGTGTGTCTTTCTCTCTCTCTCTCACACACACACACACACACACACACACACACACACACACACACACACAAACACACACACCCACACACAGGCTCACACACACACACACACACACACACATAGCATCAGCAAGTGAACAGGGGCTGTTAACAGCATGTTTCTAGGTCAGTCAAACAGCTGTGAGATTCTCAATTTGAATCCACCAATCAGAGGGGCTGTGTGCTTTTTCCTGCCAAAACTGGTGCACCAAGTGCAGGCTTTTACAGCACAGAGAGAGACAGGATTTTTGCAGTCTATTTCTCATAGTGAGGACTCCCCTCAAACAAACAGCCATAAATTCCTAACCGTAGGGGCTACAACGGTCATTCTTAGACCGCTGTGTTCAGAAGACATGGGAGAATCTTGAAATGTTGACCATTTAAAATAAAAATATGAAATATCATAGATATATGACATAGATGATTGGTTGTCTTAGAAGCCATGATTGCCCCAATATGCAAATTTGAATGTGCAAGGCCTAAGATATGATTGGCTGGCTGGGAAGCCATGAAGGCAACAATATGCAAATTGTAACGTGCCAGCCCTCAGATATGATTGGTTGTCTTAGAAGCCATGAATCCCCCCATATGCAAATTTGAATCTGCCAGCCGTCTGATATGATTGGCTGGCTGGGAAGCCATGAAGGCAACAATATGCAAATTTGAATGTGCAAGCCCTCGGATATAATTGGTTGTCTCAGAAGCCATATAAAAAGCAGTAAAACTGTACTATGATTTGGTAGAAAAACTATAATTAATCAAAAATACTATATTTGGCAGAAATACTATGTTGTAGCAGAAACACTATATTTAGCACAAATCTGATGAAATAGAAGAAATAGTATGATTTAGCAGAAATGCTGTATTTAGCACAAATACTGGAAAGCAGCAGAAATGCTATGACTTAGCACAATAGTAATAACCTAAATAGAAAAATTGGAAAAGCAAAATGGACAGCTGAAAAAATCCTGAACATGCTAAGGGTCCCTCAAATGTAATTGTTAAATGAAAAAAAAACAGCAAAAAAAAAAGTATAACAGTCACACAACCACAAATATGTACACATATGGTAACACACATGCACAGACAGACACACAGGATCAAATTCAGTCAACCAGTCTAACTATATTGAATTTAAATCTTACAATGAGATCATCCCATAAAAAGGCTTTCTCTCTCTCTCTCTCTCTCTCTCTCTCTCTCTCTCTCTCTCTCTCTCTCTCTCTCTCTCTCTCTCTGTCACACACACACACACACACACACACACACACACACAAGATCCAATTCAGTCAACCAGTCTAAATATATTGAATTTAAATCTTACAATGAGATCATCCCATAAAAAGCCTTTCTCTCTCTCTCTCTCTCTCTGTCACACACACACACACACACATACACACACACAAGATCCAATTCAGTCAACCAGTCTAAATATATTGAATTTAAATCTTACAATGAGATCATCCCATAAAAAGGCTTTCTCTGTCTCTCTCTCTCTCTCTCTCTCACACACACACACACACACACACACACACACACACACACACACACACACAGATCCAATTCAGTCAACCAGTCTAAATATATTGAATTTAAATCTTACAATGAGATCATCCAATAACAAGCCTTTCTCTCTCTCTCTCTCTCTCTCTCTCTCTCTCTCTCTCTCACACACACACACACACACACACACACACACATCCAATTCAGTCAACCAGTCTAAATATATTGATTTTGAATCTTATAATGAGATCATCCCATAAAAAGGCTTTCTCTCTCTCTCTCTCTCTCTCTCTCTCTCTCTCTCTCTCTCTCTCTCTCTCACACACACACACACACACACACACACACACAAGATCCAATTCAGTCAAGCAGTCTAAATATATTGAATTTAAATCTTACAATGAGATCATCCCATAAAAGGCTTTCTCTCTCTCTCTCTGTCTCTCTCTGTCACACACACACACACACACACACACACACACACACACACACACACACACACACACACAAGATCCAATTCAGTCAACCAGTCTAAATATATTGAATTTAAATCTTACAATGAGATCATCCCATAAAAAGGCTTTCTCTGTCTCCCTCTCTCTCTCTCTCACACACACACACACACACACACACACACACACACACACACACACACACACACACACACACACACAGGGAGAGAGAAGTAAGTTTCTAGCTCAGTCAAGCAGCCTGGGAGCTGCTGAATTTGAATCCACCAATCAGAGAGCCTGTGCACTTTTTCCCGCCAAAACAGGTGCAGCCGTTTTTACACACACAGAGCACAGAGACAGGATTTCTGCAGTGAATTTCTCATAGTGAGGATTCCTCTCAAACAAATGGCCATAATTTCCTAACCGTAGGGGCTAGAACGGTCATTCTTACACCGTTTTGTTCAGAAGAGATGAGGGAATCTTACAGTGTTGACAATTTATCATTAAAATATGAATTTTTAAAGATATTTGACTTGTAATGCACCATAACTGAGTAGAGGCGAAGCAAAACTGCCTTGACCTGCCCTCAAACAACGCTTTCTAACTCTAAATCTATTTGGAGTATCAATATCATTTTTTCACCGTAAGAGACAGCAGGCTTTGGTGAACAGTCATGAAAATTTTCAGGTCTTTGTGGAAATCTATCAAAAGATATGACGAGAGAAAAAAAGTGGTTCATTTCCAGAGTTTGAAAGCTGAAGAAATCTGAGCGAAACGATGAATTTCCTACCCTCAAACAAGTCTAACTCATTTCAGAACGGTAATAGGTGAGAAAGAAATTCTTGAATTGTGAGCGTCAGGAGTGTCTGAAGATATACCGGGACAAGCCTCATGTATTAACTTTGCTTCGTTAAGGAGATATGACGATTCGAATATGCCTCTCATTACAGAAATCAAGCTGTGATTTTGAACAAGCTCTCCATTGACTTTCTATGGAGAGTTTTCAGACTTTGTGTTGGTCTGAGGAGATTTGCCAAAATTCTATAAATCTCACAACCATGATAGTGACATTTTCGGAAAGCCAGCAAAAATACCTACGTTTTGATGTATAATTTGTGGAAGTTGAGTGAAAATTGAGCAAGTAGCAAGAAGTTGTTCGGACATGAAGAGAAGACTGCAAAACCTTCAGTGGCACACTGGAAGCCAAGTGCATAGCAACCATAACAACGCATGTATTTTGTGAAAATGACAATTTTGCAACTCAAAACTTTAAGAGGCATAAAAGTAAAACGGTAAAAGATTTGAAAAAGCTGATTTATTCCTGAATAGCCCAATATTTTGAGAACATTTTAAAGTTTGAATGGTTGTTCTACGTGAAAGTAGGAAAAAGTAGTTAAGTTTCAAAAACAAGCAAGTTTTAGCAGAATGGCAGAAGTTTCCCATTCATTTCAATGGGACAAATTAAAGGAAAAAAACGTAATATTTTAAAAAGTATAATAGTATAAAATACCAAAAGATATTGCCGGAAAGAGCAAAAAGAGCAGAATAGTTTAAAATTTGAACGGTGAAAATCGGCTGAAAATTGTGGAAGTAGTTCAACGGCGAAAAGTGTACGGAAGCAACTAGAACTAGAAAAATTTGCATTTCCTGCGAAAATGCAGTGTGGATGCTGGAACGCTGAAGCTGTCTGCTGAAACTAGCTGAAAAAGCTGAAAAGTTGCAGAAATTGTAAAAACTTTGCAGAAGCAAAGGAACGTTGCTAAAATGTAGTAACTTAGCAGAACTGCAATATCTTAGAGGAAACATAATACTTGGCAGAAATACAATAGCATAGTAGAACTTAGCAGAAATATTGTAACTTACCAGAAACACGATAACTTCCCAAAAATACAAGAATTTCGGAGAAATAGTATAAGATAACAGAAAGAATATATTTAGCCAAACATTCTTAAACATTACAGAAATACTACTCTATAGCAGAAATGATATATTTAGAAAGAAAAATATAATATAGTAGAAATACTATGATTTAGCAGAAATCCTACAATATAGCTCAATAACAATGATTTAGAACAGATACTATGATTGAGCAGAATAGTAATAACTTAAGTGAAAATATTGGAAAGGTAAAATGACAAGCTGAATAAAAGGAACATGGTTAAGTTTGCTCAAAACTAATTTTTGTTCACCTGTGAAAAAATAAAATAAAAATACATTTAGAAATACAAATAAGAACAGCCAACAGATACACACAAAATTAAATATGGATACACAAATCAACAAATACACACAAAATCAAATATGGATACACAAATGTACAGAGAGAGACACACACACAGGGTCTATGCCAGTCAACCAGTCTGAATATATTATATTTTTATCCAACAATGAGATGCTGCCCTAAAAGGGCTTTGTGTGTCTTTCTCTCTCTCTCTCTCTCTCTCTCTCTCTCTCACACACACACACACACACACACACACACACACACACTCACTCACACACACACACACACACACACACACACACATAGCATCAGCAAGTGAACAGGGGCTGTTAACAGCACGTTTCTAGGTCAGTCAAACAGCTGTGAGATTCTCAATTTGAATCCACCAATCAGAGGGGCTGTGTGCTTTTTCCTGCCAAAACTGGTGCACCAAGTGCAGGCTTTTACAGCACAGAGAGAGACAGGATTTTTGCAGTCTATTTCTCATAGTGAGGACTCCCCTCAAACAAACAGCCATGAATTCCTAACCGTAGGGGCTAAAACGGTCATTCTTAGACCGTTGTGTTCAGAAGACATGGGAGAATCTTGAAATGTTGACCATTTAAAATAAAAATATGAAATATCATAGATATATGACATAGATGATTGGTTGTCTTAGAAGCCATGATTGCCCCAATATGCAAATTTGAATGTGCAAGGCCTAAGATATGATTGGCTGGCTGGGAAGCCATGAAGGCAACAATATGCAAATTTGAATGTGCAAGCCCTCGGATATGATTGGTTGTCTTAGAAGCCATATAAAAAGCAGTAAAACTGTACTATGATTTGGTAGAAAACTATAATTAATCAAAAATACTATATTTGGCAGAAATACTATTTTGTAGCAGAAACACTATATTTAGCACAAATCTGATGAAATAGAAGAAATAGTATGATTTAGCAGAAATGCTGTATTTAGCACAAATACTGGAAAGCAGCAGAAATGCTATGACTTAGCACAATAGTAATAACCTAAATAGAAAAATTGGAAAAGCAAAATGTACAGCTGAAAAAATCCTGAACATGCTAAGGGTCCCTCAAATGTAATTGTTAAATAAAAAAAAAACCAGCAAAAAAAAGTATAACAGTCACACAACCACAAATATGTACACATATGGTAACACACATGCACAGACAGACACACACAGGATCAAATTCAGTCAACCAGTCTAACTATATTGAATTTAAATCTTACAATGAGATCATCCCATAAAAAGGCTTTCTCTCTCTCTCTCTCTCTCTCTCTCTGTCACACACACACACACACACACACACACAAGATCCAATTCAGTAAACCAGTCTAAATATATTGATTTTGAATCTTACAATGAGATCATCCCATAAAAAGGCTTTCTCTCTCTCTCTCTCTCTCTCTCTCTCTCTCTCTCTCTCTCTCTCTCTGTCAAGCACACACACACACACACACAAGATCCAATTCAGTCAACCAGTCTAAATATATTGAATTTAAATCTTACAATGAGATCATCCCATAACAAGCCTTTCTCTCTCTCTCTCTCTCTCTCTCACACACACACACACACACACACACACACACACACACACACACAAGATCCAATTCAGTCAACCAGTCTAAATATATTGATTTTGAATCTTACAATGAGATCATCCCATAAAAGGCTTTCTCTCTCTCTCTCTCTCTCTCTCTCTCTCTCTGTCACACACACACACGCACACACACAAGATCCAATTCAGTCAACCAGTCTAAATATATTGAAATTAAATCTTACAATGAGATCATCCCATAACAAGCCTTTCTCTCTCTCTCTCTCTCTCTCTCTCTGTCACACACACACACACACACACACACACACACACACACACACACACACACACACAGATCCAATTCAGTCAACCAGTCTAAATATATTGATTTTGAATCTTACAATGAGATCATCCCATAAAAGGCTCTCTCTCTCTCTCTCTCTCTCTCTGTCACACACACACACACACACACACACACACACACACACACACACACACACACACACACACACATCCAATTCAGTCAACCAGTCTAAATATATTGAATTTAAATCTTACAATGAGATCATCCCATAAAAAGGCTCTCTCTCTCTCTCTCTCTCTCTCTCTCTCACACACACACACACACACACACACACACACACACACACACACACACACACACACACACACACACAAGATTCAAATCAGTCAACCAGTCTAAATATATTGAATTTAAATCTTACAATGAGATCATCCCATAACAAGCCTTTCTCTCTCTCTCTCTCTCTCTCTCTCTGTCACACACACACACACACACACACACACACACACACACACACACACACACACACAGAGAGAGAAGTAAGTTTCTAGCTCAGTCAAGCAGCCTGGGAGCTGCTGAATTTGAATCCACCAATCAGAGAGGCTGTATACTTTTTCCCGCCAAAACAGGTGCAGCCGTTTTACACACACAGAGCACAGAGACAGGATTTCTGCAGTGAATTTCTCATAGTGAGGATTCCTCTCAAACAAACGGCCATAATTTCCTAACCGTAGGGGCTAGAACGGTCATTCTTACACCGTTTTGTTCAGAAGAGATCAGGGAATCTTAAAGTGTTGACAATTTATCATTAAAATATGAATTATTAAAGATATTTGACTTCTAATGCACCATAACTGAGTAGAGCAAAGCAAAAACTGCCTTGACTTGCCCTCAAACAACGCTTTCTAACTCTAAATCTATTTGGAGTATCAATATCATTTTTTCACCGTAAGAGACAGCAGGCTTTGGTGAACAATCTTGGAAATTTTCAGGTCTCTGTTCATATCCATTAAAAAGATATGACGAGAGAAAAAAGTGGATCATTTCCAGAGTTTGAAATCTGAAGAAATCTGAGCGAAGGACGAATTTCCTACCCTCAAACAAGTCTAACTCATTTCAGAACGGTAATAGGTGAGAAAGAAATTCTTGAATTGTGAGTGTCAGGAGTGTCTGAAGATATACTGGGACAAGCCTCATGTTTTAACTTCGCTTCGTTAAGGAGATATGACGATTCGAATATGCCTCTCATTACAGAAATCAAGCTGTGATTTTGAACAAGCTCTCCATTGACTTTCTATGGGGATTTTTGAGACTTTGTGTTGGTCTGAGGAGATTTGCCAAAATTCTATAAATCTCACAACAATGATGGTGACATTTTCTGAAAGCCAGCAAAAATACCTACGTTTTGATGTATAATTTGTGGAAGTTGAGTGAAAATTGAGCAAGTAGCAAGAAGTTGTTCGGACATGAAGAGAAGACTGCAAAACCTTCAGTGGCACACTGGAAGCCAAGTGCATAGCAACCATAACAACGCATGTATTTTGTGAAAAATCACAATTTTGCAACTCAAAACTTTAAGAGGCATAAAAGTAAAACGGTAAAAGATTTGAAAAAGCTGATTTATTCCTGAATAGCCCAATAATTTGAGAACATTTTAAAGTTTGAATGGTTGTTCTACGTGAAAATATGACAAAGTAGTTAAGTTTCAAAAACAAGCAAGTTTTAGCAGAATTGCGGAAGTTTCCCATTCATTTCAATGGGACAAATTAAAGGAAAAAAACGTGATATTTTAAAAAGTATAACAGTTTAAAATACCAAAAGATATTGCCGGAAAGAGCAAAAATAGCAGAATAGTTTAAAATTTGAAGGGTGAAAATCGGCTGAAAATTGTGGAAGTAGTTCAACGGCGAAAAGTGTACGGAAGCAACTAGAATAATAATAATAATAAAGAACTAGAAAAATTTGCATTTCCTGCGAAAATGCTGTGTGGATGCCTTAACGCTGAAGTTGGCTGCTGAAAAAGCTGAAAATTTGCAAAAAGTTATATGGCGGTGCAAAAACTGGAAATTCTGCAGAAAACAGGTGAAGAAGCAGAATTTTTTTGCTGAAAAGTGGTGAAAAGCCAAAATTCTACTGAAAGGGGTAAAGACGGAGAAATCTTTGCTGAAAAGTAGTGGAAAAAAATGTTACCCTGAGCAGGATTCAAACTGGCCCTTCTGGTCTAGAGGTAGCTATTCATCTCACTGAGCCAGACTCATTCTGACCAAGAATAGGTGGAGAGACTGCCAATTTTGCTGAAATGAGCAGAAGCTGCTGAGAATTGTGCTGATAAGAGTGAAAAGGCTGAAAACTTTGCAGAAGAGTTGAATAAGCAAAATTCTGAAAATTCTGCTGAAAAGAGGTCAATCAGCATAATTTCTGCTGAAAAGAGGTGAATGAGCAAAATTCTGCTGAAAAGAGGTTTTTGCTTAAAACAGCTGAAAAAGCTGGGATTTGTGCTGAAAAGTGGTGAAAAAACTGGAAAATTCTGGTGAAAAGGGTGAAGAATCTTACATTTGTGTTGAAAAGAGTTAAAACAATATAATTATGCACTGAAAAAAATAGTTGCCATAAGCGGGATTTGAACCCGGGACTCCCGCTCTGAGAACTGCTGCTCATCTCACTGAGCTAAAACACAGCTCACTCCAGGGAGCAAAATCAGTGACCACATTGATAATGTGTTCCATTCATTTCAATGGTCAAAAGTCATAGCACACATTAGCAGAAATAGCAGAATTTTTTAAAGTCTGAACATAGTATTTATACTATAACATAGTATTTCTTCTAAATCATAATATTTGAACCAAATGATAGTATTTCTGCCAAATCACAGTATTTCTGGTAAATCACAGTGTTTGTGCCAAATCACAGTATTTGTACCAAATCATACCACTTGTGACAAATCATAGTGTTAGCTGAATCTGTGCTAAAACACAGTATTATTAGTATTTATACTAAATAATATTTTTCTTACAAATCATAGCATTTGTGCTGAACCATAGAAAATTCTGCCAAATCATAGTATTTGAGCCAAATCATACAATTTGTGCTGAAACATTGATTTATGTATGATTTATGATTTAGCAGAAACACTGGGACTTGGTAGAAATACTATGATTTACATGAAATACTTTGACTTAGAAGAAATACTATAATCTAGCAAAAAGTACTATAGCATAAATTCAGAAATTCTATCATTGAGCAAAATTACTAGGATTTAGCAGAAATACTATGATTTGGCACAAATACTATGTTTTAGCACAAAAATATGTTTTGGCTCAAAAACTTTATTTTGCAGTTATACTATGATTTGGAAGAAAACTATGCTTTGGAAGAAATACTATGCTTTGGAACAAATACCATGATTTGGCAGAAATACTATGAGCAGTAATAATATAACATAGCAGAAATACTATTATTTGGGTGAATGCTATTGTTTGGCACAAACACTATGATTTAGCACTGTACAGAATGGTGTACGTCAGTTTAATGCTGGGTGGTGCTGCAATAGTAGCTATCCTCGGTCAGAAGGAGAGGCTGGCATCCAGGGATTAGTTTACCACAGGTGGAGTTTATTGGCAGTCAGATGGATGTTACAGGAGATATGGCATACAGTAGGAGGATGTGGAGGGGTGATATGGTGTAGTTTCTATGATTGAGAACAGGGTATACATTACAACATGAATACGGATTAAAGATTAAAGAAACTGGCAACAAATTCCTCCACTACAAACCAGTCTGATACCACTTCTTGCAGTGTTCACATTTACTAAGGCACTACCCAAAAGGCGTCACAAGAGGGCACTCCAACACAAGAGATGACCTATGTACACTGATGCACGTAGTAACAGTCAGCCTCCTACTTAGCCACTACGTAATACAGCGATATTACAGTGTACAAATTCACATAAATATGATTTGGCAGAAATACTAAACTTTGGCACAAATACTATAATTGAGTACAAGTACTCTAAGATAACAGAAATACTATGATTTAGCAGAAATACAATGTTTTTGCAGAAACACTGTAATTTCACTCAAATACTATGAGATAGCAGTAATACTATGATTTGGCAGAAATGCTACGTTTTAGTACAAATACTATGACAAAGCAGAAATACTATGACTTAGAAGTAATACTATCACAAAAGGGATTCCTCAAAATACTATGAAATTGCAGTAATTCTATGATTTGGCAGAAATACGGTACTTCATACAAATACAATGCTTTGGTACAAATACTATATTTTGGTTTGAATACTATGATTTGGCATGAGTAGTATGATTTAGTACAAATACTACGAATTGGCAGAAATACTGTGACTTAGTAGTAATACTATAACATAACAGATATACTGTTATGTTGCAGACAGTCTATGTTTCAACCTGGCCCTCCTGGGCTCAAGGCGGCTACTCATCTCACTGTGCCAAACTGACTCTCACAAGGAAGGAGATGGAGAGACTGACAATTATGGTGAAATGAGCAGAAGCTGCTGAGAATTGTGCTCATAAGAGGTAAAGGGCTGAAAATTTTGCAGAAAAGAGGTAAATCAGCAGAATTTCTGCAGAAAACAGGAAAGAAGCAGAACATTGCGCTGAAAAGAGGTGAATGAGCAGAATTTCTGCTGAAAAGAGGCAGAACAACCTGGTTCTGCTCAAATTCACCAATCAGAGGTACTGCTTCTGTCTGCTTCATCAGGCTGTTTACTTGTATGTATTTCTGCCATGTGGTGTTGACAAGAATCTGAGGTCCATATTAGAAAAGCTGCTAAAATCATAAAACTTTGCAGAATTGTAATAAATTAGCAATATAAATTACAGGTCTGTGATAGTGTATCAATTTGTAGTGAAAAAAAAAAATGTTGAACAAGGTGGGATTGAACTCACGACCTTTGAGCTGCAGAGCCGTGTCATTACTGATTGCGCCACCTGGAAAGGGGCGGGGTCTGAAAGACAGAGACTTCAGCAGTCAGAATTAGATCGCGGTGAGAGGCGAAAAAACGCCGTTTTGGAGTTACAAAACGTCGTGTAACTCAAAAACTAGGAGGGCTAGCGGCATAATTCTTGTACTGGGTGAATCAGCGGACTTTGGTGTACTTTGACTGCGATTTTCATTGCTCTTTGTAACTCCGCCGCGGAGATATGACGAGAGAAGAAACGGCTTCATTTTCGAGTTTGAAAACTGAGAGGAGGACCGATTTCCACCCTCAAACAAACGTAATTCATTGCTCAACGGTAAGATAATTGTAAAACTGCTTCCACTGTGAGTGTCAGCAGTGTCTGAAGATATATTGGCACAAGCCTCATGTCCTAACTTTGCTTTGTTAAAGAGATATGACGATTTGAAAATGCCTCTCATTAGAGAAATCCAGCGCTGATTTTGAACACACTCTCCATTGAAACTCAATGGAGCGTTTTCAGATCTTGTGTTGGTCTGAGGCGATTTGATAAAAATCTGTAACTTCCACAACAGTGATAGTGACGTTTTCTGAAAGCCAGCAAAAATACCTACGTTTTGATGTATAATTTGTGGGGTTGAGTGGAAATTGAGCGAGTAGCAAGAAGTTGTTTAGACATGAAGAGAAAATTCAGAACGGACCAGCACTCACTCTGACTTAATTGCATAGCAACCATAGCAACGCATGTATTTTCTGAAAATCACAATTTTGCAACTGAAAACTTAAAGAGAGATAAGATTAAAACGGTAGAAGATCTGAAAAAGCTGAATCAGAGAGGAATAGCCCAATAATCTGAGAACATTTTAAAGTTTGAATGGAGTTTCTAGGTGAAAGTATGACAAAGTAGTTAAGTTTCAAAGACAAGCAAGTTTTAGCAGAATTGTGGAAGTTTTCCATTCATTTCAATGGGACAAATTAAAGGAAAAAGTGTAATATTTTAAAAAGTATAACAGTAATAAACACCAAAAGATATAGCCGGCATTAGCAGAAAGAGCAGAACAGTTTAGAGTTTGAACGGAGAAAATCGGCTGAAAACTGTGGGAGTAGATCCACGGCGAAAAAACGTCACGGAAGCGACAGGAATAATAAAGAATAAAGAGAAACAGGAACTCAATAGTGTGGAAGCCCTTGAGGGCATCCACACAATAAAGAGAAACAGGAACTCAATAGTGTGGATGCCTCCAGCATCCACACAATAATAACTAGAAAAAATTGCATTTCCTGCGAAAATGCAGCGTGGATGCTGTAACTCTGAAGCTGTCTGCTAAAATTAGCTGAAAAAGCTGAAAAGTTGCAGAAATTATAAAAACTTTGCAGATGCAAAGGAACTTTGCCAAAATGTAGTAACTTAGCAGAACTGCAATATCTTAGAGGAAACATAATACTTGGCAGAAATACAAGAGCATAGCAGAACTTAGCAGAAATATTGTAACTTAACAGAAACACGATAACTTCTCAAAAATACAAGAATTTAGGAGAAATAGTATAAGATAACAGAAAGAATATATTTAGCCAAACATTCTTAAACATTACAGAAATACTATGATTTAGAAAAACAGTACAACATAGCAGAAATGCTGTGATTTAAGAGACATTGTAATATACTATGAATATTGTAATTTTAAATAAATACTATGTATTAGCAAAAATACTCAAGTTTAGCACAAATATTATAACATAGCAGAAATACTATTCTATAGCAGAAATGCTATATTTAGAAAGAAAAATATAATATAGTAGAAATACTATGATTTAGCAGAAATCCTACAATATAGCTTAATATGGAACAAATACTATGATTGAGCAGAATAGTAATAACTTAAGTGAAAATATTGGAAAGGTAAATTGATAAGCTGAATAAAAAGGAACATGGTTAAGTTCGCTGAAAACCAATTGTTGTTCACCTGTGAAAAAATAAAATAAAAATACATTTAGAAAAAAAAACAAATAAGAAAAGCCAACAGATACACACAAAATCAAATATGGATACACAAATCAACAAATACACAAGAAATCAAATATGGATACACAAATGTACAGAGAGAGACACACACAGACAGAGTCTATGCCAGTCAACCAGTCTGAATATATAATATTTTTATCCAACAATGAGATGCTGCCCGAAAAAGCGTCTTTGTGTGTGTCTTTCTTTCTCTCTCTCTCTCTCTTACACACACACAGACACACACACACACACAGCATCAGCAAGTGAATAGGGGCTGTTAACAGCATGTTTCTAGGTCAGTCAAACAGCTGTGAGCTTCTCAATTTGAATCCACCAATCCGAGAGGCTGTGTGCTTTTTCCGCCAAAACTGGTGCACCAAGTGCAGGCTTACACATGCAGCACAGAGAGAGAGGAGGATTTTTGCAGTCTATTTCTCATAGTCAGGACTCCCCAAACAAACAGCCATAAATTCCTAACCAGAGGGGCTAAAACGGTCATTCTTAGACCGTTTTGTTCAGACGACATGGGGGAATCTTGAAATGTTGACCATTTAAAATAAAAATATGAAATATTATGGATATATGACATAGATGATTGGTTGCCTGGGAAGCCATGAAGGCCCCAATATGCAAATTTGAATGTGCCAGCCCTCAGATATGATTGGCGTGCTGGGAAGCCATGAAGGCAACAATATGCAAATTTTAATGTGCCAGCCCTCAGACATGATTGGTTATCTTAGAAGCCATGAATGCCCCAATATGCAAATTTGAATGTGTAAGGTCTCAGATATGATTGGTTGTCTTAGAAGCCATATAAAAAGCAATAAAATTGTTCTATGATTTGGTAGAAAACTGTAATTAATCAAAAATACTATATTTGGCAGAAATACAATTTTTGGCAGAAACACTATAATTAGCACAAATCTGATGAAATAGCAGAAATAGTATGATTTAGCAGAAATGCTGTATTTAGCACAAATACTGAAAAGCAGCAGAAATGCTATGACTTAGCACAATAGTAATAACTTACATAGAAAAATTGGAAAAGCAAAATGAACAGCTGAAAAAATGCTGAACATGCTAAGGGTCCCTCAAATGTGATTGTTAAATGAAAAAAAAAAGCAAAAAAAAGTATAACAGTCACGCAATCACAAATATGGACACATATGGAAACACACAAGCACAGAGAGACACACACAGGATCAAATTCAGTCAACCAGTCTAAATATATTGAATTTAAATCATACAATAAGATGCTCCCATAAAACTCTCTCGCCCTCCCTCTCTCTCTCTCACACACACACACACACACACACACACACACACACACACACACACAGAGAGAGACAAGCAAGTTTCTAGGTCAGTCAAGCAGCATGGGAGCTGCTAAATTTGAATCCACCAATCAGACAGGCTGTGTAGTTTTTCCCGCCAAAACAGGTGCACCTCTTTTTACACATGCAGCACAGAGACAGGATTTGTGCTGTCTATTTTTCATAGTCAGGACTCCCCTCAAACAAATGGCTATAATTTCCTAACCGTAGGGGCTAGAACAGTCATTCTCACACCGTTTTGTTCAGAAGAGATGGGGAATCTTAAAGTGTTGACAATTTATCATTAAAATATGAATTATTGAAGACATTTGACTTCTAATGTACCATAACTGAGTAGAGGCAAAGCGAAAACTGCCTTGACTTGCCCTCAAACAATGCTTTCTAACTCTAAATCTATTTGGAGTATCGATATCATTCTTTCACCATAAGAGACTGCAGGCTTTGGTGAACAGTCATGGAAATTTTCAGGTCTGTGTGGAAATCCATCAAAAGATATGACGAGAGAAAAAGTGCCTCATTTCCAGAGTTTGAAATCTGAAGAAATCTGAGCGAGGGATGAATTTCCTACCCTCAAACAAACCCAATTCATGACCAAATGGTAATAGGTGAGAAAGAAATTCTTGAATTGTGAGCGTCAGGAGTGTCTGAAAATATATTGGCACAAGCCTCATGTCTTAACTTTGCTGCGTTAAGGAGATATGACGATTTGAAAATGCCTCTCATTAGAGAAATCCAGCGGTGATTTTGAACAAGTTCTCCATTGACTTTCTATGCAGTTTTCAGACTTTGTGTTGGTGTGAGGAGATTTGCCAAAATTCTATTATACAGAAATACTGTAATCAGCACATAAACTGTAACATTTAGAAATTCCTCCACTTAGTAGTAATACTATAACATAACACAAATGTTATGATGAGTTGAGCGGCTGGTACTCTGGTGCAGTCAGCACAATCTGGAGCTGAACACTCTTAAAACTGTAGAGATGACAGTGGACTTCAGGAGACATCCCTCAACTCTGCCCCCCTCATCATATCAGACAGCCCTGTGTCGACTGTGGAGATCTTCAAGTTGCTGGGTACCACCATCTCCCAGGACCTGAAGTGGGAGACCAACATCAACTCCATCCTCAAAAGACCCAGCAGAGGATGTACTTCCTGAGACAACTGGGGAAGTACAGTCTTCCACAGGAGCTGCTGATCCAGTTCTACACTGCAGTCATTGAGTCTGTCCTGTGCTCCTCCATCACAGTCTGGTATGGTGCAGCCACTAAACAGGACAGGTGCAGACTGCAGCGGACTGTACGGGCAGCAGAAAGGATCATCGGCGCCCCCCTGCCCTCCATCCAGGATCTGTACCTCTCAAGAACCAGGAAACGGCAGGGAAAATCATCACAGACCCCTCACACCCTGGACACAGACTTTTTGATCTGCTGCCCTCTGGCACACGGTACAGAAGCCTGCAGACCAGGACCACCCGACACAGGAACAGTTTCTTTCCCCTCGCCATCTCCCTTCTAAACAGTTGAACTGTCACACTGCTCCCACTGCCAGACTGCAACTGCACCTGTTGCAAAAGCAGTTTCACCCCGGTTCGTATATTCGTCAGACTTCCAGAAAGAACACCGGGACTCAGTAATCAATTAACCATACCTTTATTCATACACACTTATTGATTATACCTTCTAGAAGGGAGATGTACAGAACCCCGGACTTTCTCTGCAGATCTCAACCCCTTTGTCCGTTCCATGCAGTTTTGTATAAGTGACCCCCCTTCTAATCCCTCTACGAGGTGCCATAAACTAAGTGCTATGTTTACCTACTTTTACTTGTGTGTGTGCGAGCATGTGAATGCCTACATGTGCGCGTTCCCGCGTGTCTATGTGAGTGCTCGTGAGTGACTCTGTGTGCATAGCTGATATACGTGTGCCCGTAAGTGAGTGTGCATATAGGTGTGGGAGTATATCAGTTAAAACACTGTGGGTATGTGTCTCTTCCTAGGGGCCATAAATACCATCTCCCCTCCAGACCACAGTTATCCAGTTACAAATCTACTTCTAAGCTCACGACACAATCAGGCCTTTATTATATTGAGGGCAGTGTCAGTGTCTCTACCATAATTCTACATTCTATCTTAACACATTTCTAAACTCTAAAGCAAACTAAACATTCCTACATATCTAAACTCTAAAATAAGCTAAACATCCCTACAAACCCCCTTTTTTATCTGCCCTACGGCAGATAAAACTAAACTAAATCTTTCACCATAATGTTTTCATACTGTGACTCCCCATTTCCCAAAAGTGGCAACATGGTGTCTGCCTTTGTATCAGATTCTCCCACAGCACGATTGATGAGTCTTACAAGCAAAGCTCTGATACAAGGCACACAACAACACCCACACGTCACTAATATTGCAATAAAAACAGACAAAGAAACCATAATTGACATAATAAAACCTTTCCATTGCCCAAAGACAGAGGTCATCCACTCTTCCAGCGAGTTATCCACTCCTGAATGCTCATGCATTGTGATGGACAACGTCCTCAGGCCTTCCAGCGCTCGGGTCACAGAGCCATCCGGAGCTGTGTTATTTGGAATAAAGGTGCAACACATATCCCCAAACATTGCGCAAACGCCCCCTTTTTCTCCCAACAACATGTCTAACGCCATCCGATTTTGTACTGCCATTAAAGATGTTGGACCCAACTGTTCAGCAAGCCCTTCAACCGCGTCCCTGGTAAGGTTCGCCAGTCTCAGGACATTATAATGCACATAATTAATACGGTCCACATTCTTATTTGGAGTTACTGGAAAAAATGCAGAAATTATTGGGAGATTTTCAAATCCTCCAGCAATTTGGTCCGCTAACTTAAATTCATTAGGCACACCCCTAGGCACTCCAATAGCATCTATATATGTTGGTGATCCTATTGTAAGGTCAAACGATCCTGGTGACCGTTTGGCCAACACATGACGTCTCCGCCTGACTGTCAGTTGAGCGATGCCGGGCTTACCCAGCCGCACCCCCTTTTCACCTACTAAAACAAGAGGTGCACCTAAACGTACCATGGCACAGACACCAGAAGTTCCACTAGGAATTCTAACATACAATCTGTACCCACCACAATAATAATACAAACCAGCACGTGCCCACAGGCCTATTTCGGTGCCGGTGTCTCTTGATAACTTTCCTCTGGCCAGGTACGTCACAGTGCACCAATCAGCGTTAATCTCCCCGGCCTCATGCTCATGTCTGTCAGGGAAAGACACAGTAAAGTTAAAACACGTGTAGTTGGCTCTTCTTGGCGTGAAGGGACCAAGTACAGTATCATTACCTATTGGTGGAAACAAACTTGCTAATGTAGTACAATTACCTTCAGAAACCGCTTCTCTAGTGAGTCTGACCATGCACTCAAATCCCCACTGGTCTTCGGGATGTAAAGGAGCCGGTTCTGTGAAAAGATGTGGGCGGGCACAAGACGCCACACAATCTGAAACATTCTGTTCCCTAGCATTTTGGATAAGCCAGTCTAGCCATAAATTGCTTTCACGATAGCCAGTAGCCATTGAAATGAGCTGTTTAGGTTTTAGTCTTGTATAATCTACCTCGATTATTTGTGGGCCTGATTCAGAAAGTGGCAATGGTGGGGGAGGTGTTGATACAGTTATTTCAGCCACACCGTGTGCAAAATCTCTAAAATTAATTTTAACCAAACCGTATGGATCCTTCCCTGAGACATCTGCCCCTATAAATAAATACACCACAGATCGGGCGGGCCACACAGTGTCATACCAACGATTCAGTGAGAGGGTCAACGGGTTCTGCCCAGCTGAGAAGTCCCGCTGAAACCCAAGCTTCTGCCACGTGGTGTCCTTGTAGGGGCGCCACGTGCCAGAATACTCCACTATGGTAGACCAGTAGTCACACGGGCCCTTCCAATAAGTGTGATAGGGGTAGCCAAGCTTCTGATTATTACACTCTATATCTACCATTGGATTGTAACCTACCCAGACATCATATCCCCGCCATGAACTGTTTAAGCCTTTACATTTAATGACAGCACAAAGGTCGAATGTATACGAGGTAGTGGACCCTTTAACGTAGTCCAACTCTATACCGCCATAATAATCCAAACACTCATCTGATTTACCTGTTTCACTGCGTTTGGTTCGCTTCGCCGTGGCCTGTGATGGTGGAGTCGCCAGAGTGGATTCGGGTCTGTCTCTGGGCAATTCACTTAAAAGAAAAATCACAGTTACAATAACAACAGCCATCACTCCTAACACTACCATTTCTTTCCAATTTCCCCATAACCCCATCTTGTTTTTGTTTTTTGTTTTTTTTCTTATCCCTTTTTATCCAATGTAGTTTTCAATTTTCACTTATTTTATAAAACCACCTTTATCTTCTGGATTGTGCGATCCTCTGTTGCTCTTCTGTCTTCGACTTCCGGGGTAGACTACCCTTCAGTCGTTGCATGGATCAGGGATTTATTCTGTCCCTGGGCTGGGATCCATGTGAGGGGTCTCAGCCGAGTTCCCCCTCTTTTCTTTTGCCAAGAGCCTCTCCGACCGCTTAGGCTCTTCAGCTACAGCACACTGGGTCCAGTGGTACCAGGTTTCACCTTTCCCCTTCAGCTGAACTGCGTGTGAGGTCCTGGTCCCCACCTCAAACGGACCTGTCCACCTGGGCTCGTTCCACTTCCGTTTGTAAACCTTCAGCCACACCCACTTCGCGTCTGGCACCGTCTGCTCCTGTCCTTGGCCCGCAGTCACCTGTGATGTAAAACTTAAGACAAGAGCTTTTAGTGCTTTAAACTGCTTTAAATGTTCAAATGTAGGCATTTCTTGTCTTAAGGCTGGTATCCCTGCAGTGGGTCCAGGAAATTGTCTCCCGGTGAACAGCTCATAAGGAGTGAACCCGGTAGACTGATTTACTGAGCATCTAATGCTCATGAGGGCTATTGGTAACGCCTCAACCCAATCCATTTTGGTCTGTGCACAGATCTTAGCCAATTTATTTTTTAAGTTTTGATTCATTCGCTCAACCTTACCTTGAGACTGTGGATGATAAACGGTCCCAAACCTGTGTTGCAACCCTAGCATGGATTCCACTTCCTGCAAATGTTTATTCTTAAAATGTGTCCCATTATCTGATCTAATTCTCTCTGGGAATCCATGCCAGGGAATGTAATGATTTATCAAACACTTAATGACTGTTGTGCTGTCTTCTCTCCGGGCTGGCCACGCCTCTGGCCACCCTGTCAAACTATCCACACATACCAGCAGGTATCTAAAGCCCCTCGCTGGTGTCACCATGTCTGTGTAATCAATCACTATTTCCTGCCCCGGCCTCTGAAGCAGGGGAAACTTACCCATCTCTGGTTTCACTGTGGGTTTAGGATTGTGTTGGCCACAGATAAGGCAGGTTCGCACATGCTCCCTCAACATGTCCTTCAGGAATGGGTGCCACCAATGACAGAGATTCCTCTCCATCTGGGCCACACCCACATGCCCAAGGCCATGAGCTTCTCTGATCTTTTTCTCTGCCATATCTGCCGTCAACACTGGTCTTCCATCTGGCCCCCTCCAGATGTTGCTTACCTTTATGGCTCCTCTCTCCTTCCAGAGTGACTTTTCTTCTGGAGAGGCCTTCTCCTGTTCTTTTATGATCTCTTCGCGTTCCAGCCCTGGATTTTCTTCCCAATCTATTCCCATACTTACCATTTGTCTGATCCCTGTGTAACCAACCACCTTTTTGGCTGCTTCATCTGCTGCTCGATTACCTCGAGCAACCCAGGTGGCCGAATCATCGTGCCCCTTGCACTTTATTATTGCCACCTCCAGGGGTCCTTCCAGCGCCTCTTCCAGCGCCCTCATCTCCTTCTCATGTTTGATTGGTTGTTGATTGGTAGTGAGGAATCCAGCTCTCTTCCACTGACCCAGCTCCACATGTGCGGCTCCAAAGGCATAGGCTGAATCAGTGTAAATGTTTATCTTCTTTCCTTGAGCATATTTAAGGGCTTCAATCAGTGCAATCACCTCTGCTCTCTGCGCTGACTGCTGCCCTTCCAACTTTGCTGCTTTGATCACCTCCAGATGCTCCCCTCTCTTACTTACCACTGCATAGCCTGCCTTGAGCCCCTCCTTCTCGTCCCTAAAGCAGCAGCCATCTGTGAAGAGATCCTCTGCTCCTTCCATGGCTTCCGCTTTGAGATCTGGTCTTGTCTTCTCTTCCAGACCGCCTGAGGGCAGTCGTGCGGTTCCCCTGACCCCATTTGGTCTGCCATGTTTATCCCTTCATGTGTAAAAGTCAAATTTGGGGCCTCCAGCACTTTGCTGAGCCTCTGTTGTCTAAGTGGGGTCATGGTGAAGGCCTGTGAGTTAACATAAGCCACCACACTGTGTGTTGTTAAAACTCTCAGTGGGTGTCCTCTAACTATATGTGCTACTTTCTGGATGGCCTTTGCCACTCCAGCTACATGCTGAGTGCATGTAGGGTGCCTTTTCTCCATGTTGTCTAAGCATACACTGATGTACATCAAAACCTGTCTACCTCCCCCTTTTTTCTGAAACAAAACGCCATTCACCACCCCTTTTGTTTCAGAAACATCTAAGAAGAAGTCCCTGTTGTAATCTGGCACAGCTAAATCTACTGCACGAAAAAGATCCTGTTTCAGAGAAATAAAGCATTGTTCAGCTTCAGTAGTCCAGTTCAACTGAGCAGTCAGGTCTCTCATTCCATGCTGCTTCACCAAGTCACGCAAAGGCTTAGTGCGGCCCACATAGTCTGGAATGTACTGCCGGCTGTAGCCTGTGAGACCTAAAAAAAGAAAGCATCTCTTTCACAGTCTCTGGCCGCGGGTGGGAGAGGATGGCACTTCTATGAGCAGCCATCATCCCCACCATATGCTGTTTCACCTCTCTCCCTAAAAAAGTCACCTGTGGTCTCACCAACTGTAATTTGTCTTTACTCACTTTAAAGCCCGCCTCTGCCAGTCTCCTAAGCACGGTCATGGTGGCCTGAAAGCAAGCGTCTGCCGTGGGAGCGGCAATCAGGAGGTCATCAACATATTGAACCAGAGTGCAGCCAGCCGGCATCACACACGGTTCCAACGTCTGCTTCAACACCTGGTTAAAAATGCCCGGTGACAGAGCAAATCCCTGTGGCAACCGAGTATACCTTAACTGTTGACCCCTGTAAGAGAAAGAAAACACATCACGCAGAGAGTGGTGCAAAGGTAAGCAAAAGAAGGCATTTGCCAGGTCAATGCATGTAAACCAACGCTGATCTGGGGAGAGATTTGTCAATGCAGTAAATGGATTAGGAACTGGCACAGTTTTAGTTTTCAAAATAGCATTAATGGCCCGCAAATCATGAGCCATACGATATTTACCTGTGCCATGCTTTTCCACTGGCAAAATAGGTGTGTTCCATTGAGACGTGGAAGGCTCCAACACCCCCACCTTTAACAGCCCTTCAATAGTCTCTACAATGCCTTCCTCTGCCTGTGGTGAATGTCGGTACTGCGGACGCCATATTAGAATGTCAGATTTAAGTTCAAAGGTCACAGGCGAACAGGTGGTTAAGCCAACATCCGTAGGCCCCTGTGACCACAGTGTGTGAGGCAACTGTGAGAGGCCTTTAACGGCCTCTGGATGATCTGTCAGTTCCCTGCCATGTGTCCTACGAATGTGACGATGTTCCAACATAGTGTCATCTGTGTGTGATGTTGAAATTCTATATGTTTTAGTACTTGGGGAGAAGGAAACATCAGGAATCTGTGTGAGTTGCCAATCAATTGCTCGTGAAGCCACACCGCATCATGGGACCCAAGTCCTTCGCTTGATGTCCAGAATGAACCGCTAGAGACACATGAGGCACAGATTCATCGCCCATTCGAACCAGCTCTTTTGTTCCTCCGACAAATGGACCAGGGCTGCTACCCCTGCGGTCCAACATAAATATCTCTGGTAGAGACCTGCCATGCCTTCCCTCCAGGAATTCATGGAACAGATCTTCATACCACTCAGTGTTGTCGCGATCATAAAAGAGTGTCACGTGGTATGGGTCAATGGGTGGAGCATACACGTCGAGGGCCATGATCCAGGGCCGCCAGAGTTGGAAGTGTGCCAGGATGCCGTTAGAGGTCGTCAGCTGGGCCCAGTAGATTTCTGCTGTACGATCAATGTCCTCAGACAGCAGCCACTGTCCTCTCGTACCTGTGGCCACACATGGAAGCTGTGTGCCATCCTTCAGAGTCACTGTTAAACCATCAGGCCCACACATGATCACAGCTCCCAGTTTGATGAGCAGGTCTCGCCCCATCAAGTTCACAGGCACCTGCGCTGAAATGACATATGGATGAGCCACTGCTTGCTTTCCAATTTCAGTCTTTAAAGGAACAGTCACTGGCAATGTCATTGAAACCCCAGAGAAGCCGACCACGCTGACCTCGTCCCCAGATAATTTAGTGTTATCAGGAACTTCTTGGATGGTTGAATAAGTAGCTCCCGTATCAACAAGGAACGGCAGAGTCAGTCCATTCACCGTCAGTGAGAGTAAGGGGTCTGCCTTTCCCCCCTCTCCTCGGCCTCCCTGTGGGGTGTGTCACTGCTGCCAGTCCTGGCTGTTCCAGCCGGCCTCCCAGGTCGGCATTTGAGGTCTTGGTCCAGGGATCATGTGTGGGTTTGGAGCCTGGTAGTATGGACCACCCCTTCCTGCTTGAGGCGTGCCCATTTGCTGCTGTATTTGTGGCTGCTGCGGACAATTCCTGGCCCAGTGCCCAGGCTGAGAACAATTCCAACAAACATCTCTAAATCCACGACCCGCTCCAGGCACACCCCTTCCATAGCCCAAGGCGCCCCTCACACCCACCGGGCCACCACGGCCTCTAGCCCTACCCCTACCGGGCCACACATTACCTCCCCAGCTGGCCATGGGTGGACTCTGCAAACCATCATAATGTGTCCAGGGATTCATTGGATAAACATTTGGATTAAATTCAGGTCTATTAGACTCAGGTGGGCAGCCTTGAGCTACCATCACCTTTGATGAATCAGTTAATTTGTTCTCTTTTTTCTTTTCACTTACCTTCTGTTTCGCTTCTCCCAAGTTCAGCTTAAGCAATTGTCCCTGAATCTCCTCCAACTCCCCTTTTTTCTTATCTTCACCTTGCTTGTATTTATCCAAATAATGCACCAAATGTCTCTCCCAGCGATGTGCGTCTGCTCCTTCTAAGTCAGGGACATCTAAAATTTTTTCTCTTACCTGTTCTGGTATCCCTTCTAATACTGCCTTTCTAAACCACACCTGGTGAAGACCACGTGCAGAAGGATTGTAACCTGTGTTCTGCATCCACTTCTCTTTCACCTGCTCTACATAATCTCTAGGGTTTTGATCAGGCTTCCACTGCAACTTTGTAATGGCAGCCGCATTTGGGGTTGGATATTGTTGACGCACAGCATTCCCAATCTGCTCCTGCACTCTAAAAAAAGGTGTAGAGTCTGGTCTAGTGATGACAGCTGCCAGTACCTGTATTTCCTCCAGCGCAGTGACTGTCATACACCGGCCAGCTATGGCTCGAAAATCCCCCAGGGCGAGCTGTGTGCCTGATGTCACTTTATCAAGTTGTCTCAGCCAACCCGCCCCTCCATCAATGATGGGTGGGAGCATCTCCACTAGAGCTGTAACATCCCCTACTCCATATGGTTTATATCGTCTCTCACCCCCTGCTGTGACCACTAGGGGCATTTCTAATGCATAATTGGAATGTCCCATGACCCCCTTCTGGGGGTTTTCTGCCGCTGTCATTTGACTTCTTCTCAACATTGGATGTTCTCCACGCATTCCTCCAGTTTGAAGCCACTGCTCCTGCATCTCCTCTCGCTCTTTTCTAGATTCAAACGCGTGGCGTCTTCTTGAGTCATCTTCATCCCCTCCTGCACTCTGAATGACACTACATTCATCTATATCCTCTTCCAGAGTGCCCTGTATCCATCCATCCCAGGAGTCAACACCTCTTACCTTAGGTAAGTGCACCTTTAGATGCACCTTTTTTCTCACATCCAAAGGCAGGTCTGCTTTCCCTTCAGCTACTCCTTTTTGCTTCTTAAATTTTTCAGTCAATTCTTCTTCTTCGAGTCGCTTGCAAAGCATCTCCACCAATCTCTCTGCCTCTCCGGCTGATAATTCCGGAGGAGACCTAGCTGTCGCTCCTGCTGCACTGGACCGTTCTTCTTCTCCTTCCTCGTCCTCCTCCTCTTTATGATCCACATGGGTCTGGACCTGAGTAGCAGGTGGCGCTATCTTTTCAGGTCCCACTGTTATCATTTGTTGCTGCGGCCTTGGGCGGTGCTGCTCCTCATATTCACACTCAGCCTGCCCTCCAGTTAGTCGCAGCACCACCCCATCTTCATTCTCCATGCTGCCATCCTTAATGCTCAACATAGGATAATTACCAAAATATGGAGGAGGACATACTGAAAAAAGAGGAGCCGTGGGCTGGGGGTGTGGAAGACAATCAGGTCTCAACTTACCTTCCTCTTCCACAGGTTCCCTCATCCAGTGCTCCAGTCCTTGGCAGCTGATTCCCCATGCAGCCAGCCTGGCTCGTTTCTCCTCCTCCTCCTTTATTCGGTCCTTAACTCCCCTCTTCTCCAAGATATTTGCTCCATCCAACTCTTTCCTGAGTTTCTCCTCCTTCTCCTCAGATGCCTTGGCCGCTTCCAACAAAACCTTTGCAAGAGAGCATCGCATGTCACCTTTTATTCCAGCTTGATCACATACACTCATTATTTCCTTCCCCATTTCCAGTATTTTACCATTCTTACCTGTTAGATGTCCTGTCATGGTGATCTTCAATGCTTCCCCCTAATTTCTCTTTTGCTTCTCAACAGTTTTCCATTGCATTTCTCCTCCGTTGGACTCCTCACTCCTTCTCTAATAATCTCCTGTTGATCAGTCATTATTTAACTCACCTGAAATTCCCTTTACTTACCACCAGATGTCACTGTAGTTTTCCTCGGAACCCTCCGAGCTCCTCCTTGGTACTCCTCTTCCGTCCCACAAATGAGTCCGCCCCCCTGAGGCTGGCTATCTCACACCTCCTACTTCTCGCAGTCCCCTTCACAACTCACTGCGGGACACTTCCTCCTCTGCTGATCCAGGAGAACGCCCCAGTCAGCACCAAGAGCGGGTGCCGTCCGCTCACACCTCACAAAACTAGGACAATTAGGCTCACAATCGTCAGATCGCGCCACATTTGCCTCACGAATTATTCAAACTGCGCCACGGACTGGATACCGCAGTTTCTCTTCCCCAGAAAAATAAAACCAAATTCAACCCCCAATTGACTTCACAGTTTGCAATAATTCGCGACACGGCCTCCTGCCGCGATTTCTGCACACCACAAACACACACTTTTAGACACAAATTCTTTTTGTTACTTTAATTGACTCCCGTACTTCAACGAGACGCCGACTCTAACGGCGCTTTCCACACACACAACGCAATTTACTAACGCTGCAGTCAGTGGGGTGAGCCAAGCCGTCGTGCTTTCACTAACGAAGCAACTTGCCCCCACTCTCATGCAGGTTATCAACCGCGACTAGGATCCAACACCTAGCTTTAGTTATTTAAGGCGTCCCCGGTCCCCTAGGTAACCACCCTGGATCTCCTGTCCCACAGGTCCTATCCCCGCGTCCGAGAATAGGTGGGGCAACCAAGCCCGGAACACACACAGCCCTAAGCTGGCGACGAGGCCTTCCAGCCCCGCTTTCTAACTAATAGTAACACAGGTTTCCTGCTTTAACGCACGGAGGACGGATCACACACCGCCACTTTTTCCTAATAACTAAGACGGATCCCACACCGCCACGGATGAAACACCGATTCTATTAATCCGTAACAAACATCTCCTGCTTTAACGCACGGAGAGTTTCTTACGGGGCGCTAAACATCAACCTGAAGTTGTTAACAAAAGTCTCTTGCTTTAGTCGCTCAACAGTACGCTAAACATCAACCTGGGTTCTTAGCAAAAGTCTCTTGCTTTAACGCACTGAGGCGGACCCTAGCCGCCTTTTTCTACTGAGTGAATTTACACTGGAATACGCTCAACTTAGCGAACAGATAATTTAGACTTTATTCAATATGCACACTTCGAAAATAAACAGGTGGTGCTTACCTTATAAATAATTGAGCCGGCTCTCTGTTCGCCTCGTTTTCACGATCTCAGCTCTGCCAATTCATCCTCTCTGGGCCTCGAGCGAATCCCGGGTTTCGGCACCAAAACTGTTGCAAAAGCAGTTTCACCCCGGTTCGTATATTCGTCAGACTTCCAGAAAGAACACCGGGACTCAGTAATCAATTAACCATACCTTTATTCATACACACTTATTGATTATACCTTCTAGAAGGGAGATGTACAGAACCCCGGACTTTCTCTGCAGATCTCAACCCCTTTGTCCGTTCCATGCAGTTTTGTATAAGTGACCCCTTCTAATCCTCTCTACGAGGTGCCATAAACTAAGTGCTATGTTTACCTACTTTTACTTGTGTGTGTGCGAGCATGTGAATGCCTACATGTGCGCGTTCCCGCGTGTCTATGTGAGTGCTCGTGAGTGACTCTGTGTGCATAGCTGATATAATGCAGTGCCCGTAAGTGAGTGTGCATATAGGTGTGGGAGTATATCAGTTAAAACACTGTGGGTATGTGTCTCTTCCTAGGGGCCATAAATACCATCTCCCCTCCAGACCACAGTTATCCAGTTACAAATCTACTTCTAAGCTCACGACACAATCAGGCCTTTATTATATTGAGGGCAGTGTCAGTGTCTCTACCATAATTCTACATTCTATCTTAACACATTTCTAAACTCTAAAGCAAACTAAACATTCCTACATATCTAAACTCTAAAATAAGCTAAACATCCCTACACACCTTATGTACATTCTGTAGTATTCATTCCACCTCATTTCATTTCTGTATTTTATGTATATACGTTTAGATTAGTTATTTATAGTTGGTTTACACAGCTTTGTGTATGTATGTGTATGCATGTGTAATGTATATATAGATACGTGTGTGTGTGTGTGTGCGTGTGTGTGTGTGTGTGAGAGAGATTTACATTGCTGTGCTCGAGAGCCACCATCTACCGGAACCAAATTCCTTGTATTTGTATGCACATATACTTGACCAATAAACATGATTCTGATGATTTGGCAAAAATACTATGATTTAGCAGAAATAGTATGATTGAGCAGAAGTACTAAGATGTAGTAAAAGTACTTTGATTTAAGAGAAATCCAATTATGGAGGAGTAATACTTTAAAATGGGAGAAATATTGATACACACACACATTCACAGAGCCTAAAGGGAAGAGTATTTGTGCCATGGAGTGTTAAGAAGAATGTGAGGTCCATATTAGAAAAGCTGGTAAAAGTTTTCAGAATTGTAATAAATGATGAATATGAATTAGTGGTCTGTGATAGTGTATTAATTTGTAGGGCAAAAAACATGTTGTTCAAGGTGGAGTTGAACCCACGACCTTTGGGTAGCAGCCCTGTGTCATTACCAGCTGCGCCACTGGGAAAGACAGTGAACTCTTGGGAAACAGGGTGATGAGCAGTCAGAATTAGATCGTGGTGAGAGGCAAAGAGCGCCGCTTTTTGGAGTTACAAAACGTCATGTAACTCCAAAACTAGGTGGACTAGAAGCATAATTCTTATACTGGGTGAATCAGCGGACTTTGGTGTACTTTGACTGCGATTTTCATTGCTCTTTGTACATCCGTCACTGAGATATGACGAGAGAAGAAACGGCAGACCTCAGATATGATTGGCTGGCTGGGAAGCTGGCAGAAATATATAGTAATAGTGTGATTAAGCATAAATACTACATTTAGCAGAAATACTGTATTAAGCACAAATCCTATAAAAGCAGAAATACTATATTAAGCACAAATGCTATAAAAGCAGAAATACTATATTAAGCAATATAAATATCCTATAAAAATGGTATAAAAAGCAAAAATACTGTAATATGATTTGGTAGAAAAACTATAATTAATCAGAAATACTATATTGGGCAGAAATACTATATTTAGCACAAATCTTATAAAATAGCAGAAATAGTAGGATTCAGCACAATAGTAATAACTTAAACAGAAAAATTGGAAAAGCAAAATGGACAGCTGAAAAATGCTGAACATGCTAAGGGTCCTTCAAATGTACTTGTTAAATGAAAAAAAACTCAGCAAAAAAGTGTAACAGTCACACAATCACAAATATGGAAACATATGGAAACACACATGCACAGAGAGACACACAGGATCAAATTCAGTCAACCAGTCTAAATATATTGAATTTAAATCATACAATAAGATGCTCCCATAAAAACTCTGTCTCGCCTCTCTTTCTCTCTCTCTGTCACACACACACACACACACACACACACACACACACACACACACACACACACACACACACAGGAGAGAGGAGCAACTTGTTAGGTCATTCAAGCAGCCTGGGAGCTGCTAAATTTGAATCCACCAATCAGAGAGGCTGTGTACTTTTTCCCGCCAAAACAGGTGCAGCCGTTTTTACACACACTCAGAACAGAGAGAGGCAGGATTTTTGCAGTCTATTTCTCATAGTGAGGATTCCTCTCAAACAAATGGCCATAATTTCCTAACCGTAGGGGCTAGAACGGTCATTCTTACACCGTTTTGTTCAGAAGAGATGGGGAATCTTACAGTGTTGACAATTTATCATTAAAATATGAATTATTGAAGATATTTGACTTGTAATGCACCATAACTGAGTAGAGGCGCAGCAAAACTGCCTTGACTTCCCTCAAACAACGCTTTCTAACTCTAAATCTATTTGGAGTATCGATATCATTCTTTCACCGTAAGAGACAGCAGGCTTTGGTGAACAGTCATGGAAATTTTCAGGTCTCTGTTGAAATCCATTAAAAAGATATGACGAGAGAAAAAGTGGTTCATTTCCAGAGTTTGAAATCTGAAGAAATCTGAGCGAATCTATTTAATTTCCTACCCTCAAACAAGTCTAACTCATTTCAGAACGGTAATAGGTGAGAAAGAAATTCTTGAATTGTGAGCGTCAGGAGTGTCTGAAGATATACTGGGACAAGCCTTATGTCTTAACTTTGCTTCGTTAAGGAGATATGACGATTCGAATATGCCTCTCATTACAGAAATCAAGCGGTGATTTTAACAAGCTCTCCATTGACTTTCTATGGAGAGTTTTGAGACTTTGTGTTGGTCTGAGGAGATTTGCCAAAATTCTATAAATCTCACAACCATGATAGTGACATTTTCGGAAAGCCAGCAAAAATACCTACGTTTTGATGTATAATTTGTGGAAGTTGAGTGAAAATTGAGCAAGTAGCAAGAAGTTGTTCGGACATGAAGAGAAGACTGCAAAACCTTCAGTGGCACACTGGAAGCCAAGTGCATAGCAACCATAACAACGCATGTATTTTGTGAAAAATCACAATTTTGCAACTGAAAACTTTAAGAGGCATAAAAGTAAAATGGTAAAAGATTTGAAAAAGCTGATTTATTCCTGAATAGCCCAATAATTTGTGAACATTTTAAAATTTGAATGGTTGTTCTACGTGAAAGTAGGAAAAAGTAGTTAAGTTTCAAAAACAAGCAAGTTTTAGCAGAATTGCAGAAGTTTCCCATTCATTTCAATGGGACAAATTAAGCTTAATATTTTAAAAAGTATAATAGTATAAAATACCAAAAGACATAGCCATCATTAGCAGAAATAGTAGAATAGTTTAAAATTTGAACGGTGAAAATCGGCTGAAAATTGTGGAAGTAGATCCACGGCGAAAAACGTACGGAAGTCCCAAGAGGAACTCAATAGTGTGGATGCTTAAAGCATCCACACAACTAGAAAAATTTGCATTTCCTGCGAAAATGCAGTGTGGATGCTGTAAAGCTGAAGCTGTCAGCTGAAACTAGCTGAAAAAGCTGAAAAGTTGCAGAAATTGTAAAACCTTTGCAAAAAATTGTAATAACTTTGCAGAAGCATAAGAACTTAGCAAAAATGTAATTACATAGCAGAACTGCAATAACGTAAAGAAAACATAATACTTGGCAGAAATACAATAACATAGCAGAACTTAGCAGCAGAAATTAGAATAAATATTGTAACTTAGCAGAAACAAGATAACTTTTCAGAAATACAGGATTTTAGCAACCATGGTACAAGATTACATAGATGCTTTATTTAAACAAAAATACCTAAACATTGCACAAATACTGTGATTTAGGACAAATACTACAACATAGCAGAAATGCTGTAATTCAGCAAATATACTATGCTATGACACAAATAGAAAGAATATGCTCAAATACTATGATTTTGCTCAAATAATATGATTAAGCAATAATACTAAGATTTAGCAGAAATACTGTATTTAGCACAAATACCAAAAAGTAGCAGAAATACTATAATTTAGCATAATAGTAATAACTTGCACAATTACAAATATGGACATGGTAAATGGCCTGATTTATATATAGCGCTTTTATGGTCCCTAAGGACCCCAAAGCGCTTTACATATCCAGTCATTCACCCATTCACACACTGGTGATGGCAAGCTACGTTGTAGCCACAGCCACCCTGGGGCGCACTGACAGAGGCGAGGCTGCTGGACACTGGCGCCACCGGCCCTCTGACCACCACCAGTAGGCACACAATAAGATACACCCATAAAAAGGCTCTCTCTCTCTCTCTCTCTCTCTCTCTCATACACACACACACACACAGAAATGCTATGACTTAGCACAATAGTAATAACTGAAATAGAAAAATTGGAAAAGCAAAATGAACAGCTGAAAAATGCTGAACATTCTAAGGCTCCCTCAAATGTAATTGTTGAATGAAAAAAAAAAATCAGCAAAAAAAAAAGTATAACAGTCACACAATCAAAAATATGGACACATATGGAAACACACAAGCACAGAGAGACACAGCATCAAATTCAGTCAACCAGTCTAAATATATTGAATTTAAATCATACAATAAGATGCTCCCATAAAAACGCTCTCTAAGCCCTCTCTTTCTCTCTCTCTCTGTCACACACACACACACACACAACACACACACTAGCAGCAGCAGCAGCCAAATAGCCTGGGAGCTGCTGAATTTGAATCCACCAATCAGAGAGGCTGTATACTTTTTCCCGCCAAAACAGGTGCACCTGTTTTTACACACACGCAGCACAGAGACAGGATTTGTGCTGTCTATTTTTCATAGTGAGGATTCCCCTCAAACAAATGGCTATAATTTCCTAACCGTAGGGGCTAGAACAGTCATTCTTACACCGCTTTTGTTCAGAAGAGATGGGGGATCTTAAAGTGTTGACAATTTATCATTAAAATCTGAATTATTGAAGATATTTGACTTCTAATGCACCATAACTGAGTAGAGGCAAAGCGAAAACTGCCTTGACTTGCCCTCAAACAATGCTTTCTAACTCTAAATCTATTTGGAGTATCGATATCATTCTTTCACCGTAAGAGACAGCAGGATTTGGTGAACAGTCATGGAAATTTTCAGGTCTCTGTGGAAATCCATCAAAAAGATATGACGAGAGAAAAAAAGTGGTTCATTTCCAGAGTTTGAAATCTGAAGAAATCTGAGCGAGAGATGAATTTCCTACCCTCAAACAAACCCAATTCATGGCCAAATGGTAATAGGTGAGAAAGAAATTCTTGAATTGTGAGCATCAGGAGTGTCTGAAGATATATTGGCACAAGCCTCATGTCTTAAATTTGCTGCGTTGAGATATGACGATTTGAAAATGCCTCTCATTAGAGAAATCCAGTGGAGATTTTGAACAAGCTCTCCATTGACTTTCTATGCAGTTTTCAGACTTTGTGTTGGTGTGAGGAGATTTGCCAAAATTCTATTATACAGAAACTGTAATCAGCACATATACTGTAACATTTTAGAAATTTCTCCACTTAGTAGTAATACTATAACATAACACAAATGTTATGATGAGTTGAGCGGCTGGTACTCTGGTGCAGTCAGCACAATCTGGAGCTGAACACTCTTAAAACTGTAGAGATGACAGTGGACTTCAGGAGACATCCCTCAACTCTGCCCCCCCTCATCATATCAGACAGCCCTGTGTCGACTGTGGAGATCTTGAAGTTGCTGGGTACCACCATCTCCCAGGACCTGAAGTGGGAGACCAACATCAACTCCATCCTCAAAAAGACCCAGCAGAGGATGTACTTCCTGAGACAACTGGGGAAGTACAGTCTTCCACAGGAGCTGCTGATCCAGCTCTACACTGCAGTCATTGAGTCTGTCCTGTGCTCCTCCATCACAGTCTGGTATGGTGCAGCCACTAAACAGGACAGGTGCAGACTGCAGCGGACTGTACGGGCAGCAGAAAGGATCATCGGCGCCCCCTGCCCTCCATCCAGGATCTGTACCTCTCAGGAAACGGGCAGGAAAATCATCACAGACCCCTCACACCCTGGACACAGACTTTTTGATCTGCTGCCCTCTGGCAGACGGTACAGAAGCCTGCAGACCAGGACCACCCGACACAGGAACAGTTTCTTTCCCTCACCATCTCCCTTCTAAACAGTTGAACTGTCACACTGCTCCCACTGCCAGACTGCAACTGCACCTTATGTACATTCTGTAGTATTCATTCCACCTCATTTCATTTCTGTATTTTATGTATATAACGTTTAGATTAGTTATTTATAGTTGGTTTACACAGCTTTGTGTATGTATGTGTATGCATGTGTAATGTATATATAGATACGTGTGGGTGTGTGTGTGTGTGTGTGTGTGTGTGTGTGTGTGTGTGTGTGTGTGTGTGAGATTTACATTGCTGTGCTCGAGAGCCACCATCTACGGAACCAAATTCCTTGTATTTGTCTGCACATATACTTGGCCAATAAACACGATTCTGATGATTTGGCACAAAAACCATGATTTGGCAAAATACTATGATTTAGCAGAAATACTATGATTGAGCAGAAGTACTAAGATGTAGTAAAAGTACTTTGATTTAAGAGAACCAATTATGGAGGAGTAATACTTTAAAATGGGAGAAATATTGATACACACACACATTCACAGAGCCTAAAGGGAAGAGTATTTGTGCCATGGAGTGTTAAGAAGAATGTGAGGTCCATATTAGAAAAGCTGGTAAAAAGTTTTGAGAATTGTAATAAATGATGAATATGAATTAGTGGTCTGTGATAGTGTATTAATTTGTAGGGCAAAAACGTGTTGTCCGAGGTGGAGTTGAACCTGCGACCTTTGTGTTGTAGAGCTGTGTCATTACCAGCTGCGCCACTGGGAAAGACAGTGAGCCCTTGGGGAACAGGGTGATGAGCAGTCAGAATTAGATCGCGGTGAGAGGCAAAGAGCGCCGTTTTTGGAGTTATAAAACGTCATGTAACTCAAAAACTAGGTGGACTAGAAGCATAATTCTTGTACTGGGTGAATCAGCGGACTTTGGTGTACTTTGACTGCGATTTTCATTGCTCTTTGTACATCCGTCGCTGAGATATGACGAGAGAAGAAACGGCAGACTTCAGATATGATTGGCTGGCTGGGAAGCCATGCAGGCCCTGATATGTACATTTGAATGTCTCAGTCCTCACAGAGGACCTGGCAAAAATATATAGAAATAGTATGATTAAGCATAAATACTACATTTAGCAGAAATACTGTATTAAGCACAAATCGTATAAAAGCAAAAAAATACTATATTAAGCAATATAAATATCCTATAAAAATCCTATAAAAAGCAAAAATACTGTAATATGATTTGGTAGAAAACTATAATTAATCAGAAATACTATATTTGGCAGAAATACTGTAATCAGCACATATACTGTAACATTTTAGAAATTTCTCCACTTAGTAGTAATACTATAACATAACACAAATGTTATGATGAGTTGAGCGGCTGGTACTCTGGTGCAGTCAGCACAATCTGGAGCTGAACACTCTTAAAACTGTAGAGATGACAGTGGACTTCAGGAGACATCCTCAACTCTGCCCCCCTCATCATATCAGACAGCCCTGTGTCGACTGTGGAGATCTTGAAGTTGCTGGGTACCACCATCTCCCAGGACCTGAAGTGGGAGACCAACATCAACTCCATCCTCAAAAAGACCCAGCAGAGGATGTACTTCCTGAGACAACTGGGGAAGTACAGTCTTCCACAGGAGCTGCTGATCCAGCTCTACACTGCAGTCATTGAGTCTGTCCTGTGCTCCTCCATCACAGTCTGGTATGGTGCAGCCACTAAACAGGACAGGTGCAGACTGCAGCGGACTGTACGGGCAGCAGAAAGGATCATCGGCGCCCCCTGCCCTCCATCCAGGATCTGTACCTCTCAAGAACCAGGAAACGGGCAGGAAAATCATCACAGACCCCTCACACCCTGGACACAGACTTTTTGATCTGCTGCCCTCTGGCAGACGGTACAGAAGCCTGCAGACCAGGACCACCCGACACAGGAACAGTTTCTTTCCCTCGCCATCTCCCTTCTAAACAGTTGAACTGTCACACTCCTCCCACTGCCAGACTGCAACTGCACCTTATGTACATTCTGTAGTATTCATTCCACCTCATTTCATTTCTGTATTTTATGTATATACGTTTAGATTAGTTATTTATAGTTGGTTTACACAGCTTTGTGTATGTATGTGTATGCATGTGCAATGTATATATAGATACGTGTGTGTGTGTGTGTGTGTGTGTGTGTGAGATTTACATTGCTGTGCTCGAGAGCCACCATCTACCGGAACCAAATTCCTTGTATTTGTATGCACATATACTTGGCCAATAAACATGATTCTGATGACTGGGCACAAAAACCATGATTTAGCAGAAATACTATGATTGAGCAGAAGTACTAAGATGTAGTAAAAGTACTTTGATTTAAGAGAAATCAATTATGGAGGAGTAATACTTTAAAATGGGAGAAATATTGATACACACACACATTCACAGAGCCTAAAGGGAAGAGTATTTGTGCCATGGAGTGTTAAGAAGAATGTGAGGTCCATATTAGAAAAGCTGGTAAAAGTTTTGAGAATTGTAATAAATGATGAATATGAATTAGTGGTCTGTGATAGTGTATTAATTTGTAGGGAAAAACATGTTGTCCAAGGTGGAGTTGAACCCACGACTTTTGGGTTGCAGGCCTGTGTCATTACCAGCTGCGCCACTGGGAAAGACAGTGAGCACTTGGGAAACAGGGTGATGAGCAGTCAGAATTAGATCGCGGTGTGAGGCAAAGAGCGCCATTTTTGGAGTTACAAAACATCGTGTAACTCCAAAACTAGGTGGACTAGGAGCATAATTCTTGTACTGGGTGAATCAGCGGACTTTGGTGTACTTTGACTGCGATTTTCATTACTCTTTGTACATCCGTCGCTGAGATATGACGAGAGAAGAAACTGCAGACCTCAGATATGATTGGCTGGCTGGGAAGCTGGCAGAAATATATAGTAATAGTGTGATTAAGCATAAATACTACATTTAGCAGAAATACTGTATTAAGCACAAATCCTATAAAAAGCAGAAATACTATATTAAGCAATATAAAATCCTATAAAATGGTATAAAAAGCAAAAATACTGTAATATGATTTGGTAGAAAAACTATAATTAATCAGAAATACTATACTGGGTAGAAATACTATATTTAGCACAAATCTTATAAAATAGCAGAAATAGTATGATTCAGCACAATAGTAATAACTTAAACAGAAAAACTGGAAAAGCAAAATGGACAGCTGAAAAATGCTGAACATGCTAAGGGTCCTTCAAATGTACTTGTTAAATGAAAAAAAAAACTCAGCAAAAAAAGTGTAACAGTCACACAATCAGAAATATGGAAACATATGGAAACACACATGCACAGAGAGACACACACAGGATCAAATTCAGTCAACCAGTCTAAATATATTGAATTTAAATCATACAATAAGATGCTCCCATAAAAACTCTGTCTCGCCCTCTTTCTCTCTCTCTGTCACACACACAAACACACACACACACACACACACACACACACACACACACACACACACAGGAGAGAGAAGTAAGTTTCTAGCTCAGTCAAGCAGCCTGGGAGCTGCTGAATTTGAATCCACCAATCAGAGAGCCTGTGCACTTTTTCCCGCCAAAACAGGTGCATGCAGCACAGAGAGACACAGGATTTTTGCAGTCTATTTCTCATAATGACGACTCCCTCAAACAAATGACCATAATTTCCTAACTATAGGGGCTAGAACGGTCATTCTTACACCGTTTGTTCAGAAGAGATGGGGAATCTTAAAGTGTTGACAATGTATCATTAAAATATGAATTATTAAAGATATTTGACTTCTAATGCACCATAACTGAGTAGAGCAAAGCAAAACTGCCTTGACTTGCCCTCAAACAACGCTTTCTAACTCTAAATCTATTTGGAGTATCAATATCATTTTTCACCGTAAGAGACAGCAGGCTTTGGTGAACAATCATGGAAATTTTCAGGTCTCTGTGGAAATCCAACAAAAGTTATGACGAGAGAAAAAAGTGGTTCATTTCCAGAGTTTGAAATCTGAAGAAATCTGAGCGAAGGACGAATTTCCTACGCTCAAACAAGTGTAACTCATCTCAGAACGGTAATAGGTGAGAAAAAATTCTTGAATTGTGAGCATCAGGAGTGTCTGAAGATATACTGGGACAAGCCTCATGTTTTAACTTCGCTTCGTTAAGGAGATATGACGATTCGAATATGCCTCTCATTACAGAAATCAAGCGGTGATTTTGAACAAACTCTCCATTGACTTTCTATGGAGAGTTTTCAGACTTTGTGTTGCTCTGAGGAGATTTTCCAAAATTCTATAAGTCTCACAACAATGATGGTGACATTTTCGGAAAGCCAGCAAAAATACCTACGTTTTGATGTATAATGTGTGGAAGTTGAGTGAAAATTGAGCAAGTAGCAAGAAGTTGTTCGGACATGAAGAGAAGACTGCGAAACCTACAGTGGCACACTGGAAGCCAAGTGCATAGCAACCATAACAACGCATGTATTTTGTGAAAATCACAATTTTCCAACTCAAAACTTTAAGAGGCATAAAAATAAAACGGTAAAAGATTTGAAAAATCTGATTTATTCCTGAATAGCCCAATAATTTGAGAACATTTTAAAGTTTGAATGGTTGTTCTACGTGAAAGTAGGAAAAAGTAGTTAAGTTTCAAAAACAAGCAAAATTTAGCAGAATTGCAGAAGTTTCCCATTCATTTCAATGGGACAAATTAAAGGAAAAAAGTGGAATATTTTAAAAAGTATAACAGTAATAAACACCAAAAGATATAGCGATCATTAGCAGAAATAGCAGAATAGTTTAAAATTTGAACGGTGAAAATCGGCTGAAAATTGTGGAAGTAGTTAAGTGCCAAAAAAAGTGAAAAAGTGGCAACTAGAATAATAATAATAAAGTATAAAGAATAAAGAGAAACAGGAACTCAATAGTGTGGATGCTTAAAGCATCCACACAATAATAATAATAAAGAATAAAGAGAAACAGGAACTCAATAGTGTGGATGCCTCCAGCATCCACACAATAAAGAGAAACAGGAACTCAATAGTGTGGATGCCTCCAGCATCCACACAACTAGAAAGCGAAAATTTCAGAAGAAATTTTATGTGTGCCTATGCCGCTGCTAATCACTGTAGTTTGCCATTCATACGGCTACAGAGAGCAAAACTCAGAAGAGCAGCCATTCTCCACCATGAACTATGGTAAAAACAAACACCGCTCACGCTTCACAGATGACAGCTTACAGTTTTGTGTAAAGATGAAGTGACTTCGTACAGCGCCGATTTGCAGACGCTGTGCACACAGGTTCATGAGCAGAAGTCCCATTGTACCACGGCAGACCCGACAATGTTTGCATGAACACGCTTTGAAGCATTACATTATGGACCACTTTTCACACATGCATTCACTTTTTGTTTTTTGTTATTTTTACACAGTGTTCTGAATGATGAACAATGGTCTACAGCCAATCTTGTGTATTATTATACAAACTTTGGTTGTGAGATTCAGATAACTATTTAATAAAAGCTAAATATTTTATATGAGAGTAAGAAAGAAAAGTATATCTTTGTGTCCACCTTTCTCTGTTAATGTCCTAGCTGCCCCTGCACAGTTACCAGCTGTCAGCTACACAAAAAAGGAGCTTGGTCTTTGTCTCTCAGAAACAACTCATAATTTCCCTTCAACTCATTCATGTCACCTAAAGTGTAAACCTGTTTCTCCATCACCAGTTCAGCTCTGATGATTCAGTAAGGACATCTCCTGATTTCATCTTCATGCTCCAGCAAACATCAGCTGATACTAGAAATTAAAATCAAAAGAATTCTAACAACAGCTGATCAAGCTTAAACGTGCTGCTGTTGTTTAGCGCGATAAATAAGAGCGAACAGCCGATCATTGATCAGTTATCATGATTGACGTTTCAACACGCGAGAGAATGACAGGGGAGGCTTCGTAACGACAGAATAAATCATAATGTTTTCTCTGAATGTGGGACGATTCCGTTTGTACGGCACGGCAACTCTATGAACTAACCCTAATGAATAAAATAAAGTCCAACGTCAGTAACTTAGTGCGCACACAGCTGTATATAAACTCCCGTGGCAGTACGATTGTAAAAGGTCAACGAAAATAAATTACACCTAAACTCGGTTTATATCTGACCCAAATAGAGAGCGACCGGTGCTGACACGAGTTTCACCCGCCTCAATATAAGCCAAGCCTGGGTGCTTTTTCACGAAGGGTTGCTAGCGGCGCGAGCTAACTATGCTAGCGGCGCTAGCTAGCTAGCTAACCGCTATCAGCAACACATAAGAGAACTGCTGCTAAATAAACTACACCTAAACTCGGGTTTATATCTGACCCAAATAGAGTGCAGGTCATAACTTCTTACCTGAAATTCAGTTCACCTCACGCTCCTGCCTTCGCTTTCCTGATCCATGATTGACCTCCGCGTTAGCAAACACCGGTCGATCGGCGGTCGCGGCATGTCCTTTCTGTCATACACCGTGGATAGCTGCCCACTGTTGTAGCTCCGCATTATAGCACCACCAAACAACTCAGTTATTTTTTCCACATCCAGCTGTAACTCCGATTCTGTGCGAGCATTTGCGAGAGACCGGGAGGTGAAAGGAGAGAGAGTCCCTCGCTGTCCATTTGCAGCCAAGTCGCGACAGCTAGCTAGGTAGCCGGCTAGCTGTCAGGCAGGACCGAGGTCGTCAGAGCATTGTCGCTAATATGGGATGTCTTGATAAAACAAGCAGATATTTGAAGTTTACACACCTACATTCTCGCCTGAAAATATCTTAAAAGTTTATTTTGTGACCTAGAAACACTAATAAAAGACATATAAAACGAAGTGGTGGCCGCCATTGTTTAACTCGGCAGAGGTGTGCTATGAATTGTGGGATATGGAGTTTTCCACCAAGCATAGAAGCCATTGTGTTTACCGTAACTATTCAATGGTTCGCGCAACCTTAAAACCTCCAATGGTTCCTGAAAGCAGCGAGGCTGTGCGCGCCATTGATATTGTCATCATTACGGTATCCAAATAAGGGTAGACAGGCTGTACCACTCCCGGCATACCACTAGAGAGAGCCAACACACCACAAATGAAGTTTGAAATTTGTTTCAATGGGACCAAAAGATGGCGCCAACACACCACAAATGAAGTCTGTTTATTTGGCGCCAAAAGATGAATTGGCCTAAATTTGCACTAAAATAGTAATATTTAAAAACTATAAAAGTCATAAACACCAAAAGTCATGACATAATAGTCCAGCTCCAGCCGCACAAAATGATCTAACATATGTAACCCTAATGTCAAAACTGTTTGGCAGAGGAGCGCGGAAAATTTTCACTAAAATATTAATATTTAAAAACTATAATATTCATAAACACCAAAAGTCATAGCACACCATTCCAGATCCAGCCGCACAAAATGAGGTAACATATATGAAGCTTGTCTCAAAACTGCGGTAGAGATACACTGCAAAATTTCAGGCGGAAAAAGGAAAATAATAATAATAATAATAAGAATAATAAATCCGACGAATAGTAATATGTGTGCCTCTTGGCATAGGCACACATAACTAGAAAAATTTGCATTTCCTGCGAAAATGCAGTGTGGATGCTGTAAAGCTGAAGCTGTCAGCTGAAACTAGCTGAAAAAGCTGAAAAGTTGCAGAAGTTGTAAAACCTTTGCAAAAATTGTAATAACTTTGCAGAAGCATAAGAACTTAGCAAAATGTAATTACTTAGCAGAACTGCAATAACGTAAAGAAAAACATAATACTTGGCAGAAATACAATAACATAGCAGAACTTAGCAGCAGAAATTAGAATAAATATTATAACTTAGCAGAAACAAGATAACTTTTCAGAAATACAGGATTTTAGCAAACATGGTACAAGATTACATAGATACTTTATTTAAACAAAAATACCTAAACATTGCACAAATACTGTGATTTAGGACAAATACTACAACATAGCAGAAATGCTGTAATTCAGCAAATATATTATGCTATGGCACAAATAGAAAGAATATGCTCAAATACTATGATTTTGCTCAAATAATATGATTAAGCAATAATACTAAGATTTAGTAGAAATACTGTATTTAGCACAAACACCGAAAAGTAGCAGAAATACTGTAATTTAGTATAATAGTAATAACTTGCACAATTACAAATATGGACATGGTAAATGGCCTGTATTTATATAGCGCTTTTATGGTCCCTAAGGACCCCAAAGCTCTTTACATATCCAGTCATTCACCCATTCACACACTGGTGATGGCAAGCTACGTTGTAGCCACAGCCACCCTGGGCGCACTGACAGAGGCGAGGCTGCTGGACACTGGCGCCACCGGCCCTCTGACCACCACCAGTAGACAACGAGTGAAGTGTCTTGCCCAAAGACACAACGACCGAGACTGTCCGAGCCGGGCCTCGAACCGGTAACCTTCCGATTACAAGGCGAACTCCCAACTTTTAAGCCACGATCGCCCCCATATATGGAAACACACATGCACAGAGACACACACAGGATCCAATTCAATCAACCAGTGTAAATATATTGATTTTAAATCACACAATAAGATACACCCATAAAAAGGCTCTCTCTCTCTCTCTCTCTCTGTCATACAGACACACACACACAGACACACACACACACACACACACAGCAGCAGCAGCAGAAGCAAGTGAACAAACAGGGGCTGTACATACAGTGTTTCCTGTATGTTTCTAGGTGGGTCAAAAAGCCTGGAGCTGCTTAATTTGAATCCACCAATCAGAAAGGCTATGTACTTTTTCCCCGCCAAAACAGGTGCACCTGTTTTTACACACGCAACACAGAGACAGGATTTGTGCAGTCTATTTTTCATAGTGAGGACTCCTCTCAAACAAATGGCTATAATTTGCTTACCAGCTGCCCCACTGGGAAAGACAGTGAGCTCTTGGGAAACGGGTGATGAGCAGTCAGAATTAGATCGCGGTGAGAGGCAAAGAGCGCTGTTTTTGGAGTTACAAAACGTCGTGTAACTCCAAAACTAGGTGGACTAGAAGCATAATTCTTGTACTGGGTGAATCAGCGGACTTTGGTGTACTTTGACTGTGATTTTCATTACTCTTTGTACATCCGTCGCTGAGATATGACGAGAGAAGAAACGGCAGACCTCAGATATGATTGGCTGGCTGGGAAGCTGGCAGAAATATATAGTAATAGTGTGATTAAGCATAAATACTACATTTAGCAGAAATACTGTATTAAGCACAAATCCTATAAAAAGCAGAAATACTATATTAAGCACAAATCCTATAAAAAGCAGAAATACTATATTAAGCAATATAAAATCCTATAAAATGGTATAAAAAGCAAAAATACTGTAATATGATTTGGTAGAAAAACTATAATTAATCAGAAATACTATATTTGGCAGAAATACTGTAATCAGCACATATACTGTAACATGACAGAAATTCCTCCACTTAGTAGTAATACTATAACATAACACAAATGTTATGATGAGTTGAGCGGCTGGTACTCTGGTGCAGTCAGCACAATCTGGAGCTGAACACTCTTAAAACTGTAGAGATGACAGTGGACTTCAGGAGACATCCTCAACTCTGCCCCCCTCATCATCATATCAGACAGCCCTGTGTCGACTGTGGAGATCTTCAAGTTGCTGGGTACCACCATCTCCCAGGACCTGAAGTGGGAGACCAACATCAACTCCATCCTCAAAAGACCCAGCAGAGGATGTACTTCCTGAGACAACTGGGGAAGTACAGTCTTCCACAGGAGCTGCTGATCCAGTTCTACACTGCAGTCATTGAGTCTGTCCTGTGCTCCTCCATCACAGTCTGGTATGGTGCAGCCACTAAACAGGACAGGTGCAGACTGCAGCGGACTGTACGGGCAGCAGAAAGGATCATCGGCGCCCCCTGCCCTCCATCCAGGATCTGTACCTCTCAAGAACCAGGAAACGGGCAGGAAAATCATCACAGACCCCTCACACCCTGGACACAGACTTTTTGATCTGCTGCCCTCTGGCAGACGGTACAGAAGCCTGCAGACCAGGACCACCCGACACAGGAACAGTTTCTTTCCCCTCACCATCTCCCTTCTAAACAGTTGAACTGTCACACTCCTCCCACTGCCAGACTGCAACTGCACCTTATGTACATTCTGTAGTATTCATTCCACCTCATTTCATTTTGTATTTTATGTATATACGTTTAGATTAGTTTTTTATAGTTGGTTTACACAGCTTTGTGTATGTATGTGTATGCATGTGTAATGTATATATAGATACGTGTGTGTGTGTGGGTGCGTGTGTGTGTGTGTGTGTGTGTGTGTGTGTGTGTGTGTGTGTGTGTGTGTGTGTGTGTGTGTGTGTGTGTGTGATTTACATTGCTGTGCTCGAGAGCCACCATCTACCGGAACCAAATTCCTTGTATTTGTCTGCACATATACTTGGCCAATAAACACGATTCTGATGATTTGGCACAAAAACCATGATTTAGCAGAAATACTATGATTGAGCAGAAGTACTAAGATGTAGTAAAAGTACTTTGATTTAAGAGAAATCCAATTATGGAGGAGTAATACTTTAAAATGGGAGAAATATAGATACACACACACATTCACAGAGCCTAAAGGGAACAGTATTTGTGCCATGGAGTGTTAAGAAGAATCTGAGGTGATGAGCAGTCAGAATTAGATCGCGGTGTGAGGCAAAGAGCGCCGTTTTTTGGAGTTACAAAACGTCGTGTAACTCAAAAACTAGGTGGACTACAAGCATAATTCTTGTACTGGGTGAATCAGCGTACTTTCGTGTACTTTGACTGTGATTTGCATTGCTCTTTGTACATCTGTCGCTGAGATATGACGAGAGAAGAAAGGGCAGACCTCAGATATGATTGGCTGGCTGGGAAGCCGTGCAGGCCCTGATATGTAAATTTTATATTTATGAGTCCTCACAGAGGATTAGCTGCCTGGGGACCTGGCAGAAATATATACAAATAGTATGATTAAGCATAAATACTACATTTAGTAGAAATACTATGTTTTAGCACAAATACTATAATTAAGCAGAAATACTATATTTGGCAGAAACACTATATTTAGTACAAATCTTATGAAATAGCAGAAATAGTATGATTTAGCAGAAATGCTGTATTTAGCACAAATACTGAAAAGCAGCAGAAATGCTATGACTTAGCACAACAGTAATAACTTATAGAAAAATTGGAAAAGCAAAATGGACAGCTGGAAAAATCCTGAACATGCTAAGGGTCCCTCAAATCTAATTGTTAATTGAAAAAAAAAATCAGCAAAAAAAGTATGACAGTCACACAATCACAAATATGGGCACATATGGAAACACACATGCACACAGAGACACACACAGGACCAAATTCAGTCAACCAGTCTAAATATATTGAATTTAAGTGATATAATAAGATGCTCCCATCAAAAGGCTCTCTCTCGCTCTCTCTCTCTCTCTCTCTCTTTCTCTCACACACACACACACACACACACACACACACACACACACACACACACACACACACACAGAGCCTAAAGGGAATAGTATTTGTGCCATGGAGTGTTAACAAGAATCTGAGGTCCATATTACAAAAGCTGCTAAAATCATAAAAGGTTGCAGAATTGTAATAAATGATGAATATGAATTAGTGGTCTGTGATAGTGTATTAATTTGTAGGGAAAAAAACACATGTTGCCCAAGGTGTAATTGAACCCACGACCTTTGGGTTGCAGACCTGTGTCATTACCAACTGCGCCACTGGGAAAGAGAGCGCGCTGGAAAACAGGGTGATGAGCAGTCAGAATCAGATTGCGGTGAGAGGCGAAAAACGCCGTTTTGCAGTTACAAAACGTCGTGTAACTCAAAAACTAGGTGGACTAGAAGCATAATTCTTGTACTGGGTGAATCAGCGTACGTTCGTGTACTTTGACTGTGATTTGCATTGCTCTTTGTACATCTGTCGCTGAGATATGACGAGAGAAGAAAGGGCAGACCCCAGATATGATTGGCTGGCTGGGAAGCCGTGCAGGCCCTGATATGTATTTGTATGTATCAGTCCTCACAGAGGATTAGCTGCCTGGGGACCTGGCAGAAATATATAGAAATAGTATGATTAAGCATAAATACTACATTTTTAGAAAAACTATATTAAGCACCAATCCTATAAAAAGCAGAAATACTATATTAAGCAATATAAATATCCTCTAAAAATCCTATAAAAAGCAGTAAAACTGTACTATGATTTGGTAGAAAAACCCTAATTAATCAAAAATACTAAATTTGGCAGAAATAGCAGAAACACTATATTTAGCACAAATCTTATGAAATAGCAGAAAGAGTATGATTTAGCAGAAATGCTGTATTTAGCACAAATCTCATAAAATAGCAGACATAGTATGATTTTGCAGAAATGCTGTATTTAGCACAAATACTGAAAAGCAGCAGAAATGCTATGACTCAACACAATAGTAATAACTTAAATAGAAAAATTGGAAAAGCAAAATGGACAGCTGAAAGAATCCTGAACATGCTAAGGGTCCCTCAAATGTAATTGTTAAATGAAAAAAATCAGCAAAAATGTATAACAGTGACACAATCACAAATATGGACACATATGGAAACACACATGCACAGAGAGACACACACAGGATCAAATTCAGTCAACCAGTCTAAATATATTGAATTTAAATCATATAATAAGATGCTCCCATAAAAACTCTCTCTCCCCTCCTTTCTCTCTCTCTCTCACACACACACACACACACACACACACACACACACACACACACACACACACACACACACACAGGAGAGACAAGCAAGTTTCTAGGTCAGTCAAGCAGCCTGGGAGCTGCTAAATTTGAATCCACCAATCAGAGAGGCTGTGTACTTTTTCCCGCCAAAACAGGTGCAGCCGTTTTTACACACACAGAGCACAGAGACAGGATTTCTGCAGTGAATTTCTCATAGTGAGGATTCCTCTCAAACAAATGGCCATAATTTCCTAACCGTGAGGGGCTAGAACGGTCATTCTTACACCGTTTTGTTCAGAAGAGATGGGGAATCTTAAAGTGTTGACACTTTATCATTAAAATATGAATTATTAAAGATATTTGACTTCTAATGCACCATAACTGAGTAGAGCAAAGCCAAAACTGCTTTGACTTGCCCTCAAACAACGCTTTCTAACTCTAAATCTATTTGGAGTATCAATATCATTCTTTCACCGTAAGAGACAGCAGTCTTTGGTGAACAATCATGGAAATTTTCAGGTCTCTGTGGAAATCCATTAAAAAGATATGACGAGAGGAAAAAGTGGTTCATTTCAGAGTTTGAAATCTGAAGAAATCTGAGCGAAGGACGAATTTCCTACCCTCAAACAAACCCAATTCATGGCCAAATGGTAATAGATGAGAAAACAATTCTTGAATTGTGAGCGTCAGAGTGTCTGAAGATATATTGGGACAAGCCTTATGTCTTAACTTCGCTTCGTTGGGGAGATATGGCGATTCGAAAATGCCTCTCATTACAGAAATCAAGCGATGATTTTGAACAAACTCTCCATTGACTTTCTATGGAGAGTTTTAAGACTTTGTGTTGGTCTGAGGAGATTTGGAAAAATTCTATAAAACCCACAACAATGATAGTGACATTTTCTGAAAGCCAGCAAAAATACCTACGTTTTGATGTATAATTTGTGGGGGGTTGAGGGAAATTGACCGAGTAGCAAGAAGTTGTTCGGACATGAAGTGAGAATTGCAAAAGGTACAGTGGCTCACTTAGAACCAACTGCATAGCAACCATAACAACGCATGTATTTTGTGAAAAATCACAAAGATGAAACTCAAAACTTAGAGAGGGATACGATGAAAACGGTAACAGATATGAAAAAGCTGAATCATTCATGAATAGCCCAATAATTTGTGAACATTTTAAAATTTGAATGGTTGTTCTAGGCGAAAGTATGAGAACGTAGTTAAGTTTCAAAAAGAGTAAGTTTTAGCAGAATTATGGAAGTTTCCCATTCATTTCAATGGGACAAATTAAAGGAAAAAAACGTAATATTTTAAAAAGTATAAGAGCAAAAAATACCAAAAGTCATTGCCGGAAAGAGCAAAAATAGCAGAATAGTTTAAAATTTGAACGGTGAAAATAGCACAAAAATTGTGGAAGTAGTTCTACGGCGAAAAACGTACGGAAGCAACTTGAAGAATAACTAGAAAAATTTGCATTTCCTGCGAAAATGCAGTGTGGATGCTTTAAAGCTGAAGCTTTCTGCTGAAACTAGCTGAAAAAGCTGAAAAATTGCAGAAATTGTAAAAACTTTGCAGAAGCAAAGGAACTTTGCTAAAATGTAATGACTTAGCAGAACTGCAATATCTTAGAGGAAACATAATACTTGGCAGAAATACAATAGCATAGCAGAACTTAGCAGAAATATTGTAACTTACCAGAAACACGATAACTTCTCAAAAATACAAGAATTTAGGAGAAATAGTATAAGATAACAGAAAGAATATATTTAGCCAAACATTCTTAAACATTACAGAAATACTATGATTTAGAGAAACAGTACAACATAGCAGAAATACTGTAATTTGACAGAAATACTATATTTGGCAGAAATACTATATTTAGCACAAATCTTATAAAATAGCAGAAATGCTGTATTTAGCACAAATACTGAAAAGCAGCAGAAATGCTATGACATAGCACAATAGTAATATCTTAAATAGAAAAATTGGAAAAGCAAAATGGACAGCTGAAAAAATCCTGAACATGCTAAGGGTCCCTCAAATGTAATTGTTAAATAAAAAGAAAATCAGCAAAAAAAAGTATAACAGTCACACAATCACAAATATGGACACATATTGAAACACACATGCACAGAGAGACACACAGGACCAAATTCAGTCAACCAGTCTAAATATATTGAATTAAAATCATACAATAAGATGCTCCCATAAAACTCTCTCTCCTCCTCTCTCTCTCTCTCTCTCACACACACACACACACACACACACACACACACACACACACACACACACACACACACACACACACACACACACAGCAGCAGCAGCAGCAGCAGCAGCAGAAAGAACAGGGGCTGTTAACAGCATGTTTCTAGGTCAGTCAAACAGCTGTGACCTTCTCAATTTGAATCCACCAATCAGAGAGGCTGTGTGCTTTTTCCCGCCAAAACTGGTGCACCAAGTGCAGGCTTTTACACATGCAGCACAGAGAGAGACAGGATTTTTGCAGTCTATTTCTCATAGTGAGAATTCCCCTCAAACAAACAGCCATAAATTTCTAACCGTAGGGGCTAAAACAGTCATTCTTAGACCATTTTATTCAGAAGACATAGGGGAATCTTGAAATACTGACCATTTAAAATAAAAATATGAAATATTAGAGATATATGACATAGATGATTGGTGGGCTTAGAAGCCACGAAGGTCCCAATATGCAAATTTAAATGTGCCAGGACTCAGATATGATTGGCTGGCTGGGAAGCCATGAAGGCAACAATATGCAAATTTAAATGTGCCAGGACTCAGATATGATTGGCTGGCTGAGAAGCCATGAAGGTCCCAATATGCAAATTTGAATGTGCCAGGACTCAGATATGATTGGCTGGCTGGGAAGCCATGAAGGCAACAATATGCAAATTTGAATGTGCCAGGACTCAGATATGATTGGCTGGCTGGGAAGCCATGAATGCCCCAATATGCAAATTTGAATGTGCCAGGCCTCACATATGATTGGCTGGCTGGGAAGCCGTCCAATATTACAGTCCTTACAGAGGACTGACTCCCTGGGGACCTGGCAGAAATATATAGAAATACAATGATTACCCAGAAATACTGCATTTAGTAGAAATACTATGTTTTAGCACAAATACTATAAAATGGCAGAAATACTATAATTAAGCAGAAATATTATATTAAGTACAAATCCTATAAAATAGCAGAAATAGTATGATTTAGCACAAATGCTGTATTTAGCACAAATCTTATAAAATAGCAGAAATAGTATGATTTAGCAGAAATGCTGTATTTAGCACAAATACTGAAAAGCAGCACAAATGCTATGACTTAGCACGATAGTAATAACTTAAATAGAAAAATTGGAAAAGCAAAATGGACAGCTGCAAAAAGTCCCACAAGCACAGAGAGACACACACAGGATCAAATTCAGTCAACCAGTCTAAATATATTGAATTTAAATCATACAATAAGATGCTCCCATAAAAACTCTCTCTCGCCTCTCTCTCTCTCTCTGTCTCACACACACACACACACACACACACACACACACACACACACACACACACACACACACACAGGGAGAGAAAATCAAGTTTCTAGGTCAGTCAAGCAGCCTGGGAGCTGCTAAATTTGAATCCACCAATCAGAGAGGCTGTGTACTTTTTCCCGCCAAAACTGGTGCACTAAGTGCAGGCTTTTACACACGCAGCACAGAGAGAGAGACAGGATTTTGCAGTCTATTTCTCATAGTGAGAATTCCCCTCAAACAAACAGCCATAAATTTCTAACTGTAGGGGCTAAAACAGTCATTCTTAGACCATTTTATTCAGAAGACATAGGGGAATCTTGAAATGCTGACCATTTAAAATAAAAATATGAAATATTAGAGATATATGACATAGATGATTGGTGGGCTTAGAAGCCACGAAGGTCCCAATATGCAAATTTAAATGTGCCAGGACTCAGATATGATTGGCTGGCTGGGAAGCCATGAAGGTCCCAATATGCAAATTTGAATGTGCCAGGACTCAGATATGATTGGCTGGCTGGGAAGCCATGAATGCCGCAATATATAAATTTGAATGTGCCAGCCCTCACATATGATTGGCCCGCTGGGAAGCCCTCCAGGTCCTGATATGTCAATTTGAATATTACAGTCCTTACAGAGGACTGACTCCCTGGGGACCTGGCAGAAATATATAGAAATACAATGATTACCCAGAAATACTGCATTTAGTAGAAATACTATGTTTTAGCACAAATACTATAAAATGGCAGAAATACTATAATTAAGCAGAAATATTATATTAAGTACAAATCCTATAAAATAGCAGAAATAGTATGATTTAGCAGAAATGCTGTATTTAGCACAAATCTTATAAAATAGCAGAAATAGTATGATTTAGCAGAAATGCTGTATTTAGCACAAATACTGAAAAGCAGCACAAATGCTATGACTTAGCACAATAGTAATAACTTAAATAGAAAAATTGGGAAAGCAAAATGGACAGCTGCAAAAGTCCCACAAGCACAGAGAGACACACACAGGATCAAATTCAGTCAACCAGTCTAAATATATTGAATTTAAATCATACAATAAGATGCTCCCATAAAAACTCTCTCTCGCCTCTCTATCTCTCTCTCTCTCTCACACACACACACACACACACACACACACACACACACACACACACACACACACACACAGGAGAGAAAATCAAGTTTCTAGGTCAGTCAAGCAGCCTGGGAGCTGCTAAATTTGAATCCACCAATCAGAGAGGCTGTGTACTTTTTCCCGCCAAAACAGGTGCAGCCGTTTTACACACACAGAGCACAGAGACAGGATTTCTGCAGTGAATTTCTCATAGTGAGGATTCCTCTCAAACAAATGGCCATAATTTCCTAACCGTAGGGGCTAGAACAGTCATTCTTACACCGTTTTGTTCAGAAGAGATGGGGGAATCTTACAGTGTTGACAATTTATCATTACAATATGAATTATTGAAGATATTTGACTTCTAATGCACCATAACTGAGTAGAGCAAAGCAAAACTGCCTTGACTTGCCCTCAAACAACGCTTTCTAACTCTAAATCTATTTGGAGTATCAATATCATTCTTTCACCGTAAGAGACAGCAGGCTTTGGTGAACAATCATGGAAATTTTCAGGTCTCTGTGGAAATCCATTAAAAGATATGACGAGAGAAAAAGTGGTTCATTTCCAGAGTTTGAAATCTGAAGAAATCTGAGCGAAGGACGAATTTCCTACCCTCAAACAAGTCTAACTCATTTCAGAACGGTAATAGGTGAGAAAGAAATTCTTGAATTGTGAGCGTCAGGAGTGTCTGAAGATATACGGGGACAAGCCTCATGTTTTAACTTCGCTTCGTTAAGGAGATATGACGATTCGAATATGCCTCTCATTAGAGAAATCAAGCGATGATTTTGAACAAACTCTCCATTGACTTTCTATGGAGAGTTTTATGACTTTGTGTTGGTCTGAGGGGATTTGCCAAAATTCTATAAATCTCACAACCATGATAGTAACATTTTCTGAAAGCCAGCAAAAATACCTACGTTTTGATGTATAATTTGTGTGGGTTAAGTGAAAATTGAGCGAGTAGCAAGAAGTTGTTCGGACATGAAGAGAAATTGCCAAAGGTACAGTGGCTCACTTAGAACCAACTGCATAGCAACCATAACAACGCATGTATTTTGTGAAAAATCACAAAGATGAAACTCAAAACTTAAAGAGGGATAAGATGAAAACGGTAACAGATATGAAAAAGCTGAATCATTCATGAATAGCCCAATAATTTGTGAACATTTTAAAATTTGAATGGTTGTTCTAGGCGAAAGTATGAGAACGTAGTTAAGTTTCAAAAAAGAGTAAGTTTTAGCAGAATTGCGGAAGTTTCCCATTCATTTCAATGGGACAAATTAAAGGAAAAAAATGTAATATTTTAAAAAGTATAAGAGCAAAAAATACCAAAAGTCATTGCCGGAAAGAGCAAAAATAGCAGAATAGTTTAAAATTTGAACGGTGAAAATAGCACAAAAATTGTGGAAGTAGTTCTACGGCGAAAAACGTACGGAAGCAACTTGAAGAATAATAATAATAATAAAGAATAAAGAGAAACAGGAACTCAATAGTGTGGATGCTTAAAGCATCCACACAACTAGAAAAATTTGCATTTCCTGCGAAAATGCTGTGTGGATGCTGGAATGCTGAAGCTGTCTGCTGAAAATGACTGAAAAGTTTGAAAGGTTGCAAAAATTTTATGGCAGTAAAAGAGGTGGAAAGGCAAAGATTCTGCTTAAAAGGGGTAAAGAAGTTCAAATTTGTACTGAAAAGAGGAGAGGTGAAAAGGTTTCTTCTGAAATGAGCAGAAGATACTGAGATTTGTACTGATACGAGGTGAAAGGCTGAAAATTCTGCTTAAAATAGGTGAATCAGCAGAATTTCTACTGAAAAGAGGTAAAAAAGTAGTTGCACTGAAAACAGGTGAATCAGCAGAATGTCTGTAAAAAAGAGATTTCTGTTGAAAACACCTGAAAAATCTGGGATTTGTGCTGAAAAGGGGTGAAAAAACTCACAATACTGCTGAAACGGGGTGAAGAAGAGGTGTTGGGCTGTTGAGAAGAGTTAAATAAGTTGAACTGACAAATGCGATGATATGGCACAAATACTATGATTGGGTACAAATACTATAATTTGGCACAAATACTATGATTTAGTACAAATACTATGATTTGGCAGAAATAGTATGATTTGGCAATAATACTGCGTTTTAGCACAACTACTGAGATTTGATTGAAATACTATGATTTAGAAAAGATATTATGACTTTGTACAAATACAATGTTTTGGCACAAATACTATGATTTGGTTCAGATGCTATGATTTGAAACAAATACTATGATTTGGCAGAAATACTATTATTTAGTTGAAATACTATGATTTTCCAGAAATACTATGCCTTAGTAGTAATACTATAACATAACAGATATATGATGATTTTGCAGACATTCTGGTTTTACACAAATACTATAATAAGGCAGAAATACTATGTTTTAGCACAAATACTATGATTTGCTATAAATACTATGATTTGGCACATATACTGTATTCAGCAGATATACTATAACAAAATAGAGAGTCTATGACTTAGTAATAATACTACAACATAATAGATATACAATGATTTTGCAGACAGTCTATGTTTTTGCACAACTAGCACAATGTGGCAGAAATACTATGATTTGGCACAAATACTATGTTTCAGTACAAATACTATGATTTGGCAATAATACTGCGTTTCAGCACAACTACTGAGATTTGATTGAAATACTATGATTTAGAAGCAATACTATGAGTTCGTACAAATACTATGTTTTGGTTCAAATACTATGATTTGCAACAAGTAGTATGATTTCGCACAAGTACCATGATTTAGTACAAATACTAAGAATTGCCAGAAATACTGTGACTTAGTAGTTATACTTTAACATAACAGATATACTGTGATTTAACAGACAATATGTTTTTGCACAAATACTACAATTTGGCAGACATACTATGTTTGGGCACAAATACTATGATTTGCTATATATACTATGATTAGGCACATATACTATAATCAGCAGATATATTATAACATAACAGAAATTCTATGACTTAGTAGTAATACTATAACATAACAGAAATTTTAATTGGGCACAAATAACATGATTTGGCACAAATACCATGATTTGGCAAAAAAATACCATGATTTGGCACAAATGCTTAAGGTAAGAGCCAAAAAGGGTGTAGTTTGTGTGTGATCACCTGTGTGTACACCTGTGAGCATGGACGTGCTTGTTTTTTTTTTGTTTGTTTGTTTGTTTGTTTGTTTTTTTAAAGGTTCCTTCATGTAATGATCTGCTAGAGGGTGTGGGGGCCACTGCCCCGTCCTCCAGGGCATGACGCAGGTATGGAGGAGATCAAAACTCTAGACATCCAGAGGCCCCCAGAACACAAGAGACCAAGGAAGACCAACAGAGGGGCAGCTGCGTCACTATCCCAGAAAGAGCTGAGGAGAGTCCCAGATGAGGGGTCACTCAGCAGCTGCGGAGCAGAAGCCAGGGGGGGTTGCAGTGACGTGCCCGTGAGCTCCGCCGGCAGCCAGCTGTGCCTGAGTGACCGAGCCCCGGGCCGAGGCCGAGGCACCCGCCTCCGGCGGGCCCGAGCGAGCCCCAGGCTCCAGGCCCCGATAAGCAGCCGCCAAGGAGTGAGCGGTGTGTACCTGGGCGCCCACCCCAGACACAGAGAACCACCAACGCACCGATGTCTGAGGGCGTCCACCACCGGCAGGGGAAGTGGTGGGGGAGATAGGCCTCAAACCTTGGAGGGCCTGAGATGTCCCCAGAGAGGTGGCGTCTGATACCCAACCTGACATATAGACACAGACATACAGGCACACACAGATACAAACATCCATTCCCACCCTCATGCTCTCATATGCAATTATTCCACACTCAACCAACGCGGAGACAGACATAAAGGGACGCTGTACACACAATCACTCTCCCCAAGCGTACTCTAAGAACCGGGTCTGGGTACCCTTGCCCCTGGAGGGGGAAACTGCACCCAGACCCAGGTGGTGTTAGCCTTTTCCCTGCGGTGGGGAGAAGCAGACCGCCCCGACTCCGCAGCAGCAGGGAGGCCCCACATTCCAGACCCCAGTCGGACGGCCAACTCGGACTAGCCTCCCCGCTCCAGCAGGCCGCAGAGAACGGGGGTGTGTGAAGACTCCAAACCTCCCTCCACCCGCTCATATGTAGTGTTGATGTATGTGTGTTCTAAGGTGCATTTAAAACCCAGGAGGGCATGGAGCTACCTGCCAGAGCAGCAGGTAAGCGCATAGCTCCTCCTGCTAGCCCTCAATGTCTACGTGTATTTAAAATTGAGAGGTGGGCAACGACGCCAGGGGTGAGGTGTACACCCTGATGGTAATTTGATTCTGTGTGGCGTGCCCACCCCAAGATCCTATATGTATGTGTAATGAGAGTGTGAGTAATGTGAATGTCTAAGGTGTGGGATAAAATTGAGGCAGAGGCAGCCAGAAGGGGACAGAGGGGGGATGCCTCCCTGCACCCTGGTGACACACCCCACCCCAAGGCCCTGCATGTGTGGGTGACTGTGGTGGAGCGAGAAGAGGGAGGCAGCTGGAGATGGGGAGGGAAGGAAGGAGGGGCAGTGACCCCTCCTGGGGCCAGCTCCCCGCTGACCCCAGTAAGCACCCCATACTCTGCAACCCGCCAGGGAAAGGGGGCCCAGGCCCATCCGGACCGGGGCCCAGTGCAGCAGCGCCGCCCGGCCCCACAGAGCCTGGGACAGCCCACCCGACCCCACCACAGAGAAAAAACTACACCCACCCCATCATCCACTAATCTTCCAGACTACACAAGACAATAGACGCCCAGGCTGAGATCTTCCTCCACCTCTCCTGTATCTCCCCTCCTGCAGAGAGAGTTCCCGAAGAGAGAAAGCTCCTGCAAGATGTGACAACCTCCCCACCAGTTGAAGAGCCCCCAGGTGGCTCGATGCACCGCGGCACCCAGCGCCAGGGCTGAGCCCCCATACACCCACCCGCCCACAACCCCGGCAACACACCAACCAGGACCCAGGCCCCTGAGGCCCGGCCAGGGCCCCAGCCCAGAGACGGACCGCCCCCAGAACCTCACGCCCGTCCCGGACCCACCCAGGGGCAGCCAGGCTACCAGGTCAGTAACCCACGTCCGTCAGCACAGACCCTCCCCTAGCCCTGCTGCACGCAGCCACGAGGAAACCATCACCCAAGAGCCAACAGAGCCCTTAATTGGCCATGACCGCTACCGCGGGTTGAGCCCCCCAAGGAAGATGCTCCTGGGGAACCCCGATGCCCTAAGCCTGTCCCTACCCCCACACCTATCACAACAGTGAAGGTGGGACCAAACTATGACCCCCCCACCCCCACTAGGTGATGGAGCTGATCAAAGGAGCCCAGAGAAATTGATCTGATGTGGTGGCAGAGGCTGTATCAAGACTAATGTAATCTAATAGATAATTTCTATATTGGTTAAAATTAAGATTATTTTTATTTTTCCAGTTCATGAGGACTGTTTTCTTGGCTATGCATAGTGCAGTGAAAACCATATGGGCTATATTCTTTTCCGTAGTGACATTATCTAAGCTGCCCAACAAACACACTAAAGGCGGTTGGAATGTTACATTTCAGACACTTTGATAAGTCTTCACATATCTCGCGCCAAAACTTCTGAACTGGTGGACAGAACCAAAGAGCGTGGATATAATTGTCCGTGAATTGGTTTGGCAGTGTGAGCAGTTGTTGGTAGACGTAAAGCCCATCTTGAACATCCGATGACCTGTATAGTGCACTCTATGTAGTATTTTGTATTGAATTAATTGAAGACTGGGATTTCTAATTAGATGAAACGTTTTTGAGCAAATTCAATTCAATTCAATTCAATTTTATTTATATAGCGCCAAATCACAACAAAAGTCGCCTCAAGGCGCTTTATATTGTACAGTAGATAGCACAATAATAAAAAAAAAAAAAAAACTGGTGCTAGAATCGTCCAGAATTCTTTGTAGAATTCTGCAGGAAAGCCGTCTGGACCTGGAGCCTTATTATTGGGCATACTTATCAGGGCTTCCTGGAGTTCACCTAATGTCAGTGGCGAATCCAGTGCAATTGCTTGAGAGTCTGATAATTTTGGGAGAGTTATGTTGTCTAAAAACTGATCAATTTCCTTTTTAGATGGGTTTATTTGTGGTGAATACAACGATTTATAGAAATCCCTGAAGATGTTGTTTATTTGTTTTGGTTCATATATTGTGTTCCCAGATGAATCTTGAACAGCACATATAGTTGTTTTTCTTTATTTATTTTAGCTGGTTTGCTAGAAATTGACCGGATTTATTACTATGTTCATAATTTTGTAAGCGTAGTCTTTGTACTAAGAATTTGGTTTTTTCAATTATCTCATTTAATTCTAGTTTTGTTTTGCGTATTTTGTTCAATGTTTCCTGATCTTGGTGGGACGCGTGAGGCTTCTTCTAGTGATTTGATGGTTTTTCTAATTCCTGAATATTTTTGTTTTCTTTTTCTTTTTATGTGATGAGAAAGAAATTATTTTACCTCTCATCACAGCTTTCCCTGCTTCCCATAAAACAGAAGCTGATGTTCCGGGAGTGTCATTAAAGTCTAAATATGAAGTCCACTCTTTTTTAAAATATTTAATAAAGTCTTCATCTTTAAGCAGTGATGTATTAACACTAGAATTACTGAGCCTTTTTTCCCTGGTGCAAGTCCCTACTACTAGATTTACTGGCCTGCGCAGATTTGCGTAAATTCCCCCGACCTTAACACCTCTTGGCACCCCGCTGAGATTTTCACAGGTCGTCAGCTCCATTGTTCTCCTGCTTTTGTTGTGCAAACACACCTCCCCAACCCCTAACCATGAGAGATTCAAGTTTTTCCTTCCCTGCAAGGCTGCTTTCCTTCCTTACCTGCCTGCATGCCTGTCCATAAACATATATACACAGAGTTGTACATATATTTATATATTTATATAGCCACACCTTATATAATATGCATAAAGTCTAGTTATACACACAGACACATCTATATCATATATACACACACACACACATATATATATATATATATATATATATATATGTGTGTGTGTGTATATATGATATAGATGTGTCTGTGTGTATAACTATGTATGTGTGTGTGTATAACTATGTATATATATATATATATATATATATATATGTATATATATATATATATATAAAATGTTTGTATAGTGCACTTTCTATACCGTGCTCTGTCCACTTTTTGCAATGACAATGCAGATTTTCCACTTGTGGGACAAATAAATGCAGATTTGCTGTGTGTGTGTGTGTGTGTGTGTGTGTGTGTGTGTGTGTGTGTGTGTGTGTGTGTGTGCAACATTGGCATTTGTTTACTTAGATCCAAGGCAGGCCAAACCTCTGTGTTACAACCTACATACAAAAGACAGACATTCACAATATATGGGTACACAAGTCTGTTTTATTTCAAAGTCTTTCAAACTTTGAAACGAACCTTGGTAGGGAACAGCTCCCTACCAAGCATTTCTTGCAGCTGGCAACAACGGTCGTGCATTCAATATAGTTGTGACTTCCGCAAAAAAATGTGGTCAAAATCTCATGAGTAAGTTGAAGCATTTCTATCAGGCATTTCTGAAAGTTGTAACACAGAGGTTTGGCCTGCCTTGGATCTGAGCAACTCTGAGTGAGCAAATGCAAATGTGCCAGGCCTCAAGGACAATGGGTGGTTTGCACAACAAAAGCTGTAGGAGAAACAAGCTGACGACCTGTGAAAATCTCAGCAGGGGTGCTTAACACCTCGGGACTTGCACCAGAAAATAAAAAAGCCAGTAATTCTAGGGGGTATTGGGTTTAGGGAAGTTACGCAAATTTGCGCAGGATAGTAAATCTAGTGTTAAATCTCCAGTTTTTACTTAGTGTGGTATTATTCTTCTGCATTAGTGTTAAAGATACAGGAGCATGATCACTGACAGCTATAGGGTGAATCTCAGTGTCTGAAATGTCACTCAGCAGTGAGCTGCTGACCAAAAAATAATCCAGACGAGAGTAGGAGCGATGAACATGTGAGAAGAAAGTATATTCCTTACTAGTGGGGTGAAGGGAGCGCCATGCATCGCAAAGACCAAAGTCGCTCATATACTGTTTGATTATATTTGTGGACTGCCAATTACGCTGATTTCCTGCTGTATTGAGCCTATCCATTTCTTCATTTAGTCCAAGGTTGAGGTCGCCTCCAAGAACAAGTGTGCCATCTAAGTGTTCAGAGAGTGCACTGAAAAAACCGTGAAAGAATGAGGGATCATCAACATTTGGACCATATACACTTACAATACATAGCTTTTTATCAAGTATAGATAGTTTAATGATTAAGAATCTGCCCTCTGGATCTATAACTGTATCGAGTACTGTGAAATTAATTTTTTATGGATTAAAATCGCTACTCCCCTTTGTCTAGAGTTATAACAAGCTGAGAACACATTAGGAAATTCAGGTGTTTTAGTTCATTCGAACCTCTAAGAGGTCTGTGGGTCTCTTGTAAAGGACAACATCTGCCTGTAGTTTTTGAGTTGGTTAAATATTTTAACCTCTTTTCTCTGGAGCCAGCTCCATTTACATTCCATGAGACGAATCTTAGTGCACCCATAGATGTCTGTGTATAACTAGGGGTGTATGCTGTGTGTGTTGCTTAGACAGGTGGAGAGAAAACATCACTTGTTCATAAATAAAGAGACGGAGAGAGAGAAGGAATATGTGGCGAGATGCTCCCTGAGTCTGACTATGTGTTTGCATATTTACTAATATGAGTACGCTTGGCTTAAGTGTGTGTATCCTATACGACTGTGTGCGCTGTCTGACTGATGTAAATGTGCTGCCGTTGCGCGCATGACTGTGCGTGATCGTGCTGTGCATGTGTCGAAATAAAGGATGTTGTTTGTGGATGAGTGTGGAAGCAGGTGATCGAAGCAGTGAAAGAAATAAATAAATAAAGAAACCAAGGACAAGGGTGAGCAGCATAAAAACAAGAGGGGAAAAGAGAGAGAAAAAACGAGAGGGAAAAAAAAAAAAAACAAAAACGGAAACATTCCAATTAAACCACTGACGGAGAGTGACGGTGTTAATTCTGCTATGATATCACACTTAAGATGCGATTTAATACTACTAAGTTAGACAGATGTTAATGCAAATTAGTGTGAGTGGATGGGGAAAGGGTGTAGCGGATTCTTATCTGGTGTGAAGTTAATACAGCCGCGGGTGGTGTCGGGTCGCGGTGGAGCTGTCCGTCCACGTACAGCCGGTCCACAGCGATGACAGCGTGGGAGCCCTTCTGGATGAAGCCGCGTCGGATTGGGAAGAGGACCCTGCGTCGTTCCAGGATCTCTTTGGGGAACTGATCGTTCACGCTGAAGTCCGTTCCTTTTAATTCCCTGCCGCGGCTTTTCACATGTTCCTTTTGAGGCCGGCTGAGGCGGAGGCTGGACCAGACGGAGCTGATGAAGGTGAGGCGAAGGCTGGACCAGGCGAAGACAAAGCTGATGCAGAGGCTGGGTCAAACGAAGCTGATGACGCGCTGAAGAGGAGGCCACTGCAGGCGGCGCGCCGGCCGATGATGAGGCTGGACCAGGCGAGGATGAAGCGGGAGCTGGACCAGGCGAGGATGAAGCGGGAGCTGGACCAGGCGAGGATGAAGCCGGAGCTGGACCAGGCGAGCATGAAGCGGAGCTGGACCAGGCGAGCATGAAGCGAGCTGGACCAGGCGAGCATGAAGCCGATGCGGAGGCTGGACCAGGCGACGCTGAAGCCGATGCGGAGGCTGGACCAGACGACGGCAAAGCTAAAGCCGAATCTGGACCAGGCGGCTGAATCTGGACCAGACGACGGCGGCTGATGCGGAGGCTGGACCAGATGACGGCGGCTGAAGCTGAATCTGGACCAGACGACGCTGAAGTTGGACCAGGCGGAGCTGAAGCTGAATCTGGACCAGACGATGCTGAAGCTGATGCGAAGGCTGGACCAGGCGATGCTGAAGCTGATGCGGAGGCTGGACCAGGCGACGCTGAAGCTGATGCGGAGGCTGGACCAGGCGACGGCGAAGCTGATGCAGAGGCTGATGAAGCTGATGCAGAGGCTGCTGCAGGCGACGCTGAGGACGCTGAAGCTGGACCAGGCGACGCTGAGGATGCTGAAGCTGGACCAGGCGAAGCTGATGAAGCTGATGAGGAAGCTGGACCAGGCGAAGCTGATGAGGAGGCTGCTGCAGGCGACGCTGATGAGGAGGCTGCTGCAGGCGGCGCTGATGAAGCGGGAGCTGGACCAGGCGGCGCTGCAGCCGGAGCTGGACCAGGCGAGGATGAAGCCTCGGAGGCTGCAGCTGGCGAGGATGATGAGGCTGCAGCAGGCGAGGATGAAGCTGCAGCCGGCGAGGATGATGAGGCTGCAGCTGCCGGCTGGATGGGCTCCTCAGGCCCTCCAGCTGACGAGGCAGAAGACTGGACAGGCTCCTCAGGCCCTCCAGCTGATGAGGCAGGAAGCAGGCTAGGTTCTCCTGAACCTCCAGCTGACGAGTCTTGGGACTGGACGGGCTCCTCGGGCCCTCCAGCTGACGAGGCAGGAATCTGGACGGGCTCCTCGGGCCCCCTAGTCTCAGAACCAGTGGGCACTGGAGCCCCTGGCACACACAGGACAGAACCAGCAGGTGCGGGGACCTCTGGCAGAGACAGAACAGAACCAGCAGGTGCGGAGACCTGTGGCAGAGACGGAACAGAACCAGCAGGTGCAGAGACCTCTGGCAGGGACAGAACAGAACCAGCAGGTGCGGGGACCTCTGGCAGCGAAAGAACAGAACCAGCAGGTGCGGAGACCTCTGGCAGGGAAGGAACAGAACCAGCAGGTGCGGGGACCTCTGGCAGCGACAGAACAGAACTAGCAGGTGCGGGGACCTCTGGTAGCGACAGAACAGAACCAGCAGGTGCGGGGACCTCTGGCAGGGACAGAACAGAACCAGCAGGTGCGGGGACCTCTGGCAGGGACAGAACTGAACCAGCAGGTGCGGGGACCTCTGGCAGGGACAGAACAGAACCAGCAGGTGCGGAGACCTCTGGCAGGGACAGAACAGAACCAGCAGGTGCGGGGACCTCTGGCAGAGACAGAACAGAACCAGCAGGTGCGGGGACCTCTGGCAAAGTCACCGGTAACTGAAACTGCGCAGGGCACTGGCTTTGCCCCGGCAGCGCTGGCACGGTACAGTCCTTAGCTGGCGTCTTGGCCTCCAGGGGTCCAGAGTCGGCTGAAGGCAGAAACTCAGCCTCTGGGGAGGCCCTGGGGCGAGTACCAGTCTCTAAATTAGCCAGTTTCTGAGAAACTAGAGTGGTTTTAATGTGTTTGTCTCTCCGCTTAAAATGGGCGCCAGGAACGGGATTCAAAATGGGTGGCGCAGACACAGCCTCCAGTATGGAGGGGGCAGGTGACCGGGCTAATGGAATAGATGGAGGCTGGGCTAATGAGCTGGCTAAAAGCTGATGTACTGGTTGAAGTGAAACTGGAGTTGGTGGTGGAGTGGATGAAACCCAGTCAGTTACTGTTATGGATGTTTTAAAAATGCCAACTTGTGAGAGGTCAGTTACCACGAAGGTGGGTAAGCTCCGTGTACTGTCTTTACGAACAGCCCCAGAAAACACAGTCTCAGAAGCACCAGCGTCCTTTGAACTCACCACAGCTGGTCACACAGAAGTCCCTGAATCCGGCTGTGGGGTGAAGTGCCGGCGGCGCGATCGTTGCTTCCCCACCGCTGACGGCTCCGACGGACAGGGCAAAACCTCCGGCGGGTCGGGCCGTGAAACCTCCGGTGGGTGAAGCTGAGACGGCTGCTTCGGGACGGTCGTAGTCCACTGTTGCAGGGCAGAATCCGCCACTTCCCGAGCTTGCACCGCCTCCCGGGCTTTATGCAGCTCAGAGATTAATTCAGTAAATCCCCTGACCTGGTGGAGATAGGGATTTCCATCCAGAATAGCCTCAATGGCATTTATCCCCACAACCTTCGCTCGTGCGTTGGAGGTGTGGGTTACCCAGTCCACCAGGCGTAGGGCGTGTGTGAGGTCGCTCTCCCCGGGCGAGTCCGCTGGATCCATCTTATGGTCACGTCGTACTGTCACGGCTGCGCAGCAGTCGTGTGGTGAATTGAGAAAAGGATCCAAAATGCAGGCACTGGCTGGGGTGCGAGTGAATGTTTATTTACAGAGGTGATAAGGTGACAAAAACAGGAGGAGCAGAGCGGGGAGTAAACAAACCTAAACTGGGGAAAACTAAAGAACTCAACTTAAACCAAACACGCACGGGAGGAGGAACAAAAAGCACAAAGAAAGATGGCGGAGAGACGCAGACTGAACACCGGGTGACACAGAATTCTGCAGACGGACATGGAGTAAAACAGACGACGCGACAGAGAGCACAGGAAAACACAGGGCTTAAATACACAGGGGAGTAATCAGGAATGGGCAACAGGAGGGAGACACAGCTGGGAGAAATTAGGCTAACGAGACAGAGGAGAGGTAAAACTGAACACACTGACATAAGACATGAACTTTCAGAATAAAACAGGAAACACACAGACACAGAGAACCCGACAGGACACTGAACTTGACAGGCAGACTCATGAGCAGAAACAGTGACACCAGGGACAGACAGAGGGAACACAGGCAGGGATGAAACAAAACACTAACACATAGCAAACCTAAACAAAAGGCAAAACAGAATAAACGAGAACAAAGAATAATATAAAGAACACAAAACACTGAGTCCTCAGACTCAGGACCATGACAAATACGATGATATGGCAGAAATACTATGATTGGGTACAAATACTATGATTTGGCACAAGTACTATGACTTAGTACAAATACTATGATTTGGCACAAATACTATGATTTAGCAGAAATACTATGTTTTAACATAAATAATATCTTTTGACAAAAATTTCTGCTAAAAGGTACTATTTCTGCTTTTTAGCAGAAATACTGTAATTTGGCATAAATACTATGATTTAGGATAAATACTATGATTTGGCAGATATACTATATTCAGCAAATATACTATAACATAACAGACATTCCTCCACTTAGTAGTAATACTATAACATAAAATAAATATTATGGTTTTGCCCCAAAACCATGATTTGGCACAAACACCTTGATTTTTCAAAAATACTATGATTTAGCAGAAATACTATGATTGAGCAGAAGTACTAAGATGTAGTAGAAGTACATTGATTTAGCACAAATACTATTATGGAGGAGTAATACTTTAACATGGGAGAAATATTGATACACACACACACATACACAGAGAGCAAAGTGTACAGGGGCTGTTAAGAGTCTGGGCTTGGTATATCTAGGTCAGTTAAATTGGCTGCACCTGCTGTAATCAGCACTTACACACACAGACACAGAGACATGTATAAGTTTTCTGCAGTGTATTTCTCACATTCAGGATTCCCCTCAAACAAATGGCCATAATTTCCTAACCGTACGGGCTAGAACGCTCATTCTGACACCGTTTTGTTCAGAAGAGATGGGGAAAACTTCAAGCCTTCATAATTCAGAGATAAAATATAAATTATTGAAGATATATGACTTGTAATACACTGTAACTTAGTAGAGGCGAAGCAAAACTGCCTTGACTTGCCCTCAAACAACGTTTTGTAACTCTAAATCTATATGGAGCATCAAAATCATTCTTTCACCGTAAGAAACAGCAGGCTTTGGTGAACAGTCATGGAAATTTTCAGGTCTCTGTTGAAATCAATCAAAAAGATATGACGAGAGAAAAAAGTGCCTCATTTCCAGAGTTTGAAATCTGAAGAAATCTGAGCGAGGGACAAATTTCCTATCCTCAAACAAGTGTAACTCATGGCCAAACGGTAATAGGTGAGGAAAAAATTCTTGAATTGTGAGCATCAGGTATGTCTGAAGATATATTGGCACAAGCCTCATGTCTCAACTTTGTTTTGTTAAGGAGATATGACGATTTGAAAATGACTCTCATTAGAGAAATCCAGCAGTGATTTTGAACAAACTCTCCATTGACTTTGTATGGAGAGTTTTCCGACTTTGTGTTGCTCTGAGGAGATTTGCAACAAATCTGTAAATCTCACAACAATGAAAGTGACATTTGCTGAAAGCCAGCAAAAATACCTACGTTTTGATGTATAATTTGTGGGGATTGAGTGGAAATTGAGCGAGTAGCATGAAGTTGTTCGGACAAGTGGTGAAAATTCAGAAAGTTTCACTGTCCACTCTGAGTTAATTACATAGCAACCATAACAACACATGTATTTTCTGAAAAATCACAATTTTGCAACTGAAAACTTAAAGAGGTATAATATTAAAACGGTAGAAGATCTGAAAAAGCTGAATCATACAGGAATAGCCCAAAAATCTGAGAACATTTTAAAGTTTGAATGGAGTTTCTAGGTGAAAGTATGAGGAAGTAGTTAAGTTTCAAAAACAAGCAAGTTTTAGCAGAATTGTGGAAGTTTTCCATTCATTTCAATGGGACAAATTAAAGGAAAAAAGTGTAATATTTTAAAAAGTATAATAGTAATAAACACCAAAAGGTATAGCCGGCATTAGCAGAAAGAGCAGAACAGTTTAGAGTTTGAACGGAGAAAATCGGCTGAAAACTGAGGGAGTAGTTCCACGGCGAAAAACGTACGGAAGCGACGGGAATAATAAAGAATAAAGAGAAACAGGAACTCAATAGTGTGGATGCCTCCAGCATCCACACAACTAGAAAAATTTGCATTTCCTGCGAAAATGCAGTGTGGATGCTGGAACGCTGAAGCTGTCAGCTGAAACTAGCTGAAAAAGCTGAAAAGTTGCAGAAATTGTAAAAACTTTGCAGAAGCAAAGGAACGTTGCTAAAATGTAGTAACTTAGCAGAACTGCAATATCTTAGAGGAAACATAATACTTGGCAGAAATAAAATAGCATAGCAGAACTTGGCAGAAATATTGTAACTTACCAGAAACACGATAACTTCTCAAAAATACAAGAATTTTGGAGAAATAGTATAAGATAACAGAAAGAATATATTTAGCCAAACATTCTTAAACATTACAGAAATACTACTCTATAGCAGAAATGATATATTTAGAAAGAAAAATATAATATAGTAGAAATACTATGATTTAGCAGAAATCCTACAATATAGCTCAATAACAATGATTTAGAACAGATAGTATGATTGAGCAGAATAGTAATAACTTAAGTGAAAATATTGGAAAGGTAAAATGACAAGCTGAATAAAAGGAACATGGTTAAGTTTGCTCAAAACTAATTTTTGTTCACCTGTGAAAAATAAAATAAAAATACATTTAGAAATACAAATAAGAACAGCCAACAGATACACACAAAATTAAATATGGATACACAAAGCAACAAATACACACAAAATCAAATATGGATACACAAATGTACAGAGAGACACACACACACAGGGTCTATGCCAGTCAACCAGTCTGAATATATTATATTTTTATCCAACAATGAGATGCTGCCCTAAAAAGGGCTTTGTGTGTGTCTTTCTCTCTCTCTCTCTCTCACACACACACACACACACACACACACACACACACACAGACACACACACACACACACACACACACACACACACACACACACACACTCAAACACTCACACCCACACTCAGGCTCACACACACACGCGCACACGCACACATAGCATCAGCAAGTGAACAGGGGCTGTTAACAGCATGTTTCTAGGTCAGTCAAACAGCTGTGAGATTCTCAATTTGAATCCACCAATCAGAGGGGCTGTGTGCTTTTTCCTGCCAAAACTGGTGCACCAAGTGCAGGCTTTTACAGCACAGAGAGAGACAGGATTTTTGCAGTCTATTTCTCATAGTGAGGACTCCCCTCAAACAAACAAACAGCCATAAATTCCTAACCGTAGGGGCTAAAACGGTCATTCTTAGACCGTTGTGTTCAGAAGACATGGGAGAATCTTGAAATGTTGACCATTTAAAATAAAAATATGAAATATCATAGATATATGACATAGATGATTGGTTGTCTTAGAAGCCATGATTGCCCCAATTTGCAAATTTGAATGTGCAAAGCCTAAGATATGATTGGCTGGCTGGGAAGCCATGAAGGCAACAATATGCAAATTTGAATGTGCAAGCCCTCGGATATGATTGGTTGTCTTAGAAGCCATATAAAAAGCAGTAAAACTGTACTATGATTTGGTAGAAAAACTATAATTAATCAAAAATACTATATTTGGCAGAAATACTATTTTGTAGCAGAAACACTATATTTAGCACAAATCTGATGAAATAGAAGAAATAGTATGATTTAGCAGAAATGCTGTATTTAGCACAAATACTGAAAGCAGCAGAAATGCTATGACTTAGCACAATAGTAATAACCTAAATAGAAAAATTGGAAAAGCAAAATGGACAGCTGAAAAAATCCTGAACATGCTAAGGGTCCCTCAAATGTAATTGTTAAATGAAAAAAAAAACCAGCAAAAAAAAGTATAACAGTCACACAACCACAAATATGTACACATATGGTAACACACATGCACAGACAGACACACACAGGATCAAATTCAGTCAACCAGTCTAAATATATTGAATTTAAATCACACACACACACACACACACACACACACACACACACACACACACACACACACACACACAGGATCCAAGTCAGTCAACCAGTCTAAATATATTGAATTTGAATCTTACAATGAGATCATCCCATAAAAAGGCTTTCTCTCCTCTCTCTCTCTCTCTCTCTCTCACACACACACACACACACACACACACACACACACACACACACACACACACACACACACACACACAGATCCAATTCAGTCAACCCGTCTAAATATATTGAATTTAAATCTTACAATGAGATCATCCCATAAAAGGCTTTCTCTCTCTCTCTCTCTCTCTGTCACACACACACACACACACACACAAGATCCAATTCAGTCAACCAGTCTAAATATATTGAATTTAAATCTTACAATGAGATCATCCCATAAAAAGCCTTTCTCTGTCTCTCTCTCTCTCTCTCTCTCTCTCACACACACACACACACACACACACACACACACACACACACACAAGATCCAATTCAGTCAACCAGTCTAAATATATTGAATTTAAATCTTACAATGAGATCATCCCATAAAAGGCTCTCTCTCTCTCTCTCTCTCTCTCTCTCTCTCTCTCTCTCACACACACACACACACACACACACACACACACACACACACACACACACACACACACAGATCCAATTCAGTCAACCAGTCTAAATATACTGATTTTGAATCTTACAATGAGATCATCCCATAAAAGTCTCTCTCTCTCTCTCTCTCTCTCTCTGTCACACACACACACACACACACACACACACACACACACACACACACAAGATCCAATTCAGTCAACCAGTCTAAATATATTGAATTTAAATCTTACAATGAGATCATCCCATAAAAGCCTTTCTCTCTCTCTCTCTCTCTCACACACACACACACACACACACACACACACACACACACACACACAGATCCAATTCAGTCAACCAGTCTAAATATATTGATTTTGAATCTTACAATGAGATCATCCCATAAAAGTCTCTCTCTCTCTCTCTCTCTCTCTCTCTCTCTCTCTCTCTCTCTCTGTCACACACACACACACACACACACACACACAGACACACACACACACACACACACACACACACACACACACACACACACACACACACACACACACACACAGGAGAGAGAAGTAAGTTTCTAGCTCAGTTAAGCAGCCTGGGAGCTGCTGAATTTGAATCCACCAATCAGAGAGCCTGTGCCCTTTTTCCCGCCAAAACAGGTGCACGCAGCACAGAGAGAGACAGGATTTTTGCAGTCTATTTCTCATGATGATGACTCCCCTCAAACAAATGACCATAATTTCCTAACCGTAGGGGCTAGAACGCTCATTCTTACACCGCTTTGTTCAGAAGAGATGGGGAATCATAAAGTGTTGACAACTTATCATTAAAATATGAATTATTAAAGATATTTGACTTCTAATGCACCATAACTGAGTAGAGCAAAGCAAAACTGCCTTGACTTGCCCTCAAACAACGCTTTCTAACTCTAAATCTATTTGGAGTATCAATATCATTCTTTCACCGTAAGAGACAGCAGGCTTTGGTGAACAATCATGGAAATTTTCAGGTCTCTGTGGAAATCCATTAAAAAGATATGATATGAGAGAGAAAAAGTGGTTCATTTCCAGAGTTTGAAATCTGAAGAAATCTGAGCGAGGGACGAATTTCCTACCCTCAAACAAGTGTAACTCATTTCAGAACGGTAATAGGTGAGAAAGAAATTCTTGAATTGTGAGCGTCAGGAGTGTCTGAAGATATACTGGGACAAGCCTCATGTTTTAAATTCGCTTCGTTAAGGAGATATGACGATTCGAATATGCCTCTCATTGCAGAAATCAAGCTGTGATTTTGAACAAACTCTCCATTGACTTTCTATGGAGAGTTTTCAGACTTTGTGTTGGTCTGAGGAGATTTGCCAAAATTCTATAAATCCCACAACAATGATAGTGACATTTTCTGAAAGCCAGCAAAAATACCTACGTTTTGATGTATAATTTGTGGAAGTTGAGTGAAAATTGAGCAAGTAGCAAGAAGTTGTTCGGACGTGAAGAGAAGACTGCAAAACCTTCAGTGGCACACTGGAAGCCAAGTGCATAGCAACCATAACAACGCATGTATTTTGTGAAAAATAACAATTTTGCAACTGAAAACTTTAAGAGGCATAAAAGTAAAATGGTAAAAGATTTGAAAAAGCTGATTTATTCCTGAATAGCCCAATAATTTGTGAACATTTTAAAGTTTGAATGGTTGTTCTACGTGAAAATATGACAAAGTAGTTAAGTTTCAAAAACAAGCAAGTTTTAGCAGAATTGCAGAAGTTTCCCATTCATTTCAATGGGACAAATTAAAGGAAAAAAGCTTAATATTTTAAAAAGTATAATAGCATAAAATACCAAAAGATATTGCCGGAAAGGGAAAAAATAGCAGAATAGTTTAAAATTTGAACGGTGAAAATCGGCTGAAAATTGTGGAAGTAGATCCACGGCGAAAAAACGTCACGGAAACACCGGAATAATAATAATAACTAGAAAATTTGCATTTCCTGCGAAAATGCAGTGTGGATGCTGGAACGCTGAAGCTGAAACTAGCTGAAAAAGCTGAAAAGTTGCAGAATTTGTAAATACTTTGCAGAAGCAAAGGAACGTTGCTAAAATGTAGTAACTTAGCAGAACTGCAATATCTTAGAGGAAACATAATACTTGGCAGAAATACAATAGCATAGCAGAACTTAGCAGAAATATTGTAACTTACCAGAAACACGATAACTTCCCAAAAATACAAGAATTTCGGAGAAATAGTATAAGATAACAGAAAGAATATATTTAGCCAAACATTCTTAAACATTACAGAAATACTACTCTATAGCAGAAATGATATATTTAGAAAGAAAAATATAATATAGTAGAAATACTATGATTTAGCAGAAATCCTGCAATATAGCTCAATAACAATGATTTAGAACAGATACTAAGATTTAGCAGAATAGTAATAACTTAAGTGAAAATATTGGAAAGGTAAAATGACAAGCTGAATAAAAGGAACATGGTTAAGTTTGCTCAAAACTAATTTTTGTTCACCTGTGAAAAAATAAAATAAAAATACATTTAGAAATACAAATAAGAACAGCCAACAGATACACACCAAATTAAATATGGATACACAAATCAACAAATACACACAAAATCAAATATGGATACACAAATGTACAGAGAGAGACACACACACACAGGTGTATGCCAGTCAACCAGTCTGAATATATTATATTTTTATCCAACAATGAGATGCTGCCCTAAAAGGGCTTTGTGTGTGTCTTTCTCTCTCTCTCTCTCACACACACACACACACACACACACACACACACACACACACACACACACACACACACACACATAGCATCAGCAAGTGAACAGGGGCTGTTAACAGCATGTTTCTAGGTCAGTCAAACAGCTGTGACATTCTCAATTTGAATCCACCAATCAGAGGGGCTGTGTGCTTTTTCCTGCCAAAACTGGTGCACCAAGTGCAGGCTTTTACAGCACAGAGAGAGACAGGATTTTTGCAGTCTATTTCTCATAGTGAGGACTCCCCTCAAACAAACAGCCATAAATTCCTAACCGTGAGGGGCTAAAACGGTCATTCTTAGACCGTTGTGTTCAGAAGACATGGGGAATCTTGAAATGTTGACCATTTAAAATAAAAATATGAAATATCATAGATATATGACATAGATGATTGGTTGTCTTAGAAGCCATGATTGCCCCAATATGCAAATTTGAATGTGCAAGGCCTAAGATATGATTGGCTGGCTGGGAAGCCATGAAGGCAACAATATGCAAATTTGAATGTGCAAGCCCTCGGATATGATTGGTTGTCTTAGAAGCCATATAAAAAGCAGTAAAACTGTACTATGATTTGGTAGAAAAACTATAATTAATCAAAAATACTATATTTGGCAGAAATACTATTTTGTAGCAGAAACACTATATTTAGCACAAATCTGATGAAATAGAAGAAATAGTATGATTTAGCAGAAATGCTGTATTTAGCACAAATACTGGAAAGCAGCAGAAATGCTATGACTTAGCACAATAGTAATAACCTAAATAGAAAAATTTGAAAAGCAAAATGGACAGCTGAAAAAATCCTGAACATGCTAAGGGTCCCTCAAATGTAATTGTTAAATGAAAAAAAAAAAAACAGCAAAAAGTATAACAGTCACACAACCACAAATATGTACACATATGGTAACACACATGCACAGACAGACACACACAGGATCAAATTCAGTCAACCAGTCTAACTATATTGAATTTAAATCTTACAATGAGATCATCCCATAACAAGCCTTTCTCTCTCTCTCTCTCTCTCTCTCTCTCTCTCTCTCTCACACACACACACACACACACACAAGATCCAATTCAGTCAACCAGTCTAAATATATTGAATTTAAATCTTACAATGAGATCATCCCATAAAAGGCTTTCTCTCTCTCTCTCTCTCTCTCTGTCACACACACACACACACACACACACACACACACACACACACACACACACACACACAAGATTCAATTCAGTCAATCAGTCTAAATATATTGAATTTAAATCTTACAATGAGATCATCCCATAACAAGCCTTTCTCTCTCTCTCTCTCTCTCTCTCTCTCTCTCTCACACACACACACACACACACACACACACACAGGGAGAGAGAAGTAAGTTTCTAGCTCAGTCAAGCAGCCTGGGAGCTGCTGAATTTGAATCCACCAATCAGAGAGGCTGTATACTTTTTCCCGCCAAAACAGGTGCAGCCGTTTTTACACACACACAGAGCACAGAGACAGGATTTCTGCAGTGAATTTCTCATAGTGAGGATTCCTCTCAAACAAATGGCCATAATTTCCTAACCGTAGGGGCTAGAACGGTCATTCTTACACCGTTTTGTTCAGAAGAGATCAGGGAATCTTAAAGTGTTGACAATCTATCATTAAAATATGAATTATTAAAGATATTTGACTTCTAATGCACCATAACTGAGTAGAGCAAAGCAAAAACTGCCTTGACTTGCCCTCAAACAACGCTTTCTAACTCTAAATCTATTTGGAGTATCAATATCATTTTTTCACCGTAAGAGACAGCAGGCTTTGGTGAACAATCTTGAAATTTTCAGGTCTCTGTTGATATCCATTAAAAGATATGACGAGAGAAAAAAGTGGATAATTTCCAGAGTTTGAAATCTGAAGAAATCTGAGCGAAGGACGAATTTCCTACCCTCAAACAAGTCTAACTCATTTCAGAACGGTAATAGGTGAGAAAGAAATTCTTGAATTGTGAGTGTCAGGAGTGTCTGAAGATATACTGGGACAAGCCTCATGTTTTAACTTCGCTTCGTTAAGGAGATATGACGATTCGAATATGCCTCTCATTACAGAAATCAAGCTGTGATTTTGAACAAGCTCTCCATTGACTTTCTATGGGGATTTTTGAGACTTTTTGTTGGTCTGAGGAGATTTGCCAAAATTCTATAAATCTCACAACAATGATGGTGACATTTTCGGAAAGCCAGCAAAAATACCTACATTTTGATGTATAATTTGTGGAAGTTGAGTGAAAATTGAGCAAGTAGCAAGAAGTTGTTCGGACATGAAGAGAAGACTGCAAAACCTTCAGTGGCACACTGGAAGCAGAGTGCATAGCAACCATAACAACGCATGTATTTTGTGAAAAATCACAATTTTGCAACTCAAAACTTTAAGAGGCATAAAAGTAAAACGGTAAAAGATTTGAAAAAGCTGATTTATTCCTGAATAGCCCAATAATTTGAGAACATTTTAAAGTTTGAATGGTTGTTCTACGTGAAAGTAGGAAAAAGTAGTTAAGTTTCAAAAACAAGCAAGTTTTAGCAGAATTATGGAAGTTTCCCATTCATTTCAATGGGACAAATTAAAGGAAAAAAAACATAATATTTTAAAAAGTATAATAGTATAAAATACCAAAAGATATTGCCGGAAAGAGCAAAAATAGCAGAATAGTTTAAAATTTGAACGGTGAAAATCGGCTGAAAATTGTGGAAGTAGATCCACGGCGAAAAAACGCACGGAAACACCGGAATAATAATAATAATAATAATAATAACTAGAAAATTTGCATTTCCTGCGAAAATGCAGTGTGGATGCTGGAACGCTGAAGCTGTCAGCTGAAACTAGCTGAAAAAGCTGAAAAGTTGCAGAAATTGTAAAAACTTTGCAGAAGCAAAGGAACGTTGCTAAAATGTAGTAACTTAGCAGAACTGCAATATCTTAGAGGAAACATAATACTTGGCAGAAATACAATAGCATAGATATTGTAACATATTGTAACTTAGCAGAAATATTGTAACTTACCAGAAACACGATAACTTCCCAAAAATACAAGAATTTTGGAGAAATAGTATAAGATAACAGAAAGAATATATTTAGCCAAACATTCTTAAATATTACAGAAATACTACTCTATAGCAGAAATGATATATTTAGAAAGAAAAATATAATATAGTAGAAATACTATGATTTAGCAGAAATCCTACAATATAGCTCAATAACAATGATTTAGAACAGATACTATGATTGAGCAGAATAGTAATAACTTAACACTAGATTTACTATCCTGCGCAAATTTGCGTAACTTCCCTAAACCCAATACCCCCTAGAATTACTGGCTTTTTTATTTTCTGGTGCAAGTCCCGAGGTGTTAAGCACCCCTGCTGAGATTTTCACAGGTCGTCAGCTTGTTTCTCCTACAGCTTTTGTTGTGCAAACCACCCATTGTCCTTGAGGCCTGGCACATTTGCATTTGCTCACTCAGAGTTGCTCAGATCCAAGGCAGGCCAAACCTCTGTGTTACAACTTTCAGAAATGCCTGATAGAAATGCTTCAACTTACTCATGAGATTTTGACCACATTTTTTGCGGAAGTCACAACTATACTGAATGCACGACCGTTGTTGCCAGCTGCAAGAAATGCTTGGTAGGGAACAGCTGTTCCCTGCCAAGGTTCGTTTCAAAGTTTGAAAGACTTTGAAATAAAACAGACTTGTGTACCCATATATTGTGAATGTCTGTCTTTTGTATGTAGGTTGTAACACAGAGGTTTGGCCTGCCTTGGATCTAAGTAAACAAATGCCAATGTTGCACAAACACACACACACACACACACACACACACACACACACACACACACACACACACAGCAAATCTGCATTTATTTGTCCCACAAGTGAAAAATCTGCATTGTCATTGCAAAAAAGTGGACAGAGCACGGTATAGAAAGTGCACTATACAAACATTTTATATATATATACATATATATATATATATATATATACATACATAGTTATACACACACATACATAGTTATACACACAGACACATCTATATCATATATACACACACACACATATATATATATATATATATGTATATATATATATATATATATATATATATATATATATATATATATATATATATATATATATATATATATATATGTGTGTGTGTGTGTATATATGATATAGATGTGTCTGTGTGTATAACTAGACTTTATGCATATTATATAAGGTGTGGCTATATAAATATATAAATATATGTACAACTCTGTGTATATATGTTTATGGACAGGCATGCAGGCAGGTAAGGAAGGAAAGCAGCCTTGCAGGGAAGGAAAAACTTGAATCTCTCATGGTTGGGGGTTGGGGGAGGGTGTGTTTGCACAACAAAAGCAGGAGAACAATGGAGCTGACGACCTGTGAAAATCTCAGTGGGGTGCCAAGAGGTGTTAAGGTCGGGGGGAATTTACGCAAATCTGCGCAGGCCAGTAAATCTAGTAGTAGGGACTTGCACCAGGGAAAAAAGGCTCTAATTCTAGTGTTAAGTGAAAATATTGGAAAGGTAAAATGACAAGCTGAATAAAAAGGAACATGGTTAAGTTTGCTCAAAACTAACTTTTGTTCACCTGTGAAAAAATAAAATAAAAATACATTTAGAAATACAAATAAGAACAGCCAACAGATACACACAAAATTAAATATGGATACACAAATCAACAAATACACAAAAAATCAAATATGGATACACAAATGTACAGAGAGAGACACACACACACAGGGGTCTATGCCAGTCAACCAGTCTGAATATATTATATTTTTATCCAAGAATGAGATGCTGCCCTAAAAAGGGCTTTGTGTGTGTCTTTCTCTCTCTCTCTCTCTCACACACACACACACACACACACACACACACACACACACACACACACACACACACACACACACACACACACACACTCAAACACTCACACCCACACTCAGGCTCACACACACACACACACACACACACATAGCATCAGCAAGTGAACAGGGGCTGTTAACAGCATGTTTCTAGGTCAGTCAAACAGCTGTGAGATTCTCAATTTGAATCCACCAATCAGAGGGGCTGTGTGCTTTTTCCTGCCAAAACTGGTGCACCAAGTGCAGGCTTTTACAGCACAGAGAGAGACAGGATTTTTGCAGTCTATTTCTCATAGTGAGGACTCCCCTCAAACAAACAGCCATAAATTCCTAACCGTAGGGGCTACAACGGTCATTCTTAGACCGTTGTGTTCAGAAGACATGGGAGAATCTTGAAATGTTGACCATTTAAAATAAAAATATGAAATATCATAGATATATGACATAGATGACTGGTTGTCTTAGAAGCCATGATTGCCCCAATATGCAAATTTGAATGTGCAAGGTCTCAGATATGATTGGCTGGCTGGGAAGCCATGAAGGCAACAATATGCAAATTTGAATGTGCAAGCCCTCGGATATGATTGGTTGTCTTAGAAGCCATATAAAAAGCAGTAAAACTGTACTATGATTTGGTAGAAAACTATAATTAATCAAAAATACTATATTTGGCAGAAATACTATGTTGTAGCAGAAACACTATATTTAGCACAAATCTGATGAAATAGAAGAAATAGTATGATTTAGCAGAAATGCTGTATTTAGCACAAATACTGGAAAGCAGCACAAATGCTATGACTTAGCACAATAGTAATAACCTAAATAGAAAAATTGGAAAAGCAAAATGGACAGCTGAAAAAATCCTGAACATGCTAAGGGTCCCTCAAATGTAATTGTTAAATGAAAAAAAAAAACAGCAAAAAAAAGTATAACAGTCACACAACCACAAATATGTACACATATGGTAACACACATGCACAGACAGACACACACAGGATCAAATTCAGTAAACCAGTCTAACTATATTGAATTTAAATCTTACAATGAGATCATCCCATAAAAAGGCTTTCTCTGTCTCTCTCTCTCTCTCTCTGTCACACAAACACACACACACACACACACGCACACACACACAAGATCCAATTCAGTCAACCAGTCTAAATATATTGAATTTAAATCTTACAATGAGATCATCCAATAACAAGCCTTTCTCTCTCTCTCTCTCTCTCTCTCTCTCTCTCTCACACACACACACACACACACACACACACACACACACAAGATCCAATTCAGTCAACCAGTCTAAATATATTGATTTTGAATCTTACAATGAGATCATCCCATAAAAAGCTTTCTCTCTCTCTCTCTCTCTCTCTCTCTCTCACACTCACACACACACACACACACACACACACAAGATCCAATTCAGTCAACCAGTCTAAATATATTGAATTTAAATCTTACAATGAGATCATCCCATAAAAAGGCTTTCTCTGTCTCTCTCTCTCTGTCACACACACACACACACACACACACACACACACACACACACACACACACACAAGATCCAATTCAGTCAACCAGTCTAAATATATTGATTTTGAATCTTACAATGAGATCATCCCATAACAAGGCTTTCTCTCTCTCTCTCTCTCTCTCTGTCACACACACACACACACACACACACACACAAGATCCAATTCAGTCAACCAGTCTAAATATATTGAATTTAAATCTTACAATGAGATCATCCCATAAAAAGGCTTTCTCTGTCTCTCTCTCTCTCTCTCTCTCTCTCTCTGTCACACACACACACACACACACACACACACACATACACACACACACACACACATACACAAGATCCAATTCAGTCAACCAGTCTAAATATATTGAATTTAAATCTTACAATGAGATCATCCCATAACAAGCCTTTCTCTCTCTCTCTCTCTCTCTCTCTCACACACACACACACACACACACACACACACACACACACACACACACACACACACACACACACACACACACACACACACAGAGAGAGAAGTAAGTTTCTAGCTCAGTCAAGCAGCCTGGGAGCTGCTGAATTTGAATCCACCAATCACAGAGCCTGTGCACTTTTTCCCGCCAAAACAGGTGCAGCCGTTTTTACACACACAGACACAGAGACAGGATTTCTGCAGTGAATTTCTCATAGTGAGGATTCCTCTCAAACAAATGGCCATAATTTCCTAACCGTAGGGGCTAGAACGGTCATTCTTACACCGTTTTGTTCAGAGGAGATGAGGGAATCTTACAGTGTTGACAATTTATCATTAAAATATGAATTTTAAAGATATTTGACTTGTAATGCACCATAACTGAGTAGAGGCGAAGCAAAACTGCCTTGACCTGCCCTCAAACAACGCTTTCTAACTCTAAATCTATTTGGAGTATCAATATCATTTTTTCACCGTAAGAGACAGCAGGCTTTGGTGAACAATCTTGAAAATTTTCAGGTCTCTGTTGATATCCATTAAAAAGATATGACGAGAGAAAAAAAGTGGTTCATTTCAGAGTTTGAAATCTGAAGAAATCTGAGCGAATCGATGAATTTCCTACCCTCAAACAAGTCTAACTCATTTCAGAACGGTAATAGGTGAGAAAGAAATTCTTGAATTGTGAGCGTCAGGAGTGTCTGAAGATATACTGGGACAAGCCTTATGTCTTAACTTTGCTTCGTTAAGGAGATATGACGATTCGAATATGCCTCTCATTACAGAAATCAAGCTGTGATTTTGAACAAGCTCTCCATTGACTTTCTATGGAGAGTTTTGCGACTTTGTGTTGGTCTGAGGAGATTTGCCAAAATTCTATAAATCTCACAACCATGATAGTGACATTTTCGAAAGCCAGCAAAAATACCTACGTTTTGATGTATAATTTGTGGAAGTTGAGTGAAAATTGAGCAAGTAGCAAGAAGTTGTTCGGACATGAAGAGAAGACTGCAAAACCTTCAGTGGCACACTGGAAGCCAAGTGCATAGCAACCATAACAACGCATGTATTTTGTGAAAAATCACAATTTTGCAACTCAAAACTTTAAGAGGCATAAAAGTAAAACGGTAAAAGATTTGAAAAAGCTGATTTATTCCTGAATAGCCCAATAATTTGAGAACATTTTAAAGTTTGAATGGTTGTTCTACGTGAAAGTAGGAAAAAGTAGTTAAGTTTCAAAAACAAGCAAGTTTTAGCAGAATTATGCGAAGTTTCCCATTCATTTCAATGGGACAAATTAAAGGAAAAAAACGTAATATTTTAAAAAGTATAAGAGTATAAAATACCAAAAGATATAGCCATCATTAGCAGAAATAGCAGAATAGTTTAAAATTTGAACGGTGAAAATCGGCTGAAAATTGTGGAAGTAGATCCACGGCGAAAAGTGTACGGAAGTCCTAAGAATAATAATAATAAAGAATAAAGAGAAACAGGAACTCAATAGTGTGGATGCCTCCAGCATCCACACAATAAAGAATAAAGAGAAACAGGAACTCAATAGTGTGGATGCCTCCAGCATCCACACAATAACTAGAAAAATTTGCATTTCCTGCGAAAATGCAGTGTGGATGCTGTAATGCTGAAGCTGTCAGCTAAAACTAGCTGAAAAAGCTGAAAAGTTGCAGAAATTGTAAAAACTTTGCAGAATCAAAGGAACGTTGCTAAAATGTAGTAACTTAGCAGAACTGCAATATCTTAGAGGAAACATAATACTTGGCAGAAATACAATAGCATAGCAGAACTTAGCAGAAACATTGTAACTTCTCAGAAACATAATCACTTCTCAAAATACAAGAATTTAGGAGAAATTGTATAAGATAACAGAAAGAATATATTTAGCCAAACATTCTTAAACATTACAGAAATACTATGATTTAGAAAAACAGTACAACATAGCAGAAATGCTGTGATTTACCAGAGACACTGTAATATACTATGAATATTTTAATTTTATATAAATACTATGTTTTAGCAAAAATACTCCAGTTTAGCACAAATATTATAACATAGCAGAAATACTATTCTATAGCAGAAATGCTATATTTAGAAAGAAAAATGTAATATAGTAGAAATACTATGATTTAGCAGAAATCCTACAATATAGCTAAATAACAATGATTGAGAACAGATACTATGATTGAGCAGAAGTAATAACTTAAGGAAAATATTGGAAAGGTAAAATGATAAGCTGAATAAAAGGAACATGGTTAAGTCCGCTGAAAACTATTTGTTGTTCACCTGTGAAAAAATAAAACAAAAATACATTTAGAAAAAAAAAAACTAAGAACAGCCAACAGATACACAAAATCAAATATGGATACACAAATCACCAAATACACAGAAAATCAAATATGATTACACAAATGTACAGAGAGAGACAAACACAGACAAACACACAGTCTATGCCAGTCAACCAGTCTGAATATATTATATTTTTATCCACCAATGAGATGCTGCCCTAAAAAGGTCTTTGTGTGTGTCTTTCTTTCTCTCTCTCTCTCTCTCTCCTCCTCCTCTCTCACACACACACACACACACACACACACACACACACACACACACACACACACACACACACAGCAGCAGCAGCAGTGAACAGGGGCTGTTAACAGCATGTTTCTAGGTCAGTCAAACAGCTGTGAGCTTCTCAATTTGAATCCACCAATCAGAGAGGCTGTGTGCTTTTTCCCACCAAAACTGGTGCACCAACTGCAGGCTTTTACACACGCAGCACAAAGAGAGACAGGATTTTGCAGTCTATTTCTCATAGTCAGGATTCCCCTCAAACAAACAGCCATAAATTCCTAACCGTAGGGGCTAAAACAGTCATTCTTAGACCGTTTTGTTCAGAAGAGATGGGGAATCTTGAAATGTTGACCATTTAAAATACAAATATGAAATATTAAAGATATATGACATAGATGATTGGTTGTCTTAGAAGCCATGAAGGCCCCAATACGCAAATTTGAATGTGCCAGGCCTCAGATATGATTGGTTGTCTTAGAAGCCATATAAAAAGCAGTAAAACTGTACTATGATTTGGTAGAAAAACTATAATTAATCAAAAATACTATATTTGGCAGAAATACTATTTTTTTTAGCAGAAAAACTATATTTAGCACAAATCCTATAAAATGGCAGAAATACTATAATTAAGTAGAAATACTATATTAAGTACAAATCCTATAAAATGGCAGAAATAGTATGATTACTGAAATAAAAATAAATACTGAAAAGCAGCAGAAATGCTATGACTTAGCACAATAGTAATAACTTAAATAGAAAAATTGGAAAAGCAAAATGGACAGCTGAAAAAATCCTGAACATGCTAAGGGTCCCTCAAATGTAATTGTGAAAGGAAAAAAGAATCGGCAAAAAATATATATAACAGCCACACAATCACAAATATGGACACATATGGAAACACACATGCACAGAGAGACACACACAGGATCAAATTCAGTCAACCAGTCTAAATATATTGAATTTGAATCTTACAATGAGATCATCCCATAAAAGGCTCTCTTCTCTCTCTCTCTCTCACACACACACACACACACACACACACACACACACACACACACACACACACACACACACAAGATCCAATTCAGTCAACCAGTCTAAATATATTGAATTTAAATCTTACAATGAGATCATCCCATAAAAAGGCTTTCTCTCTCTCTCTCTCTCTCTCTCTCTCTGTCACACACACACACACACACACAGATCCAATTCAGTCAACCAGTCTAAATATATTGAATTTAAATTTTACAATGAGATCATCCCATAACAAGCCTTTCTCTCTCTCTCTCTCTCTCTCTCTCTCTCTCTCACACACACACACACACACACACACACACTCACTCTCACACACACACACACACACACACACACACAAGATCCAATTCAGTCAACCAGTCTAAATATATTGATTTTGAATCTTACAATGAGATCATCCCATAAAAGGCTTTCTCTCTCTCTCTCTCTCTCTCTCTCTCTCTCTCCCTGTCACACACACACACACACACAAGATCCAATTCAGTCAACCAGTCTAAATATATTGATTTTGAATCTTACAATGAGATCATCCCATAAAGGCTTTCTCTCTCTCTCTCTCTCTCTCTCTCTCTCTCTCTGTCACACACACACACACACACACACACACACACACACACACACACACACACACACACACACACACACACACACACACACACACACACAGGAGTGAGAAGTAAGTTTCTAGCTCAGTCAAGCAGCCTGGGAGGTGCTGAATTTGAATCCACCAATCAGAGAGCCTGTGCACTTTTTCCCGCCAAAACAGGTGCACGCAGCACAGAGAGACACAGGATTTTTGCAGTCTATTTCTCATAATGATGACTCCCCTCAAACAAATGACCATAATTTCCTAACCGTAGGGGCTAGAACGGTCATTCTTACACCGTTTTGTTCAGAAGAGATCGGGAATCTTAAAGTGTTGACAATTTATCATTAAAATATGAATTATTAAAGATATTTGACTTCTAATGCACCATAACTGAGTAGAACAAAGCAAAACTGCCTTTACTTGCCCTCAAACAACGCTTTCTAACTCTAAATCTATTTGGAGTATCAATATCATTTTTCACCGTAAGAGACAGCAGGCTTTGGTGAACAGTCATGGAAATTTTCAGGTCTCTGTGGAAATCCATCAAAAGATATGACGAGAGAAAAAAGTGCATCATTTCCAGAGTTTGAAATCTGAAGAAATCTGAGCGAAGGACGAATTTCCTACCCTCAAACAAGTCTAACTCATTTCCGAACGGTAATAGGTGAGAAAGAAATTCTTGAATTGTGAGCATCAGGAGTGTCTGAAGATATACTGGGACAAGCCTCATGTTTTAACGTCGCTTTGTTGAGGAGATATGGCGATTCGAATATGCCTCTCATTACAGAAATCAAGCGGTGATTTTGAACAAACTCTCCATTGACTTTCTATGGAGAGTTTTCCGACTTTGTGTTGGTCTGAGGAGATTTGCCAAAATTCTATAAATCTCACAACAATGATGGTGACATTTTCTGAAAGCCAGCAAAATACCTACGTTTTGATGTATAAATTGTGGAAGTTGAGTGAAAATTGAGCAAGTAGCAAGAAGTTGTTCGGAAATGAAGAGAAGACTGCGAAACCTACAGTGGCACACTGGAAACCAAGTGCATAGCAACCATAACAACACATGTATTTTGTTAAAAATCACAAAGATGAAACTCAAAACTTGAAGAGGGATAAGATGAAAATGGTAACAGATATGAAAAAGCTGAATCAGACATGAATAGCCCAATAATTTGTGAACATTTTAAAGTTTGAATGGTTATTCTAGGCGAAAGTATGAGGAAGTAGTTCAGTTTCAAAAACAAGTAAGTTTTAACAGAATTGCAGAAGTTTCCCATTCATTTCCAATGGGACAAATTAAAGGAAAAAGCTTAATATTTTAAAAAGTATAATAGTATAAAATACCAAAAGATATAGCCGGAAAGGGAAAAATTAGCAGAATAGTTTAAAATTTGAACGGTGAAAATCGGCTGAAAATTGTGGAAGTAGATCCACGGCGAAAAACGTACGGAAACACCCGGAATAATAATAAAGATAAAGAATAAAGAGAAACAGGAACTCAATAGTGTGGATGCTTAACCAGCATCCACACAACTAGAAAAATTTGCATTTCCTACGAAAATGCAGTGTGGATGCTGGAATGCTGAAGCTGTCAGCTGAAACTAGCTGAAAAAGCTGAAAAGTTGCAGAAATTGTAAAAACTTTGCAGAAGCAAAGGAACTTTGCTAAAATGTAGTATCTTAGCAGAACTGCAATATCTTAGAGGAAATATAATACTTGGCAGAAATACAATAGCATAGCAGAACTTAGCAGAAATATTGTAACTTACCGGAAACACGATAACTTCCCAAAAATACAAGAATTTAGGAGAAATAGTATAAGATAACAGAAAGAATATATTTAGCCAAAC